>NC_089174.1:70758007-71958007 GCF_009819655.1 Sylvia atricapilla
TGGCAGGGGAATTGGAAGTGGATGATCTTTAATGTCCCTTCCGACCCAAAAACCATTCTATGATTCTATGATTTTCACTTCAGTAAATTTCCTAAGAATTGCAACTTCTGGTGTTAGTTTCTGCATTCTGTGTAAAGATATATATCTTTTTTGATGCTTAATTTTCTCTTCAAGCTGAATATTCATTTGCATTATTTATCACTTGAAAAAAATTTTAAGCTTGTTATCATTAGTTTGACCTTTCTGTTTTCCCTGACATTTGACCAGAAAGGAGGGGGATGTATGTGAGAGGCAAAAGAAGGATAAAAAACAGATGCTGCTGAAAAGGATAATAAGAGGTACATGCTGAATCAGGAGATCACATGTCACAGAAGCCCAATGTGAATAAAATGTCAAATAAGATGTGATCAACGCAGCAGAAAAGTCTTAGTGGATGAGGATAAAAAAAAAAAATCTTAAGATTTCTCAGGAAAAAGCTTGTTAGAGTCCTTGGCAAGAACCATTCCAGTGGAAAGGAAAGAAAGGACAGATTGAAGATTTCAAGTAAAGAACTACAGGAAAGGAACTTGAGGCATCAGTTGTAAATGTTTGAAAATTACATTCTTTGTGAGCTGTTTGTTTTAACACAGCTGTACAGATATACTATAATGACTTCAGATGTCCCTCTGAAGGATCAGCAGGAATTACTAAGCATTGTAGCTGAGTGCCTAATCAGGCCCAGATGCAGCTTTCTTCTGTACCAGAGAGAAAGTGAGGGTGAAATTTCCCTGCTCAGCAAGGTAAACTGGAGTTCTTGAAAATACCTTTGATTTTACTGATGTTACCCCTATTTTGGAGTCTTTCTCATTGCTTCTTGTCACTAAAAGGAATGACTTGGAGCAAGAGTCTGTAGCTGTGTTGTGATCACTGATCTTTTTCTCAAGGGCAATGCCAGTCTGTGAAGCGTTAGCCATGTAATCCCTCAAGTATCATCAGTTGAAGAATCAGTACTGAGCAGAATGTCTTGTAACAGCAGCCTTGTTGGCATGCATTGTTGTGTTTATCCTAAATATTTTTTTGTAAATTGGTAATTTTGAGATGGGAGCCCCTGAGATTTAGAAAAGAGTCAGGCTGGTTGGTAGGGTAAAGAACAGAAAAGGCTCCTGATGCTGAAAACCTTTTCAGTCTGGAAGTAATCTTTATGACATTGCTCTGGTTTCCAGGCATGCTTGAAAATCTTTTTTCTTTGTTTCAGTGCAATATAAACACAAATTTCAAAAGTTACTTTGATATGAGTCACACGTTGTGATATGCAGTTGTCATCTCCAGCTGGTTTTGCTGCAGCAGTGTTATTTATCTGCCAGTCTGTGATCCTCATATGTCAATGAGCTACTTTTATTGGATCCCTGAAAAGCAATTAAGAAAAACAATCCATAACCAGAGTGATTTTGGTGACTCTAAAGCATGGCCCCTGGAAGTTTTCTAGAGATCTGCACATTTGAATATCTTGAAAACCACTGAAGTAAAGAAAAGCACATAGTATAAATAAATCATTCTAGTTTGTTTTCTCATTTTTGTTTGCAGCCTGTTACCATAACCCACAACAGGAATGCATTTTTCAGTGTATGAGATACTGGTTTCAGCTGACAGTCATGTGGAAACACAGGATCATAGAACAATTTAGGTTGGAAGGGAATGCCTGAAGTCATCTAGTCCAAGCTCCTGCTTAAAGTGTGTTTGCTGCTCAGATCCAATTAGATTTGGGTTGTTCAGGGGTTTGCTCAACCAAGGTTAAATATCCTCAAGGATGGAAACTCACACACCTGTCTAGGCAGCCTTTTCTAGCAATCTGGTTGGCAGGCACAGTATGCCCTTGGTAAGTCCATGCTGGCTGTTTTCTACCACCTTCATGTGTCTGGAAATGCCTTCTACGGGGATTCTATCTGGAAATGCCTTCCACAGCGACTAATTACATAGCTTTCCTGAGAACTGAGCTTGGGTAGCTCCCTAAATCCCCCTTTCGCCCCTCACAAAGATGATGATGGTTACTTTTTACAGCCATTGAGACCCTCTTCCAGTCACCATGCCATCTCAGTGGTGACAGAGTGCCCTTGCAATGACATGGGTCAGCTCCCTCAGTACTTCTGGATCCGCCCCTCTGATACGGATTTCTACGTGTCCAATGAGCTACAAACTGTCTTCCTCTTCCTGCTGGAAATATCTCAGTCCCTATCAAAGATTCTAATGTAGTGTAGGAGTGCTTGCAGGCCTGAGGACAGACCTTTTTGGGGAACATGGAGCCAAAAAAGGCACCGAGTATCTTGACCTTTTCCATATACTGTATTAGTGGTTTAACTGTTCAGTAAAATACATTTTCCTTCCCATTCCTTTGGCTGTCAGTGTAGTTGTAGAAGTCCTTTGTTGTTGCCTTTCACATTTCTTTTCTGTTTCAGTTCTGTCTGAACTTTGGCTTTCCTAACTGTTCCTCCATGTTCATTAATGCCTCTGTTCCTCTTAGCTGAGGGTGTCCTTGCCTCCTTTGTGTTCTTTCTTTTTGGAGTTTGTGGTTTACCACATTCAGATCCATATGTGTCCGTGCTAGATTACTGCCAGGCTATGCTTTCTGCGGATGAAATGTAATCTGCTTTGAGGAGATTTCTTCAAAGATCAACCAGCTTTCCTCAGGCCCCTTTGCCCTCTGTAGTATTCTGCCATGGAATCTGCCAAACAGATCCCTAACAAACTGAAATTAACTCCCAAAGTCACGGATAAATAAAACTAGGAAATTTGATGGGGAAAAAGAACACAGCCCTCAGAAATAAGAATACTTATTAGAAGAAAACTTGTTTTGATAATTGTTATGTTAGTATTAATCATACAGCAAACTCCTACCACACTAGCAATCACCAGTGCAGTTACTAAGCAGAAAAAAATTGTGTTTAAATTAGATTAAAGGATCACTGCTGATAAAGCAATAGCAAAAATAGTGTTTTAAAATAGTCAGGCATATGAATCACCCTAGGCACCCCAGTTACAGCTATGTAGCTTGTGGAAGTGCAACAGTTTACATTTCAGCTGAGGCTATAGCTATTTCATGGTAATTTTAAAAAGTGAGTTAGCAAGCAGACTTGTCTTCCTCAGCATGTTTTTGCTTTAGTTGAATACTGCTAGATTATGATACAGTTTCTCTCTTTTTTTTCCCCTTCTTCCCCTACCTCAGCTTTCCTGTGCTCAGCAGCACACTTACCTTTTCTGGTCTATGTCTTTTTCCTGTGCCACTCCCATCCTGGAAAAAACAGAGTCTTTGCTGCTTGTTTCACAAATTAATTCATTCCTCTAAGTTGGAAATGTTTATCTGAATTCTGACAGTTGCAGGTTTGTGGTCAGAAATTATGGGCTTCCACTTGATTAGTGGTGCTTTACTAATGAAACTTAATACTGATGTCATCCTAGTGGATATTTAGATACTTTTCACCTATTGTGGTGAAAGGAGGGGTCAGTCTGTTTGAAAAAATTAGAAAAGATTCCATACATTCTTGTTTTTCAGCAGCTAGCAAAATACAGTATTTCAGCCAATAAACCCTTTGTCCCAGGTGTCTGTTTTGGTTTGAATGTTGATTTTCCCCCTGGTTTTTGTTGGGTTTGTTTGTTTGTTGTTGTTGTGGTTGTTTGTGTGTGTGGTGGGTTTTTTTTGTTTGTTTTTTTTTTTTTTACTTCTTTCTTCAGCAGTGGATTAAGTAGAGTTTATATAGGTATTTAATAATAAAAATTTAAAATTGGAAAATACTTTTTAATCTCAGTTACACTTTCCATGGACAGTAGAAGGACTCACCTAACTTCCACAGTAGAAGTCCTCATCTGGGTGCAAAGTCTGCTACAGCCTACACCCAAGGACCATGTGCCAGTCAGAGTTCTGCAGTAGGGCCATCTCTGGAATTATCAGCATGACCTTTTCCTCCATGGCAAGCTTGGAGGATGGAGGAGCAGGCAGGGCAATAGAAAGATCCTGTATGTAAGGGGAACTGTCTTCGACTAGTTTTGATGATTTTGAATCTGTTTGTGTCACATATTTAACCAGTGGAGAATCCTGCTTTGTAAGAGCTGATGACTTGCTCTTACTCTTTGAAGTCAGAGGCAACATTGGATTTTACCTATTGTGCTGCATAAGGCAAATATATAGCACAAATAAGGCAAATGTGCAAATAGGCACCATTTTTTAAGGTTTATGCATTTTGTAAAGTTTGCCAAATAACAGTTGTTATAATAATAATGCTTCACATCCCTAGAGTGATACAAAAACCTTAGTTAATATAGTAATGAGATGATGACTGCCTTTGCTGCATTTTATACTTTGTCATGTTGAGAAGCTGAGCACAACCAGCATCAGAAGTCTGATAATTTCAGCTCTGCAGTGATTGTACTGAGAAATAAGTTGGAAAAGGGGATTATGGTAGTTGTTACAGTGTAAAACAAGGGAACTGAATGTCCTAACAGTTTACTGAATTGCGACTCAATACTGTGTTCATTTAGAAAGTAATCAATAATTACTTTTGTAAAGTTTAAGTTGTATTTTAAGTTCACACAAAGAGTGGAGGAATTGATACCATGAAGCTTGACTGTCGGATACACTGTGTTCTCATATGCAGATCAATATGTTTTTTATGTTACAGTAGTGTTAGATCAAGTCTCTGTGGGAGAAGCTGTTTTTTTCTTGCATAGGCTGAGCCAGAAACCTGGCTTAGCTGTTCTATTTTCACTTATTGGCTGTTGTTCTACAGTATATCAATAAGTTTCTTTTTAAAAAGTTGTGGAATGAGGAGGGCAGTGGCCCTGCTTTTCTAGCATGGAATTAAATGCACTTGTTCCTCAATTGTATTGTAATTTTATTCACGGAATACACAGATGCTGATTGTGAGCTAATGAGGAAATAATACTTGCAAAATATGTGTGTTTGTTGTGCTTGTTTGTCTGTGAGCTGCAGGTTTCTTCAGTTCTGAGAAGGTTAGTTGATAGGCAATTGTTAAAAAAATGGCCATGTCTAGTTTTTCTGAAAGCATCTATATGTATCTATTTTTGTATCTAGTCTTAATACAGTTTCTGATAAAGTATTGTAGTCTGACCACTATTTTAATCTTTTTAATGTTTTCTAGAACACAGCCAAAAACAGTTTTTGCAGAAGTGGAACCAGAAGATGATGAAACAGACAAGCCGGAGTGGAAAAAACGTAAAATTTGAAAAATAATTAGTTTAAAGAATAATTTTAGAGCACTGGAAACAAAAAAACATTTCTTTCTTTATTTGGGATAGTGGGTCAGAATTTGAAAGCAAATGTTACTTCAATTTATAAAACTTGCAGCAATATAAAAAGGGATTGTTGAATTACACTGGCTTAATTCTACATCTGAATTTTGTAATAATTACTTACATTGTGCAAATAACTCATGTATGTCAGTTACTTAGCTTTGTGAGTTAAGTGAAAAATATTTATTTATAAATAGTTGTCTTGCTTTGGGAAGACAGTTATCTGCCAGGGAAAGCTGGAGCTTCCCTTGGAATGGAGAATGTAAACCACCACCACCCTATTTTCAATTATAATTTTTTCAGTTGAAAGCTTTTAGGCAAAAGATTTTGGAAATAGAAATAGCAGTTCTTCACTGGTATGTATAAAAACAAACAAACAAATGCAAATAAAATAGTACAATTTCTCAGACTCCTTTTTATTTTTTCCAGTTAAGAGCTAACAGATTACTGCTTTACAAGTGCAACAAAATTTAGATTGCTTGCTGTGCTGTGTAATATTCAAGTTTAGTTCATTTGTGTGTTCACGTGAGTTACAGTTCAATTCATACTCTCTTTGAATTGTGCAAAACTTATTTTCTGGTGTCTGGACTTTATTGCATGATGTTCCTTTTCAGTATGTGTAGTATCTACAGTAGCATTGCATGGAGCTTTTATTTTTTTAAAAATGGGAAATTGTAATGGACAGTTACATAATTTAGTGTAGTAAAAATAATGTGCTTATTGCCAAGCTGATGCAAGATTTTGTTCAGGATTCTTATCCCTATTAGTCTGTATGGATAGGTTTTATGATGGAGCAGATCTCTGTATTTAATATCAGGACTTTGTGTATATTGACTTTGTTGTATGACTGGATTATGTATATCCTGCCTCACACTCTCAAGACTGATACTATTCTTTATAAAGTAGTTTGTCTAAAAATGGAATTTTCTCATTTTTTAACACAAAAATGCAGTTCTGGGTGTCATAAAGGGAAGGACAGATTTAAAAGTAATGAATGTCCTTTAGAGAAGAATAAAGAACCTAGGTTAGTTTTAGGCATTTATGTTGTGATTATAATAATACACAGTATGCTAAGTATTGTGATTATAATAATACACAATATAACAAGAAGTCTGCATTTCCACTAAGCGTAGAGAGTAATAGACATCATAAGCAATCAAGCTTTCTTATTTATTAATAGATCCCGGAGACATATTTTAAGACTATATTTAGCAAAGCCCTTAATCACCTTCCTAACCTTAAGACTGATAGTCAGCAGAGCTTAGAATTTTTTTAAGCATTTTTCTGCATCACTAGTTCATCATACTATTTCCTTTTCCAAGCTTATAATTCTACTTCAGTTATTGTTTTTGTACTTCAGTGAAAACTAAGTCTGACTTCAAAAGGTATAATGAGAAGCACTGGCATAAAATATCTACTACAAAATGTTTCCACTGCTTTCACTACTATAGTCTTTTGATAAGAGTAGAACTTCAGTACATAGCCCACAAGTTATCTTTGACCCTTGTAAAATTATTTTATACTTACTTGTGTATAATAGCAAATCAATATTTAATATAAATTTGCAGCTGTAATATGTAGAATGAGAGACTGAGTAGATGGGTGGAAAGTAAGCTGAGGAGAAAAAGAAATTCCAGATGGAGAGATGAAGTCTCTCAAAACCAAAACTTGTTAAAGGCCTCCCTTTGCAATCCTCCCTCTACAACAATTACAACAAAAAAGAGATGGCATTGCTTCATTTTAGGCTATTTTTTCTTTTAATTTTCATCCAACTATGATGAAACAAAATAAAGTATTTGTTATTTTGTATATACAGCCTACAAAATAAAGTATTTTCAAAGACATTTCTCTAAAGTCTCAATAATTTTAAAGGACTAATATTTTCTTCATTTTACGGTGAATATTAGAAATTTATCTTTCCTTTGTTAGTAGTTCACTGACACAGTGTGTCTTAGGGAGCAAAGCTGCAGGGAAAGGCAGATGAGGAAAAATGCTGCAGCTGTTCTCTGAGAATGAGAAGAACTTCTCCTTTTATGCTGTTATTCATATCAGCTAGATCTTGTTTCCTATTCTTAAAAGAATTAGTTCTGTAAGTGAACACTGCAAAAATTCTGTCGGAATTTCTCTAAGTGTTCTTCATTGTTACTTGCAGTAATTGTCCTGAATGACCATTCCAGCAGCCTAGAATTTAAAACAGTGACTCTACAGATATGTATTAAAAGTATTTAAAAATAACTTAAGTTTCATTTGTACTTCAACTTTTGGCTTGGTTCATTTGGCATAGCTCTTAAACTGGATTTCCAGGGATGTTCACCAACAAGGTGTATCTTAATGTATTTTTAAAAACAATTTTAAATCTTGAACAGCTCAATGATAAGAGTTAATCTAATCAGATGGAAGATGTGGACAGTCTGCTTGACTATACTTGGAATAGTAAACTCAAGCCTTTAAGTTGTCTTGGCAAGCATCTTAACATTAAAAATATCGACACAAATAAATATTTTCTATGACAGATGGGAGTCTAGATGCAAATTGGAGCATGAGAGCTCTTATTATATTAATTTTTAGAAAATCTAATTTTCTTATGAACTTCTCAAAGCTTTTAGCAATTGCCAGGCTATAATCTCGGTCCTCTGCATGTCTGTATTTAGTGTTAAAGTGGCCAGAGGGGAGTTTGTTTCTGCATTACTTAAAGAAGGTGGACTTACTCTGTTTGCTTCCTTAGAAGAGTTATTTACAGAGGTACTGATGCCTTAAATTTTAGCTTTCATATTTTCCATACTGTGTACTGCATTAGTATTTAACTCTGAACTTCATATAAAGTGTTAGCAAGTTCTCTCCACAGTTTAGTTAGACAAAACAACCCAGCCTGAGAATCAAGGTCACTGTTGCAGCTTCAGGCCCAAAAAGCATAAACAGCAGCAAGTTGAGGAGAGAAAACTGGGAGGATGGAACTTTCATAACTTGAAGCTGTAATTGGATGATTAACCCAAATATATAAATGGACCAAAACTTACGAAAGTGTGAAAACTCTTTAGAGTTTTCAAACAAACCTGTCATCCATCTTGGGTGTAGCCTCAGCCATGCTCTTGTACTGCCCAAGGTGTATCCTTTGAAGGCCTTTTTAATAAATACCTACTTTATTCCTTTAACACTGTCTAGCTTCTGTTCTAGGTGGCCTCTCAAGGCATCAATACCACAATCACTGCATGCAGAAAGGCTTCCATGGTGCTTTCTCCAAACCTGGATTTTTCTGTGCAGCTTCTGGATGTTTCTTTATGGTCTTTATCCCTTTGTGCTAATGACTGTTGTAGACCAGCTGTTAAGTAACTTTTTCCTGTCTGGCCAGGGGCCAAGGCATTTCCCTCCATGCAAATGCAACCCACCAGCTACTAGTCAGTCCCATTTTCCATTCCTTGTTGGTGTTGCGGCCACTGTTACAGAGATCTGAATTTGACTGTAGTCCTTTGTCTTGTTCTGTCCTCCTTAATTATTTTCCTACCTAATTATTTATGTCTTCTGCAACAAGTGAGAAGATTGACAAATCCTGGCACTTTGCTCTGCCTGTTTGCAGCTATTTGGTGACTTTTAAATTCCTCTCTGGTCTACTTCCTATGACTTTATGATTTACTGAAAAGAGGCTTTTACTGAAAAGAGGAATTTACTGAAAGAGGCTTCTGCCTCTAGTTTTTGTGATTGATAGCAAGAACTGTGAATTTGTCCTCAGAGGGTCCAGTTGTTGGCTCCTTTCTCATGAATCCATGTCTAATTCCATGTTCCTTTTCTCATACATTTTCTCTGTTGTGGAAAACTATATATTATGGGAAAAGCAACCATGATTAATTTCATCAACTCCTATCAATTCCATCTCTGTTGCACCCTGAGGAGTGTTCTGCATTGCTGAGCTGAAGCACCATCCTCTTGGTTATATGTTTCTCCAGTTTCTTTGACCTCTGATGACTTTGGGATTGTCCAGCTTGAAACATTTGTGTCTCACATCTTCCTTTAATACTGAATCATAAGAATTTTGATGTAGCCTGTTAGTCACAATAGTATTGCAAAATCCCTTATGTTTATTGTCATGTTAAATGCCTGTGTGTCCTTCTAGTCTGTCAGCAATGGAAATTTAATGAAAATTAACTACAGTTACCCCACTAAAAATCAGCAGGTTTGTTTTGACTTCTTACCACGGCAGTCTTGGAGTTCAGGAGGTTCTGTCCACTGTTGTTAATCCCTGGGCTCTTCTCGTCTGTTGGACTTCCATACATGCACATGAATAAAGAGTTGGATGTTGGCTAGCAGAGATGTCCTTAAGCTTGCCTGGAATTGAAGCATAGATGTATCTTATTACATCAGTTTTAAAATCTGCTAGGATTTTTGGCTAATCCCATTTAAACACAATTTTGGATACAGTATGCACTCAATATGCACTTCATCCACTGGGACTTCAGCACCTAATAGCTTCATGCAATCTGGATAGCTCTGAAATGTGACATATTTGTCTGTAGCATATAACTGCAGAAGAAATTCCCATCCTACATACAAAGGTATTGTCTCCCGCTTTGGCAGCAGTGTCTTAGATCAGCTTCTTGGAATCTTCACAACCTTTGCGTCAAAGAACAAGAGCACCTTTGGCAATAGTTCATGATTTTTTTTTAATGGCTGATGATCAGACACTTCATCTTGCTCTGCGATAGAGGACTTAAAAAAAGAATGATTAAGATAGCACAGCCAGTACATCTCTCTTTCTTCTTATGTTAGCTGTCCCATGAGGCTGTTGCGTGCCAGGCTAGTGCATTTTTTGTTACTCTTTCAAAGAAGTATTCTTGTGGGCTCTGAACTATTTCCTTGTTCTATCATGAAATAGAAGACACAACAGTTTAATACCTGCAGTAGATAAACAAGGGCTAGATGGGTCCTTGAGAAGTTCTGTATTCAGAACTCAAATCACCTATACCTGAACAAGGTCTGGCACGTGTACTGGACTTTTAACTGCTGCCATGATAGATCCTGCACAATCACCCTAAGCAATCTGTTCTAGTGCTTCATTCTTAGCACTAGAAAAATTTTCATTAACTCTAAGAAAAATAGTCTTGCAACAGTTTAAGACCATTATTTCCTATCCTATTCCCAGCAGTCATTGAATCCCATTTATGATGTTCCTCTTTGCAGCAGCTTTTTATTATGTTTGAATTTTATTGTCTTCTTCTGTCCTCTCTTTCAGTCTTGCTTTATGATTTATGTTTTCTGGCCTATTATCAGTTGCTTATTTTTCTCTGCCTTGTTCTGATTGACCCTATTTCCTGAAGTGTACTACCACAATTTATACAGTGTTTCAAATTAAGCTACTTTTTTAGTGCTACTAAGTAAACAGGAAAAATGTTTGCATGTCTCATTACAGTCACTTTTTTTTTTCTCTGCAGTTTGGCCAAACAGATTTGTGTTCGAGACCTGTTCAGTTTTGAAGTCCCCTGGGCAAAGCAAGGTGCAAACAAGACCAAATGCCCATTCAGCAACGCTGACTTTATTTGGTAACATTTAAGTATATAGGGAAGGGAGAAATAGTGCAAGCAGAAGATGTTCACCACTGTGGATCAAGTGGCTTTGCTCCTTTGCTGCCCTGGGCATCTTCACAGTGGTGGGGTGGTCATCAGGGGTCTTCTCTGGAAGTTGTACAAAGCAAGTACCTCCAAAATGATTGTCCTGCTTCTGACGCCATTTCTTGTTCTAGTGCAGTTATTTCATTTGTAACCCATACTGCAGTTGAATGCTGTGGTGAAAACTATCAGTGTGGATCTTGCTTCCAGCAAGGTCAAAACTGAAACTTTGTTCCAGTTTGTGCAGAGGCACCTATGAAGTTTTCTGTAGTAAGTTTTCATCATCCAGCTTGTTTAAGCCTTATATTGCAAATGTCACTAACCCTTTCCTTTTAAGTCCAGAACCTCCACTGCAGGGCTGCTGCCCATTCAATTCACCATCTGGTCATTATATATTATTCTTCTGAGTTTTGTTCTTTGTGCTGAATTTCACAGTGAAGACTCAGGCAAAGAATTCATTGAGCATCTCAGCCTTCTCTCTGTCAGTTATTACCATCTCTTAATCTCTTTCTTACCAGCAGGGATACAAATTCTTTGGCCTTTCTTTTCTGACTTACATCCTTATAGAATTACTTCTTGTTATTCTTTGCATCCCTTGCCAAGCACAGTTCCATCTGTGCCTTGGCTTTCCTTATGCGGTCCCCACACATCCAAACCATATCCCAGTACACTCCCCAAGTCACCGGTCACTGGCTGTGCATTTTCTTCTTTCTTTTCAGTTTGAGGAGCAGATCTTTGCTCAGCCATGCCATTTGTTAGCCTGCCTGGCAGGATTTTCTACACATCGTGATGGTGAGCTCTTGTGCTCTGAGAAGACTGGCCTTAAAGTGCTGCCACGTCTGGTCAGCCCCTGTATCCTTAAGAACAGTTTCCCAAGGGATCTTGT
Organism: Sylvia atricapilla; assembly: GCF_009819655.1. Classification (NCBI taxonomy): domain Eukaryota; kingdom Metazoa; phylum Chordata; class Aves; order Passeriformes; family Sylviidae; genus Sylvia; species Sylvia atricapilla. The sequence goes on from NC_089174.1 coordinate 70,769,771, forward strand.
TCACCAACTCCTTAAACGGATTGCAGCTTTCTCTTCTACCTTTCAGGGTCCTGACCATTGTCCTTGCCAGGCCCATGCTTCACGAGATCACAAATTCCACCAGGGCATGTGACTACAGCCCAGGCTGTGTCCAGACTTAGCTCCTCTAATGAACTCATCCACATCCCTGAGTGCCAGGCCCGGCCATGCTTCTCCTTGGCTGCTCTGGCCAATACCTGACCCAGGAAGTTTCCTCTGCACACTCCAGGAGTGTAGTGGATTGCTTACAGTTGGCTGTATTGGTCTCCCAGCAGATGTCTGAGTGGTTGAGCCCTCCCATCAGGATGGGAGCTGGTGAGGATGATGTGCCCTGCAGCCAGAACATCAACAGGCTTCACCTGATTAGCCTGTAGTAACCTCAGCCACCAGGTGTTTTTTCTTGGTTCTGTCCTTGTGTTTTAGCCATGGAGCCTCAACCTGTCGGTGGCTGTTTCCCAAACACAGCTTTTCACAACCTATCCCTTCCTTGACACAGAGGGCAACACCCTTGCTCTTCCTTCCCAGCCTATCTCTTCTGAAAAGCTTGTATGATTAATTACAGTGTTCTGGCTACGTAACTTGCCCCACCATTTCCATAATAAGATTTGTGTTATAGGTTGCTACTTGCATAATGGTTTTCAGCTTCTCTTACTTGTTATCCATGCTGTGTGCATTGGGGTAGAGGCCCTTCAGCTGGGCTGTTGACCTCTTCAGCCTTTGGGAGGGGTCCTCTACAACTCCTTCGGGAAAATTTACAGGTATTTTGCTGTTGTTCCCTAAAGTCCTGTTGTTTCCTGTTTCCTCACTGACACTTGCTAGAGCATCCTTTTCCCCACTAAATTTAGTTTAAAGTTTGGCTGTAGGTCTTGTGAACTGGTCCCCAGACCACTCTTACCATGCCTGGTCAGGTACTCCACAACTGGTGCTAACATGCTTAGTCTCTCCAAGGCCCATTCCACATCACCAACCCAAGGCCCTAGGTCTTGCAGCCAGTTGTTCACCCCATCCACTTTTTTTCACTCTACTGGAGTCCCAGTGCCCTACCAGGAGGGTAGAGGAGAACGCTACCTGTGCTTCATATCCTTTCAACTTCTTTCAGAGGGACTTGAAATCCCTTTTGGTATTTTGGGATCTCTTTGTCCTAGTGTCTTTCAGTCCTACATGAAAGACTGGAAGCAGATTATGGTCCTCCAGTTTTTATCAGGCTTGGTAGCCTCTTTACAACATCCTGAATATGGGCCCTTGGTAAGCAATTCCATTGTGTTTTCTCAGAAGGTGTCATTGTTTAGGTCAGATTATTTTGAATTTTCTCTTGGACCTAAAGTGCTGCAAATTTTTACAACTTCGAGTTGTCAGTGGATGTAACAAATGTAGTCCTTGTTCATTCAGGTAAGCTGCTAAGGAAGCTGGTGGTTAGTAGCAAATCCATGAGGTTTCCCATGTGTGTGGGAGGAAAATGTTTCATATATGTTGATTTTCTAAAGCATTAACAAGCTTAGAGTTAATGTATGCAGAAATTTTTGATGAAACAGTTGGCTTTCCTAGAAATTACTGGATAATTCCCTTAATGTCATTTCATTTCAGGATTTTTTTTCATGACTCCAACCCTTTGTGCCCAGTGGGAATCCTGATATTATCAGTGTTAGATATGGAAGACTTAAGGCCTCCTTGTGCTCAGCATTTCAATACTTATCATTCTGAATATATATCTAACCTGTCTCAGGTGTTTTGATCCTGAGTTGTCCCTTACTTTAATTTTCCTAAAATAAAAAATGCTATAATCTCATGTAATGTGTGAATCAGCAGTAGAGCGGGCTGCACACCCACAGGTGTGCATATGTTCTGGTCTGTGATCGGACTGAGTTCCTACATCCATACTTGGCAAGAGCTGTGATAGTGCAGGGAGATCTGCAGTTGCCTTTTTTTGTGGTGATTGTGTTGCCCACACATGGACTTTCCAAAACATTTTACTGAAAATCACCATCTTCAGGCTTTATTTTAGCCCGTTGCTAATACTTGTCAAGATCATCAGGACTGCAGTGCAGCTGGTTTAAGAAGATAGGAGTGTATGTGACATTCATTCAAAGAAGCAAGCTGGCTTTATACACTTTTTCAAGGTACAGTATTTCTGTACATGGCAATTCTCACTGCGTGACCCTATCCCATGTTGCCACATCAGCAACATGCATTCTAAATGTACTTATTTGGGGTGATCATGAGCCATTCAGGTGTCTGTCAGCTTCTGGCAGGCTCCTCTCCACAGGGCTCTGCCACCTGGCACCTCCTACACCCAGGGTCCCATGGAGACAAACTTCTTTGTGCTGCCATGTGCTTCTCTGTGCTACCGTGTGCTTCTGCAGGTTGGTCCCACAGCCAACAGCTCCACTCCATCCCATCTCTTCGCACATATAGGCACATCTCTCCATCCTACATACACTACACAAGTGGTAGTGCAATCATTTTATGCCAGCTGCGGATTATCCTCCTCCTGTTTGTCCATGTCCATTGCCTCTTAACATCTCTAATGCAGTGAACCCTAAGTTTGCAATGGTGGTGCAAGCAGAAGACTTTAAGTCTGCTTGTAATAGTAATGAAGTATATGTCTTAGCTAATAAATTTCAAATTTTTTAACACTATGACTCTGAACATCAACAAGGAGTCCCCTCTGTGAAGAAGTTCACGTATGGTTTGCAGCTGACTCTTCATTTAAAATTACCTGACTAAGCAGATGCAAATATCAGGAATATTCCAGAGAGAGATCAGTGTCTTCAAAGTAGCCTTTGCAGGCAAGGTTATCATCAGTAGCTCTGAAGTTTTTATGGTAGTTTCCAGTGAGATCCTCTTGATTATTCATAAAATAATTTCTATATATATATATGTATATATTTCTATATTAATTAACTGTGGGGAAAAAATTAACATTTTTGGGAGAATATGAAATTAAATACGCACTTTGTTACAGTAATACCACTATAATTTGTAACAGAGAAGTATCTGTAGGCATGTCCCCATATTTTGCTAGGGCATCACAGAACTTGTGCAAAATTATTGCTATTGCAAAGGTTCAGAGAAATTGAGTTCAGTCTTTAAATACACAGTGTATCAGTCAAAGGAAAAACAGAAGCAATTCCAGACTAAGAAACCAATGCCCAATTGGTTTTAGGAATTTTCACCTGAAAATTTTATATCATAGGAACATGTGTGTGAGTTCTTGCAGAAGGCGAGGAAACAGGTCATGATAAATAATAGGACACAGAGGTGAGTGGGAGGTGAATGGTGGGATGCTGCAGGAAAAGGGAGTTTGTGTCCGGTTTTATGTAACATAATTTTAGGTTACCCCTTCAAGATCATCAAACAGTGTGTTAATGAAATTAACAGATGATACAGAAGAATACTGCAAATACCATTGAAAAAAGAGAAGCAGGAAATAACAAGAAGTCACCCTGACAAATGTAAGATAGTACATCTGGAAAATGATTATTCAAAATGCAGATTGTTTTTTCTTCTCTGGTGGGATGACTCTTAGCTACATCAGAGATAGTGGATGGCAGTTTGTGTCAGAGTTTCCTCTAACAAGGCAGACAAAAAAATGTATGTGGAGCTTTTGCCAAAAGGATTGCTCCTGGCTGAGCAGTTAGAGTAACACCCAGGCGGAGAACATAGCACCTTCTGTCTCACAGCCACTGAAGAGTACAAAGGTGGTTGGGATGGCTTTCCTATGAAAATCAGCCTGGTAAATACAGTACAGAGGCATCTCTTTCTGTGAGCACCGGGTGCTGATGTCATATGTACTGCAAGTGAAAAGTGCTTCTTTGTGTTTGCAGCCTTGCAGATTCAGCTGTCTGAGAGGCAAACTCTTGTCTCCCATCAGCTTTAAAGAACTGCTTTCTTTCTCCTGCCTGTAATTACAGTTAATTGCATCTTCAAAATCCTAGGGATTTCAGGAGAAGTTGCAGGAAGACACTCTCTGTAATTGGACATGTTCACATTTCAGAAGGCAATTCTGCTGATCTTTTCCCAGTCATGCTGTTACCCAAATGCATGTGCTCCAGGTTCTCTGTTTTAGAGTTTCTTGTGATTGTGGGATTGGGAGACATTTTCCCTTAAAGAGCAATCTTAAAAACATTTGGGGACTTGATCTCTTCCTCTCTCTCTCTCTCTCATCCTCCCTGCCCTGTGTAAAACATGTATAGAGATTTGAAAGAAAAGTGGTAATGAAAAGAACCCTAATAGTGGACATGCCAGCTGTTACGGTTTAAACCTAGCCAGCAGCCAAGCCCCATAGAGCCACACACTCCCCCATCAGTGGAATGAGGGAGAGAACAGGAGAGGGTAAAAGAAAGAGAACTCAGGGGTTGAGGTAAAGAGACTTTAATAGGGAAAGCAAAAGCTGTGCACACAACAAAGCAAAACAAGGAATTAATTCACCACTTCCTATGTGTGGGCAGGTGTTCAGCCATCTCCAAGACAGCAGGGCCACATCACTTGTAATGGTTACTTAGGAAGTCCAATATCATCATGCCAAACATCACCCCAGCCTTATCCTTTTCCCCCCCATTTTATATCCTGAGCATGGTCTGGAATATCCCCTTTGGTCAGTTTGGGTTACCTGTCCTGGCTGTTTCTCCTCCCAGTCTTCCAAGCACCCCCAAGTTCTCTGCCAGTGTGGCAATCTGACAAGCAGAAAAGGCTCTGGGCAATGTCTGCTCAACAATAACCACCCCCCCCCCCCTTATTATATTATCAACACTGTGTTCAGCACAAATCCAAAACACAGCCTCAAACTAGTCACTGTCAAGAAAATGCACTCCAGCCAAAACCAGCACACCAGCCCATTATAAATTGTCAATATGTAGTAAGGTGGAAAATAGTTCCTGCATTTTTAATTTACAAAACAGCCCATGCTTAATTTCCAGATCCATGATCCTTGTAAAATTTGGTGTTTACACAAAATAAGTGCAGCAGGCTCCTGATTCTCAGGATGCTCTTCCTTATCCTGGAGAGACTGCCATGAGACAGAATCTTTGAACACTAAGGATTGTCTAGAAAATTACTCTGAAACAAATGTTCTGTGTTACACAGACAAAAAATTATATGACTAAACACAATGGTTCAAACTCTAATCCTCTTGCATGTCACCTGCTCAAGTAGCTGAGATCAAGTTGTCTTTAATGTGACAAATGTGTGTGTGTGTATGTCTCTTTTATTTATGGGAACAAGCAGTTGTCTATTAATTAAGGCAGTGTCTTGTATGAAATGTAGAGGACCAGAGAAACTGAAGCTGAGCATGTAATCAATGAGAGGCACAGCTTGTGAAGGAACAAGTGGAATAAACTCACTACGTCTCAATCCGAGAGACATGAACCTCCCTCAGGCCAGTTGGAATATGCTTAGGCAAAATGCTGATATTAACCCTTCACAGAATGGAACAGTGTACTGGAATAGCCTTTAAAACAAAACAAGACGAAACAACAGCAAACAACCAAAAGCCCATAAACAAACAAACAAACAAAGAATGACTTACATGATGCTGAAAATTTTCTTCTTTATGTGATTTTCTCCAGTGCTGAGACATCCAGTTTTAGTTAGCCTCTGCTGTGAAGTTCAGGCTTGTGGAGTACTATTTCACTGACACTTCCTTAGGAAACCTTTCCAGGAGTGATGGGACTAACAGATGGGCACTCCAGGTGAGTTCTAGGATAAAGTTGGGGGACGAATATGGTGTATGCCCATACATCACACCCATGATCATTAGAAAATTGAGTCAACTTTCAAAGGCTCCATTAAATAATCAAAACACATTGCAAAATCATCCTGTAATAAGAAAGATGTCAGAAGAAGAAGCTTTCAATAAAAATAACTATGACACTCCCAAATGCAATGGTGGATTTTGCTGTTCACAAGATGAGAAATTTTTTTTTGTTGTTCCCCCTCTGTAAGATATCAATTTTTATTATTCCTGTGTTAATTTCTACTAGCTCGTGTTTGCACAAAAAAACCAAACCAAACCAAACCAAAAAAACCCCACAAAAACCAAAAAACAAACAAACAAAAAAACAACCTTCTGGAAATTATACAGGTACCACAGTGGTATTTTCTGTGTCTTTTAACCACTTGTTTCACTGTCAGAATGCTGTTCTACTCTGGCATACAACAGAGTTTAAACAGTTCTGTAAGAGAAATAGTTTAAATGCTTTTCTTTGAGTGGGGAGGGAAGTAATTTGGTTGAATTCTTGAGAGTATCCATCTTTCCTTCTTGCTTTGCTACAAGAACTCTGTCAAGTTCAGATTTTAGTCTGTTAGGTTCTTCTCAAACTTATGATCAGAGATGGTATTTGCTTTAAGAATCTAAATGGAAAAAACAACTATTGCAGCAGGATTGAAGAAACATAAATACAAGGGGGGAGAACTAATCAAAGTCAAATTAGTGGCAGATCTAGGAATATAGGTCAACTACTTCAGTGTCCTTCTGGTGCTCTTTAATAGAATATGTCTGCTGCAGGAAAGTCTATAAGCCAGTTTTCTGAACCAGGGAATTCCTCTTAGCTCATGTTTTGTGCTTGTCTGCCTCTACTCTACTCCTTGACTGACTCCTGGTGTGCTGTTCCATGTGCTCAGCTGAGGAATGTTGCACTTCCTTTGGGAAACAAGGGTGCTGCACTGGCTCTCTACAGCCTAGTCTCAGCATTGATGATTATTACTGAATCATACTGCACTGCTTGGGAGCCAGGGTTTTCTTTAATCAAAGAGGTTTGGAATCTCAAACATAGGGCCCTCTGCCTGCCAGAATGAATGTGGGGGCTGCACTCCAACAGTCCTGGGCAGAATCAAGCTTTGCTATTTCACTTATGCTGTTTATAAATGCCTGAACAAACAAACAGGACCCCAGTGGGACAGCTAGACTCTTCCTTGTCCCGAGGCAAGATCAGCATTCCCATTTGCTTTGCAAACGCACTCTTTGTGCGGTCAGGATTTGCTTTACTCTAATGATTAAGTGCATTTTTTTAACCAGAGATTTTTACAGTCAATGTTTACCACACAGATAACTTTTGTTTTTAATGACCATAGTATCATTAGACAGAATCAATTTTGAGGGAGGAGCTATGCTCAGCTAGTTGCACTCTGCAGCTCAACATTCAGCTTCCAACATTAACATGATTTGTTGAACTCCACAATCAAAAATATTGTGCCAGTAGCACAGAATGAACAGGAATTCAGGAGCCAGCACCTCTGTTGATGAAAATGAGCACTAAGGAGCTGCTGTGACTTGAGCCAGCAGAGGATGTTGCCAAGCAGGTTTTAGCCTTCTTGTTTTTCCAGAAATTGCCAGAAGTTTTAACTGGACAGAAGGCCAGCTCAGAGTTCTGTCTGCAGATCATAGTGCTGCAAAAAAAAAACCCCCAAAAACTAGCTCTGAGGTGAGCTAGTTAATTGCATAAAGGACAGGGACCAGCTGCCAGCAATCTTGGCTGGAGAACAGCTCCAGGGAGCAGTGATCCGTGCCGAGAGGGAAAGTCAAATGTCTGGTACCACGGTGATGGGGATGAGCAGAACTGTGGTCTAGGGATTGCAACCTGTGAGCCAGCATCTCCTTCTGCATGCTCCGTAATAGACTGTCCTGTTATAAGCACTACTTAGAGTCTTCTGTCTTTTCTTTTATGTAAGTGCAAAGAAATCTATCAACCCTTTTTAATAAATTCCTACAGGTAGAGGAACTTCTGAGCAATTAGGAACTACAGGTTCTGAGATTCAGTGTTTTAAGTCATTTGGATGACAAACATTACAGAAATAGGGAGGGTTTTGAAGCTACAGTTCTCATTGCTTGGGCATAGTTGTGTAAAAATATCAGACAAAAGGCTGAAGGAAGGTAAATTGGATGAAAAAAACCCATTGGGTTTGTGTTTGATGGGATCAGTGGAGCCTGCACCTGCAAGACACATAATAACCAACTCACCTGGAGGGCACACTCATTGCCTGGGTGCACATTATGCCTGGGATTCCTGCAATGAGAACTCTATTTTTCTTGCTCTTCTGAAGTGAAGTCTCCATCCTTGGGATTTCCACCCCTGCTGCTAACATGCCTACCACATTTAACTTGTATCTGGAATTTGGACCAATAAATGGCATCAAATATGCGTGTTTACAGTGAAACAATTGCAGGGAATAAGACTTCAATATGCTCCTGTTGTAGCATGTACCAAAAAGAAGTCTTTGGCCCAAAATATTTCTGGTTTAAGAAGTATGTTCATATATGATTTGTAAAACAAAAAGAAACGGCTACTTTTAGCAAACCAAGTGTTGAGTATGTGTGTGTCTGTGAATTAAGGCTTGTACTGTTTCCTGGGGCTGTTCTTTTTGACAGTCACTATAAAGTCCCGAGGTCGTGGCCATATAGTAATGCCATGAGCACACTACAACCACAATGACCAGCTAACGAGGTGTAAAGGTGATCAGGAGCAGCAGCAGAAACTTGGAATGTATTCTGAAGAGAGGGTTTGCTTAAGGGAAAACAGTACTTAGAGATTTACGCAAGGAAATAATTTTAAACCAGGAAAATAAAATAACATTGGAAAAAGCATCTGGATATTAGATGGTTATTCAGAGCTCATAATACACTGTGGTACTGTATGCAGCTCTCTCAGTAGCTAAAATTAGGTGATTATGTAAGGAGACCACAGCATACATCTGAATAGCTACTGTATTGGGTTAATGATGTCATTCATCTTTATTGAGTCGCTATGCTATGGCTTGGCCAAGAGGCACCATGAATTCAGCAGCCATGAAATCATAGCCAGGTTAAACTTTAGTGAAGTAAACACAACAGAGGTTTTATGAAGGAAAGCAAAACAATTCTCAACCAGAGCTCTCCTGTTGAGAGTTCCAGGTGACAGTGCTGCCAGCTGTTATTTTCTGTAAATCTTCAGGAATACCCATTTTTAGCTTTTAAACTAATGATAATAGAAATGCTATAATGAATCTATTAGTTTATGACTGATTTGAAGAGACCTCAGCATTTTAATTGGTGGCTATGAAATTGGTTATTTTTACATTGAGGTCCCATTGCTGAAACAATAAATGAATGCTGTACTGTAAACATTGTTGACGTGTGTAAATAAATACAGGTATGCCAAAAGTAAAGTGAGAATTAAATTTTTTCTATGCATAGTAATGTGCCTTAGCTTTCTCACAAGATACAATCCAAAGTGATTTTCCTGTAGTATTTTTCTTACAAATTAATTTGCATATATATGTTAGGTACTGTAGCATTCTCACATTTAGTAGTGGTATATATGCCACACATTTCTCCATGTAGTTGCAGAGCCTTTTTCTGAATAGTTGCCAATTTTATGCTAGCAAAGACTGGGGAGGATATAAAGGTGTAGATGCAGAAACAGGTATGGTTGGTTTCCCCAGATTTTGTGTGGGCGTATGGCCCTGATCTGTGTTGTTTCTCACTGTGATGGCTCTGATGCCTTCATCTGGAACACACCTGTTAAGATGAGCTTTGGAACTATCCCGGAGAGTTTCATCATGGGATTTTTACTTCCAGTGGCCTTGAGTGCTGGTATCACAAGTTCTGGCATGCAAAGTCTCTGCAAGGAAGAAACCTGGCAGCAAATGAAGGCCTGTTTATTTTTCAGAAGGTGCCCGGGCCTGCAGAGTCACAGGGCTTTAAAGTGCCAGAAGGAGGTATTTTGGGGATAGCTAGGTGATGAGCAATGGCCAGGGCATTGGTGGTGGTCATGGTTTGCAGCCCTGACATTACAACTGTGACTGCCCATGCTGTATCTGGCAAGAGCTCTGCTTTCCCAGACCAGAAAGCAAAGGCTGTGTTTGGAAACTCGTTCTTTTCCTATATGTCTACTCTACTCTTTGAAGTAACCGTTCCCACGCTTTTCCTGTCAGGGGTCCTCCAGTCCCGTAAACTCTTTATTCACTCTGTTTTTTTTTTAATACAGAAAGCTGCCTGCTTTAGGAAAGTTTGCCTGGGATTGCACTGTACCCATTTGTTTGCAATGAATGAGAAGCATTTTTCATTTTTGCTGAATTATTGTTGCCAGATACCATGTGTACACATGTTCCTGGCCATCTTGCAGGGGGAGCTGGCAAATCTGCAAAGCTGATGTGAACTGCTCCAGCAACTGAAATGGTTCCTCTCAGCCAGACCCCTGCTGAGGTTGGGAAACACACATGCTTTGCTCTCTATGAGATCTCAAAAAGCAGGCTTTCTTCAGCTGGATGGAAATAATGGTACCTGCAGCCCAGCCTCCCAACTCCAAGAACCTTTCTACTTTCTCCCTGCATTGTCATTCATCTTGTTTGCTGAGCACTTTTGGCAACACAGGCAGCCTGGAGCAAGTACCTTTGGGGCACACTTAAAAAACACATGGGTCATGAGACTAAAATTGTATGACTTAATGCATTCTTAGGACTATCTTTTCCAGGGATTTTTTCCTCTAAAATGGATGATGTGAGAGTTGTTGCTATCTTCCATTGCCTTCATCAGGAGGGTTTTGTAGTGGTCAGTTATCAGACAAGAGTTGCCTTTTTTTGCTTTTAGTTTCACCATGTCCCAGAAAGTGTGTGTGTTTGCGCTGATTAGCATCCCAGTGGCTGGCTGATCCTGGGACTTGTCAGGATGAACTCAACACCCTTGCAGACCAGTGTTGGAAATGAAGTGCCAGGAGCTGGTAGCTGAGGATTTCTTTCAAAACCTGGTGGGATATTTTGCTCCTGCAATGCTAGAGCACTTTGTTTTACTGCCTGATGTACTGTGTGGGGTCCCTGGGAGAAGTGAGCTGAGCTCCCTTTGTGGCTTGCCATAGGAAGCGTTGGCTGAACGGATGAGTTACCACAAAAGGTTTCCGTTTTGCTGAGCTGACTTCTTCTGGTGAAGAAACAAACTGCCGAGTTTGAAAAAGCCTAGGAAAAACAGTCAATCTTTACTGTTCTTCTTAAAATATTTGTATGTGGAAATGCATAAGAGACCAAGAATCAGAGTATTTGCTTTTTTCCTCTTGATAAACAGTTATCTGTGTGAAACCCTGTAAGTCTAAATGAAGGTGGTAACCACCAAAGCGGAATCACTCTCCTTGATCTTTCTGTGCTTCTCCTTGGACTTGACTCAGAGGACTTGCTTTAACTTTGTCTGCCCTGAAGTGGTCAGTCAGTTGGAGTACATGATTATTTTATGTCCCTTCCAACAAGGAAAATACTCCTATATTCCATTCTAGTTTTGTATGGACAGAGCCCCATAACATAAGTAAATCCTGTGCACAGTGGAGGCCACTACACATTTACACAGCACCAGCTGGCAGTGTCATGTCACTGGTGGTGCTCTGTCAGGTGTGAATGTGGACAAACGTTTGGCTTTGTTCCCCATGGTTACAGTGTCCATGCTCAGGGAGGGTGGCAGAGCTCAGTGCCGTGGACCACAGCAAATGCAGCTTCTGAGTTTGTGTTACTGAGTGGAGCAGGAAGGAGACTTTCCACAGGACCTCCCAAAGGAAGGCAGAATCACTACACTTGAGTTTTCACTGCTGCTTATGTTTCTTGGATAGGGATGGATATAAAAATCAAGACATCAGCTGGAGTATTTCTAGTGTGTGAGAAATTATTGAGCCAAAGAGCTAAAAAGTGAAAAAGAGGCCCTGCTGTAAAAATATGCTATTTCTTGGGGAAAAAAAGTCTATAAATGTCATCAACAGGCTAAAGAAAAGGCAGTAGTACCAAATGATAAGTGGGACTAGGGGAATGTGTGTTACAGAAAGCATATAAGGAACAATTCTTGACAGTCTGAGAAGAGCTGACAATAAAACACATGATTTAATGAGTGCCAGAGAGCAGACTCAGCCGTAAAACTATACATTTAATGGCTGTCCTATTTACTAAGTTATAGCATTGGAAGAGGTGCATATACATGAGGAAGTCCATGTGGGATTGCCCTTTTTTTTAAAGCAAGGCTTTATTATAATTATTTAAAAGTCTTCACACAGTGTAACTTGAAAGTACACTTCCGAGTCTGAAGTTATCAATGAAGATAGGGGAGATTTATGCTTCTTCATGAGACAGGTTAAACCAATATACAAAACTTTTAATGAACTTTCTTGTCTTAAATACAGTAACACTGTAGTGCCCTTGACTCTGGACAGTCATGTTTTTCATTTATCCCTCAGAGGATGGTGAAACAATTTTAGGCTGTGCAATATTTCACCTTCTGCTAAAAGGCATGTTATGTAAGGGAATGTCATGCCATGTTACTTATATCATGTAAGAAAAAATCCATGAGTTTTTTTTACATTAAATATGGCAAATATCACATCTATTCTAAAATAACAGACAAAAATTTAAACGTATTTAAAACAATCTTCCCAGAGTAGCTATCCTAAAGAGATGCTATGAAACAGAGGTGCTTCACTGGTTCCTACTAGCACATAGTACACTCTCACTCACAGTCAAATACGAACAGCCTGCTATTGAGATTCACCTGCATTGTCCTGTACTAGTGTCTTGGTTTGGGAAGACAGGTATCTGCCAGGTAAAACTGGAGCTTCCCTTGGAAAGGAGAATGTAAACCACACCCCCCCCCCCCCCCGCCCCCCGTGCTTTTTTCCAATTACAAATTTGCAGTTAAAAAGCCTTTAGGCAAAAGACTTTGGAAATAGAAATAGGAGTTTTTTACTAGTACATATAACAAAGCAAACAAAAAACCCAAAAAACAAAAAAAAAACAACACCAAAAACCAAACAAAAACCAACAACTACAGCATTAATAACAAAAACAGTACCAAGAACCTCGAGGGCTTTGCTTTGCAAAAACCCAGGGCAGTTTGGTCTTGGTGCCTTTGTAGGATCCTCAGAGCACTAAGCTGGAGCAGTGGAGAAGTCCCGGGCTGGTGGCTGGGATGGCAGGATGTCCCGGCAGGCAGGGGCAGGGTGTCCCAGCAGGGCAGAGGGATGCAGGGTCACTCTGTAGCAAGAGGAGCACTGCTGATGGAACTATGACAGAGGGGCAGGGCTGGCCCAGCTCTCGCAGGGCGGCAGAGAAGCTCAGAATTCCAGGGTGAGCAGATGATGGTAGATTTCTCAGAACTGGACTCCTCCAGCGAGAGAGCTCTTCTAGCAGTGAGCAGCAATTCAGCTGTGTTCTCTCTCTCTCCAAAAGCATAAAAAACCCCCCAAAAACCCAGAAAACCCCCCAAAAACCCCACCACCACAAAACAAAAAACCAGGGTGCCAAGCTGCCTCAAGCTTTGTCCTTTACCTGCCTCAAAACTCCCTTTATCTCCCCCTCTGAGCTTCGACCACCCCTTTGTTTTGTTAAATAGTCTTAAGTATGACACTTAGTTTCCTTGGTAACTTATGGGGAAAAAATTCTTTAGAGTAAAAAGGAACAAACCTAACCCCCAACAACTAGTCACCTGTTACTGACACAAAGAAATCAGCCTAAGGTGTTACCAAACCTTTCTTAATAGATTAGCAAAAAAAAATTCCAAGAGAGCTGTTGATTTTGGAGAACATATTTTCATTATTCCAAATTTTGTTTCACCAGATGTCAGAATCAGAAAGGGAGGTTTCTGTACTCCTTGCAAATATGTCTCATTATCGCTGACTTGCTCTGGGTTTTTGAATGAGATTCACATTTGTAGCTGAAATGAAACCAGATATCCTTGACAGGAAAACATGTGCTGTAAGCAGAGTTTGATGTCCTAGATAAACACAAAAAAATCTGCTGCAGGGTTTTCTTCAGCTCCTCCCAAATGGCCCCTTGGACTAGCTTCATTTTTTCCTTGTGGTAGACACCCTGTCCATGTGCAAGCTATAGAAACTTCCCTTTTTGGAGACATTTTTACATTTACCCTTTTGTTTCCTGGCCTAACACAAACCCTGTTCCACTGATCATCTCAGTCTGGGTGTAGGTGGCATGTGCCACATTTTGGCTTCTCCCTGAACCCCTTGTGTGCAGCACCTGGTCACTGCACACAATGCTTTCATCTCATTATAAAAGATCTTATTTTGGCTGGCACATGATAGCTTGTATAGACCAACACAATTGGAATTAGTCAGGTTCAGACCTGATAATTGGCAAAAAGTAAGGGGATTCCCAAATGGATGTAATGTGTTGCCTCTGGAGTCATGTTTCTAATGAGTTCCCCACCTAGCATGTGAAAGGAATTTTTGGAAACAGAAAACAGAAAAGAAAATATTGATGTTCCTCTGTGGTAATCCAGGCTTTGCTTCTGCACAGCACCCTGCAGGCAGCATCTTATTCCCTGTGTTTCAGATGGAAGAGAGAGAAAGGACACGGATAGTGAGAGATATGTCGTCTCCTTGGGTTGGACAGATCCATGTAGACTAAGAAGGTGGAAGTCTGGCAACTCCTTGGGACACCAGAATGACTAAGCAACTGATGAAATTTCAGTGGCAGCAGAGAAGATCTTGCTTGCACTGCACAGAATTAAACTGCCCCAGAGTACAGGGTAGCTCTAATTCACATTGTGTATGTTCTCAGCAAGACAGACCTGCCAAGGATTGTTGGACACCAATAAAACATATGGCTCATAATGTTCTGAACTGTGAAATGTTGGGTCTGGGATGAGATCCTTAGGGAAAATACAGCTCCCAATTTGCTTTTTTATTCTACTCCTTTCTTTCCCAGCTGAGGGCCACTGTGAGATGGGATGCTGGAAGATCTTCGTCCTGCCCTGACTGTGCAGTCACTTTCACCCTCAGAGAACCTGCCTAGTCCTGTAGAAGAGAAGAAAAAGGAGTCTTCTTATCTTTCAAAATAGTTATTCAAAATTGATCTCTAAGGTGTAAGTTTTTAAAAGAAAATATTTCATCTTCAGATACAATCTTCTGGTAGAAATAATACTGAATGTTAACAAAAAGTGCCTGTTGACCCCTGTTTGGATCAGAGGGGAATGATATTAACCTGAAATAGGAATTATGGGACATACTTACAGCATGTGTGAAGCCAGAGATTAATGTGTGAAGTCATGAGACTGTCCAGGAAGAGAAAACTGTGGGTGGGTGCAGGGGGAAAAAGCCAAGGAGTCAGCAACATTATCAAAGCAGAGTGAGATGTGTTAAAGCTCTGGAAATCCCCAAACACATCAAGATGGCTGGGGGCTAGAGCACTTCTCCTTTGAGGACAGGCTGAGACCATTGGGATTGTTCAGCCTAGAAAAGAGAAGAGAAGAGAAGAGAAGGCTTCAGGGAAACCTTAGAGCAGTCTTCCTGTAACTAAAGGGCACCTAAAGGTGCCCTTTACTTACAGGAAAGCTGAAGGGAGACTTTTTATGATGGCATGTAGTGATAGGAAAAGGTGGAATGACTTCAGACTGAAACATGGTAGACTTAGGTTGGATATTAGGAAGAAATTCTTAACTGTGAGGGTGGTGAGACACTGGAACAGACTGCCCAGAGAGGCTGGAGATGTTCCACCCCTGTGAGTGTTCAAGGACAGATTGGATGGGGCTCTGAGCAACCTGGCAGGAGGTATCCTTGCCCACAGCAGAAGGGTTGAAATCAGGTCTCTTTCAAGACTGCTTCCAACCCAAACCATTCTATGAGTCTGTGAAACAAACAGAAGTAGTAGGGGGACTGTACAAAGACACAGTTTTATTATTTCTATGTGAATATTGCTAAGAAAGTAACCAGCTTTGATATATTTATTCAGACTCATAAGAAATTGGAGTAACTCCACAACTGTCAATGGAGTAGTGCTGGTAAGGATGCTGGTGGCTTTAGTCCTTCCAGGACTGCCTGAGGATAATGTGTGCAAGTCTGGACCAGGGACTGATATTTGTGCCGCTCCTGAGGTGAAAGAGAAGGGAACTTTCCTCATCAAGTGTGCCAGCAGACAGGAAAACAAAGGTTTGGGGCAGAGGGAAGAAACCTGCACATGTAGTAGAGCTCAGATTGTTGTCAAAACGCTAAAGAAATCATAGACAAAATATCAGCTCCGGGTAATTACAGCAGCCCTTTGCAGCATTCAAAACCCATTGTTTTTTTCTTCACTTCACTTGTGAGTGAACGTTTTGGGGAAAAGTGAATAAAATGCTGCCGTTTCAGCAGTGAAAAAACCAGTGGCAAGTGAAGATATCTCAGTGTTGACTTGGAGTACTGGAGTTTGGTGCCTGACAAAGCAAACTTCGCTGCATCAGGCTGACCTGAGCACCGTGTTTCCCTCATTGGCTGCTGCTGCAACTTGTCTAAAAGCCAGTGGGTTTTATGCCTCTGGAATATATAGTTTATTTAACTGTTCTTACTGACCCATGAATATACCTACTGTATAATTTATTGGAATGTTAGTAGTTCAGTCCTGTGATGTTTGTGATAGAAAATCTTCACTTTGAGCCAGTGGGAAATTTTGTTAGGGTGAGGAGTGCAGGCCTGGCCTCTGCTTTGCCTTTTTTCTTTTCCATTGCAACACAATTAACCTTTTCATTAAAAGAGCTCTGTTCCAAATAAGCAAACTCCTCAATGTGTATTACTGAGCAATTTCGAGCTGTCTCTTGCTTTGGAACAAAACATCTTTGTTCCAGCCATGCATGACATTTGAAGACCTATTTATACAATGTGTCAGCTCCATTTGTTTTCTTCATCCTGATATTTTCCTCTGTATTTTTAGATAGCCATCCAGATTGCAATGAGAGAAGTTGCTTCTGGTTTCTTCCTGTGCTTCTCCAGACTGGGGCACTAGCTGCCTTTGTCTTTTCTCCACTATTGTGGGCAGTGGTGAAACAACCCAAAACCAGACACAATTCTGCCAGATTCATCCTCTTTGTACTAGATCAGCAGCACCAGGCTGCTCTGGGATAGAGAGATGGCAGAAGTACCTGCTGTTATGACAGTTCTCTCCTGAAGTCCTGCCTGTGGGTAGCACACAGCTGCAATCCCTTCTGCTGGAGGGGTCTCACTGAGGCACAGACTTCCAAGCTGCATCAGTAAATAAGCCCTCCTTGCAAAATACCTGCTTTTTCCTTAGACATTCGTAGTTTATCCTAAGTGTCTAACCAGTCATTCTTGTTTAGCAGCACAATGCTAACTGATCCAAGAAAATCCAGCACAAAATTGAAAAAGAAAAAAAAAATCAATATGCTGGGTAATAAGGCTTTTAACATCCTGAATTCGAGTAAGTGTAAATAGTTTGGTGTTTGCCTAATCCCCTCCCTTTGAAAAAAAAAAATCTATCTTGGGATGTGTCTTATCTTATAGAAGGGATCCAGGGTAGCGCTATGCCTGCTACTCAAGCAGCAACATAGTGTCTAGCCCAGTACTGGCACTTCCTAGTAACAAATGAAAGTAATAGTCCTTTTTTTTAAATCTTTTACACAACCTGCCAGCTGAAGGTTTCAAACTGCTTTAGCACATACAGAGTGCCAGGAAACTACTGCAAGCCTCACTTTAACCAGAAAAGGAGCCTGTAGGCCAGCCCAGCAGTGATAAGCCTGGAGCTGCAGCAGCAGAGCCTCATCTGCTCTCTCTGATATTGTCACCAGGAAGGTTGGGGAAGAAGGGTGAAACACCTTCATGTAAGCAACACTGCTCCTGCCAGCTGCTTCATGGCCCACTCAAAGCCTGATAAGATCGAGGAAGACATCTGCATTGACCTTCTGCTTCCCTATCCCTGTAACAGCAGACAAAAGGGCTGTAAGAACAGAGATTAAACTTCAGAGCACCTCACAGCTGTGTTTTACATAGACACTCCCCTCCAGCTCTTGAAGTTCTCAACCTCCTCTGAATGCGGAACTGCAAGTCACTTCCATGCCAAACACTTAACGTGTCCAGCTTTTGCACGTGATGGATGGGCTTCTGCTGCAAGAAGTGGAGGCAGTGGCATGTGAGGAGGAATGCCTTCGACACTGTGTGCTTCAAAAGTCAGGCTCGAGAGTTTTGCTGTGCGTTCCAACAGCTGAGGCAGAGCTGTGTGCATGACCCCCGCCAGCACAAATGAAACCAAGGCATCCATATGCTGTGCATTAAGAATGTTTGATCTCCTGCACTCTTGCTTGCTGCTCAGATGGTCCCTCTTCCTCTCTGTAGCAGCACAAAGTGCAATGTTGAAACCTGTAAGTCTGTGTGTGTTTATGGGCTCTGTGATGGGAGCTGCAAAGCTTAACACGAAACAGTTGAGAAAATGTTGCTGGCCACAGCCACAAAACCTGTACTCATATCTTCTGTGATGATGGTGGAAAAGAAAATTCCATAGGTTTTATTTTCCTGTTTAAAGATGAAGGAAAAATAACTGCCAAAGTAGATGGAATTTAGATGAACTGATGTGACACCTGGATTAGCAAAGCAAAATGTAATCTCTGAGTGCAGGAACTGTGGCCATGCATAGCCAAGGAAACCACAAAGACACTGCAGCCCCACACGGAGAAGGGACAGCTTCAGTAACCCCGGCATGAAGCCTACCCCTGTGAGGACTGCTGTCACTGTTCACCGTGCATTTACAAGTCAGTTATTGCAGTGGCTCAGTTATGTTTCACTAAGAAGCCACAGACACCTCTGATCCACATTAAAGATGTTGGTGAGATAGGAGAGGAAAGCTCCACTCTCGGAAGGATTTGCTGGCCCCGCAGCATTTTCTCATGCAGATTGGGAAACTGAGCAACACTGTAACTTGAAAACTGTATGATGAGTAAGCACAAACAACAAGCATGTAACAATAGAAATGAATTTTATTTTGTAAAAAGTTATAAAATGAATATTGTACAAAAATAAAGTCTGTAGAGAACTTTGGTTGATTAACACAAATGACTGAGACATATAATTGCAGGTGAAGTAAAAAAATCCAGAGAAGCACACTCCTGTCTTCAGTAAGGTCTAAAAAAAAACCCAAAACAAAACAAAAAACAAAAACAAAACAAAACAAAATCCCAAAAAACCCCACCAAAACCACAAAAAAAAAAAAATTTAAAAAAAATCACAAACTTTACCCTTTTGTATTTTGAACATGGGAGATTTGCTTTGGTTGCAGCCTCTTCAAGCTGCACAGAAAATGCTTTGAGGCAAGTTTCACCAGCTGGGGCAAGGGAAAGCACATCTCTGAGCGCTGTCACCAATCAGCTGCCTGGCAGTGCAGCTGACCCTCCACCTGGCAGGCATTCAGTGCCCACCCCAGTGTGGTGGTGTCACCACCCCTGAGCAGCATGGAGGGCACGGTGTCCCCGTGGCAGTGTGAGAGTAGGCCCCTGGGTGGTTCTCCTGGGCTAGCCTCCCTCCACCCAGAAACGCAGCGGAAGTCGGGGATGAATTACATGCCATACACCTGGTACCCCTTTCTATGCCTGTTCTGGGCTTTTTTGACCTCTAGACCCTTCTTTGGTGGTGCCCCAAGGGGCCCAGGGCAAAATGAGTATGGAGAGCCATTACATGCATGAGATAAAAGGTTGGACCATGGTTTTCAGTAAGGATTTTTTTCATGTTGCTTTAGTGGGAGTTAATGCTTCACTGGTTGTCAGGTATGTCTAGTGACCTGCACTCCTGCTCCTTTGGGAAAAATGTCTCCAGAATGAGAGCTTGTGTTAGCGGTCACGTACAAACATTTTTGCTGTACAAACTCCCTCTTCCTAAGGAAACTTGGACTGTTCTGCTGCATGGGTATGATCCTGTAATGTTTCAGAAAATTATACAAAACACTCTGGTTATTTAACACAACTGTTTACTTGCAGGCTATATTAAATCCAGGGCTAACTAGTAAGAGGGATTTAACCTCTTCTATACGGAAGTATGGAAGGAAAAGCTTAAATAAATATAACTAGAAATTATAAGGCTAAATGTGATTATTTTCCATTTGTCAATAGTTATATGAGGTCAGTTGGCATAAATTGTGAGAAAAAAATGTGGCTACATTTAAAATATTACTAAAATTAGTTTTTCTAACAAATTGCTAATGTTGAGCCAAGTCCTGCGACCCTCACTTGTCCAGAGCCATTGCTGCTCCTGCACATATATAACTTACAGCAGTAATTTTCAAAAGGCTTAGTGACAGGAATAAGGGCTGCAGGCTTCAGCACTACCTTTTGTGAACATAATCAAGATTTTGTTTAAAAGAAAAAAAGGTAAAGTAAGTGATTTTTTGCATTCAAGTTAACACTTTCAATCAAAAGCATGGACCGTTGTTCCCAACGTCTTTGTCTCTCTATATCCCCAAGTGCCATCTACTTTGGCACCTTTGAAAGACACTTTAATAAATAAGGAGACTCATTACTGAACTGTAATAAATAACAATAACTTAATCTCAATAAATATCTTCTGTATACTTATGTCTCTGAAGGGATGCATTGCATCAAGTAGTCTCTCTCTATCACAATGACCAAATAGAAATGTTATGCAAGTGACATTAGTCCTCTGTAAACCTAAAGAAATGCGTTTTGTGTAGGCTGGGTTTGTTATTTCTGTTACTGTACTAGGAAGAAGTGCTTAAAAACTCAACTTGTTTCATTAAGTAGCAGAAGAACAAAATCCTGCACTCATTTTGAAGAAACACAAGATGGAAATAACCAAACTTAGCCAGTAACTGTTTTGCTTTATAAGAACTAGCGCCTGGTCATTTTGATATTTGCCAGATATCATCTTACTTACAAGGGTAATTTTATAGCTTAGGAGTTGTCCTAAGCACTCAGGAACTGCCCTCCAGTGAGCAGTAGCACAATGTGTCTTTCAGTAGAGCTGAGGGCACAGGGGATTAGTAAAGTACTCCTAAGCTACTTCTTAGCTAAGCTTCTTGGTATAACTGGTATATCATGGCATAACTACAACACAGCGTGGTATGGCAGGGTTGTGTTTTTAAGCACGTTCCTCATGGATTGAGTCTCACTGATGGTGGACTGAGTCAAACAGGAAAGATAGCGTGCACATCATCCATCCATCATCATCTCCACCTGAGCTTTTATCTAAATCCCCATAGGACGTCAGAAGTCTCCATCCTTCTACTCTGCCGCATGCCTCCTTATCCCCAGGCTCTCATGGCTCCTCATTCTGTGCTCTTGGTCCTTTTTCCTCCACTTGGAGCAGACACTTCCCTGGGAACCTTGGTCCCTCTCTTTGCAGCGTAGCAGGAATGGAAAACTGGTGCCGCCTCGGCATGCAGCTGTCAGACGCATCCACACCTTTTTGCGGAATGTTTTTTCAGTATGTGGTAAACCAAGTTATCATCCAAAAAGGACAGGTCATCATCAAAGGCTGTGGGTCTGCAACAGGCTTGCCTCACTTTGTCAGTGACCAGTTTTTTCTTTCTGGTTAAGTTTTTTAAAATTTTGTCATAGGTGGTCTCAGCTGCATCACAAGATCCACTGCAATACCGGAAAATTAGCTCTTCTTTGGTTTCATATCCCAAATCCAAGTCAGTCACATTTAAATGTATTTCTGTTAAGACACATCCTCGATTTTTGCCCTTTTGATTCCTCCTTCCTTTTTTGTTGGAATTCTCTATGTTTGTGGCTGCATTTTGACGGTTTCTCTCCCGCCTAGAAAAAATCGGAGTCTGTTTATCTGGTGACCTCCTTAGTCTTTTAATAGTGGCTTGAATAAAGTCCACTACCTCATCAAACTGATCTGGATAATCCTCTGGCATATTAGCTGTTTGGGAAAGAGAGATAAGGCTTTGTCACACGTCAATTATAATGAAGTTTGTCCATTCACAGCTCAAAAATATTATGCACATGCAAGCTTTTCTGCCCATCACTTCAGAACACATGGCCCAGGACCCTCAGAAATCAAGGAGAATTTGGAATGGTTTAGACAATCATAGAAACTCATTTGGGGAAAGATAAATGAGACGTATTTGTATTTCTGTGTGTGTCTGCTGATGCTTGGTAGCATTTCAGCACATCTTTTAATATTGAATGAGCCCTGTGGAAACAGAGGGAAGGAAAAGATGCCATGGTATGAATACTAGTTAAGAGGTAGATGAAGCCACTGTAAAGAGGTTATACAGACTCTTCCCAGCAAAGCAGCAACAGGAAGAGGTTTCTTTAAAGCAATTTTGTGATTATAGCTGTTAATTATTTTCTTTTCACATCAGTAGCAGTTAGTATTGCCAAAGCCACCTGTCAATAAGGTTTTTGAGCATGACAGAAGGAGGATTTCCTGGGGTACCAGGCTGAGATATTATTCTTGGATGAATGCCTGGATTTTTACTGCTTCTAGGGGATAATTATTTTCATAGCTTTTGAAAAATTTCTCATGTAACTGTTTTGTATCACAAGATGCTGTTCACACTGAGTAGAAATAGGTCAGAATAGAAGTATTATGTTCATTTTCTAAGGAAATATTATTAATGTAGTCTTCTTTTACAAAAAATTAATTTTTAGTCTATTTATCACTTGATATATCACTGATGAATTATTCAAGTGAATTATATGATGGAGTCTATGAAACGTTTTGATACTAGCAGAATGAACCTCTTCAAGAAGGGTGAAATTAAATGTGTTCTGAAATGGTCCCAAATTTTGCCATTTCATCATGATTTGGAAAAAAAATTGCATTTTGCAGTCCTTAATCTTCCCATGGACTAAATCCCTCAAAATTACCTGCTTTAGTGAATAGGGAGAACCAACAGAGGGTCAGGCTGTCAGGACCCTGTGTGTGGATGTCCTTACACCACTTTATTAATGACTGAATCTAAAGGATATAAACTATATTGCAATATTAAGATTTTTTTTTTTCATATTTATTGTGCCAAAAATTAAGACTTCTTCCTTTTCAGTAAGTCCTAAGAGAATGCTCCTTTCTGTACCTAACTAAAACTAAAACACACCACGTGACAGGCCAGTGTCACATCAGCCTTGCACATACGGTAAGTCTATCTCCAATACTCCTCCAAATACTGCAGGAACAGCAAACATTGGCAGAGGCAATATCCAGTGCAGTGCACCCCGTCAGGGGCTGGTATCTCCACAAAAGGTCCCACTCAGTGAGGTGCCGAGATGGGAACAGCTCCTTAGGCAAAGGCTCAGCACCACGTTTCCTCACGGAGCATGCTAAGACAGGAACCCCAATGGGTGACAAGGTAGCATCATCTCAAACAGGGTGGCATGGGCTCTGTTAACAGGAGACATGACGGCATGAGACTGCTCCCCTACCTAGCCGAAGTGAATCTTCATATCCTCATTTGTAGCACCAAATATAGAAGAGATGGGGAGCAGCAGTCCTAACTCTATCAGTGCAAAATCCTGCTGAAGCAGAGAGCATCTGCACATAAGCAGGAATTAGGGACTGCTGCCTGAAGTAGTCACATCCTAGAGACCTCCCTCTGAGACAAAATAGTGATGGATCAGAGGTATATGTTTTTTGATGGATGAATCCAGCAAAATAGTTTAAACTGGTAGAAGAGTCATGGAGGCTTGAAATCTTGTACCTCCATGTAATGAGGGTGATACAAAGCAAACAGGGTCCTATAAACTGTAGAGTTTGGAAACGAAAAAAAGTGAATTAAATTTTGTTTTACAGATACCTATGCTAAAAATAACAATCTCAGAGACCAGTGTCCAAGAAGCGTTTCAAGTGTTCATCATTCTGCTCATCCCCTACTGCAACACCAGGATATATTTTGGAGACTCACTGGGAGGAACGCTAGCACTACTAGCAAGATGAATTCCAGTTTTCTGCCTCCAGAGTACACATGCTGTTTAGCCCAGGGAATTAGAAACTAACCCATGCAGACATCCAAATATGTCATCAAGACTCCAGCAGTGACCTCCAATATTTGGAGATTATTTCACTGAAGGAGACAAAAGGCCTGTGGATGATTATAGGAAACTGGTGGAAACAGCGGGCACAGAGCTCCCTTTGAGAATATGTGGAGGTCTTCTTGATCCTGGTCACTGTCTGCTCACCTAAACTACATGTGCTGTTACAGGCTATATGGTTTCATGACATCAACACCATGGCACTTTCCGAGCTTCTGTAAGCAACAATCGCCTCTGCCCGTGGAACCCCAAACTGGTTATGAGCAATGCACCAATGTTCTTTTGGCAGCTTCCAAACCACTGCCAAGGTACCCCAAGTTTGCTCCCATAAATTAACAGTCATAGCAACAGCTACAATCCCTGCAAACAGCCAATTTTCTGCTTCTTAATAAATCAGTCATCAGTGTGACTACAAGCAGTCACTAGGAATGGGTCACAGGGGTGTGGAGGAAAGTCTGACAACCAGGAGTGAAGGGAGACTTGTCCTAGCCCTGTGCTGAGGTGCCAGTCATGACTCAGTAGGGTTATTCACCTGTCCAACAAGTATGGGTGTGAAGACTTAGAGCCTGAAACAAAATGCCGTGAAAAATTGCTAAAGCAGGACCCAGAGCAATCAAGTGGAAACACCAACACTGACACCAGGCATGATGGGTTGAAACAAAGCACTAGAGGTAAGTGCTGAGGAAGCTACCACCAGACATCATACATGAATAAGCAATAACCACTGACCAAGGGCTAAACTCTGTAAAAGGCTAATAGACAGAAGGGAAGGTGGAGAAGATTGACTGCAGGATGTCCCCATCCTGATGGGCACTTGGTAGATGTGCTCCAGGGATGCTGAGATGTCTCTGCACCACAGACAACACATCCTGAGTGCTTGTTTGGTCTCTGCACTATTGTAAGTTTTGCTGGGGGCAATGGCGGTACTGAGCTGACCTATGGCCAGGGTACATCAGTGCACTCATAGGGGCTGCCTTAGCATGTAGCAGTGGTTTGTTAAGTTGAATAAAGCTATTTGATAGAAGGGCACTCTGTTACCCTTCTGTCTGCAAAGTTGTTTAGAAAATGTTTATAGTCTCACAGCATCTTTGTTTCTCTCAGACTGCATGGATTGTGCTGACTTGATTGTGCAGCAGACAAGAGTTTGCTGGGGGGATTTCACACCCCTGCAAGGAGCAGATACACATTTTGCATGTGTGTGTATGTATGCTTCATTTACACATACACACACACAAATATGACTAATTATACACATACACACACATATTTTTTCACAACAAACTAGTTTACTGACAACACTTGCCTTCTGCTGGAAAAGCTGAGAGAACATATGACAGATGCCTGTCATGTTGTGCAATGTGCCAGCAGAAAATGCTGGGATACTATGGCATTAAAGCAGGAAAGATCTCTGAGGAGTAGTCCCCAGTCCCAAAGGTGTGAAGGGTGTGAAGAAATTCCAATTTAAAAATTGAAAGTTACCTAGGACAGGACAGGATGGGACAAAACAGGATAGCCTAGAACAGCATGTGCTCAATATAGTTTTGCAAAGGTTGTCTTGCATTATGTGATGCACCCCAAAACAGGTGTTTCTAAAAGAAAAGGAACATTTGTCCTCTGAAAGTAATATCCTCCCTTAGGGAACGCAGGGTCTCTTTGTGTCTTGTTCAGAATCTGGGAGAAAGACTCACAGACTTCGCTGGTTGAGTGTGATGGGCTGAGCCCAATCACATAAACTGTGGTGCCATGAACAAGACTGGTGGGAAGTCATGAGGTTTTGTTTGGGTTTTATGTCATGATTCTCAAAGTAGTTTCCTGACTGTCCAGCTCCCTGAGGAAGTCCCTTGGAGGCAGTCTGTGTGCAGGCACATGCAAGTGTTTATGTGTCACCTAGCATCCCTGGGGCAGACAGCAGGGCATTGTAGGAACTGCATCCACCATGTGTGTCCTGCTGTGCTCAGCTCACTCTTCTGCAGCTCCTTTCCATGCTCTCTCTTTTTTCACTACCATGCCAAGGACCTGACCACCCAGGCAGGAATAGGCAGAGCATTTTCCTACGGTTGCAACATGAGCACATGTTTGCTTTCCAGGGCCAGAGAATCACGGGTATTGATGACAGTCCATGTGCCAGTGTGCATCTGAGCACCTTCTCTGTCTCCCTTGTCCAGCTGAACAAGGGTTCTTGGCCTGTGAGTATTTTCTCATATTACCAGAAAAATGAATAAAAAAGAAAGAAGGAAAGAAAGAAATGTCACAAGATGATATAAATAGGAATCTAGCAGAGTTATCAGGCTGGGGGTAGAGCTGGTGAACACCTTCACCAGAGGGAGTGACACATTTTTAAAAATACTAATTTAAAAACCAAATCCACCAACCAACCAAAAAAACCCCAGTGAATACAAGAGTATTTGCATCATCTGCTTGCTGTTTGCAAGCTGTTTGCTCGTTTTCTAAACACTTAGGGCACAGTCAGATCATAGCTTTGACCCAGCCTCCTAGGTTTGGAACACCCCTCTGTAATGCAAACTGAAATTCTTGCCTCAGTGAGGTTCTCTGGAACCTGAAGTTTTGACTTGCCTGTCCTCAAGCACAGTCTCTGTCCCCTGGGCATAAGAAGAGCTGGCAGCATGCATGAGTGTACGATCCTGCAGCCAAAGAGCCATGGCACTCCCCATTAGCCTCCAGAGAAATCCTGTCCTGAGTTATGCTCTGGGTGTGCAGGGAAATGTGCTTTCCTAGGGGCGTCTTCCCCACTGCAACCCCCCAGAACCTGTCTTTGTATTTCTATTTAATTAGAAACACCATGTGACACCAGGACTGGGATCTGATCCCTGTGCTTTCTAGAAGAATAAATTATGCAGTGTTCTGATAGACTTCTACATGCAACAGGTCTAAATGGATATTCACACTAAACTTGTCCCATTATGGAAAAAAAAGCCTCCATTAAGTAAAAATGGACAATTTATTTCCATCTGTTCAAATGTGATCACAATTGCTTTTTGTAAATAAAAATCTATTCATTTGATTTTGCCAAAACCACATTCATTTTAAAGCCAAATAGTCCCCCATGCACAATGGCAGCAACCCAGCACGGTACATCAAGAAATCCTCAGCTTGTACAATAATGACTTATATAGGTGGGTTTTCCTTTTTTTTTTTTTTTTTTTTTTTTTTTTTTTCAACCTCATAGAAATTGAGATCTTAAGTTGTTTGAAACTGTGCTTTATAGAATAGCTTTCCACAGTGATCTCAGGAAAATGTAATCACATCACTGCCACATCATTTGGCACTTTACAAACCTTGAGCTAAAGGGATCTAACAGAAGTCACAAAAGGTGTGTAAAACATTATAAAATTAGATTTTACTTTTAGATTGTAGTTTTTATGCCTACATTTGTGACAGTGTATAGCTATCACATCAAAACATTAGTCCAAACACTTAACTAAATTATTTTGCTTGAGCATAGTCTTTCAATTAGAGAAGTTTAAACAACAGTATCAGACCCTGAAGTACGATTTCAGAGTTCTAGGGCTTTAGTCCCCCTCACTGTAATGATAAGCAATATTCAGAACATTTAGATCCAGATTTGCATAAGAATTAAATGGCCCCTTTTCAAAAACAGTTCTGGTACTTTAATCTTGGACCTTCATAGTCAAATGATTATTTTACTTCATAATCATTATTCAATATTTAAAAAAAATATTTAGCTTGCTTTGCAGTACTGCCTATCTGGACACAGAATGCCTCCATTTCACGCCACAAGGGCAAATTTTAGGAGAGATTTGGAGCAATTTGTCTGAGGAAGTGCAACCTTATCCAGTTTGAAAATATTAATGTGATGATCATTCTGCTCTACAAAGTGAGAAAGTAGCAACTGCGGTGGGGATAAACCATTTATTTTATTGAAAACAAAATATTTTGTATAAAAAAGACAAGGAATATTATATGAAAGCATCTAAGTGAAGGCGGGTGTTAAAAATAGTATGCTGAAACATTTTCGGTATTTAAACAATTAAAACACCACTTCTCTGAGGCATGACTCTGCTTTCATGCCTTGCCTAGAAATATATGGGACCAAGAGTGAAACAGGAACCTGCTGGTTGTATGCATTAGGAAATAGAGCATCAAACAAACCACAGTCAGCTCATTCTTAAATGTTTAATACAGTTCTGTATTGCCTCACTCCCAGCCCATGCTGTGGGTCCCCTCACACTCAGACAGCCCTTAGAAATGGTGCCTCTCTCTGGTGTCACTTGTCTCTCATCAAGGCAAGTGCTAAGTAACCTGATGGGTGATGCCAGGGCCACTCACACTAGTCAGGCACAAAGAGGCAACACTGGTAAAAGGCACAGGATTGACCTTACTGGTGTTCTTGCTCCTGATGGAGCAGTCAAGTCATGTGTCTGTAGCTCACTAGTTAACCCTGCAGTTTCCCATGTGTTGGTCATAATAACAAATCTGCAGAGTCCTTTGTATTTCCACTCAGCCATGCTTGGCAATGCCTCCCCTTCTGTACATTGCTTGTGTTCTTGCAGGTAGAAATACTGGTTCCCAACAGAAGAAGAAAGAGGGGAGACAATGACCACCACAGTTGTTGCCAGTGTGGGAAGTCCCTGAGAGCAGGGGGAAGCAGCAAGGTCAGGAGAACTGTGTGAAGTAGAGGAAGTCATGAGCTGACCTGCTCACGAGTTTCTTGTTCTTCACCTAGTCCAGACAGGTTGCTCACAGGACTGTGCCCGATGGTGGGCTGCCCTCCTCTGCCCACCCCCACCTCTGGCCTCTCTGGGGTGGGCAGAGGAACATCTAACCCAGCTCCCAAGGAGCAGAGGAGCAACAGGAGGATGCAATCTTGCCTCTGGCACAGAGCTTTGAATCACTAGCTCTGAGCACCACAGAGCAGTTGGCTTTTCAGCAGTTGCACGTGAGATTTTGTGGCACCTCCTGCAGCAGCTGCCAGGAGCCCATCTGCACCAGCACCTTATCCTATGGGACGGCGGGTACATGAGCACCCTCAGAGCATCCCTGCATTAAAAGAAGTTACAGCATTAAGAGTGTAAAAGGGGAAGACAGAAAAAGTGCCAAGTTCCCTGCTTGAAGCCACTGACTGAGCAGGAGCCAAACCTGGGAAAGACACGTATCTGTTGACTCCTCCCTAAGACCGGTACCCTACCACATCCATACCATGCTGAATAAATACCCATCTTCCCAGTAGAACCTAGGTTTACACCTAATATTTGGTTAAGCTAGCACCTCAAATCCTGTGTGAACCTTGGATGAGCATGTATGAGCAAGACCCAAAACCTGCAACCTGTTAGCAAGAACACATGCAGTCAGCTAACAGGCAAGCAAACAGGTTTTAATGCAGGAAACACTCCATTAATAGATACTCCATGAATCCATCCAAATAATGGATGGTATTTTCTCCACTATCCCTGGTGCAGAAGTGATCCAGCCCAGCTCTCCTATGACATCAGCAAAACCACAAAGGTAACTCAGCCTCTCTTTAGTAATGGTTCACTGAAGGGAAAGTGCACACCTAAATCAAAAACATCAGCTATTACTGGGTTGCCTGTGCTCTTATGCTGCATCTCCCATTGGGTTTTAGAAGCATCCCCAAGGAACAAAGACAGGCAGCAAAGCAGGAAGACCAGACTCCTAAGGAAACCTAACTCAGTCTCTTCCCAGGAACCCTAACTCAGTCTGTGGCCGCAGTCCAGGCAAAATCTTGGCTGATGTTTCTCTTATGGCAATCTCTGCTGCTATCAGATTTGATAGCACAAAATAAGTAACACATGATCTTTCATTGTTACCTTTCAGTTGCCTGCATTTCAATGTGTTTACAAAAGGAACAATATGGAAGGTCTTAATATTGCTTGTTGAAAATTGTTATTGTTATAATCATCAGTCTGTGACTCTAGGGCAGTTGCATGTACTCCATCACACTCCACACTTCAGAAGGAAGCATGGACTGGTACTTGCCAGATAGAGCTGGTGTGTGCTTAGAAGAGCAAGGTCCTTCCTCACTGCTACACTGGATGCTACCTCCCTTCCGAAGTTTCCTAAGTAATGGCTGATTTTGCCAAAGAAATCACATATGCCTTGGATGGAAGCAGAGACAGTCCAGATGTTCGTACACAGCTTGTCATTTAAAGCGGACATGACCAGCTTACCTCTAAAAGCCACCAGAGAAGTTTTAGCATACTGCTGTAACACTGCCCAGCCACCACATAGGAAAGTAAATACATGAATTTCAGTGTTTGCTTATTTTGAAGAATATTATTTGTCCAATAATCTTTAGAGTATTTCCACAAGTCCCAAAGACTTCAAAGAAATGTACCTGCAGGTTTCAGTTTAAGTGATACATAGAGCATAAACTTCTGCTAGGTCATAGGAATGGCTTTATTCCTTAAAAAAATGCTGCGACATGAAATACCTCAGAAAATCAATTTTCAGTCCTTGATCTTAAGACATATTCTAACATATATTTTGTGTCTTAATATTTTATTTGCAGGTGTCTCAAGTAAGTATTTTTGATCCTATTTTCTTTTTTTTTATTTGTAATCATGATTGAAATTCCAAGAACAACTGAATTTTTTTCTGTGGTTCTCTTTACCAACAGATATTACTTGATCAGAAACTGAGCTGGTTTTGTGAAAAATGACCACTCTGCAGTGCTAACCACTCTACCAGCACTAATGTGTCAGTGGCCTATTTAGATGTCTGATGATCCTGAACACAGTTATGCTGCAGTATTTTGTATTCCTTGTTTATTTCTACTTATTGACTTGCTACTTCAGAAATATGGGAATCCACAACAAATGTAGTTATGTAGGGTTTGGCCTATGTACTACAAATTTTATGCTGCAATCTCTAGACAGTGTGGGGGGTAGAATGAAAGCTGGGTAGTTGCATTAGATGCTCACTTCTGAACATCTGAAATTGTGGCAGGGTGGGACTTGATGACCCAAATGGCATCTCCAAGCCTTTGCAATTTGAATTATTTTGAAATCGCTTTTTGCAGTAAACTGACTAAGCAGGAACTGTGTAATTTACAAAGACACTACAACCTTTCAGTCTGAGGATCTTCTGCTAGTGGACAAACAGTGCTTCTCGCACTAAATTCAGTAACAGTCTGATGAATACTTAACTGAATTCTTCAGCTTTTCAAGAAATGTTTTGAAGCTTTTCATCTGCAAACCCTGAACATGGGGATTTCTAAAATACACTGAAGAGGCTTATGAAAAACGATGAAGAAAAGTATGTCCACTTATGTTATCTGTCAATAAACACCTGCCAAACATCCAAAGGCATCCACAGTTTCACTGGCAATTTTTTGAGGTCCCTAAACTGAAAAGCAGCAAAGAACTAAAACTTTCAGCAAAGGATAACTCAAAACGAGAATAGAACTTTATTATCATGCAATTCAGAACTTTTTTCCTTAAATCACAGAGTGGTCTTCATTGGATTATATTGAGTATTTATACCTGAAACTGCAGAAGAATTTGCTTCTAGGGCTGCATGCCTCTGGATTTAACCACATCTGCCTGGTTTCTTTCTCTTTCTAGAATTTTGCCCACGAATGGGCCAATCTGAATACTTGGGATTTCTGAATGCCTAGATAATGTGGGTGTCCCTGTGCAAATAAATTTTAGTACATACATGTGCTGGCTCGGGCACCCAGGCACACTTGGCCTGACACTGGCAGGATGCACCCCAGCTGTGCTGGATGCTCTGGTTGTGCTGAATGCACTCACTGGCTGGGCACGGCACACACAGATCAGATGACACAGGATGGCATCTGCTTGGTGTGGCTGATACCTCCCAGATGCACTGGGTTTACTGTGCAGGGCAGGTTACCTCTGCAGCTCCTGGGTGTCTTAGGCCAAAGCATGTATGCCACACCGTAGGTGTGCTGAGCAGGAAAGCCTGGGGAGAAACATGAGAGTTGTAGTTTGTGACATTGAATGGGCCTAATAAATATTGTAGGGCAGGAAATGCATTCAGCTAGAAGCATAATTAAATATTGTTTTTGCCCTAAAGAGCCCTATAATACCACTATTTTTTCTAGATACTTTTCATATCAGTTGATAACGCTGCAGCTAAAAGCAATAACTTAACATTAAATACACCTTAGTGGGGGTAAGAAAAATTTTTAACAGAAGTATAACACACACATATGATGGTGTGTCACAGCATATACCAAATGAACTCCAACAGCGAATGACCATTCAGTAGCTGTAGAGTAAATCAGACACCATGATGCAAAAACCTATCTTTTCCTCTTACTAGGTGGGAAAATCCCATAGGGAGATGTTTCATTTAATTCTACCTGCTTACCGTAAGTTCTTAGTAAAGGTTCTCATTTGATCAAAGAATAAATACAATATCATGGGTTTTAGCACACGCCAGTCCTCACGTACATGATGATTATGTGCATCCAACAGCAAGCAGTTACAAGATGTATTCACTGGTGACTGTGTATAACGCAAACAAGTGTTTGGCTCCCTCTGCACTGTCATGCTTCTGAGGCTGCTGACTTAGTATTTAGTTTATAATACTGTGGTTTATATTTGTTCTACTTGCATTTGGTATTTAAGCTAATAGTGTTCTTCCCCCAGAGGATTGTAGCATAAGGGAAACAATGAAATGGTTACAAACTCTACATCTTTTTGAGTGTGAAATAAGCTATCCCATGAATATTGATGCCAACACACCAACAAATACTAGATTCATCTCCAATGCACTGTATTTCTGGAGGACACTCCAGCCTCCAGCCCAATTAAAAATGCAGAAGATTGCAATTGCTAGCACCCTCTGCCATCTCTGATTACTGCCCTGAACAGCAAAGGTCAGCACATTACATCTGATCAGCCCAGGAGGTTAAAACCCTGCCTGGAACCTGGAATGAAGGAAGGTTTCAAGCCAACCTGAAAGAGATGGGGTAGCATCAGGTGACTTCAGAGTATTTTGCAGAGAAAGCAATCCCATCAAACAAGAATACAAAAAGGTGTCAAGGGCCTTGGAAAGAGATCTGTTCTCTAGCAAGCTCTTTGGCCTGCCCTTAGGAGTGGACTTGATCTCATAATCCTACTAAGCCCTGATGCAAGAGGTGTGTGGGAGACTCAACTTCTCTAGAGTAAGAGCAGTGGACCTTGGAGCAAAACGGATACACTCAGCCTGCAAAAGGATTGCTTGAGGGGACAGCAGTGCACCTCTCTGAATGCACACAGCACTCAGTCCTGCTCAGGACCCACACATTTATGCATTTGATGTGATGGTGGTGCTTCCACCACTTTGTGAACTGCCTCCTACAAAAGCCCTCAGCAAGGCAGCTGACCAACAGCATCCATAGGGATGTAAATACATGACAGGTTCACCAGCAGACAGCCAAAGAGCTGAAAGCATGTCTCTGTGCTTGCGGCACATTGTGTTCTGATGGTGAAAGAAACCTCCAAATGGAAATCTACTTGGTGTAGACATTGATTCCTCTTGCATACTTGGTTCCATGCACTTTCCTGCACTGAAGGGTGCACAGCACCAAATTGTAAGTGGAGACAACAAATATGTCAAAGAAACTGATGGGGGTGACTTAAGCAAAGAACTGCTGCAGCAGGAAGGCAGTGATGTGCCTGGGTAGGATCAGCGTCATAGCCTGTTTGCAGACTGTTCTCCAGACATCACACACTTTCAAATCAATTACAAACAGCATAAAAGTTCACCAGAGTATTTCAATGCTCTCTTACAGTCACCTTTCTGCAGGTCTCCTCTTCCTCATCTGACTTGGCAACATAGAGATGAATTTCTAACTTTCAGACTCAATTGTTGTAATAACTGCTGCCATACAAAGACCACAGGGACAGCCCAGGTTTTCCTCAATTTGTCATGTGGAGAACAGCACTGCTTCCTTTGCTCTGCAGCCAGGCCCATTTGTTTGTGATACACAGTTGAAAATTTGAGACCAAACTATCAAACTGCCTTTCTCAAATAATTATCCTGGGCAATAACCTTTCACAGAGCTCTGCACAGAGCTAAGCCCATGTCTATACCCTGGAAACAAAGATAGTATTAATACTACCATAGCTCAGGTAAAACACAGGTTTGTCTTCTTTCCTGCATCTTGTTTATCCAATCCACAGGAAAGGAGAAAAGAAGACACAATGATGAGAGGTTTTGGATACTAAGAACAGAGAGAATCACTAGTGCTGTCTAGCCCCTTGAACTGCTGAAGAGGAGTCAGCCTTACCAGGGACCATATTCCAGAAGGTAGTTTCAAGATAAAAGTAGGCATAGTACAAATACTATCACTCTGTAAAGATGGAGCATTAATGCTCTCCTACCCTGAGAGCGACAAACTGACTAATGATGCTTTCCCCCTAATGCTTTTCTTGCCACCAGCACCTCAGCAAGCCTGTACAGAGTGAAACAGCACAGTGGTCTCAAAAGCTGATCACTACCTTTTGTAGGATAGCACTTATCCACAGGGCTTGCCATGGAGAGGACCACCATGTGTGATAGCCCCATGATCCTCGCAGGCTGGAGCCCTGTGAGGAAACACTTTTAGCCAACCCCCCTGTGCGGAGGGGCCAAAAGGATGTCAGGGTTGCCAGTCTGTGAGCAGCAGGGGCCTAGGCTGGGACATGCGGAGGCGGGAGCCTAGGCAAGATTCCAGCAGGAGGGAAACACTAGCAAGAGAAAGAAAGCGAGAAGACTAAATGGGGAAAGGACATAAACGTATGCGCATGGAAGAGACGGGTGTTTGAGTGGGGTCAAAGTGAAGTCACAGCAAAAGTTTGG
The DNA here is from genome assembly GCF_009819655.1 of Sylvia atricapilla. Taxonomy (NCBI): domain Eukaryota; kingdom Metazoa; phylum Chordata; class Aves; order Passeriformes; family Sylviidae; genus Sylvia; species Sylvia atricapilla. The sequence continues at coordinate 70,804,281 of NC_089174.1, forward strand.
TGCCTCCACACTGTGTTAGCCTGGCTGCTCCCAGAGAAACCAGAGCACGGCTGCCTGTGACTGGAGCTGTGGCAGGCACAGGGAAAGGACATGCCTCCAGAAAAGGAGATAGAAATGAATCCAAATTACTGGATACTGTCTGCATCCCGTAATGAGCTAAACAGAGAGGGAGATGAGCAAGGGCAAAAGAAGCAACCTACAAACTGTGTCTGTGTTTGCTAAGTGAATGTCTCCACTACCCATGTGAGTATTCTACCACTTCTGAGTTATATTACCTCTTTCTTCAAGAAGCCACCAGAGTTAACATAACATTCACATACCACTGTGAAAATCCCGTACCTGCTATTGTAGAGTATGGGACCTATTATTAGCAAGGCATTATTATCTGTCATTTGGATTGTAAATTGTCTTACTGAGAGCTAGTTCATGTGGATTGCCCTGCATCAAGCTCCTAACCCTGCCACGGCTACTCTTCTGTAAATTTCCATGCGGACACACTAATTTCGAGATCAGAATCCAAGGAGATTTAATGAAGCTCAGCAGTACTCCAGGATGTGTACAGCGCCTCCCACCACGGAGCCAAACCTCCATCAGGACTGCGCCCACTACAGGCACAGGATGATTGCATTGGCAGGCCAGAGCACGGAGAGGAGGCTGAGGCAGCGGGGAAGGAGTTTCAGCCCCTGTGCTGTGAGGGGTGAGAAGCAGATCCTCCTCTCGGCTCTTCTGCATACAACAAACTTTCCCAGCTCCCCATGTTTTTCAACCAGAGGAATCTTAAGACTGCCAGGAAGGCAAGGGCTGCAGTGGGCAGGTGCAGTCATCTACCCCAGGCTTTGGAGAATTATTAGATTTGGAGCAAGACCAAAGCAAATGACACTGCCTGTGGAGAAACAGAGGCACAAAGTAGGGAGATCCTTTCCTCATCCTGACACCTGAGCAAAGGGAAGCAGGTTTAGCAAGACAGACAGCAGTTGCTACAAAGGGGAATGTTTCTTACAGTCACTGTGCACAGCATAGGGAGGCAGCAGGCTGATGGGGGAGAGATCATCTTCAGGTCCCTCTACCACTGAAGGGGACCCCTTGGGAGGCGTCTTACCGGTGGGCAGGGGCAAGGTGGAGACCGTGTTGAGCAGCACCACGCAGACAGCCACAACATCCCATAACTTCATCTTAGATCTCCTTCCAACACGGGCCCCTGGCAGAAAGGAGAGGCAGGGTCAGCTCCCAGCTGCTATATTCCTCCAGTCCTGCCCCAGCCTTGCCTGCCCTGAGACAAAGCTCAGAGGTTTTGCACCTCAGATCACACTGGTTCACCCAGGCCAGGCCTGAGGGCAGCGGATGTTGCCGGCCCCTGCTGCTCCCCGTGCAGCCAGAGCAAGTGAGGTGGGCTCTCCCCAGCAAGTGAGTGATGTGGGAGAGGGAGGCACCAGGATGGGCTCCAGTTTCTCTGTGCCTGAGAAAGTGCATTGGGGAAGGCAGGCATGCAGGACCCAGAAGTCTGTTTCTAGGGACATGAGAGCGTGACCACGTCCCTGTGCTCACTGGCAGGCAGGTCACCTCGTGCTTGTCAAGCACCTGGGCAGCACCAGGGCACTTGTTCCTCAGGCTGGACCAGGGAGGACCAGGTAATCTGGGATGCTGGTCTGTGCAGACTTGATGTGCTACAAGCAAACCTTCCTATCCCTTCTCTCACCTCTTTCCTCCACCCTTTCCCTTCTGCTATCCAGTCCTCTCCTCTTAAATTTTTCTCTCCTTTTCTTCTTCCTTTAATCTTCACTTGTCACCTTTTTTCCTTATACTTTTCCTTTCCCCCATTCTTTCCCCTTTCCCTATTGTCTTCCTTTTTTCTTCCTGTTTCCCTTCCCCTTTACTTCAAGATTTCTTTTCCCCTTCCCTCTTCTCCTTCCACTTTCATTTTTCCTCTCCTTTTTGTCTCCATCTCCCTCTAATTTTCCTCTTCTTCTCCCTTCCCTTTCCTTCTCATTTCCCACTCCTTGTATTTTTCTCCTCCCTTAGTCTTTCATTCTCTCCTTTTTTCACCGATCCTCTTTCTTTCCCCTTCCTTTCACCCCTTCCCTCGTCTTTTTTTTTTTCTTTTTTTTTTTTTTTTTTCCCTTCTAGTTTCCCGGCCGCCCTTCCCGAAGCCTGCCGCGGCACGTACCCGCCGCCCTCCACACGCCGCCCCGGGGTTACAGCTGCCCCCAGCCCGGTTCGGCTCGGCCCGGGCGGCGGCACAGGGCAGTGTCCAGCCCGGGAGAGGCGGCCCCGTATCGGGGGAACCGCGGAGGTCCCGGTCCAGCGGCGGGGCTTAGGGCGCGGCTGCCGCTCGGAGCGCGCTTTCTCCGCCGGCCGCTGCCTTCGCACCTCGTCGCGTTCGCGGAGCTGCGGGGTGCCCCCGGAGACAGCGCCCGCCCGCCCCGCCCTCCCCACCGCGCACCCATCCTCGCCCTCACCTCTGAGCTGGTCTCGTCGGACCCGAGACGAACATTAACGCCGTGGAGTCGACCGGCCGGCCGGCCGATTCATGTGGGCAGGTCGGGGTCCGATTGCCGGCACCCTCTTTGCTCGAAGGAGGGGGGAAGGGGGACACGTACGGAGGAAGGGGTTTAAGGTCGCAGGTCTGGATGGAAGCAGCGGGGAGCCGGCAGCACAGTCCCCGGCGGCCTCCCCCGCCGCCGGCGCAGGTGCTGTGCCCGCGGCAGGAGCGGCGCCGCGGGGGTCTCCGCCCGCCCCGGCCTCGGAGCCGCGTTCAGCAGCGCCGGGAGCGGCCCGAGCCGCGGGGAGCGCCGCCTGGCAGCCGGAGCTGGCGCTGGGTGCTGCGATTGGGACCCTGCCTGGAAATCTGAGAAAGACACTCCATCAACAACTGCGAGGAGTCAGATGAAGACATCAGCGCTCCTGTAGCGCCAGCTGGTCCAGCACTGCCGGGAGCCGCGCACCGCTCGGACACGCACACCACGGCGGGAGAAAAAAAAAAAAAAAAAAAAAAAAAAAAAAAAAACAAAACAGGGGAAAAAAAAAAAAAAGAAAAGGAAAAAAATTAAAAGAAATACCAAGAAAAAACCCCACCCCAGCGGAGGAAGGAAGGGGAAAACGATTAAAAAATAAAAATCAAACCACCCCCCCGTCCTCAGTCTGCTGTGAGAATCAGAGGCCGGCACTGGGATTTGTAGAGCCGGTAGCAGCAGCAGCAGCAGTGAGGCTTCCTCCTCCAGAGCGGGGTCCCGTCGCGGCGAAAGCTTAGATCCAAGCGGGAGCGCGGCGGGAAGCTGGGCCGGTGTCGGGAGCGCCCGCTCCGGCTGGGCCTGGGCGCGCCGGGCTGCCCGGGCGCCGGCGGGCTGGGTGGGGGCGCGGAGCTGGGCGAGGCGCGGGGGGCGCCGCACCCGCGGACGGAGCGAGCGCGGAGCCGGACGTGCGGACGCGGGGGCTTTGCCAGGGCGACTCGGCGCCGCAGATGGATTTATAGGGCCCTTTGGCAGTGACGCGCCCTCCGCTGATTCGCTTTCAGACCCAAACACACGCTGGCCCCCCGCACCGGACCCCGCGGAGCCTCCAAATATCTCCCGGCTGAAGTCACCGGCCCGACATACCGTGGGCTGCGCGGCCGCCGGCGCAGCCCCGCGGCACCCGCTGGCCCCGCGGCGGCGGCGGGGCCGGGCCGGGGTAACCCAACACCGCGTCCCTCCCCAGCGCCGCTCGGCCCGCTCCCGCGGACGGACGGACTGACGGACCGACCGACGGCCGGCGGCAGCGGGCAGGCCGCCCCCTCCTCGCCCCTCGCCGGGCGCAGGTGCCGCCGCCGCCGCGAGTGCCCCGCGGAAGCCGCAGTGCGGGGTGCGGAACCTCCGCGCAGCCCGGCCCCTGCGCGGGGGGTGGCGGTTCGACTCGCCGAAGGCCGCGTCAAAGTCGCTGTAAACAGTGTCGACTTTCAGCCCTGTGCTGTGTATTTATGACTCACGCAGTTGCCTGGAGGTATAAGATCCTCATGTCTCCGGTGCTGCGGAATTAGCGCGGCGCAGCCCGGGCGGGCTGCTGGGCAGCGCAGGGTTTGTGCGCTCGGTTTGGCGACCGCTCCCTCCGCCTCGCGCGGCTTCTCTTTTAAGTCTTTGCTTCTGGATATTTTGTTTTTGTGGGGGGCAGGGACTCGGGTATGGGATGGAGCAGCGAAAGCCCCAGGAGACCAGGTCGGTCCCGAGCCCCCGCGCCGGCACAGCGCCGAGCACCGGAGCTGCGGGACGGAGGGACCCGCGCTGGGCATGGCCGGGCCGGGCCGCCCCCGAAGGTGACACCTGGCTGCGAGTTTGCTTCGTAAGCTCCGCCGCCCTCGGTGCGCGTATGTGTGTGGTTAGGGTTGTGCATTCATACGTGTGCGCACCGCTCGTATCTCTCCCGGGGAAGGAGAGCAGCCCCTAGACAGTCCCTCCGGTGACCGCTGCTCGTCCCGGACCCCGTGGGCACGGCTGCCTAATGCAGCGACGGCGTCCAGAGCTGCACCCCCGGGCGGGGATGGTCCGGCAAGGCGGAGAAAGGGGGGAAAGGGGCGGTGAGCCCCGTACGGGCGCGGCCACCGTCAGCGGCACCGTGGGCTGCCTGTTCCCGACTCTGCCCGGCCGCTTGCGCCACCTCGTCTGCTGTATGCGACTTTCCTTCTCCCTCTTCCCATTCCCCCGTTTAAGTCCCAGGCCCTGCAGGGAGAGGATGCAGGAGGCAAGTGGGACGAGCTCCTGCTGCATGTCCTGGGCTTTGTGCATAGCCCATCCTCCACCATTTGCACGGTTTGGTTAGGGAGCAGGGTGAGGACTGTGCATGCGGACTCCAGAGCCAAGTGAGTGCACGCCAGCAACACTTGTTTGCTCTCCATCGGTCAGAAATGTACATAACCTTCCAAGCTCTTAGTTGTGAATGAGATCTCAGGCCACGGGCTGTAGCACAGTAGAGGGGGTCACAGTCAACTCACTAGATAGAATGGGAATGAGGATCAATCCCTATGGTCTCCAGGGGACTAGTGAAGGTTTTTGAGATGTTTATTGGAAATTTGGAGAGGTATGCTGAATGTTGTCTGGATGGGCTGCCAGGACAAATATTCCTGCAGAAGGAATCTTCTAAATTTCAATGGATGACAAAATGGAGAGACAAACATGAAATTTCTTGTGAAGCCGTTTGGGCAGCATGGCTTTTTCCATGGAGGGGAAATTTCACAACTATCTTCCACTATATGAGGCATTTGTGATGAAGTGGTCATCCCTTCTTGGGACTGTGTCCGTGTCTCTGCAGGAGCAACAGATTTGTGACTCAGAAATATTATCTGAAAGAATTACTTTATTAGGGTTTTTTTTTTAACTTCAGGATATTTTTTTTCTAACTGTGCCATATGAAGAAAGAGTAATTTACATGAAAGAGATCTCTTCTAAGTACAGGAGAGTAAAATATTCCCTGAAGTTATCTACTTTATGAATGTTAAACAGTGTTATACATAAAAGTAAATGCTCATTTAGAAGTAATCTTAACTTTCTTCAGTACAGACAGTCTTGTGATAGACACCTGGAATAAAAGTTCCTGAAGCCTCTTTGCGGCCTCTTTGCAGGCAACAAATGGGACAATGACAGAACAATCTGTTGAAAAGAAACAGGTATGGTATCTGTGCAAAAAAGACACAGGCATCTGATAAATGCATCTGTTTATATATGTGTGGACAGCAGAAGGGGACAGGGGAAGGTGTTACAAGAAGCAGTGCTTGGTTTGGCTCAGCGATACTGTTCAGGTTGTGCTACCTCTGTCACAGAATTATTTACGTGTGGTTGTGAGATGGGCAATGATGCAAGTGCTGTGTGCACCAAGTGCTGTGTGCACAAGAAATTATTCCTGGGTTCCACCCTGAGCAGAGCAGAGGAACGGGTACAGCATGGTGCCTCCGTTAAAGGTTGGGGACCTAGGCACGCTGAAATGAATGCCTTGGTTACACCATTTATGGTGACACGGAGTCCTAGCATTTTAAGTGAAAGTTCATTAACTAAAACTTTACTGCACATATTGGACAAAATGAGCTCAACACGTTATTCTTTTGCATGGGTTTTGTCAGTGCAAAGCCACTAATTTTCTTTAAATAACAGAAAGTAATGAAGCCAAGACAGAGATTGTCCATCTATAATACTGCAGGAGTTTACTTTTCCTTGCTATTAAAAGCTGCTGAAAGCCCATTTTTTAGCTTATGTGTTATTTAGCTCACGTGAACCGGAGTGAAAGGAAATGTTAGGCAGATGTCTTAGTTGCACTAATAGGATAGTTGAAATAAATGGAGAGCAAACCTGCTAGTTCTTAATCACAAAATAATGTACCTGCCTCTCCCTGGAGCTGCCAGCACAAGTCTCTTGGTAAGGAGGGTTACTGAGAGCCCTGTGCACTCTTTCTTGATGGAAAGTAAAGTAGCTGCTGAGAGATTTCCATAGTTCTATTAGAAGCTAACAAAAGCTACGAAAACTTCAGAATTGATTATATTTTACTATACAGATCATGGGAGTTTCGGAGCTGCTTGAGATAAAACTCCTTTTGGTGAAGAAAAAAAGGAATGTCTCCTGTCAGGAAAAAGAACTGGAAGAGAAAAATGACCCATTCAGACCTAAATAAAATGTGTCTTTACATTGTAAAGGTTGCCTCTTTTAAAACAAGCTAAAAAGCTGCTTGACATTATGCAGTATGGTCTCATTTTTTGTTTATATGTGTCAACATGATATATAGATCTCTTAAGATGTCAAACGCTCCATACTGTAATTTCTAAGTTACCTTTGAAACATGAAACACGATTTCCTAGTCACAGTATGACTGCTCATGCAGTAAGTGGTGGTTTCTTTGGTATTAGTAACAGAGGAGACCATGCTGTTGTTGAAGCAAGCATCCTCGGAAGTCATCTGAGTACCAGGAATATGCACCAAGTGGCTGCATGCCTGGGGAAGCAGCTGTGTTTGGGGCCACAGCTGCCTGCTCCCATGCGATGTCAAATGCCCTTGGTCATCCCTAGGCCTACAGGAGATCCCTGCAGCATTCAGCCATTGCCTGAAAAAGCTTTGAGCATTCATTTCTTTTTTTTTTTTTTTTATTTAAGATGATTCAAATTTGTAGTACATTCATCATTCTGGGGATGTGGGTGGCTATTCTGGTCTGTACTGACATCCAGCACTGGACTTGCCATTCCTGCATCCCATGGGACGTGTATTATCATGACTTAACTGGTGAGCAAGGGGTGAGACACTGATTTAGGTAACAATTAGAGTGAAAATGTGGCAGCTGCTTTGGTAGGGCAGGTTTGTTGGGGCCTATGAGGTGCTCACCTTGTGCTGGAGCCCAGATAACCTGCTCAAGTAATATAGTTAAAGCTATCCCTAATAGCTGTGTTTATTAGAATTATTGTAACCCAGTGCCAAAGTCTGTTCTTTAGCCTGGGGGCTAACTGCTGCCTTTTGACCACATCCTTCTCACTCCTTCCAGAGAGGGTGGCTGCAGGCTGTGGCTCCTGGCCGCTGTGGACTTGTGCACCCATGTGGGGTGATGTTTCCTGGGACAACATGGGTCCCAGCATGCCAGTGACTGTTGTACCAGGGTGATAGCATCAATGGTTGGGCCTGGCAGCATCCCTGCCGTGTTTATTTTCCTGGGATAGGTGCAGCCAGCATGTCTGCACGTGCTTCAGGCAGACCTCCTAGGGCAATAGAAACAAATCCTAAGGAGGGGCTCTCTTCTTGCTGTGGTGGGAGAAGGGGAGAAGATGCCAATTCTAAAACTGGTGTGAGATGTGGCAAATAGGGTTTAAGAGCAACCTTTTCTTTCGATTGATATTTGCCCAATCTTATTGTAGATACCTACTTGGATTGTTTAACTTGTATGTTATGACATTTAATGTGCTGTGGGGAACACTGTAAGCAAGTTGTGTTTAAGAGTTCATCTGGACAGGGTCCTGGGCCCAGATTCACCTCATTGCTGAAGTTCCTTTATTCTTTATAAGCCATTTTCCAGGGAAATACCAACAGATCATGTAAAGCTTTTCCGGTCAAGCCTTTCATGTAGCAGTTCTCTCGCAGAAAGTCATTTAAAGGACTAAGGAATCATGAACTCATGACCTATTCTAGTCGCATATTTTGAAACAGAGCCTGATAAGAGAGGGTTTAAAACTCACTAATTAACAGTAATTGTAACATCTGTCACATGCTGCTACTGGTTTAATTGGCATTAATCGCAGCTGCATCTGTATTATGCTGCCACAGGGATTCTGGTGTATTTAATCTCAGAATGTGGCACCTTCTGAGAGATTATGAGATCATAAAAGCATGAGGGCAACATATTTATCAGGGTTGAAGGTCACTAATCTGTGCTGAAAGCAGCCAAGGGGAGTAAGCCATGCAGAGGGAGAACTGGAACACTTTGCAGAAGTGGTGAGCTTTATTGTTTGGATTCTTTTTCCCAAGGGTTTTTTCTGTATTTCTGAATTTGAGTTCTGCTGTCAGGTGTTGGCATAAGGCACAAGGAAGGTATTTTAGAAGTATTCATTAGCTTGTAAGTTCTGCCAGGAAAAGCTGTTAAAAAATGCCTCAAAAATTCATACACCAAACCCCATCAACTTTTATGAGATAAGGAGCAGCAGTTTGATTCTTTTGGATCAAGATCCATGTTAGCCTGTTAGGATAGGAGGAGACATCTGAGTAATCTGAAGGACTACGATGTATTCAGCAGTGTATTTTGCTGTTTGCTTGTGGCAGATTTGCAGCTGTAAGTGTGTTGTTCTTGTAAACCACTGGAATGTCAGATAGCAGTCGTTATCCATAGCTCTGGTGGTTAGGCAGATGTTTCCGTTAGGATGAGCAGAAACACATTGTCACTGGGGTTGGTTATGAGAACAACTTCTCCAGTTTCTTGCTTGTATGTAAATCATCATGTAGAGACAATTAACTGGTACTTCTACTTGCAAATATGGATTTATGGCAGTGTTTGGTTGGAGTGGTGTTTTTTGGTTTTTTTGGTTGGCTGGTTGGTTTTCTTTTAATAGAACAGCTATTATGTGCTGGCTTCTAGCTTGTATTGCTTCAACATACTGGCTTAAGTTGGGAAAACTTTGCTGCTAGAAACTAGAAACGTTTATTTTGTCTTTGTAATCAGGGAGATACATTTATGATTACACTTTAACGGAGCAGAAAACTTATCTCTTGTTACAAATTCTGAGAAAAGACCTCACAGGCAAAATAAGCATAACAATAATTTATAGAGATGTGAATTTGTCCATATTAAAATCTTCAGCAGCTAGCAAAAAGGGTTCTTAAAACTTGGGACTATAGTCTGGAATGAAAATGCAAACTGACACATTTTATTTGTACCGGGCTACTTTTAAAATCACTTGGTGGGAGCATTCTTGACTTGTTTTTCATAAATCTCTGTATTAATTGTACATAGACCTCTCTCTCCCTTTGCAAGGAAAAGTGTGGGGGAACTGTACCATGATCTTGCTTACACCTCTGAGCTCTCCATAGTTAATAGGACTCGGAAGTGCAGCGGTGTATGTGATCTTCAAAGAAGTTTGTGCGAAGTGGATTTGGGATCTCAGTTCAGCATTGAAGCGAAACACTGACTTTGAGCCAAGGAAGACTAACATACTTGGATATGTGGAAGTTTCTTGCAGAAGTGGTTCCTGAACCTTTGTATGCCTCAGTATGAAGTTATATTTTCATTGCTTTTGTGCAGGGGAAATGAAAAGAATAGACAGTACTAATCAGTGAACTGAAACAGAGAAATGTAGAGGTGAGTAATGATGGAAGGAGGAATGGAAGGTGGATGGTGGTGAAAAATGAGGGAAAGTGTGAAAGAATCCCAAGTACAATTAGCCATTTTTTACCAGAAAGATATGATCAATCCAAAAACCAGTGACAGACATGTTAAAATTTGCAACAAAATCAAAAATTATATTGTCTATCTTGAGATGGTAGGATGCTACAAGGCTTTAAGGATAGTGGTTGGTAAATTTCTGTCAAAGGCTTCAAAGTATCTTCTCCTATAAAAGTTAATACAAAATTAGTATTGGGAACTCTGCTTTTCTTACTCCAGCAATACTTCACTGACTTCATTGTGACAATTTCCTGAGTGACCAGTTGCTTCCAGAGTCAGTGTGGTGCTGCTGGATGAGGGATATCTCCAGTTTGTGCAAAAGCTATTTCTTGTGCAAAATTGTTGTTGCCTTTAGTCAAATCAACCCTTTGCTTCCCATTCTTCTCTTTTCAGATCCTCTCCCAACACCACTCTTTCCATAAAACACCTCACCTGTACTGTCTGAGAATCTGTATCAAGCTTTTCAGAACTTAGGGTTTGCTTGGGGAAATGGAAATGAGAAATGGAAACAAAGATGAATCCTTTATTTTTTCAAGAAGAAATTCACTCTTGTGCAGGAATAAAGATGACATATTTATTTAGGTCAGATCCCAAGGAATTAATTTTTCTGGAAATTGGTAAAAGGGTAATTTCCTCACAGCTTTCCTTAATTATGTTTCCCCTTGTATTTTTCTTCTAGGACCTCTAGAAAGAAGCTAGGGGAAAACTGGCAGGTCTCCTCAGGGAGAACATGTGATATTATGATGGGAGGTGTTAAAGGCTGTTTGTTCAGATCAATTAATTTCTTTTCTTGGCATTTTTAAAGCCAAACTTGGGTTTTTAAAGTGGAGATTAACACTTGCTTTGTTCAGGGAAAAAAAAACTCAGAATCATCTTTTGCTATAGGAATGGGGGTTATGTGTCAGAATAGTGCAACATATAAGGAAAATCTGGGTAAGATTTAATCAAGGTAGCTTTTGACATCAAGACAGTTTATCCCAAAACATCAGCAGACTCTTTAATTCAAAAACAATCCCAGGGAACTAAACCATCTCTTCCTGAAATGAAGGAGCCTTCTCTTTCTGACAACAAAGGACACAAATCCAATTCTGATCCCAGTATCTTGTCAAAATTTCAGTGATGTTTTGCTCTTTCAATGCTCCTTGATACTTGACTGTTTCAGGATGGCCAAAGCAGCTCTCACTTTTCTATACTGCAACTTTCCCTGTTTCACTCTCTCCATGTGCTGCAAGCAGCCCCTGCCACTCCATTCAAAGTGACCCTTCAATCCACTTCTCACCTCTCAGGTTTTCAGGTTCTCTTCTGGACTTAAAACCTGCTGTCCCCTCCTCCGCTAGTCTTTAGTTGTCCATGATGTCCTCATCAAAGGTATGAAGGGCTTGTGCCTGAGTGCCAGCAGGGGTGTTGCTGGGGGCACCTACTCCTTGAATTATCTGTTCACAGCTCCAGCACTTAACCTCTGTGCTGGCAATATAAGACAAACCACTAATTTAAACAAAACCAAAACCCCAACACCCCCACTGTCCCCCTCTCCCCACTTCTCAGTTGAAAAGAAAAGCCAAGTTCATGACCTTTATATGTTCGTAAAAAACAAACAAACAAAAAACAAAAACAAAAAACCAAAAACCAAACCAACAAACAAAACAACAACAACAACAACAAAAAAACAAAGGAAGAAAAAGCAGCCCCACACTCAAAGAACTGTTTGGTACTGAATCTCCTGAACACACAATTTCATCTCTGTTCCCTTTATGGAAATTCCAGTAGTCACACATTCCCCATTTTGTACCAAGATGGCTATAGACCTTAATAAGTTTTCTCTGTGGTTTTTCTGTGGGGGAGAGAGGTACCAGAGGAATGGAATTAGGGTAAATACACACAGATGCTTAACACTGATCCTCTTGAACCCTCTTACCCCTTTCATGTGGCTTTATTTTGGGAAATTCCCAGTGAAAGATGTTACAAGAGGTTTTGTGAGTTAACCCCCCTCTGCCTAATTTTTGTCAGGCAGCTTAGGTGCCCAAGTGAGAAACCAGTTTGCCAGATGCCTTTTCAGTATTTCATGGAGGGTACAGCCTATCTAGGAGGCAATCTGGCCTACCTAAGAGATGAGCACCAGCTTTGTGTCATCACTTGTCTTAGAGGAAACCAGAGGTGACAAGTCTCATGAAAGAGCCATCTCTGCTAAACATGCTTGGATGAAAGCAAGGTAGAGAAGACCTATTTTCCCATACTTGGATAAGACATTGGTAAGAGTCTTCATGGGCTTGTTTTTCACACACAGCATTGGTTCTGCATTCTGGGCTGGATGCTATAAAGACTTGAGTCCTTATAGAAACACACACTCTCTTGACTCTCAGTGTCCTGTGGTTCAGAAAGCCTTTCCCTCCCTCCCCAGAACTTCCACTGATGGGAATGACTTGTTGACCTCATTTCTGAGGTGTTTCTGGGCTAAGTTTTCGCTTCTGAACCGTGCCCTGGGATGAATGCTCCTCTCATAACAACCCTTGCTCTGTGCCTACACTGCACACACATATGCAACATACAGGCAGATATTCCTTCCTCCACAGTACAAAGGCTAGAGAGACTTAGTTGTGCTTCTTCTGATCTCAGTTCTGCCAGGTTTTCTTGGCAGAATATTTGCAGGCAGCTTCTCACAGAAGAAGATGTAGCCTAAGGAGAAACATGGATCTTGGCTTGTTCCCTGGCTCCAGGGGAAAGGCAGCACAGGTGCATGAGAAAATGCAAGGGCAAAGGCTCTGAACACATCAGAAAGTATTTAATGATCACCAAGTTTAATGAATTATTGGAAAGCTGATGACACCTGAGAAGACAAATGCTCATAGTGGTGTTGTGAGTGTGCAGTCTCTCAGGTAAGGTTCCTTGGGGTGTCATCACCTGTCTGATGGGCAAAGGGAAGAGAAATGCCTTCATCTTTCAACAGCTGCACTCCCAATAACTGCCTGTACAAGCACCAAAGCTGAAACAAACTGCATTTTTCCTGTCTGCTCTGTGTTTCTACTGCAGATTGTGCTGACTAGGAAATGAGAAACACATGGGAGTAGTTCACCCCCGTTGGCTTCATCACAGCTATATCTGTTTTCCTACAAGATTTAGAGTTATCTTGGCGCACACAGTTTTAGCAGTCCTCCATGCAAGAGTTTTTCTGTGACTTGCAATCTGTGAAGAGGGAGAGTGACTGAAAAGATAATGCTTTGGCTGAAATGGCTGGTTAATTTCTGGAAATTATCTGAAAGTTTAGTTAATAGGCAAGTTTTTACTGTCAGCTGTGGTCATTAATGATAATTTTAAACCCTAGTGTAAAACTTGGTAAGTAACTGTAGTCCTGATATTTTACTTGGAAAGACACCTAATGCTAGACTTCTGCAGAAAGAATAAGTTTGTAATTAAGCCTCTGAAATGTAGAAAATTGAGAAGTCTCTAATGACTCAGTTTAGACTGACTGCACAAGGAGCCTGGGACAGTGTTCAGAGGAGCTGGCTCCTATTTGTTGTTAGTTACATTTATTTCTCTGTGATCTAGGACTTCCCCCAGTTTGGGAATATAATTTTTTTGCTGCCCTGAATGTGGAAAATCTTGTAGCCCCTTGACTGATGATCCTTGCTCACCTGGGCTCCCTCATCCCCCTGGTGCCTGTCAGGTTTTCCTTTGGGGGTCACACTTCAGGTTATTGTGTGTCTTCTGGGCTTCTGCTTTTACATCTCTTCATGCTTTCCCCAAGAAAATTTTGTGGTAGTCATAAGCTGCTTTATTTTAAAATTCTTATTCTTCCTCTAGACTGTATCATGAACTAGATGATCTAGAAACTTACTCTTGGTTACCCTTCCAGCAATTGCTTGGGAATATGCACTTTTCTGCCTGTCTTCTCTCTTAGGTGCTATTTCTTAAGGATCTTTACCAGAGAAGCATAGTTGCAGGGGGAAGAGTGAATGTTTGAGTCGTTGTTTTTTCCTGGGATGAACTCTAACTTTAACCTTTTCAGAAATATCTGCACTATGTTTCCTGGACCTGCAGCTCTTCCATTTGAAATACTCGACTGTGTATCTGTCTTGTCTGAGTATCTTGTAAATAAATTATGTTATTATAAATTATATGTATTATAAAATATATTTTAAATAAAACTGGCTGAATTGTCTTCCTTACACTACAATAGTAAAATCTTTGATTAGATGTTTTAAAATTACATTCAGTATCTGGTAATTTTTGCAAGTTAAGTGTTGCATCTCCTAGCTATTGCATTAGGAGATGTAAGCAGTAGTTTTTGTGCAAAAGTGTCATGGTAAAACATAAATATCAAAGCTGGTAAAATATAAATAAAAAAAAAATTGAGGGTTTTTCATTGCAATTGACAAAAAGTATCTTTTGACTTCTTCGTGGAGATATTCTCTAGATTGATGTGAGTTAACAAAAAGCTATTTTGTCTGTGCATCTTTCCCTGACAACAGCTTGTTTATAGACAATTTTAACTGTAATACCTCTCATGCTGCTCTACCCATAGAAAAAATTACTGTAATTTGTTTTGCTGATGCTTCCAGGGCTCCACCAGCCACTCCTGAATACTCTGCATCTTTGAATACATTTGGTTTCAGTATTTCCTTTGAGGTAATTTGCTTTCCACAGACTCTATGCAGCCCTTCAAGGTTTGAACCTGAGCTCTTTTTCTCTCTGTGCAATATAGTCACACCTTTCATCCTCCAAAGGGCCAGCAGATAGTAGCCTGCTTGTCTCACACGTTCATAAATTTATGCAGACTGGGCAGCTGCTACTTCATCTCTGAGAGTCCCTGCCCAAAGATGCCAGAGATACTGCTGCCCTTTCACTCTGTAAATCAGAACTGAAAGCTTCTTTCCCACAGGACTCTCATCTGTCAGCTGGCTGCTGCATGCTGAGCTATTCTATTATGGATCATTTGGGAAGCATCTCTTGGCCCTGATCCTCAGAGGGACTGAGAGCCCCCCCTTGTCCACGAACTACGTTTGGGGGAGTGAAATGGTTTTGCAGGGTAGAGCCTATGCGTGTCACAGGCTGAGATGCTCTGTACTGCAAGGGGTGGCAGGTTTCCCACTGACCTGAGGAGGAGCAGGACTAAGTTGTTCTGTTGTATTTTACTTAAAAAGCCAAAGGTCATTTGTGATCAGGATGTTTTAAGAAAAAATATCTATTAAAGGCAAAAAGTATTTCATTGCTGGGCACAGGTGACAAGATAATGCAGCCCAGGAGTTTGATTAAAATAGCTTTTCTATTTTTAATGCAATTCCTTTAAAAGAATGTTTGGCTTTTGTGTAGGCGATAAAATCCTGAAAACCTCTCAGGACAGCACTTGGGTTTTGTTTTCCTTATGATAGGACAGTAACTATTGTGCTTATAGCTTTCAAAGCATTGCTGCTCTGAAATAAACCTGCTGAACTAAATACATTCATTTGGATGAGACATATTTTGGAGCACATAAGTTTTACTCATTAAATAGAAAACCTGATGCAAACTGATCTTTAACTCTCAATTGATTCCAAGCTGTTAGAAGTTCAACAGTTATGTTTCCAGCGACCATATGAATTGCTGAATGTTCTGAACTTAAGTCCCAGAATAATCCACATGCTCACACACAAGTCCCCCAGCCCTAAAATACACAGGAGTGCAGATAGGAGCCTGGTAATGCCACAGGAGTTGCAGGATGGATTTTGTTGAGAGGCGTAGTTCCTAATCCAGTGAGCTTGTTTATTCCTTCTGCAGCAAGTCAAAACAGTTTTGGTAACACTGTCAGCGTGCCACTGCTGCTGTTAACAGCAGGGATAAACACCAACTGAAGGGCATGAGAGAGGCTGCCATGCCCCACTGCTGTGGGAGGCAGGACTCTCTGTTCCTATGCAGGATGAGCCCTGGAGTTCTTGTCCTGGGACAGACTTCTTTTACTAAATGAAGACAGGAAGGAGACAAACTAGACAATACAGCCGCTCTTAGGACATTGTCTACTTTTATGTATTTAACATAACAATATTTCTTGTGTCTTTGAAGAGAATCCATTACTTTTAGGTGTCAGACCTTGAACGCTGGTATGTATGCTAGAGAATGCTATAGCTAGAGATATGCTATATCTGGAAAATATGCTAGAGAAACTGGAGTTCTTGATTGTTGGCTGTTGTCATTAGCCCTCAGTTCATACCAAGCTTTCCTTCCAGAAAAGCTCTGTTTCAAAAATGCATTAGCTTAGATTCTTTTTTGAGCAGAAATCCTAACTTCAGGTGGGTTTGAAATATTATACCACCAGCAATCATAATATCCTAATAATTTTACTTTGTGATGAAAAATTCTTGAAGGAAAGGAGAAATGAAAAGTAAAAAGAAGCTCCATTTAGGTATGAACAGCATTCACATCTGCATTTTGATCAGCTCCATATACAGAAAACCCTTCTGTAGAAAACCAGTGACATGTATTGACTCTACATGCTGAAAACAGCTGCTTTCTGCTGGCGGGGAATAATATTTGATACAAGTTACTTTTTTTATTTTCCTTTTCAAGTTTACCAGAGGTACAGTCATCACTCAGTATATTGGATGTTGAATTACTGTGGCCAAATTTGTAGTCTGATATCATCATTTATGCATATAAAATTTTGAGTTAGTTTTGTAGTGAGAAATTTCCACTTTCATTTGCAACTATCTTGAAGTAAATTCTTATCTGCAAATGAAGCCTGATGTGCTTAGACATGGTGCTGCCTTGCAGACAGAGACTTGTGTGCTTGGTGGCAGGCGAAACAAGTGCTTGAAAATTTGGCTCTTAATTAAATGCAGGTGCAACTTCAGTTTTGTCTCTTCAAACTATCCCATTGTATGTGCCCGAATTTTTTTTTTTTTTTTTTTTTTTTACTTTCATATGCTAAAATCACCAAAAATTATGCTGAGTTTTGCAACATGGCACAGATGCTGCAGGTGAATACAGGTAGAGAGGGGAAAAAGGAGAGGATAAACAAGTGGAGAGAATAGTACTATGGCTGTAAGTACCATGGTCATTCTGTTTCAATCCCCTTGGCATGAGTAAAGCCAAACCTGGAGTGGCTTGTCTGGGAGGGGGAGAAGGGTAATGGCTGAGAAGGGGGTGATATAGCTGGAATGGGTGTGAGGTGAGAATAGGGCACAGGGCCAAGCTGGACTGGGCAGGAATTTCCAGTCTAGCCACAGAAATGTTAGTGTGGCTTGTGGATCCATTCTAATACAGTTTTTAACATTTGTGTTTTTGCTCCTGAGTCAAAAGTAAAAACTACACTTGAATGTTCCTACAAGACCCTGGGAGATGTTACTGTGAGAGTAAGGGGTGATGCTGTCGACAGCCTGTAGAACTTTTATTTCTTCCCTCTCTAATGTGCCCAACCTTACTGCTAAGAACCTAGCTAGAGCAGAAAATAGCCCGGGATAGTTCCTGAAGAGGAAGATGGGCAAGGCAGGAGTGCTCAAGTGAGCAGGCACTCAGGTTTTCACCACCCTGAGGGCTGTAAAACAAAGCTCTGTGAGGTGAGTGATCCCGGACAAGGTTGCAACATCACTGTACCAGAGGATATTAATCTAAATTCTGCTTTACTTTCATGTAAACTATTTCCCTCTGGAGCAGCTTGCACTGCTGCAGCTACACATTTTGTTTCACAGACCCCAGACTGTCAAGCAACCTCACACAAGCATGCGTTGAGCTCATCTGATGGAGCTACATGTGTTTACTTTGTTATAGGTCAACCACTTGAGCCTACCCTCAAGATGAACTTAATGTTTGCAGAGGAAGGGCAGCAGCTATGTAATACTGGAACAGGCAGAAACAGAACCATAGCTTTGAACAATGGGAAAAATGCTGTGCAGCTTAACTAAGTATTTTATTGCATGTGAGGATATACACCTACAGAAAAAGTTACCACACTCTTCTGTGATGTTGGACCAGAATATGGGAAATTGGCAGGTAAAATAGAAATTTCTCAGTGCCAATTTCTTGTAAAACTTGAAACAAGGTATCTACTAAGAGTCATGAATCTAATGAATATTTAAAAAATGGAGAAAAGCACAAACAAGCATTAATTTTCTCCCATTGAACATGGCTAAGCTTTCCACATGGTTAACTGCTTTACCTGCAGGGGCTGACTAGGACCATGAGCCAGGGACTAAGTGATGGCAAAGCTTTCTTGGCAATAAACCTCACTGAAAAAAATTATTATGTATCTAAATTAAATCCAGGGTAACTGTAAGATTGTTTTGTGGTTTGTTTTTAATGTCAGAACAGTAGCTAGAGCTCTGGTATGATTTAAAATGTACACAAAAAACCTTAATGAAACTCTGGTCTTAATAACACAGATCCATTTGTTCTAAAATGTTGCTGTTTTGAATTGGGGAGAAAGCATCTGTTTAATTAAGCCTTTCTGCTCATTTTCATCTCATGAGCTTCTAAAAGCAAGAGCCAAAATGAGCCATTACATTGACTAGTTTTCTCGTAATTAAAATCACAAAACTTACTAGTGCAAACAAACGTTTAAGCTCTTTCTATAAAAACTAGTGCAAAGATAAACACTGCTCTCTCTGGTGAGAGCAGAGCATAGCTTTTATTATTTGCATCCTTGCTTTACAAGTAAGAAAGTGAGGACTTGGAAAAAGAAGCACTAAAGTCTGAAAAGAGCTCATTCAAGCAGGCCCAACAAACTGGTATAGATGAAAAATTCCACTCCTCTGAGGCCTTGGGCTATCTTTGAATGAAAAAAAAATCAAGTGTAAGGATGTTACGAACATACCTCTTTGTACTTTTAGCACAAGCTGCTTCATGGACTTTCTACCCTTCATTAGTCCCTAGCATGTTAAAATAATTTGGAAGGTGACCTGTCACGGTGTTCTCCCATCTCCATGCAGTCCTAGTTCCTTTTGCCAAGTGGCTGGAGCAGTGTGATGAACTTCCAGAGCTGTGGTGAGGGTACGGGGCACTCCCTGTGCAGCTCCTGCTGGGTTTGGCAGAGAGCAGCTCTTCCTGTGATGGATGTGGGAAAGCAGCCCCGATGCTCCTGTTCTGAAGTGCTGCAGGGATAAGGCTGGCATTGTGTCTTGCTCACTGGATAGTGGAGTGCAGTCTGTGTGTAACTTTTAGTCAACACAGGCACGCACAGATAATAGACTGTTTCAGCTGCCTCTGGGAACTTCTGTTAGAATCTGCCAGAAGATTCTTTCTGTGGTTTAAACTCTGACATATGAGGAACGCCAATACTTTATATAGACAAAATGTCAGTTATGTGCCCTCAGGCAGAAAGCTAAAAATGATATTACCCTGTTGATGGATCACGGTTTAGATGGTTTCAGCTACAGTAAGTTTCTTGATTTAAACTCTGAAGATGGGTGTGCCAGTCAGCTAAAATAAAGATTGCAGGTGGGTGTCATTGGATTTCCCCCCTGATTTCAAAGTGCTTTGAATAAATCAACAGGGAGAAAAATAATTTTCTTGCAGAGACTATCACCCAGTGCAACAGTAATGGGCAGCCACCATGCCTTACATAATGCAACAGGATGAATGAGCTGCTACCCAAACTCTGCTGACCTACAGTGGTGCTCCAGTGGCTTCAGTGGCATTCAATTGTGCAGTGTTAGAGTCTTCTATGGATAGTGACTCCACAGTGCGAAAGCCCTTGATGTCCATGGCCAGCACTGCAGGAAAATTGCTGCTGCCCTGAGGGAAATTCTGTGTGATGAGAAACCACATGGCAAGGCTGGTGATGCACACCCTGGTGCCACTGCCAGAGTAGCGTGCCCTGAGACAGGCAGAGTCAACAGAGGACGAAAGTCTTAATAGCAGAAACCAAACAACTGCATGCAGCTCATCCAGAAGATGAAATCAGTGTGCTGCAGAGAATTGCTGACAATTAAGAGCAAAAGATATGCTACATGTAAAGTGCTCAATTTTTATTTACAGCAAAGCCAGTTTATGTCCCTTAGGATGTAAACACCCCTTAGGTGTTTGCTAGTGATCCTCAAAGAAGAGGATTCTGCAAAACTTACGGTCAGTATATAGCTGTTACAAAAGAGATTTGGAGCCCAAATCAGCCTGCTGATTTTTAAACTACAAAAAATAATTATTAGCAGCGCTGTAATAGCAGCTTTAACTTACAGATTGAAATTTAGGCTGGAGGTTTAAATATCTTCAATCAACAGAAGTTTCCTGGGAGAGACAGCTGATGTTCCATAGCTGGAAAAGACCACAAAGTGCCAGCCTCTGTGAAAAAACTTGTCCTCAGTTTTAGTTAAACTATTAGCATCCAGGGTTGCCTGATTGTTGAATTCTAATGTGACTGAAGAAATAGAAACTCTGGGCCAGATTTTGATCTTACTCATACCAGTGTAAATCCAGGCAAATTCTCCTCAAATCAGTGGAGTTATTCCAGGCTTACATAAGCTTAGCCAGTATCTGAATCTGATTCTTTTATTTTTGGACTACTGGAATTCTCAAAGTAAATAATGTGGACAATTGTTCAAATTCCTGTTATGAAATGAAGAAGTTTTCTAGTAATAACCGCATCAGCCAGATCAGGAAGAAAAAGAAGAGACAGATGTTAGACAATGAACATGGCTAATGAAAAAAATGAGCTCAGAGGAAAAAAGACAATTCCATGAAAATCTACATAAGCAAATTCTTTAAGATTTCAGCCAAGAGTAGCTTGGGAAGCAAAGACAGACATAACACCTGTATGAGCTGAAAAAGTAGTTTTCGTATGGTATCCTTGTCTGGGCACCCAATGCTTGCATGTGTGGCACTCTTGAAGATTTTTTATCTCATCTGCTCTAGCTTCTGGCTGTTGTGTCAGATCATAGGACTGGATGAATACAAAGATCTGCCAGATCCTGCATCCTTCCTTCCTTATATCTAAACACAAAGTAGTATAAGTCTTTCTCCCTGCATAAGCAGTGTAAGTCACCTCAGTTACTGGGAAGTCACTGGTAACTGCAGTTCTGTCCCTGAACTCTTAACTGTGGAATTACATCAGGTGTAATTCTTTGATAGTTAGTAAAAAAGCCATGAATGTTATTTTGTCTCCTACAGATCAATGTGAAATTGTCTGTCTGCTTCTCTTCCCCCTAAAAATAATATTTCTAAAGTTTACTACTCATCTGTGAACCAAGAAAATTATAACAATATGCAGAACTGTATGTCCTAATATACGCTGAGTACAAGACCTAAAATTATATCTTCCAATAGTGAGTTATATTTTGGTTATATCTGTGGTAGTGTAGGATGTATTTGCATAACATTTTTCTTTTCATTTATGGAGAAGGACGTAAGTAAAGCAGTGTTGCTCATGCTTTATCCTTCTTGCAGGGGTAAGCAAGAGCTTCTCCCTGGCTTACTGAGAGGGTGGCTGGGTCTTCTCTCCCTCACAAAATAAGGAGGGTAAAACAAAAACTGTGCAGAGTAGACGGCTTCAGACCGTGGGATCAATGCTACTGGCTTTCCTGTGAAGTCCTGTACCAGGAACTCCTCCATAGCAGAATGCTTTGCCTCTGTCTGCATCTGCTTTGGGGAGGTAGTAAGTGAGCATTCATTGATGTGGTGTAATTTCATTGATGCTTTTCCAGATCCTGTTACCACAGAAAATCATTATTTTCTGAATCACTTCCTGCTGTATGCAAAACTCAACTGAATGGAGCAAGAGCTGGAGAAGGAGGACATGAGTGACTGTATTTTTAATTGTGATTTCACTTCTATGAAATAATCTGCATACAGTAATAAAGTTCTAGGCCTACTAAAAAATTCCTCTAAAGATCATGTTTTCCCATTTAAGTGTGTGCGTGTGGAGAGCAGCTCATTTGAAGTGAGCAAATTCTTGCTGAATCTTTACAGCTTGCCACTTTACAACAAGATGGAGAAAGAGGTCCCAGTCACCATAATGGTTATGTGCACCTTTTAATGGAGCCATAGGTGACTGAGGAACCAGCCAACCAATTTTAGCATCTGTTTTCCACTTGGTACTTATTTTTGCTGAACTATTTTCCTGTGAAGCAGCCCCAAAGTGAATGATTGCTATTATTTCTGAAAGTCAGGCAGGCATGCCATACCAAAATACACAGGGTAACAAAATTTTTTCACGGCCTGAAGGCAAGCAGTCTTCCCATGGCAATCATGGGCAGGAATTTTTAAAGTAGCCCCTGGGAAAGGATATGAATCAGAGTTTGGATGACTTTTGGGGTGGTGCGTGAGTGGGATGGGATATATGTAGTCCTATGTACGCAGGAGAGCAGTTGTGCCTGGGAGGGGAATAATCATTTCCTCAAAGCAATCTAAGGGCTGTACAGGCAAGGGCAAAAGTGGACAGGCTGAGAAGATCTTCAGCCAACACTGAAGGCATATAAGAAAGATGGACTTTTTATCAGGGCCTGAAGTGACAGCACAAGGTCTGATGGCTTTAAATGGAAAGAGGGTAGGTTTAGACATATGGAAGAAATTTTTTTGCAGTAAAGCTGGTGAGACACTGGCACTGTCTGCCCAGAGAAAGTGGATATGTGAATGTGGTTGCCCAGAGAATTGTGGATTATGGTTTTTTAGAAATTCTACCGGATATTATTAATAGCAAAGATATGCTCTGATCACCTGTTCCAGAGGGGAGGCTTCAGAAATGGCCTCAAAAATTCTTCGCTATTGCTTTGACTGTATTTATTGTAATCATATGTACTACTTTAGGGTAATACTTTAGGGTAACTTCTAGCTCAGCAGTTTATAGGAAACTGCCTGGATTGTACAGTTCTTGTCCAAATCCAAGGCATATTTCACACTTCCAGGAGTCACCAGCAGAGATACTATAGAGAGGACAGCTGAGGGTGAAGACTAGGCTGAAAGCCTGATATTTAGGACAATATATTTTCTTAGGTAGGCAAATAAAGCTAGCTGGCTTGATGCTGTCCTGTGCCTATAATTCTTGCATAAACCTTGCATGGAGAGCAAGGTTAATCTCTTTATTTTCTACAGGCTAAATTTCACATGGAAATTTTCACGTTCCATTTTGTGACAAGTTCCAGAGAAATTAAGCTATTTTATATAAGTATGTATACACACACACACACACACACACACACACACACATATATATATATATGTACATCTGGGAGAGCAAACTGCTAAACACTTCCCTCAAAGATTGAACTTGTTGGAGTCTATAATTTCTGTGGGGAGGCAGAAGGAAATAGATTAGTCTTCATGCAACAGAAATGTAGGGAGGAAGCCTTTGCTAGCCTTAAGATTGTGATCTAGACATAAACAGTAATTTGCTTCAGCACTAAAATGTGTATCCAACTGAAATTTGATTTTATTGCTGGAGGCAAAAATTTGCTCATATGATTTGTAGCTACCTACATAACTACCTCTTTTAACTTCCTGTTTAAGGAATTTATGAAGATTTATTTCCCGTCCTCTCAGTTTGACATTCTAACCAAAATAGCCATTTAATTCCAATGTTCCTGCTAATTTGTCTATTTGCTGTGGTTTTAACCTTAGTTTGACTGGGTTTTAGGGCTTATTTGGATTAATATTAATAACTATTTAGTCTTAGTGGCTCTGAAACTCCAAGATCACTGAGAATTACCTTCCCTTCAAATCTGAAGAGTAGGATAATCAGCCTGATTAAAATTCTTAAAGGTAGTGGAAATAACACTGTCAGGGACTTAAATGGGGTTTAAAAGACTCTTAGGCTTAACCAAACAAAAAAATTTAAGCCTGTTCCAACCCCTATTTGCATATGAAATAGAATAAATAAAACTCCAGGCTCTAAATTCTTAGAGCCTTATATGAAATTTGGAATCACACTTCTTTTGTGATATTAAGAACAGAAGTCTGCCTTCTTGGGAGCATACTGAATGGATCACTTTTGAAAGGACACACCTTTTCCTTGTTAGGTAAGGGTGGATGTACGTGAGGCCCCATTGTATTTAATCTAGGATGGAAACTGTAATTCTTTACTAGCTCCTACAGGAACAAACTGCACCGGGGGATGATGCATTTGCTCTTCTGCTCCCAAAGGCCGCTGCATTTTCAGCTCCCCCAGCTGCTGCCAGTACAGCTGTGTTCTCTCCGTATCTTCACCTGGGCATGGACTTGACCTTTACCTCCTGTGGTTCTAAGAGAGCTTATGATTAGGTGAACTCTGTTCCATTTTTTGTTACCTGATGAGTTTCATAATTTGTCTGAACTCATATTTTGTTATGGTTTAATTATTCTTTGTTTGAAGAGACACTCTCCCTGTAAAATATCTTATTTTGGCACGGAGATGTATTTTTAAGGTGTGGATGTTAATTTTTATTTAGTTATGGGGAGAATAAGACCAGAGAAAGAGCCATATATGTGGAGTAGGGAGTATTGAAGTACCCAGTACTTTATTCCTGATCTTTGAGGAAATTTTTCCTTCCTACCCTTAACTCATCATAGCCTTTTATATTTCCTGGACTTAGGCAGAAATAATGCCTCCAAGACAGTGGTCAAGACCTTGGGGCTGACTTGAGCCAATTTAAACACAGATAGAACTTACCCTCCAGACGTTGTGTGCTACTTTGGGACCTAAAAGCTGAAGTTTTCATCTGAAATTTAGAGAAGGTTCTTACACCTAACCCGGGATACAAGAAAGGATTATTACTGAATACTGTTTTCAGAGCACATGGGGAATCCAGCACAGCAGAGGCAGCTGCTTGGAAATCTTTAAGCAAAGATGATAATTACATGTCTGCAGATGACTCAGGATGCATAAAACTACCTTCCAGCATTATTGCCTACTTATTACAGTTCTTCACTTTTAAGCCAGTGCTGTCCACGCACTAGACAGCTGTGGTGACAGTAGGTGGACATATTTAGTGTTGGTACTTGGTGCCTTCTGTTACCTAGTGTTAGAGTCCAGCTTCTGTACTGCGTAATCCAAAGATGTAGGGAAAATAGAGAAAATACTGATCCAAGGGTGGTGCTAAAGGGGCATGCTGTTTGCTATTATTATTTAGTTCACTGAGGACTAAATTAACTGAGGTCTAAACTGAGAGCTATTATTTAATTCACTCGGGGCTTTCAGCAGTAGTGCAGGGAAAATACAGCGAGAAGTTATTGTGAATGAGAACACAATAATGTGTCAGCTGCTGTAGGGACATAGCAAAGGAGAGCAGTAGGGTGAGAAGGATGGATATAATTTCCTCTCCACCATCCTTGTAGAGGTGGCTTTAGCTTTGTGTCTTCCTTGAGAAAAGTTTCAGAATGTCTAAAATGTTTTTTCTCTAGGCTTTCTGCAGAACAGGAGATTTCATGCTGAGAGTATAACTGAGTAGGATCAGTTCATCTGGGATGGGTGTCTGGTCTTTAAAGGAAGAAGAGCTGGGTCCTCTGAATGATGCATTAGCTATTTCAGTCTGAAATTTCACCAGTTGCTCATGACCCTTCTCACAATCCTGGAAAGGCATGGGTTATATTCACAAGTCTTGGTTTAACGCTTATGGGTACGCAGTAGATCTGACATAAGCTGCTCTGCCATGCCTCAGATTTCATAATCACAGAACAGTTGGATTCCTAACTGGCTGCTCCAGGCAGGAATTTTGGGTTCCAGTTTACGCCGGACGTGTCAGAGACGTGCTGGCACTTTGAGATGTTGATTTCATTACTGTCTCACATTAGGATTTCTGGTTCAGTTATTGTGTTTTGTAAGTGATCTATACAGCCCAGGATTAACTTTAATACCCACTAGAGTAATTATCAAAGCATGTGGTATCCTGATGACACACTTACAGCTTCACAAGGACGGGTAGATGCTCTGTTGACTGTAGGCCAGAAAGTTAAAATCCTCCGTCAGTCAGCTGTAAAGAAACTCCCTGTGTCTCCTCTCTTTGAGCATATACATAATTTTCAAGTTTTGACATTGACCTGTTAGGGAAAGCTTGATGGAAACAAAATTTTGAGTTTTACCCATAAAGCAGGCACATAATGCAAACCCTTTGTCTTTCCACCAGTCCAGTCAAGAAGGTTTGGGATTCTTGAGCAGACTTCAGTGTTGTTTCACAGAATTCAAACACTATTCCAGTCCTCCTGGACTTCAGTGACAGGAGGACCAGATCCAGGTGTTTGAGGAAATTCATGGTCACTGAATCAAGGAAGTTAAATGCCTTGTTCAGCTCCTTGGAGCTGCTGGCACTGGTTCATGAAGGGAAAAAGCAGTCCTACAAGGGAGAGTGTGCAGAAGTGAGAGACAGCCTCACAGAGCTGGTTAGGGCCAGTGCTGTGATGGAGCTGATACTTAATGAAGTGTCTGGGAGAAACCCCCAATTTCCAGAAACTACATTCTGGTTAAAAAAAGTATACATTCTTCATCAGCTTTGCAAGCATGTGGAGAGATGTGAGAAAGATACATAAACATGTACCCTTTATGTGCCTTCCATGCACCTCAGCCCTTGTGTTGGCTGTCTTGGTAGACTCCTCCTAACAGAGGCTTTCCAATTTCTCAACTTTTTCTTGTTGTGCACCACAACAATTCTATGCAATGCTAAAGGCTTGGGGCAGAGCAGTTGGGAAGCAGCCTGTTGGAAAAGGACCTGGGAGTGCTGGTTGACAGTGGCTTAGTATAAACCACCATGTGCCCAGGGGGCCAAGAAGGCCGGTGGCACCTGGCCTGGATCAGCAATGGTGTGGCCAGCGGGACCAGGGCAGGGATTGTCCCCCTGTGCTGGGCACTGCTGAGGCCACACCTTGAGCCCTATCCAGTTCTGGGTCCTCACTGCAAGACAGACACTGAGGGGCTGGAGAGAGTCCAGAGAACAGCAATAAACCTGGGGAAGGGCTTGGAGACCAGGTCTGGTGAGGAGCAGCTGAGGGAGCTGGGGGTGTTTAGCCTGGAGGAAAGGAGGCTCAGGGGAGACCTTATCATTTGACAACTCCCTGAAAAGAGGCTGCAGTGAGTATCTCCTTCCAGATAACAAGGACAAAATAACAAGATCTCCTTCCAGATAACAAGACAAAATTATCTCAAGCTGTTCTAGGGGAGGTTTAGATTGGATGTTAGGAAAAACTTCTTCACTGAAAGGGTGATCAACATTGAAACAGGACAGTGGAATCACCATTCCTGGAAGTGTTCAAAAAATGTCTAGATGGGGGACAATTTAGTGGTGGACCTGCCACTGATAGGTTAATGGTTCATTTGATAATATTAGAGGGCTTTTCCAACCTTGATGATTCTGTGAGTTTTGTATTGTGCTCTGCGGAAACAAAAGCATTTTGTTATTAATCCTGCAGCATGAGAAGAGAAAGTATCATTGAACTCATCTGAACACTGGGCTGTCATTTTTTCCTTGTCTTCATTTGGAGCTTAAAGGTAGACAGAAATTTTTTTGTGCCTCAGTTCTCCCTATTAAGTGGTGAGGGGAGGCTTGATTCTGGCTGTGACCTGTGTATACAAACCTGTTTCTTAGCAGGTTTGTGGGAGGTTGTCCCAACTGGTGAGGGCATGGAGTATAGCTGGCACACTGAGCCACGCTCTCCTGGGAGTTAGGCTGAATGTTTGACAGTAATGGCGATTGATGGCGTGTAAGTAATGCTGAGAGTTAACAGTGAGGCAAGGTCCAAAACAGTTTGGAAACCATTTCCTTGGAACATGTACTGAAAAAAAAAGAGCTGTGATTTCTCATTTCCTTCAGAGAAAAGCATTTTAGGCAATTCTGACATGAAGCAGTTAGCTGTATCAGATACTTGTGAAGATAATCTGGTGTTTGCTATCACATCTCTCTTCAGCAGATGGTAAAGGCCAGGTACTAATTAAGATGAAGCAGGAAAAAAAAGAAAGAAAAAGATCTAGGTCGACAAAATGCTACATTGTGTAATAAATAGCTTCATATTTATTATTTCTGCTAACAATTATGGACTGGAACGAGACCTCTCATAAGGAGTAGATCATGCCTCCATCTGTCTACTGCTGTGCTATTACTCTTGCATTTACAGCAAGTAGTTCTGGACTTGTTAAAGGCAGAGCATGAAACGTGATGGGTAGAACCAGACTTCAAGAACCATTCATGAGGATAATGGCTGCTCCTGGGGGCAACATACTCATCCATTGGCAACTTTTCTAGGTCCTCTACAGAGAGTGGGGTTTTTTTTCCCCTAGGAAAAACTCTGCATCCCTCAACTAGATTTGAAAAATGAAAGCTAAATGAACTTCATGAATAAACAGATCAGAGAGACCCAGTTTTGGCCAGAGAACATCTAAAAACTGAGCACATAAAGGAAGAATGTAAGTTAGTAATAAATCAGAAATATATTTCAGTTGAGGGTTTAATTCAAAGTTCTCTGAAATTTGTCAATACAAAGGCATAAACCCAGCTTTAACTTAATTTTTTTCCCTGCTCTGCCTCTCTCTAGAGGGCAGATAAGATGAAGGGATGAAGCCTCTCCAAGGCTGTTTTGAGGTGGGGAGATACAGCAGTTCTGAGGTGCTGCAGAACTCTTTGAGTCAAGCTCCCAGAAATGGGACATGGCAAAATTAGGTTTGAATGCTTCAGGCTGCATTAAAGAAGAGAAATATAAATTAAATAATCTGCTGAAAATATCTCAGATTCTGAAAGGATATATTTTTCCATGGGAAAAATTAAGAGATCCCCTAAAAGTAAAGTTAAAACCACTTTTCAGTGTTTCTAATGACTTACCTAACACATATTCACATTTTTGGATGGTATAGAAGTGAACTTTGCTTTATCTCAATAAAATGCTATCAGATTTGCCCTGTCATTAAATACACTTTCATTTTATTGGATCTTGAGCCATGCTTTAAATAGGTTATTGTTCTCTTTAGAAAAGATTGTTCTTGTTTTTTTTTTGTTTTATTTTTTTTTCCATCTTGGCTTCCAGAAACAAATCTGATTTTTAAATGGTATTTATGCACATTAATAACACTTAACATTGATTCACTTGGGAAAAATTTGACGTACTAAGAAATATTTATCAGATGTTATGCAGATCTAGATCAAATAAATATTTTTCCTTGTATAATAAATTTTTGTTAGTATAAAATGCATGCTTTTATTGCACACAGCTGGTCAGCCTTTAGTCCATTTCTGTGGGCAGTTTTGGTAGCCTGTTCCATGTGTTTCCGGTAGTTTCAGGCTGGAACAGTGGAATTTTTAAACTGCACAATTATTGGATTATTTTGCGTTGCTTAACTAAGCCAATGAAAATGCCATGTGGTCTGTATTGATTAACAAATGACATGATTCCTTAGCTTCCCGTATATCTTAATTTATCTGTCTTAAAATACTGGCAAAACACACAAGTTGTGATTTCCACAGAGTAGCAGTTAGCTTAGACAGAGAAATCTAGGTCCAGAGTTGCTAGCAATACTAGCTCTGCAAGGAATTCCTAGCTGGCCATGGTCCTCATGCCCCGCCAGTCTCCTCATAGGCTTTCAAGGTATAAATAGAGAGACACTGGCATATATCTCTTCCTGCCCTTCCAAGCTTCCAGAAGGCATGACTCCTACTGTGCTTTGTTGCTATAGAAAGGTCTGGCTCGGAGTTTGACAGCTCAAAAGGCTGCGTAGGAAAACATGTCTTCGGTAGGGATTAAAAATGACTGTCAGTCTCTCTTCTCCAAAGAGATCAGAAACCTAATGGCATTGATGGACAAGACCTCAGTGCCACAAGTGGCTTTGGCTGGGTGTACTAAACAAACTCCAAACACCAGATGTTTTGAGAAGAGACACATCCTTTTTCAGTGTTGTTACTGGCAGTCTCCTTCTTCCTGCCCTGTTACTAAGTATGGTGTAAAATGCCACATTTCTGAAGTGTTAGCAATGCCATGGGATGATAAAATTTTAAACCTATCAGCCTAGAGATTCAGAGGAAAAAGGTTTCTTTTTAGACTGCCTCCTACTTGAAATTCTGCATTCTCTTCACTGCAATTTTTCTCTTATAATTTTTCGTTATCTTTCCATGCTGTACTACGGGGTTGGGATCAATTTGTAGCCAGTAAGAACTTTAACAAAGAGGAAGATGTTTACATGGAAGTGTGTAAGGATCCTTTTGAAAGTTCTTTCTTCACCACTTCCTTTGCTTTTTTTTTTTTAGTCTTTCTCTATCTTACCTCTGTAATTCCTCCTCCTCCTCCTGGCATAGGTTCTCTTCTTCAGCTTCAGGGAATGAGTAATTACTGGTAAACCCTCTGATTTCTTTTCATTTTTTCAGTAAGAAGGAATAATCATCTTGCATTAAATCAAATGAACTTTTTGTTATATGAAGACCTGACAGTTGAGTACATTCACTTTTTGGTACTCTGTTTAGCAGGTCAAAATCTATGAATTTTTAGTCTTATTCGCCTTATTCCTTTATGAGAAATTTCCTCCCTTTTGCAAGGGCTCTTGTAGTCAGGGAGCATTCTGAAATCATAGAAGCCATTGACAAGCAACAATCTGTTTAATTGAAGCCTTGAATATTGTGTGAATGGAAATAGATATTGTGAAAGAAAGAGCTATCCTCATTTCTCAGTTCTACTGACCATCAGAGTAAGCCCTCCTCATTGAAGAGATGCAGTGTAAAAGTACAGGAGCAAAAATCTGGCTGCACTTGAAGAGTGAAGAGGAAGCTAAGCCACAGTCTCAGCACTTTGCTGTTGTCAGCTCTTGGTTAACATCACTAGCAAAGTAAATTTTAAGGAGGAATTTGAAAGACAACTGTGAGGCATCTTTGTGGTTTCTTTCAAGCATCTGGCATTCAGTGCAAGCACCAACATGGTTAAAATAGAAGGTATTTGAAAATTTAGTAATAGATTATCGCAGCTGGAAATGGGGCCATTAAAATGGGCCCATCTCTTGTGTTTCATTTGTCCTCTCAAATATTGGGTGGGAGCTGCCAGGTTGTGCCAGTGTCTGGCCTTGCAAGTGCCGATATGTATCTATATCTGAACATAGAACAATGTAGAGGTGATGTGATGTAATCTATGAAGATTACAGGAAGGTAGCAGCAGAAGCTGCCAATAACCATGGCTGTCTCTCACTTAATTATTCTGCTTCTATTTTTTCCTCTTTTCTATGTACCTGAAATTACTAAAGGTGATTCCAGGGAACAGGAAGCTGGAGGCTCTCCTTCTAAAATAGTGAGGTACTCACTATAATTGCATTAGTGTTTTTGGTAAGAATAGGTTGAGGACTTAGTACTTCTTCATTTTGGTAGCGTGTTTAGCACATATGTTATCCTGCAGATGTCATTTTCCATCTTGGGGTTTTCTTTTCCTTGTGTGAAAGTGGTAGAATGGCTGTGGTTTCCCCAAGTTTCCTGAGGCTTCTTTTCTGACTTTAGGGTTAGAGCTAGTTCACATCAGCACCCAGATGCTTTGCTGGCCACATTTTTCCCATGCATTCTAGGATGGGCAATATAAAAGCGTATTTATAGTCTTACTTACTGCTTAATCATTTGGTTTGGATAGACCTGAACAGAATAATAGAAATGGAGACTAATATAGAAAGCAGAAAATATCATTATCTGGGAAATTGAAAAAGGAGAGATAGTAACTTTTATAACATTTCCAATACTATGAATGAAGCTTAACTGTTTTGAGCAAATAAGTTTTCTCCTGGGAGTATATAGGAACCCAAACATAGGTTTTTTTATAATAATAATAATATGATAACATATATTACATGATAAAAGTAATTGCAGATTCTCAGAAGTTTGGTGACTCCAGCAAGTCCCTTCTTTGTGTTGCCAGCAGCAAAACTGCCCACTGGAAGCTTGCCAGCTTACTACTGTGCAAGAGAATGACTTTTTTCTATTTAATTTTTTTTGATACATATATATTCTGTTCTTGCCATAATAAAATTCTATCGAAGTCCCAGCTGTACGATCTGCCTAATGCAGTCTGTCCTGTGCCACCTGCTGTGCTTGCCTGATGGATGCCATGCTTCCATTCAGGAGTTCTCCCTCATAACTACAAATGTGTGAACAGAACAGCTTTTCCAAGTGCTCTTATTTACAGTCCTGGAAAATGGACTGAGATCAACACACAAGGTCATGAAGTGCCTAGGGAAAACTGTAGCACTTATTTCAAGAGACATCGCAGTGGCATAGCTTCTTACTCACTCACAAGTTGCATATGACATTGTCATTTAAAATACTCTGGTCTAACCAGAGCTGGTTAGCAATTCAAAGTATGTGCCTTTAATGGAGCTGGGTTGTTCATGTGCTCTGTAGAGCATAGATTTCAGTTGGCTTGAAACAACAGAGCATTTGGTAGTTGGTTTCTATTTCATAAAAAGATACACATGCCTGAAAGAGTTGACTAATTGTGTGGTTGAATGGAATGAGAGAAGTAAATAAATGTTCTCCCACTGAAGAAAATATAGCAGAAAACCAAGAGCCTAGGTTTTGTGGCTTTAGAAGAATAAATCTTACCCACAAAAATAATCACATTGACTTCAATGGGAGTAACGGCACATGTCACTGAATTATTCTTTAAAGAATAACAGAATCAGAACCAAAGGGCATTATCTGCTAGTTTTGCTTAAGGAGGCATTGTTTAATGCAGCCCCAAGAGGGGAAAAAGCCCCTCACTTCCTAGAACAAACCCCCTACCCCCCCGAAGTTGCTTTATTCCAAATTCAAATACTCTACCTGGGAGACTGTGTTCTTGCAGGATTCAGCTGGTTTGGAGAAGCCATGTGATCACCAGCTGTGGTTATGTGTCCATGTGGTGGATGCCACATTAAAAAATACAGTGGGTCATCTACATAATATCTCAATCTCCAAGTGCACATAAATGATAAAAATGTTGGACAAAATGGGTGTCTACACAATTCTTAATATGGGAAGAATTTCTTAATGTGAAGGGAGTGTCATAGACACAGACCAACACAGTCTGAACAGAGCTATATTAAGCCAAATAGTAATGTAATAAGGAATTGGTGACTTCCCTGAAATGATGTTGTAGAGGTGTTAGAGCATGACTGGCTAAGGACTTGGCTGCAGCTTTAGAAAGGCTGTTCCTGCCTGTGGCAGATGTGGATGTTTCTGGATGGTGGTTTGGGTTGCTGTGGGTGTGATGTGAGGGTGGTGGCAGTGAGGAGAGAGCCTCACCACAGGGCTGGCTCTCTTCCTCAGATCTGCAGGTACAGTCTGAAGGAGTAAAAGGGCCATTCTTGTTCTGCTGGAGGCTGCAACCAGTTGTCTGCTCTGCCTGTAGCTGGCTGCTCACTGCTGCCATAGGTGTGTGAAACAGATGATCAGTACATGCAGTATTTTGCACAGCCTGTCCTCTAACCAGTGCAGCATATTCTTCTACTGGAGTAAGGTACATCCCTGGCTTTGTGGCAGGCCCTCTGGATCTCAGTCAGACAGATGCTTGTTTGCTAAATGGATAAACTCTCTGTCTGCAAAACTGGGAGGAAAGGATATTGTGAACCAAACAAACTGCCACCACTCTCTCCTATACAATGAGTAATGCTTCCTCGGCTTGTCTTGTGTTCAACGCTCCTTTCCTCTATGCTATGTGCATTCCTGTTGCCTAGTATCATTTGTTTTTATTTTTGTCTTTCTAGGAGAAGCTGTATAGAGTTTGGGCCCAATCTGGCTTCCTCTAAAGTCTGAGAAAATATTGGCCTTGAACCAGCAAAGCACTTACACTCTGATAATGCTCCTATAAAATTCGATGGCAAGACTCCCACTCACTTCAGTGGTGTAGCCCAAAGTGCTGGGATTACTCACTTGCTTGAAGTTATGTGTGTGCCTGAGTGTTCTGTTGTTTATAATCCTAACCAATAAAAGCAGATCTGAAAACAGGGATTTCCACAGTTATTTCATGGGCTTGATATCAGAAAAGAATGAATTGTAGGACATTTCAGGAAGTGAATAGAAATGGAAACTGGAAATTCTTTCAGAAACCAGCAATTCAAAATGAAATTGAGTTCTTTGGAGAGAAGTTACTTTGTGGAAATACTTGCAGGGCTCCAAAGACACAGCACAACTGTGGAGTCCTATCTGTTTTACCTGACAGTATTCAGCTCCTTTGGCTCTAATGGTATCAGAATCTATAAAGAAGAGTAAATTTTCATATTGTTTCCTGTTATTTTAGCTTCCTCTCCCTTCCCCTTGGTCCACAGAACAGATGCTTTTTGCTGCATTTGTCAAAGCATCAGCCCAACCTCATGGTCTGTCATGGCTCCCATGAATGGCAACATAGACTTTGAAGAGGTTGGTGCAAAAGCCATTCACTGTGGGAAGTGGGTACATAATAGGCTATGGATTGCTCCAGACCAGAGTCATTGCAAAAAAAGTGACTGAAAAAAGTTGATTCATAATGCTGTTTTTTAAACCCTGCTTCACAACATTTTCACAGTGAGGAATGTTGCATACACAGGTGTCAATAAAGTTTTCCAATTAATTCATCTGATGTATAGCTCTACCTGGTTTCTTCATAACCTGGCTTCTACATAATCTAGTTTACAAATATTTTATAGTATAGTGTGACCACATTTATTAAAGAATAGGTGTATAAAATTCTGGTTTTGCATAATCTAATGGACAAAAATGCATTATGAATACATAAGTATCTACATCCTGTACTCATATGCTATAATAATTTGAAACTTTGGACAGGGATACAACTATTGCATCTAGCTGTGGTACTTCTGACTCCATATTTGATTAAATAACTGCAGCTGCCACTCAAAGAGACGCCTTTGACTCCTGCACTGTTGAAACAGATGCCTGTAAAATCAAAACCTGGTGATTTAAAGAAATTTCAGGATGTTCCAATGATCATCAGATCCATTTCAGCTACTGTTCTGCTTTACATTCTGCCCACAGGAAATGTGTATTTATAAAGAAGGAGTGAGAAAGTTCGGCAGAAACAAATATGCCTAATCTCTAATAATGATATTGCTAAAAATAAAAATCTACCAATTAAAGTAAAGTATAAAAAAAGCTGCAGGTTTGATGGCATCATTCATTTGCATAACACCACCACTACAATCTACATCTACCATCTGCTTTTTGAATGGAAATGCTGAACTTCATCCCTCAGAAATGTAGCCTTGATGAGCTGGGAAGTAAGACACCCTACTGAACTGGCAAACACAAACTCATGGCTTTGGATTCTAGCTATATTTCTGTTTTGCTGCCTGACCTTGGGTGTGCTTGCTGAGAGGAGAAGTGGCAGGTTTGACTACACCAGCTCTTCCTCATTTACTTCCTTAGTGTTTCCTCATCTGTTAGGATGGAACCTGATGGTTCTCAGAGGAACCCATGGGACTTCCCCATCCCAGGGGCTCTGCTCTTAAAGGCAAAGAAAGGCCCACACATAAATTATGTGTACTAACACACTGTTCATCTCACACTCCCCATGATGTCCATAATCACCCAGTAGGGCTCACTGTGTGTTTCAAATGAACATGAGCCACCTGAGTCTAAATCAGCCTGTCCTGTCACTTTGCACTATCTCAGTATTGACACTCAACCCATCATGCTGCATGACAGTGAACAGCTGACAGAATAAAACAGGGATCTTGGATATGACAAGAACTCACTTGACCTTACTTGACTTGACCTATAATATCTTGTTGGTGCAGGAGGAGAGTAGGCTTTCTCTAGTAAAGTAATCATATCCTCTCTATTTTTTCTTCATCCTTTCCAGAGCACACTGTTGTGTATGCATGGAGTGAGAGGATTTGTGAGGAAAGAAATACCTTTTCCTTTTTGAAGATTACTCTAGGCTTACTCTAGGAAACTGCAGTATAAGTCTTTATTCAGTAGAAAATATTTTTTTCTGTGAAAAATTTTAATAGAAAAAAGAACCTGTATAAACTGACTTGGAGGGAGAGTCAGAAAATTCCTGTTCTTTATGCCTGTGTGTGGTCATTATTTTGTACTGAGGAGACTGGAGATGTGTAAATTAAAGTATCATTAATTCCACAAGTTGTCACAAAGTGTTAAATTTGTTATGATGAAAACAATAAAAATAATGTACTGTAAGAGGACTGAAAAACACGACAAATTTCTCAAAATTGCACAGCCCACTCTGCTGTGTACTGGAAATCTGACTCAAGACCTAAAGACACATGAGGCCTTTGCTCATATAAACTTCCCTGTGCCAGAATGGAAGTTGTTGGGAGACTTGATGAGCTAAACCATCAGGCATCTATTTCTGCACCTTCAACAGCCAGATATCAAATAGATGAAAGGGATGCTCATGAATGTTGCTCAGACAGTATTCTTGTAGATGAAAAAAAAAAAAATTAAGTTTATTACAAGTTGATTTGTGTTTTCCCACACTGATTTGTTCTAAGTAAAGTTATTGCATTTGTAGTAGGGACAACAAAATAAAGTATGGATTAGGTGATGTGTTCAGCATTCTAGGCCCTAGACAACTCAAAATCTTACCTGACATAAAATATATTTCAGCTAACCACTGCAGCTCTTCAAAGTCTATTCAGACTGGACCATAAAATATTTATTTATTTATTTATTTATTTTTAGTGAAAGCTCTTATGAATGCTGAAAGAATTTAGCAGTAATATAGGCAGAAATAATTTTTTCCCCACTCATATTTACAGTGAATTATTAAATACCATTAATCTCCACATTGAAATTTCTTACTGAGATTCATGACCTGCTGGACTTAAATTCCAAATATTTGAAATTCTGGTAGTAACATATTTCATATATAAACTTAATATATAAAAAGTTTTTCATTCTTTTTTTCTTTATAAGCTTTGTATGCTCACACTCATGCAACAAGTTTTCCTTATTTATTACGAATATATATATATCTATTTGCTATTTAGTAATCTTGTCAGTATATGAGATCATTTGACACACAATATTTGAGTAGCACAAATGCCTCCATTTTCTGGAGATAAGATGCAGAGTCAATGTACTTCAACACAAGATCTGTCGTCATTTATCGGAAGTGAGTCTTAAGTGCACAAGAGTGATTTTAACAAATTAGCCATACTGTCCTGAGAAATTCAACCCTGCTTTTAAGGCATCAGTCATTTAGTTTCAACTCAACTGAAAGAAGTATTGTGACTTTGGTAACAGTAATGTGCACAGAAACATCACCTGTTATCTTGTCTAAAACTTCTGGAGGTAAATGCAATATTCATTAAATAGATTACATCACAGTTACAATGAGAGCTTACAGTTTCAGGTATCTGATTTTCTTTCAGACACATATTAATTCAACAGCTTTGCATTTTGTGATTTTCCTTTTTTACAAATTTATTTTTTGGCTTAAGGAATTCAGATTTCATCCTAGGATATCAGTTTGGTACAGTGGTGAAGAGAATGATAGACTCAAATTAGTTTTCTACTGGCAAGATTCCACAAGCTTCAGTGAAGCTATGCTTGTTTACATGCATTGAAAATTTGGCACAGTGCCTGGGTATGTGATAGAAGTTATCTACCTGCTTCTACATTTTCAGATAGAGACATCCTGTGTGCATCTTGGCTTCCTTCTTTCGTTCCATTCCAGTCAAAGGGGGCTTCAGATAAGGAAAGTCTAGCAGTGAGTAGTGAACAGCATTAAACTGATAGGACTTTAGCAGGAAGCTGCCTAGCATAGAGGACTTGGATATTTTTCTTAGTGGTGTAAGGACTGAACAGTGTCAGAAGTGGCTCTTCTATTCTGGAAGAGGTGCTGAAGTATCTGGTTATAACTGGTTCGTTTGTTCCATTATCATACGCTTCTTTTGGAAAGACACATTTTCACTTTTATGCCATTTCATGGAAAAAAGAAAACTTTTGTCTCCCATAAACATAATCGCCTACCCCAGCCATAGTGCCACATGTTGGTGGCAGGGAGCACTCTTTAAATGGTTGCTCTGCCTGAAAGGTTATTATATGCCCCAGCAGTGTCTTTTCAGTGTGCTCCCAAGTTTTCAGGATTTTGCCAGCATTTTCCTTTTGGGTTTGCTATTGCAAATTGAACAAGGATATCTTTGTTCACATTCTGCCCCTAGTTTTTGTTTCACTTCCCCCACCCCCCCACCCCTTTTTAACAGCAAGGGGTTGCAGTACCTCTCTCTGGGAAGTAAGACTCTTGAATTGCAAGTGCCATGGAGTTGAGAGGTGTGTGCTCTCTCCTGCCACATGGTCAGGGAACATACTTTGCTAAATTCCATTTCAATGCAGCTTATTTTGGAATTATACATTTGAGGTTTCTGTGGAACTTCTTGAACCACTCATTTATAGCAATGCTGTAGGGTGTAAATCATCACTAACTTTCCAGATTTTTTTCCAGTGAAGCAACACTTAAAATTTTAAGCGGTATTTTCAGATGTGAAAAAGGTCTCTCAACAACCCACTTTCATGCCTGAAGACTTTAAAAGTCAACTTTTATTTTGAATTATTCAGGTCTAATGGGAGTTCTTGTTTTCTGCCATAAAATCTGAATCTCAGTATTTTCCT
This sequence comes from Sylvia atricapilla, assembly GCF_009819655.1. Lineage (NCBI taxonomy): Eukaryota > Metazoa > Chordata > Aves > Passeriformes > Sylviidae > Sylvia > Sylvia atricapilla. Next base: position 70,842,563 of record NC_089174.1, read on the forward strand.
TTTGAGTCTAAATAAAATTATCTGTTACGTTATATCAACTTTAGCTGATTTCACAATAGTGAAATAGGTGCAGGTGCTCAAAGCAAACATAAAAATCAGAAATATTATGTCACCCTACATACATGTTAGAGTTACAATTCAGAGCAGTATTTTACCACTAATGTCTGTGGACATCAATTCTAATAGACATGTAGTTCACATTTTGCAAAAAATTACCATGTCCTTTTATTATTTATTTCAGATTCAGAGGTAATATATTAATATAATATAAATAAATAATATATTAAAATTAATTAATTCATAATTTCAGTACTGAAACATTTGTTCATAAGAAGGGGTATGTTTAGTGGTATGCTTTGAGGATATATTTTTAACATCAGATATCACTACGAAACATGTCTTTTTAACTCAGATCTTATGACAGATTAGCTGTAACCCAACTCTGTTATATGTAATAAAATATATTCCTGTTTAAAAACAATGACAATTATTGCACAGTTATTATGTGCACAGGTACTGTTGTGATCAAAAGGGAAAACTGTACAACTGGCAAGAGAGAATTGAAAAGGATCATATTGTATTTGGATGAATTATCCCAAATCATCAATAAATGCTATTCTTTTATGCAACAAAATTCAGAGAGGTTTCAAGCAGGTGAAACCTGCGTAGAGGTTTCACAGGTAGAGACCTCTTTGCAAGGATGGTGTATCTGATACCCACAAGAGTAAATGAAAGATTGCAGTAGTCTTGGTTAATATCGGGGGATGGGTGGCCATAGGAAGTGAGTCCTTGTCAAGTGCTAAAACTCCATCCATATTCATTGTACACACCCAAAGTACTAAGACGTGCTGCTAGAGTCATCATAAAGGTTGAGATTTCCAGGGAAAGCTATGGAAGTCCGATTCACATCATCCAAGACACCTGCAGCAAGGCAGCTTTGCTGGGATGCAGAAGATGTTCCCCCCGGTGATGGAGGAGCCCACGCGCCCCTGTGCCTCCCTCTGGTACCCTGCTACCAGCTCCAGGGCATGACACGTGCATGCGTGCCAACACTGCTTGAGCATCCTGCCTGGGTTTTAGAGAGAAAACAGAAGCATGATGAGAGCTGCCTGCGGGTAGGAGGGAGGAGGGTCAGGCTCTATTTGGAGCTCTGACATGGGCGGATGCCACAGCCCTGGAGAGGGTGCAAGAATTCAGGCCACGCTCCTGTAATTAACATTTCCAGCTCCAAGTGGCTCCTGCTTTACATGTGCTGTCTTGGATGGCCCTTCTGAGAGGTCTCAGAACTGTGCATGTGCTCAATGAAGGGAGGCTTAGCACCCAGCTCTGGGTTTTGAATTTCACAGAAGGAGCCAGATGCTAAGAGGGCAGGTATTTGGTGCCTGATCTGCGGGGGTTAACTCTATTATTGGATCTACCTACAATAATTTGACCTCGAGGGTCACAGCTCCTGTTAGATGACATAGGAAATGGAAAACTACACAACCCCCTCACATGCATTTTTAAATGGTAATGTGTATAGGTCCCTAGCAATTCTTTGTGCAGGCATGCATAGGGATTCTTGTGATAAGCCCTCACTAAGCTGTATACATCAAGCAAAAGGTTTTGGTTTGGAATGCCATAGGCAAATTTAATGATATGCTGCAAACTCCTTTTCCCTGCTGGAAATATTTTCTTCATTTGCCCCTAGTTCTGAACCAGCTAAGAACTGTGTTGCGGAGTGGAGAAGTAAATGCTGCCTAAATTAGCTCCTTTTTTAAACTTCACTAATGAATTTTGCTTTGTGATTATCTGCTCTTTTATATTCTGAAAATGAAATTGATGAGACTTTTTCCCAAGAGCTGAGGATTGGGCTGACAGAATATGACTTTAATAGGGGGGAAAGAACAGCAAAATCTTCACATCACCACGTGGCTTTCTGCTCATCCACCCACACCTGGAGGCAACTGTAGAAATGAGAGTCTGTCAAATTGCTCCTCATTTTTGCTCTTGGCAAAGTGCTGTTTCCTCACTGCTACTGAGGCTGCTAGTTCTGGGGGGTTTTCTATAAGCCCCCTCCCAAAGTGAAGGGAGGCTGTGGCCTGATGCCTTTTCCAAGGTTGATAGGAATCAGAAATGAAACTCCTGCTCCACGGCTGGGAGGAAGAGAGGTGTGGATTTTGTTGTGGGAAACCTGTATGCACATAAAGAATGGTTATGAAGTCCCACTCCCACTAGGAAGGCATACAGCCTTGTGGTGGCTTTTTAACACTCTTTGAGGTGTTAGAAAAATGTCACACTGCTACTTCCACATGCAAGAACCCCCCAGCCTCTCACTGGGGGCTGATGCTTGGTGTGGGGACAGTGCCTGAGGGCACTGGACCTGCAGTCACCCTGTTTAGGTCACCCGAGGCCACTTGGTGACAGCTCATCCAGGGCACCAAGGAATGTGCAGCCTGCAGCAGGGTGTCCTTGACTGGACACAGGAGGCACACATGCAGGGTGGGCAGGGCTGCACAGACCCTCCCATCACCATCACCACACTGAGCTGTGCAAACCACCCCCCTGACATGTGTGCTGGGCCGGGATGTGTGGTACTGGTAGATGTGCAGGGCTCCATGCCAGGCACAGGGCCAGGCATGAGCTGATCTGGGCTACAGCACATCAAAAGAAAGCTCTCCTGTGGAGGGACACCTTGGAACACTTGTGAGTCCCCTGGTATCAATGCAGACAGGGGGAGGCATGTTTCCAGAGCAGCCCTAAGCACGTGAATTTGGGGCTAGTGGTGGGTGAGAGGCTGGATATGAACATGCAATGTGCACTTGCTGCCTAGAAAGCCAAATGTGTCTTGTGCTGCACCCGGGGCAGTGTTGGGGGAGGTGATTCTCCCATTCTGCTCTGCCCTTGTGAGACCCCACCTGGAACACTGTGTTGAGGTCTGGTGTACGCAACATAAGAAGGACATGGTCCTGTTGCAGTGAGTCCAGAGGCTACAGAGATGATCAGAGGGCTGAGCACCTCTCCTATGAGGACAGGCTGAGAGCATTGAGGTTATTTGCTTGGAGAAGAGAAGATTCTGGGGACACAAATAGCACCTTTCAGTACTTGAAGGGGGCCGATAAGAAAGACAAGGACAACTTTTAGCAGGGCCTGTTGAGTTAGGAGAAGAGGCAACAGCTTTAAACTGATGGATGGTCAATTTAGATTAGCTGCTCATTAGAAGTTTTTTACAATGAGAGTGGTAAAACCTGACACAGCTTGCCAACATATATGGTGGGCATCCTATTCCTGGAAACGTCCTTTCTCACTTGTCGTGTTGATAAGGGTACACCCTGCTTGAGCACCTCATGCTCAATGCAAAATTTGCTGCACAGGTCAGATTAGGCAGTTCTAATTGGCACTCTTTGACAATTTTTCCTAGGCTGTTGTGGGGGTCCAGAGATGGAAGAGAGATTTTGAGTTTCCAAGAGCACTTGGTAGACAGACACGATCTTGACCACCTTTTCAACAGGGAACACAGATTTCCTGACTAAGAGATTTAACTTGATAAATATAGATGTTGCCATTATTATTTCTACTTCAAACTTAGAAATGGTGTCAATTTTTGGCACGTATTTTTCAAGAGAAGATGTTATGAAATTACTTAAATGATTCACAAGTTTAGCTTAATGTAAAGCAGTATTAGTTAAATGTTTGAAATGTACTGCGATTAAGGTATTCTGGAAATAAATTTAAGGCTTGTAGATGTGATGAAATGGATAGTATGGGAGTCTCAGTTTGTGACCTTTCAACCCCAAACAAAGGAGGAGTGTGAGAGACTATGTCACACTGGGGGGCAATGAACTGTCTGATTTGTTTTGTTAGCCAGGTCACTTAGGTCTCATTAGCTGCACTCTAGATCTATAAAAAGGCTGGGTGTTACTTTTGAGCCAAAGACATAAGTCTATGAGACATTACTCTAGCTAGGGGCATGTCACACCAAAATGTAACAGCATTACAATATACTTAGCATTATTTTCCACTCCTCTTTTTGTGTTTCCTAGTTATTTTTGGTTGGGTGAGCACTATTTGTGAAGTTCAGCACGCTGATTTTCAGATCATAGCTGTACTAGACAATGCAATATGTACCCAGAGCTGCTTGGTCCACTGTGGTTTCTAATAAGCCGTATATAACTGCATCAGAATAGGATTTGCAACCTAAGCCTAATTATTTGGAATAGGCTTTGCACCATCGGCTTCTGCTTTGCACCATAGCCAGTAGGGTTTTTTGATACTATTTTCACTACATTCTCTCTTTCTTCCATTTTGGATTTTATTGCTTTTATCACCATTGTTGTCAGCTCCTCTTATGGGGCTTGTTATCCTCTTCCAGCCTTTCAGTCTTCAGACCAGAAGAACCTTGTTTCACATTCTATTGTTGGTACCTTGGTATTGCTACTCTCGTGACCAGTGACAGGACTCAAGGGAATGGCATGAAGCTGAGTCAAGGCAGGTTTAGAGTGGATATCAAAAAAAAGATTCCTCACCTAGAGGATGGTTGGGCACTGGAACAGAGCCCCCACAGAAATGGTCACAGCACCAAGCTCTGACAGAGTTCGAGAAACATTTGGACAACACTCTCTGGCATATGGTGTGATTGTTGGGGTATCCTGGGTAGGATCAGGCATAGACATCTATGATCCTGATCAGTGCCTTTCAGTTCAGTGTGTTCTATAATTCCATAATGAGATCAGTATATTAATACAAGTCCTTCAGTATCCTCAGACACAGGAGGATATGACTGCAGAAGGGACAAAAGGGACTGGTTGTATCATCAAGCCATGACTTTCACAGGGTTGGGGAGCCACATCTGAAATGGTTAGTCCAGAAGAATTTTTAGTCCATGTGTCTCTCTCTATCAGCAACCACGAGGCACACACCCTGAATTTAAGTCTTGCGACAGTACAAAATCAATACCACATTCAAGTGCCTTGGTCTATGTTATTTTTTGATATGGCTTATTTCCAATACTTCTAAGACTGAAGGGAAAAGAATAAACATGTCAAATTTTATAAAAAAGGTGAAACTAGTACTTTCCTGACGATTTCAGGCAGCTATAAGAAGCCTCAAATGAATGTCATTATATAAATATTCAGTATAAAACAAAGAGGATCAAGAAATTAAATTATCTTCTTTCTGTTCTCCTCATAGCCAGCATACCAACGAAGTAACCACATAAGAATTCACAACCAAAGCTTGTAATTAGTCTACTGTTTCCCAAAATGAGTATCTATTTTTCTATCCATCTATCTATATATTTGTATTTTCTCTTTTGTGTTTGTTTTTTTTTTAATCTCTGCTAAAGCAATGAATTCAGCAGTTGTAATGCAGATGATAAGAAATAAAGAAGAGAAGGGGTTTTGATTTTGTTTTCAGCCATTTGGGAAAGATGCCACAGAAATTCCTTGATTTTACTGATTTTTTTAATTTAACTGGGTAACTGGTTTTTTTAGGTTCTACAAGAAGATACTGTCATGTAAAGTCTGAAATCTTCACTCAGCCTTCCATCTCTTATGTTTGACCATTTACTCTTTATGTGACATCTAAAAGATTATTTATTACAGATGGTGTTATTCACATCTCAAGCAGCTGTGTAATGCTTTCCATTAGAAACCAAATCTTCTGATTAGTTATGTTTTATGGCACAACTCATAATACAATATAATTATTGAGTTTCCATGTAGGTTTATTTCCTGAAGCTGGATAATGATAGCTATCTAAACCTTGCTTCAGTAGGTTGAGGTCCATCACAGAAACAGTTGCATAAACTGTTTTGCTAATCTTTTTTCTTGAATTGTGTTTTCCCTTGTTTCTTTTATTTTTAAAAGATAAAGCATTTACAAGTTGGAAAACCTGGATCTTGCAAGTTTGTGGAAACTCAACCTAACCAAAAAGCACACTTACTTGCATCATATTCAGTGATTATTGTGATGTTAAGGAATGCTTTAAATCTTGTTGCCAACATAAAATCGTAAGAATTATACTTGCAGCAGATTTGCTGTTGGCATGTCATGTAAAGATGAAATCTTAGCATAAAAGCCTCAGTAATGACACTGTTCCAGAAATAATGCAAAAAAGGAAAGAATCTTTTTAACTTCAACAAGGTTTCGGTTGGGATCTGTATCTATTCCAGTCTTACGAAACAAACATAAAACCATCTGTAACAACCTCTGTACTACTGATCCATGGCAGTAGATGAGATATTTTGGAGAAAAAATCAGGAGATAGCTTGGTTGTGACAGTTACAATTTCTATAGAAGATGTATGTAATAAAGCTTGGTTGTGACAGTTACAATTTCTATAGAAGATGTATGTAATAAAGTAATAAATTCATTTATAGAGTTTTTTTTTTTTTTCCCATGTTAACAGTGCTGGTTGTCGGAAGATGTGCGGAATTTTGGGTTGGAGCCAGGATGTGTGACAGCTAAAAGTTGCTTGCATTGCAGAACACTGATCTGCACTGTAATTTTGAGATATTAATTCTGAGGCCTAATTCCAGATGTTTTTAGAGTATGTAGGAGGGAAGGATTTTGAATTTATCTTTGAAATTATACTGGTAAAAGAAGATGATAGGGCAGTAAAAATGAAAATTTCTGGTTTTCTGATAGTCAGAAATCTATCAATGCTTTGAAATGAAATTTTAGATTAAAAAGGAGATCAGGATTTTGCACTCTTTCTCTCTGAGCAGCTCCCTTCATTACAGGGATAAAACCATTACATAGGAACACAGAATCAGTACTAAAGGTTAACCTAAAGTGCGTACAGCCTCAGAGAATCAATCTCTTGATGACAAAAAGGTCTAACTTATTCAAAGAGGAGACATAGCAGAGCTGAGTCTTATTGGTAGCAATCATGATGACCCAGTCAGTAAATGTCCACATTTTCTCCTTTCTCGATGTTTGCAAAGGATAAGATTTTTTCTCAGTACATCAGCAGGTGGTTCTGTATAATAGCAGGTAAATGCAAGGACTTTATATGTCTCTGTTCTGCAGAGATCTGCAACTACTGCAGGGACACCTAGGACCCAGCTCTGAGCTGGAAGCAGACAGAACATAATTACAGCACTGGGTTAAGGTGAACCCACTCTAGCATGTCAGTCTTACGCAGCTGAAAGTCAAGGGTGGTTAGCCGTGGAGCAGAAGCACCCTGGGGTGCTTGGACTGAGCTAACACAACTGCTGTTACACTCCACTTCAGGCTGTAACAATGTGGATCCATGGCAGTTCTGTATTTCACTGCTGAGACTCCTAAAATCCATGAGGCCATAGTCTGAGGATGCTATCCTTTAGTGCCTCTCAAAAATTTTAACCTTTAAAGATAGATAAGAAGACAGCTGAATTATTTGAAAGTAAAAGAAATCTTTGTTTCATTGAGATACTTTCCCCCTTAAACTGTGAATGATTGAATTTGTCTAAGGAAATCTCTTCAATAGTCTTTCAAATGTGACATGTAATACCTTTCCACTTTGGGAAAAAGAACACACAATATGGTTCAGTGATTAGACTGATGCTTCTGCTGTCATCAAAATCTGATTTTGTTTCTGAAAGCAAAGAAAGATAAGCAGATGAAGGAGACAGAAAAGAGCATAGAAGTAGCAAACATGGACTCTTGAGTTTCTGATTCTCAGAGAAACAAAGCTACAGTCACTACAAAACTTTACAAACTCAATAGTTCACTCAACACAGCTTTTCCTCTGAAGACACTGGATGAGACCAGTGTTTTGTAAAACAACTCTGGGCTGTCTAAATTGGACTTTTCCAAAGCAAATGGCTAAAAAATGAGACAGCAAAAGGAAACAGTGTGTGAAGGAGGTGGCAGTGAAGAGAAGGCTAGGCAGGTGAAATGTAGCAACAGGAAAGATAGAATCATACCTAAGTTGAGGTCTAGGGTTTTTCTGTCCCTGACGGAAGCTGTAGAGGTCCCTCTTCCTAGTGTTCAAAGGTTGTTTAAGGAAGTTATGTGTTCTGGCAGTTTCAGTTACTCTTTGATCTCAAAGACTTTTGTTTTGGAAGGTTTCTAAAGAGATATGGTTTGAATAGTCAGTAATTTCATTCATTGTTAATTACTTCCAGTACCTCCTTTTGGGTTTACTTATTTCTAGTCCAATTCTCACATTTTTTATGCAGCTCTTTGGTAGTATTCTCAGACCTGTACAGTAGATTGATTTAGTCTTTCTCACTCTTACTGGACTTTATAAACAGCATCCTGTAACTTAGTTAGGTTCTTATGGGATATGACTGAAGTTCACATGTAATCAACCAGCATTGCCAGCTTTCAAAAACAAGGAGTTTATTTGTGAGAATTATTTTGTGTCCTGAGACTGTCTTGTCCCTAATGACCAATGTTATGCCTGCCCGACATCTTCTTGGACCAAGAAAGATTCTTGTGCTTTCTTTCTTTGAAGATGTGAACAGCATATTGCCTAAACTCTTAATAGCATATGCCTGTCTGGGCTGAAACCCCAAAACCTTAATGATGTGTTGCTTGTTAGTGACCTTGTTTTCTACCATGGTGAACATCAAGCATACCCATCTAATTTGATGTGCAGACTCTGTTTAGCTGTAGTGTCTTTCTTCATCATGTCTCTTGTTCAACAGCCATTTCAACTTTATTCCAGAGAGAAAAATTTCATTTAAATTGCAGGTCATACCAGCATTCTTAAGGGTTATTTGTCAAAGGTTTTGATCTGTCTCCTAGAGCTTTGGACTTTGATCCTAATGACAGTCTGGTTTGTGTTACTGACCCAGCTTGTTTTCCTTTCTCCTCTTGATTTGTCTATATGAGTATTTTGTCCTTCAGTTTTACATCACCCACAAACTCTTCAATCAGTTGGCCTCCTTTTCACACTCTGATTCACCAGACATCTTTCATGTTGTGTTTTTATCTGGTATTACTCTTTCTACTTTTTAAGCTTTGTTTCATAGTTAGCTTTCTCTGCCAGAAAGAAATGAAAATTGATGAACACAACAAGTGCTTTAGAAGAGTCTGGGCTCTGAAACCTGTCTTTTGCTGGACCTCTGTGCTGGCAGATACAGAATGAAACACTATAAATGCTTTACAAAATTTCTCATCTTGAGGAGGTTTTAAATTTGTGGTGATCATAATGAGAGGAGAGAGAAGCAGGAGGTGTGTTTAATTTAGGAATGTTCAGTTATCTAACAGTGATTGCCAGAAATCTGCTTTGTTCTGTGTTCTGTGTCTGTACTTAAGGCTAACGAGTTCTTCTATGCGTGTTCCAGGCTGGACTGCAATGTAGAGATATGGAGGTACCTTTGCATGTGTTAGCTCAGATACTGAAAGACACTAAGCTTTGGGTTAATTAACCCACTTTTTATCGATTTGTACAGAATAAAAAAACTCATATATTTTATTCTTAGTCACTGGCATCTTTAAATACTATAGTTACAGAGAACACAGGAAAATCTTAACAGAGGGAAAAAAGACAATGTAGAGAAGATAATGTGGGTTTGTTACAGATGACTCATGACATGTTAAATTATGTGTTCGGTGGTTATCTTAATGAAGCAAAGAAATGCAGGCTCCATACTATATTTTTTTTTCTTGTATGAAGTTTTCCTCTGAAAAGCTCAGGTATATGGTGGAGCTATAGCTGCCATAGTGAAACTCTAGTCTGTTCTGACTAAAGTAAGTTTAAGCAAATATAATCAGTAATTGCTATTTATTAATTGCCAGGATATCCTGATGTATGAGGACTCTGTACTCATAGGGGTTTAAATGTTTCTCAGAATCTTCATTATTACCTTTTCTTATGAATAGTCTGAAGAGAGTCATGAATGCTTTGGTAGAACACAGTTAAAAATACAGTATCAAAGCTAACAGTAGAAGTAGACTGAAGTCAATCAAGAGAAGTTCTAAATGCAGACAATAGCATGTTTCACATAAGAAAAAATAAATATAGAATGCGGGAAATCTTTAGGGAATGTATTTACAACCCAGAGAGAAATATCTGGGGATTATAGTGGATGATGATTTGAACTGGTAAACAGTCCAGTACTAATGAGAAAAATAGCTACTCTTGTACTTCGTTGAACTACCAAGAGTATTACATGTGAGGCAAATGTTCCTAGCTTGCTGTAGTCAACACATGATTTATAATCCTGTGTTCAATTCTGGGCAACATGTTTTAAAAGAGCCCCAGACAAGTTGGAGAGAGATCAAAGGAGAGCAGTTAATGTGATAGATGTTTTGGAAATGAAGACCTGTGTGGAAAAGAAGTGAGAATATGTAATGCAGAGATGACTGATGGGAATATGGGACCTGACTATCTCACATCAAAACAGTCTTACAAGGAGAAGCAGCATAATTGTTCATGTTAATCCACAAAGATGGTGTAAGTAATTATGGATGGAGCAGGAATGAATATATAAATTGAGCAGAGAGGGTTTGTTAGAAGAAGGGAACAAAAAATACACCTGCCAAGGGAGGGTATGAAACTACTGTTGTGGGATGCATTTCCAGCTAGAGCAACTGTCTATCCATCAAGGACAACTTCTGGGTTTAAAACTATTGCTCCAAAGATGCAGGTGGCTGAGTTATTCCTTCTGGTTCCCAATTCCTTCCAGATCCTGAAACTGACTTGGCTTTCCCCCTTTTGTCTGTCATCTTCCATCCTTACCCTTCCTTTCAGCCTCAGTCATGGCTCGAGCCCTTTTGTACCATTTGATTTTTTGAGTGACTTAAGTTCAGGAATGGCACCAGCGGAGGTCCTGGAACTACCCCTTACTTAAACTGTGGGTACATGAATCTGCCTAGAGATGCTGAGAGGCACTTGTAGAATCTTTTAAGTGCCTCAGATAGTGAACTATGAAACTTTGCAGCTAGAAGCAGTATGGCTGACATGATGCAGCATCTTTTGGCTATGAGACTCACAGCTGGTCTAATTAGTATCAGGCCTATGATATCCTGAGGAGATGCCTGGTTTGAGGGTCCAGGTATGGTTTCTGAACAGTTTCACTCCATTCTGTGAGTACAGGCTAGCACATTTGACTAATTCTAACTTAGAGCTCTCTGCCTCACTCTCTACTGTACCATATGAACATAATGCCCATCTTCCTGAATCGACTGAGAATTAAGTGCCTAACTGTGTGCAATGTCTTTCTGTGCTGAAGCTGTTCTCCCATCTGCTACAGCCTGGTCTTGAAGGAGCAGCAGGGCCCCCACTGGTTCATAACGAGTTATTGCCGCCACACTATAGGGCTTGCTGATATCTAAGTCTGCAGAGCAGCTCTACTATACTATTTACAAAATATAACCCAAACAGTAAAAGCTTCAGGCTCAGGAGTTGGATTTCTGCAGGACTGCAATATGTATGGAACTTGTCCTTTTGAAAATACCTAAAATACTGATAGATTAATCCTTGCATCAGCTCAGTCAACCAGGGAAGAATTTTGTCCCAAGTCTCCCAAGTGGAGACAGTGTGATGAAATGTTTTAAGGAATTGCCAGCTCTCCAGACAGTATTTTGGCTCCTACACCTTACATTTTTCCAGCAAACATTCTGAACACTAGGATAGAATGAAAATATGTAATAGGAAAAAACCCCTGAGGAACAAATGATCATCCGATGCAAATCAGCACTGTGAAGGAACAATACTGGTGTTCCCTGTTCAGTATCTTGCTCTTTCTTGGCAGTAACCTACAGAGATATGTTGATTTTCCCTTTTATGAGACTTAAAACTTTTCTGTATCAGTATACCCTAGCTCTGTGTTTCTGAATTTTATCTAATTTTAATGGAACTGTAAAAGTGGGGATTTTTCAGATAAAACTTGACCATCAGAAGCAGAGTGCAGGAAACACAAGGAAATCTCAAGGTATCTGAAAAAGTCAATTTGACGATTTTTGAGATAAAAGAGAACAAACAATAATAAAAGTTGAAGATATTTTATGAGCACTTTTCGCTGACATTACAACTTCAAAGCATTTTGTGGTTTTTTACTATTTAAATTTCCAGGTCAGTGGTCAGGAAGGGTGAATTATATTATGTATGAAATAGCAAAAAAGGAAAGGAAGGAATTATAACAAAACATTCAAAGTTGTTCATGTGCATGTGCAGACATATTTGAATTTACCCACGTTTCGAGTGTTTTTTTGGCCTACTCAGACAATTTGTCAATGCCAGCACTGGTGTAGCCTAAACATCATAAATTGTCTTCTCTTCAGCTGCATTAAAGTCACTTGACTACAGCTTTAACCTGTGGTTTTTGCTGCCAGTAATACTTTAGTTTCCTTTGCTGGATTTCATGTATGGTGAGGTACCTTTTTTTCGCCAGACAAGTGTGTGAATTTCCTAAGGGTATAGCAGATTTTACATTTGACTCCCTTTTCCCACTGACAGTATGGTAAATGCAAGCTATTACTGGTATTACTACTACCCTTTATTTTTCTTGATTGCCAGACTATCATCAACGACAAGATAGAGAGCAGGAGGAACTTTTGGCTAAAGACATGTCTGTCCTTTTGTTCAGAAAAAAATTCAAGCTGGGTAAGGTGCCCAGTAGAAATGGTCATCCTGCACTGGGCCATAAATTTATAGTTGTCTGTGTAAATTGAGACTCTCCTTACTGGTCCCAGAATTTTGCACATGTGGACTGCTGTGAGTCTTTGCAGATGGCTTTTGTCACTGCATGTGCTCCACACATCTAGCAGCTCTGTTTGCCCTGGGAAGAAGTGTGTTGGGCACTTTTTTTTCATTCCACCAGGATTTTGTGGGAGCAGTAACAACATGGGATCTGTTCCCATCACGTCCCTTTTGCTCTGTGTTGTGCTGACTCGTGCTGTAACCAGGCTAATCATAAGGTGGAGTGCCAGATATTTGTCCTCCCCTACTGCCATGGAAATGCTGCTCAGCCCAGTTGTGCAATATGAAGTATGGTCTGCTGCTAAGTTTGATTTTTGGTTTAATCCTGTGTTGCTCCTGTTTCTTGATGACTTGCCAGCTTGGTATTACTAGTAAATCTTTTGAACCAGCATCTGACCTCAACACTCGGTGGATCCTTGTGTGAAGTCTAAAGCAGCAGGTTGCTGTAGCTCAAAGGTGTTCAAGATCTGCAATTGCTAGAATGGCTCTATTTGTGGCTGTGAGAACATAAGTGATAATTTGGACAGTTTCACACCTCCAAAGATGATCTGTTCACAAAGCCCGAGTTTGTGGCAGGCTGCAAGAGTGTTATAACTTTTCCATCCCCTAAATCCTGAGCTTTGTTGATTTGTACTTCAGGCCCAGGAAACATGGGATGGCTTTGTGGTTACCTGTTTGGGAGATATACTGCTGTATTCTCATACATGAAGCTGAGACATGATGCCTGAAACTTTAGATTTTAAGGATCTTACTTGGAACAGCCTTATTTGTTTCAAGCCATTGTGTTAGATGCAGTGGGAAAAATCCTATTGTACACACTGACACAGGCATCACAAAATCTTTTGTAGCTGGCTTAAACCAAGCAGTTTTAGCTGCAACCTTTCTGTATGAAGAAAGTTATCCACACAGAAATGAAATGCTAAGAATAACTGTATGCAGGGCTTTATTTTTCATTGTAGTCACTGGCTGGTGAAACTGATCTGTGCTTCCCAAGAAACATTTTATTCATTTTCTGGTTGCATTTTTGTCAGCATCCCAGTTCAGCTTGGAGATTTTGTGCTGATGGTAATTAGTTTCAGCTCATACTTTCTGGCAGGCATTGCTCCAAATCAGTGAAAGTAAACAGAAGTGTAACAGCATTTTAAAAAGGATGCAGTATTTTTACTTTTAGAAGGCCATAAACTAAAACAAACAAAAAAAAATACCTCAAGGCATCAAATGAGTAAATTAAATACAGTAAAGACAACAGGAATAGTATTGCAGTTTTCAATCTCATCTAGCTCTCTGGTAAGGATTATGTCTTTTCAGAGTAAAAAATCCTGCCATAATAGGGACTGTAGCTGATAGCTTAAAGCATTTGCAGCGAAAACTGAGAGCAGTTCTGGATGTTAATAGAAGCTTTTACTGATAATGGTTTGAAGTTCATGAGTGCTAGAAGTCTGTTATTTCTGGTGTAAGGTTATAAAGAACATAATATGGTATTCATTAAACTATGAAGCCAAAAATAACATCTGTCTCTCATGAATAAGGGATAAGGTCTCATTTTAGATCTCTTCATATTTGAAAACAGTATTTTTGCTAGAAATTAATTTTGTACCCTTCCAAATAACAACATTAAATATCACAGTAATACAACCACACCATTTTAGCACCATATGGTAAAAATACACAAAAGCTAGTTGAACTTGATTATAACTTTTCATACCTTTTTGCACAAGCAAGCCTTTATTTTTTTTTTCCAGTGGGTCACGGGTCACATGGGTATTTACCACTTTACCTGAGAGGGAACTGGATATTTCAGTCACTGATTTCTTTTTGTGCTGTGGAACAGAGTTCATCCATGGGGCCATCAGATTCAGGCGGCCACTGTAACAAGCTGTGTCTCTACAGAACTGAATGCCTCTTGGGGGTTCTCAACAGCTTTTGGGATCCAATGGTGTAGTGACCGGTAGCTTTTCACCAATCACTGGTAGTTGTTTATCAAATTAATGAATTTCATTTTTCTGGAAATTATTTATGAATTCTTTTAGACTTCATCAGTTTTTTAATATAAGACAGAAGTATTTTAGAAAAAATATTAAAATGCTGCAGTCTGATATCTCTGAAGGAAAAAACAATCAGCAGTCAGGTAAATTTCTTTCAGTAGTGTGCATGGATTTACTGCTGCTGAAACCCCCTGTAAGGTAGCTTTCCCTGCTTTTGGAAGTGAAATACATCACATGAAGTACATTTTTGCTTTTTTTGGCTGGATAAAAGTAGAAGGTTTTTTTCTCAGGGTGTTGGAGGTTTTGGTTTACTCATCTCTCCTGAGTCAGTTATTAAGTCTGATCTATTCACTGTTACAATTGTCACAGGCCCTGCTGCTCTGGGAAGGCAGATCTGCACTGAACTCCTACTGCAGTACCATACCACAGGGATGTGTGCATGTTGTCCTTGCAGAACCAAGCATCACTTGCTTCAAGTAAGGTGAATGTGTAACTCGAAATGCCCTCTAGAAAATAAAAGATGGGTACCCTCAGTTGGGCAGCTTGCAGGCAGTCCATAGGCTGACTGTGGGTCTGTGTTTGGGTACAATTTAGAGACTCTGCAGTATTCTACTGTTCCCCAACTGATCTTTTAAAGTGAACGTAGAGGCACTGACTGTGGCTTGTGCAGTGCCTGGTCTGCTGAGTGCGTGTGAAACAATGTGCAATAAAAATGATGGATAGCAAATGTCATATTGCATTATAAATATGAATTTTTCATGGTTCAGGGCAAAAATGCATAAATCAATAGTAAATGCATTTTCTGTTTGGAACACCTGTTACAATTAATTCTGGATAATCACTTATTTTTTTTAATGAAAACCAGAATCAACATGAACATTACTTATTTTCAGCCTGATTTTAATTTTGATATCTCACAAATCCTTTTGGCTTTGATTAAGGACTTGCTAGATCTATAACAGGTCCATAACTTAGGTCAGAGATTTTGGCTAACATAAGAAAAAGACAACTGTTAAAGAACAGTTTATCTTGATTGGTTAGTCTGTTTTTTATTTCCTATTATTTTTCCCCAATAGGAATTTAATTAACAAAAGGTGGTTTGAATAAAAGTGTTGCAAAATAATATTATGAGTGGATAGTAATTCTGTAATCTCAGTGTCCATTTTGTAATAAAATATTCTGATTTAATTATGCCTAGCCTAAACGGAGCATTGGAGTCACATGTTAGAATTATTTAATCTTACACTCTTAGCTTTGTTCAGTACAAGTCTCAAATATGTCTGGAAGTCATCAAGGTTTTCTCATTTATATGCATCACCCAAATAAAATAAATTCAGAAATTTGCACTGATGGGAAGTCTCTGAGAGCAATGTCAACGTGTTTGAGTTTGGGTTCATGTTTCTAGCTTTTAGTCATTGTCTCAAAAGGCAGGATTTGCAGTCCTGATGCAGGCAGCTAGGGATGTCTGCCTAGCACAGGGAAAGGACAGGAATCCTTTCTTGGGACACCAACCAAGGGATTGACTGGAGCACCTGAGGATATGTGAAACCTTTCATCCTACTCTGTCTCTCAAAGAGGCTTAGACAGCTAATTCTGAAGGAAGGTGCCTCTGTTTCTTCTTAGCATTGACAGCCGTGAATCCTTTTCTGCAAGAAGGTGGGAGGCCAGGACTTTCTCACATAAAGTACAGCTGGAATAGGAGGAGGGGAAGGAACGTGTGTTGCATTTTCACTTCTGGCCAACAGCTCAGTCAGCAGAGATCTGTCTGAAATAAAGAAGCGTTACGTTCAAGCTCTTGCTCCAGCGATTATTTAATTATCTATGCAAAAATAGGTAATTAAATAGCTTTAGTCTGGTGGTCTTTCAGTTCAGCAAGCCATCCCAAATCAGGTATTTGCACAGTTCTCACTTGTTTTGTACTGTACAAGCTCTTCAACAGGAGAGATGGCATTCCTTGAAATGCTTAATAGCCTGGTAGTAAAGCGTTTTCTTGGAAGCTGTCTTCAGATCTCTGCTTCAATTTCTATCTTACGTGGCCTTGAATTTGGCTCATTTACATCCCTGTATTTCAGTTATAGAGTGCTTTGGTCTACTGTAAATCTTTAGGCTTCCAAGAAAAAATAAGAAGGTGGTTCTGACATGAAGTCTGCCATTTTGGGAATGGTGAGCCATACATACAGGAATCTTTCTTTAAAATGCAGAGAGAACTTAATGAAATCTTAAACCACGGTTTAAGCCTGAGGCAGGAACTGAGCTGAACAGTACAGGTCATGATCTCTACAGCTTTGTGGCCAGCAGCAGAAATGAATTTACCTAAGAGACATTTTCGTGAAAAAATTAAGGTTAAGCATACACAGGCCAGTACAGACACGCATGTCTCAGACATGGTAGTTGATATGCCTAGTGCCCTGGTACAGTATTAGTTGCAGCAACATGCTTTGTTTTTGAGCCAATAGGAGATACTTCTAGAGGATAAACAGAGGACTGAAGGCCTAACTTTTGCATCTAGGTACACATCTCTAAGTCATTTGAGTGTGAACATGAATGTGTTGTATTGTTGTGTATTCCATGGTTCTGACATGAGAGTAAGATTTGGTGTTAAGCTTCACGACTTAGTCAGCCAGTAGGATTTTATTTTGTTGTGTGCTTCAGAAGCAGCAAATAACTTCTCTGTACCAAAGAAACCTGAAATTTAAATATAGGATGAAAACAAAGAACTAGATGGTAATTATGGTTGTAGAACACCAGTTACCCTAAGCCCTGTTATTATAAAACTTTTTGCAGAATATATAAATACACAGTGAATTGAGGTAGCTTTATTTGGGTGGTGCTTAAAGTCAGTGTGAGATGTACTAGTGGGGTACTGGGGAAGTCCCAAAGACATTGGAAATGTTAACAAACCATGCTGGCTGACAATAGGGGCAATTTGGAGATAGACACTGACCTCTTTATAGTGAAGGAAGTGGTACTTTAATGATGCCAAATGACATTTTCAGTATTGATCTCTCTTGTCCTTTTTCCTTTTGCTTCAATATTAACCATTAAAACAAATAAAATCAGAAGTAGTTGTATAATATCTAAAGTGACTGTAAAGAGATACCAGGTTATTGCATTAGTACACAACTTTTTAGACTTAAGATAGTATACTTTAAAGTCAGCATATTGTGCAAGGAGTAAATAATGTAAAATATATTCCTTGTCTTGCTCCCAAAGGGAGTAGATCTGGAGGAAACGGCCTGTATTTCCCACCATTTTATTAATACTTTAAATCACAGTCCTCTGTTCTAATCTCCATTAGCTGTGCTCTGAACAAGCAAAGATTCTGCTCTTCTGATAAGGCTCATGGCTGTAACGCATAGTCTGACTTGCCTGGAAAGAAGTAAGAAGCTGACCTCACTGCATGTTTTAGGTTTCATTTCACCCTGACACCTGGAAATCTTTCCATGGAAATCAAAGAATAATTTCCTAGGAGAATGATGTGTTGAAAAGCACTGAGAAGAAAATGTCAGCATTAACTTCATATTTTATAGGATTTCTCTGGTTGTCATAGATTTAGTATTAGCCAGGATAGCTTTTGTGTTGAATATGACAGGAAAATTACTTTTATTCTTGGTATCAAAATGTGGAATTACACTATGTTCAGCTATACTTATACTGCATGGTTTGGATTTTATTTAAAATTTAATTGAATAAAGATGGGTCAATTGCAGTAGCTAATACAGAGTTGAAGGTGCACAGAAAAGGGTTCCTGAAATACAGGATCCTGATTGCCATCAACATCAAGACTGGTTTTACACATTGTTTTCAAAACTTGGACTAACCACAATTCTTAAGAGAAAAATAGTCAATGCAATGAAATTTCCCTTTAAATGAAATATGTATATATGTATAATGTAGATTACAGATTTTTAAAATTTTGCAGCATTAAAATCTGGTAGAGATGCCAGGAAAAGTTAATTGTGGAAGAGATACTTTCCTAGAAAATGCACACTACTCTATCTGTGCTATAAAAGACAAATCCATTTGTTGTCCTTGTCTAGCACAAATTAAATAGATTCTACAGGATGAAATCAGAGTATTTTGTGACAAGGCTGCAGCAAAAAGACACAAATGCAAGACTAACATTAGAAAAGGAAATAAGAATTAAAAAGCACTTACAATTACCATACTCTGCTTATACAAGCAACTGTGGGGTGACATCAAAATGCTTGTCAGGCATTAAAGAGGCTTCCCAACAACTTCATGAAGTTGCCTATTACATTTATTTTTCAGACAGATTAGAGTGAGAAAGCATGAAATTCAAATGCCATGGCCCCATGAGGAATCACTAGCAGAGCTGAGAACAGACCGTCTCCCCAGCCACTGCTTCTAAGTATTGACAAGAGCAACCATTTTAAAATAAAACTTTTGACCTAGTTTTACAAAATCATAACTTTTCAAATAAAACATCTAAAAAACGTTAAGATTAAATCCTCAATATTTCTATAATTAAAAAATAATTCATTTACATGTCCAGAAAAATGAATAGAAGGTAGTATTAGTTGTAAAAAAGCAGGACTTCTAAGAAAGTATAAGAAGCTGTTTCTTTTGAAGCCATTTCTCGCCTTTATACTAGAATCTCTGGTTTCACTGAAACAACCAACTTTTTCCCATAAACCCCATAAACTTGGTTGCTGGTACATCTGAATTTGTACAAAGGAAAACATGAGACATAGAAGGTCAGCCTACCCTCGTATTCAGAGAATACCAGCAAACCCACAAACCTGGTATGCTGCCAGTGTAAGCAGACTTACACCAAATATCCTATCAGGCACGACCATAACAAGTTGTTGCCTGAACAGAGAAATGTCCTTTAAATATAGCTTACCTATGGATTCCTGGTCTGCCATCCATACAATGCAGGCTGTCCTGGTTTCTTCTCCCTGCCACATCTTTGTGTGCTTTGTACAACATTATTGTCATGCCCTCAGTCTTGCCCACAAAACTCCTCCTTTAATACCCACAGCTATAGCCCTTTACTTCTTTGAGCCCCACAACCCCTCACATCCTCATCACAACCCAGCGTCCTCAGGACCCTTTCCCATCTCCACCTTTATGGCCTGAGTGCCATGTCACTGATGGATCAGGGACCTTGTGTGCTGCTTGAGGGGCTCATGCCTGCTTAGTGGCCCAGCCCATCTTGCCCAGTAGGATTGAGTTGATAAGGAATGAGAGCATCTTGTCTTACCATCAGCAGAGGAGGTTCTAGCAAATCTCTTTTTTTCTCTCTGAATGGCAGGTGATGAGCTTTTTGTTAAATTCAGCTGAAATTGGTAAAGAGATTTTGAGTACCGTTAGGGGGGACGTGGGAGATGCATAGGGCCATGTTCATACAGATACAATGGCAACATAAACATAATTTCCCCAAGGAAAAAATGAAGCATCATATTGTGAGCTATTTTAATCAGACATCTACTTGATTCTACTTGATTAGTAGTATAAATTGCTTGAATGCATAATAAAATTAATAGCAGTCAAAATCTACTGAACTTGTGATTAGGGTGGGATATGAAATAGAAATGGAAGGAGTAAATGCAACCATGTCAAAAAAATTGAACATCCTTCATGCAAGGACAGGAGAGAGGAGCCTGTCAGAGAAGTTATGAAGCTGTTTGTGATGCTGAGGACAGAGAAACATAGGTTTCATGTTTACTATCCAACAAATTGATGCTTCTGATATTGCAGAAGTATGATGTATTTCTATAGAAAAGAACCCTCTTCTCTTTGGGGCCCCATAAAAGTTTCAGAAATCCAGGAGAAAACTCTCAATCACCTCAGCAGGCTTTAAAAAAGTACAGAAAACCTCCTCTTACCTTTCTATGCACTGATGTTGGCATTCCCAGAGATTTTGCTGCAATGACAAACGGGATAGAGAAGGAGCTAATGCTAAAATGAAAACTAAACCCCACAAGTGCTATTTTTAAAGGATGACTCTGCTGCCATGGACTTTTTCCAAGAAATTTTTGCCCATCTGCACATAAACCAGTTTGCCCTGGCCATATTTCTATACTCCTCATGAAAGACTTTTCATATCCAGTTGAGTGTCGTTAGCTGCCTTTACTACACCCAAAGTTCAGATGTTTTCTCACCTCCCACGCTTGGGACAGAAAAAGATCCCATCAAAAACATTCAGAAACTTTAATGCCTCCCCTGCTTCCTTCCTTTTTATGTTCTACAATTATACAGGCAATGAAGCACAGCTGTAACTAAAAAGTAGAATAATGCTACCACCACTGTATAGTGATTTGACTTCTGAGGGAAGTACTTATTTCAGGACTGTGAGATTGCAATAGGCTCCTGTGAGTTTTTTGTGTATTTTTCTTTGGTTTCCCGTTGGGAATATTTCAGTGTATGATCTTCATATAGCTCTGGCTTATAGATTACAACATCACTGCTGGAAAAAGATTTAAACCCAAAAAACATGTTTCATCTATTGTGCCTATATTATGACAAAGTTTTATTTGATCTTGGCAGTTTGAACATCTTTGGGGAACAGTTGGAAATGTCTTTCTAAACTCATTACTGTTAGTCTAAAACAGCTTTCAAAAACTAAATTGCTGCAAGCTGCAGTTTAGGGCAGCTGTACATTTATTAGACAGAACGTTGGACAGCAGAAGTACTGTGTCTTAGATAGTCAGACTGATAAAATTTTATACTATTCTGATACAAGACAGATTATCTGATGTCTGCTAACGAGGCAATGAAATGCACTTCTAATAGAGCACACAGACGTATATTACAGCCTTAGCAAAGCTGAGAAGCATTCTGAATTTTCTGTAATAGCACTAACGCATGCTGGTGGAAAGGGACAGATCTACGATAAATACCAAGTGTGGGCCAAAGGAGGGCAGAGAGCCAGTTGTGTCAATTCTCTGTCTGTCTAGTATGAGAAAAAAACCCAAACCCCAAATGTGAAGGTTATTATTAAAGAAATTAACCAATGAAGTTAAGCTTGTTACACCTAGAAGTGAACAAGATGATGTGGCTGTGGCGATTCCCATGTACCTCTGAGATACAGAGTAGTGAGAGACCAAGTGCTCCAACTAACCAAGTGTTCAAACATGCCCAAGCTCAGTCTGTGATGCTGGTAATATTTCTGGACTTAATATATACAAAATTGGCACTCTTAAGGATAATTATAGAAGGTCTGGGCTTTGTAGCTTAATTAAACCTCTTTCCTTAAAGAGTATGAAGAACTGTAAGTCCAGACATGATTCAGCCATGCTGCTCAAGGAGGTCTAGAGAAAGCAGAAGGCTGAAATGTGCTGTGCTCGAACAGATACCAGAGGTGTTAGTGAAGCATCGGTCTCTTCTCTACCACCTCACCTGGTGTACATACCCTCAGCTAGCATCAGTGGCCAGGCTGTGCACTCAGGGGCATCTGTGTCCAGGTAATATCTGAACTTGGGGTGACACTGCACTGCTGGCCAGATGATAAACCTGTCTGTAATGTTAGCTCCCTCGCCTGGCACGTCTGTCTGTGCTGACACTCACTGGATCCCTTGGTGTCCTTAGCTTTGTGGCAAGCTAGTCCTAAGATATCAAGGACACTCATGCCTGGTGCAGACAGCTGCATGTCTGCTCATCAGAAGGCAGAATTTATAGTCTGGACTCAACTTTACACTGATGCGAACATATGGCATCTGGATTGCAGCTGGTTATGGAGCTAGCTGGGAATGTGAGGAACTGTTTGTAGCACTGTAGATGTGTTTCAACTATGCATGTGAAGATGACTCTAAGGAGTTTTTCCACAGAGAAAATAGGGACTAGAATTTTTTCCAGAAGAAAACAAGAGTGACAAATATCAGTAATGTCTTTGCTTTGTTGGCTGCACTCCCAGAAGGTGAAATACATTTATGGTCTTTATGCATTTGTTTCATGTCACCTGAACAAAAATTAAACATTGTAAATTAATTGCACTGAAACAATCTTGTTGAGGTTGGGCAAGTTCCATTGTGTGCAAACTCCTGGACTGGACTCCTATTAGCACTGTCCTCTGACAATTCAGGAAACGCTTGCTGTACATGACATATGTCTCTGCAACAGAGGAGAAAAACAGCCACACAGTATAGATGTTTCTGAAAAGATTATCTAACTAAATCATCATGGTAGAATGGACTCATACAGTTTGTTGTCCACCAGGACCCCCAGGTCCTTCTCCTCAGAGCTGCTTTCCAGCAGATCAGCCCCCAGTCTGTATGATGCCTGGAGCTATTCTATTCTTCTCCAGGTGCAGGACCCTGCATTTTCCCTTACTGAATTTCAGCACGTTCATCTCTGCCCATCTCTCCAGCCTGTCAAGGTCCCTCTGAAGGGCTGCAGAGCCCTCTGGGGCATTGGCCACTCCTTCCAGCTTGCTGCCATCAGTGAATGCATCATTGATGAACAATTTAAACAAGATTGGGCCCAGAATTGAACCCTGAGTGACATCAATATTGACACGCCTTTAACTAGACCCTGTGCTAATGATTACACCCCTCTGGGGTCTGGCACTTAGCCATTTCTCAATCCATGTCACTGTCCACTCATCCAATTCACACCTCCTGAGTTTGCCTGTGAGGATGTTGTGAGACAGTGCTGAAAGCCTTGCTGAAGCTAAAGTAGAAAGTATCTACTGCTCTCCCCTCGTCTATCCAGGTATCTGTTTCATCATAGAAGGCAATCAGGCAGGTAAACTTGGCTTACCTTTAGTGAATCCATGCTGACTACTCCTGATCAACTTCTTGTTTTCCATGTGGATAGAGATGGTCTCCAGAATGATGTGCTTCATCACCTTTCCAGGGATGGAAGTGAAGCTGACTGACTGGTAGTTCCCTGTGTCCTCCTTCTCACCCTTCTTGATGACCAGGGTGAAATTTGCTTTCTTCCAGTCCTCTGGAACTTCTCCACAGCCTTTCAAACATGATCATGAATCTTCTGGCTATGATGTCTGCCAGTTCCCTCAGCACTTGTGGATGCATCCTTTCAGGGCCCATGAACTTGTTGATGTCAATTTTGTTTAGATGTTCTCTAACAATTTCCTTCACCATTGGAAAGTCTTCCTTCTAAGATTGCTTTACCCTGGTCTCCTGGGTTGGAAATCACTGACGGCTGGCCTTATCAGTGAAGAACAATGTGAATAAGTCATTCAATAAATTTACCTTCTCTCTGTCCTGTGTTACCAGGGTCCCCTCTCCATTTAACCATGAGCCCACATCATCCTTTGTTTTCCTTTTGTTATTGGTGTATTTTTTTGGTGGTGTATTTTGCTATCCTTGATATCCTTGGCCAGATTTAATTCCAGGTGTGCCTTGGTGTTTCTAGTCTTCCTTCTGCTTACTCTGACAACCTTTCTGTATTCACTAATTCTATATTGCTTAATTCTGTGTATGTAAAAAATGGTTAATAATTAATAGAGAAAGTAGTGTTTAATGCAGACATACATATGAAGCTTCCTTTTTCTGAAAATAAGAGGCTCCAATTTCAAAGGGCAGATTTCTGCCCAGGCTGAAGCTGACTGGGGTGTCTTCTGTATCAACAGTGAGTTGCTTTGAGAGTAGGATGGCTTTTCAGCTGGTTTTTTCTGCTTGTTAGAAGGGAGAAGTGGCAGACTGGAAGGTGAAAATCCATTCACTGCTCAGAGTCCTCTTCCTTCATCAGCTACAGTCCTGAGTTTTTTAGGAAAGAGACATGCTGTGATAAATGTAGGAAGCCAATTCAAAACCTGAGACTGGTAGGAGCTTCCAGGGAAACCAAGCTATATTATAGCCTAGAGATCCCAAGCTTAGCATGATCCTCTCCCACTGTAGCATGTACAAAGCAGGTCTCAAACATCCACCCTGGTTTTCCTGCATCTTATTGCTGAGTGTCCTTGAAGTATGGGTTTGAATGCCCATGGGTCCATGCAGTAAAATGGCACTGAGAAAGGTTAGTAAAGGCAGGGAAGAGGTTTTCTTCTTTATTACAGCTATCTTGAAAGTGTATTGTGTTCTGAACTTCTGGAAGTGTTTATTGTTTGAAGAAAATTCATCATCTTTATTATCAGCTATGCTACCATGAGCTGGAAGGAAATATTGCACTGTTATTGCAGTTGGTGCAGAAAAGTGTGGTCAGTAAGTTTTGGTTTGGCTGCTGACACTAGTTCTGGTTTTCCCATTAATTCCAGGGACTTTTCTGGCATTCCACTGATACACTATCATGGATATGAATTCCATGTGCACACTGTCTGGGCAGGGTTTGTTTGTTTGTTTCTGTTTTGATGGTTTGTTTGTCTTGGAAATTATTTTTGGGCAGGACTCACCCCGTCCTCCCCCTGTCCAAAGCAAAGACAAACCATAGCCTTACTGCCACAGTACAAGGACCTCATTTGAAGCTTCCTCCTCTGCCAGAACAGGCAGCCAAATTGTACATGCAATCTGACAGCCAAAACTTCCTCAGGTTTCTGGGTTTAGTTTAATTAATTAATTTATTTATTATTAATGCAGTTTGAAAATATGGATTTCCAACCATATGTAATCAAAGGAGAACGAATTCAAATTCTGCATGTTCAGGTCTGTGCAACTTGCATACATATCCTAAATCACAAGATGAATCATGATATTTTTTACTTTCTCTACTGAAAGACCCTTTATAAACACATCAGCATCAGTTACACTGAGTGAACTTTTTTCTATGTATCCAATGCTTTGAACATGCAAAACATTGAATAATTACAGATGTTCCATTCTTTATGCTATCTTATTTATGAGTATGTGTCCTATTTCAAATGCAAGTGTTCACGACACAAAGCTGTTATAAAACCCAGCCTTGCATATGTAACTTAGCAGTTCTTCATGCGTTTGCAGTTACAGAGCTGGGAACCAGGATGTAAGTGAACCTTTCGTTGTTAGTATGAAAAGAGTCCTTGGAAAAAGAGTCCTCTTCCTCCTTGAGATTTAGGAGGGCTGAATGTAAAGTAAATGGGCTATGTTATCTCCGTGGACTGGGGAGCTGAGGTGAAGGCAGTGTAACTTCAGTTTACTTTTTTGTGAACAGGAAGTTATTCCATGGATGGTATTGTTGCTATTAAACCTTGCTTTTTCATTCAGTGTCCTTTTCAGATGGATATGTTTCTGTTTTCAGGAGCATGCACTTCTCTACCTTAGGCTGCAAGGCCACAGTGCAAGGATAGTTATGAAGAAGATTATTCTGGGAGGTATTGCAAAGCACCTGAAGGACAACACAGTCATCAGTCACAGCCAGCATGGCTTCAAGAAGGGAAAGTCCTGCTAATCAAACCTTTCATGAAAAGTTAACCTACCTGGCTGATCTAGGAAAAGGAGCTGATGATATATTTTTGGACTTTAGCAGAGCTTTTGATACTTTCTCTCACAGAGTCTTTTCAGACAAAAAGTCCAGCCCCCAGCTAGATAAACACATCCTATGATGAGTGACTAACTGGCTCATGTGTGGGCCACTAAAGAGCTGTAGTGGATAGGTTGACATCAGAGTGGTGACCTGTCACTGATGGGGTTCCACAGGGCTCCATCCTCTGCTCTGAGTTCTCTTCGACACGTTTATAAGTGACTTGGATGCAGGACTGGAAGGAGCACTAAGTAAGTTCAGATACAAATTTGGGATGACCTGTTGTCTCCCTCAAAAACAGTAAGGCCCTGCAGCAACACCTTCACAAATCAGAGCGCTGGGCCATCACCAACTGTATGAAGCCCCACAAGGGAAAGTGCTGGACTCTGCACCTGGGATGGAGCAACTCTGGATGTACAGACAGACTGGGGAATGTGGGGCTGGAGAGCAGTGCCATGGAAAAGACTTGGGGGTCCTGGTTGATGACAAGTTTGACACGAGCCAGCAGTGCCCTGGCAGCCAGGAGGGCCAGCCCTGTCCTGGGGACATCAGGGACAGCACTGGCCAGCCGGGCAAGGGAGGGGATTGTCCTGCTCTGCTCTGTGCTGGGGCGGCCTCACCTCCAGGGCTGGGGGCAGGTTTGGGTGCCACAATAAAAAAGATTTTAAACTATGAAAGAGGCATCCAAAGCAGAGGCACAAGAATGGTAAAGGGTCTGGAAAGGAAGCTGTTGAGGAGAGGTCTGTTCAGCCTGGAGGAGAGGAGGCTAAGGGCAGAATTCATTGCAGTCTACAATTTCTTCATGAGTGGATGAGGAGGAGCAGACACTGATCTCCTCTCTGTGGTGACCAGTGACAAGGCCTGAGGGAACGGCCTGAAGTTGTGCCTGGGGAGGTTTAGGCTGGATATCAGGAAAAGATTCTTCACCCAGAGGGTGGTTAGGGATTGAGGCAGGCTTCCCAGGAAAGAAGTCACAGCTTCAAGCCTTACAGAATTCAAGAAGTGTTTAGACAGTGCTCTCAGGCAGATTCCTGGTGTGACTCTTGGAGATGGTTCTGTGCAGTGCCAGGAGTTGGACTTTGATGATCCTTGTGGGTCCATTCCAACTCAGGATATTCTGTATTTCTGTGGTTCTGTGACTCTATGTGCTCTTTACAATAGACAGCTAATAGCTGGACGTTTGAGAACAAGATGGATTTTTAGGACTTCCAACATCACAGATTAATTGAACAATATCTTCAGCTGTTTTCTAATAGAACTGAAAACTAATCCAAAGTATTTTTGTTGCTGTTGTGAATCATACTACACTTGACTGATTTTTTTTTCTTAAATGAAAACAGGCTTATCAGTTTACTCTGTCAATGAAACACTTCCTGCTCAACAATTCCATCTGTTACAGCAACACAGTGTACACCATTAGTTTGACCATTTTTGTGAGCTGTGTTGACTAAATAGGTTTTTAAGATCTTCAACTGTTTCCACTCTTGGGGAAAACAAAAAGTACCTATCAAAAGACATATTATTTTTGATTATTATTACATAGTTTAGTTTCCAATGTGCATAGTGAGTATTTCTTTCAGTGGAGAAAATTAGTATGTGATGAGTTCTAAAGCCTGCCATCAAAAGGTCATAATTCTGCTCTATAAATGTCAAGCCTTAATTAGTTTTACATAATTTTGATTTTTGATTGTTATCTTGAGGAATCCCTGTATTGACTTTTGGTCTTCCATCTCATTGATTGCAGCTCCAGTCTTGGTGCCTAAACATACATGAGGAGCACCAGGGACTGGGAAGGCATTTAAGACAGGCAGAAGGATATAGACATTTCTGGAAATGGACGCAAGTGAAGCCTGAGGATAGATTGCAAAACCCAGCTGATCTTGTTCCCACTTACTGTCTCTCTCTTTCCCACACAAGCACACTTTAGTAGATTAACAGAAGCCCGAGACCTGGTTATGTATCACAATTAATTTTAATTTGTAGGTAAGATCAAACAAAATATATTCAAAACACTTTTGATTTAGATGTCCACCATTTTTTCGGCATTTGAAGAGAGGAACAATGACTCTATCTCTCTGCCTGAATTAAATGGTTGTTTTCTAATGCTGTTCACTACATCGTGGTGTTGCTTGTCTGCTTTCTCAAGGGTTTTTCTGATGCAAAGTATAGCCTGGTGAAATATAGGTCAAATACAGTCTGAAACGTTAAAAAGCAAACTCTTATGTATTGTTAATTCAGATTGTGCTATGCTCTGAACAAGCAGAGCAGGAGGCAGACAGTTTACTGCCTAAAAATTTGGGATGGGGCAACAAACAAATAGAAAAGCAGAATACCAAAGCAGAGGCAAATATCCTATTTAGTGAATTTTGAAAATTTGGATTAATTTAGTTTTTCTAAGCTAAAATCTGGTTGGGGAGGGTTAGCCAGTGATTATAAAAGATGGCTAGGAATGTCAGTTTGAAAACATCACATGCTTTGAACACTGTTTTTCAGCATGAGCCTCAAAAAATTATCTGTAACCGAAATGCAAATATTAAAGAAGTCCAAATATACATTACCCTTTTCTTTCTTCATTGTTCACTTCTGTTGCCTGATAGCAGTGAGCTGAATGTAGCTTTCTATTCCCAAGGTGGCTGAGAAATCTCTGTGCCTTGTAGCACATTGGCCTTATCACCAGGTGTCCCCTGTGCAACATGATCCTTTGAAACTCGGTAAAAGTTTCCAATAATTTTTTTTTCCTTGCAGAGTCCCATTTCTTAAATCAAGACACATTCTCCCCGTGATTTGTTTTCATTTATTTACAGGTTGAAATGCAAGCATCCACACTGAATTCTCTAACTGCATCTTTGTTGTTGTAGTCACAGACAACATCACATAGCCATTGCGGTAAAAACTAGGTATTTTTTTCCATGCTTTCTGTCAAACTTTGGCATTTCTTGATTAGAGAGAAGAGTCCGTCCCAGAGGAGACAGCTGAACATCCACGCAGCATCAGCCAGCTGCATTTGAAGATGGAATTAGGAGTAGAACGAACTTCCAAAAGAACAATCCTAGTATGGAAGAGAGCCATAAAATGATTTAAAGTAGTGAAAGAGTAAAAAGGAAGCACTGTGGGTTTCCTATGACAACTAATACTTTGTCTCTTCCTCTGAGTCATGATATCTTGTAATATTTTTTAGTTTTTCTTTCTAAAACATTTGAAAGGACACAATGAACTGAATGTCTGTGTTCAAAATAGTGTGTTAAGAAGTTTTTTGTTTCATGGTTTTTGTTTTCTTTGGTTGTTATGTGGAGGTTTTTTGGGTGGGGTTTTTTTGTCTTTTTTTGGTTTGTTTTGTGTCTTTTTTAAGGTACTCAGAAGCTGCAATTCTCATTGGTTCATATCCTCAGGAATAAATCAGTTAGATGTTAAAATCAATGTCAGTATCTCAATGGGAAGAAAAGGGATATCACCACTACAAATTACCATCTTTCCTGGCTCTTCAGAAACTGAAGAAGAACATCTGAATTGGAGAAAAGCTGCTGTCAACTGTGCTGCTTTTTTTCCCCTCAAAAAAATAGGTTATGAGTTGAGACTTCTTTTGGCAGTAGAATTACTGCACTTTGCCAAAAGTGAAAGAGGGAACAGAAGATGGGGAAAACCCTGACTGCCATCAAAACCTCTGGGGTGCCATAAATGTACAGTATTTTGGGTGCATTCCTTACATATCCTCCCATAATTTGAACATGACTTGCAGCCCTTCACGTACAAACCTTCTTTTCTGGTTGCTAAAGATTCCATGATTGCCATCATTATTGCTTCTTTCTGAAGGACACAAGAGTGTCTGAGGTTTGAAAAGTACGCACTAAAGTAGAATCAAATGCTGTAAAAATGCAGTTTAGGGGGGCTTTCTCTCACTTTCAGTGCTAGGGTTTCTACCTCAGGAGTTTTTTTCATTTGGCTCACAACTTAGATCTCTGGTTTGGGACATATATTGTCTACTCTGGAAATAACAATGAAGCAGGTAAATGCAGACAGCATTTGCAGGTGGTCTGCACAACTGGTGGTACAGTTCACTAGCTGAAGTAAAAGCAATTGAGTTTACCAGTGCTGAGAACTTGGTGCAATATGTCACCAGCCTTGGTTACAGTGCAAGTATTTTACAACATAAGGAAGCATTAGTTGCTTAAGTAGATATGCATTAATGACACAAATTCAAAGAGATCCAGGGAGGTTTGGAGCTTGAATGTATCTAGAAATGGTATGTCTGGGATTTTACCCACTCAGTTTGAGATACAATTTGAAGGAAACATTTCAGGAATGAATCAAGCATTGTTATTAAATGTAACATCTCATTTGATTTTTTTTTAATTAGTTCTCTTTTAAATGCAAGGAAATGGCTCCAGCTGCATTAGACTGTCTGCTGATGTTGGTGGGGTTGATTTTGACTTTGAGGATTTTTGTCAGTAGTCAAATATAGTTCAGTGTAGCAAGCAATGTCTCTGCAGCACTAGTACTGTGTTTGTGCTCCTCTGAAACTATCATTACAAGGCTCAGCATTGTACAGAAATAAATTGCACTTAAATGTCCTTAATAGGAAAGGTTGTCTTTCCTATATACATGGCACAGCACCGTCAGGTTGCTGAAGCAGTTAAAGGCAATGCAGGTGCTTTAAAACCCTGTGCATTGCAAGGAAGTCTTGCATTATACTGGAATATTTTTGAAAGCGAAGATAAGACAAGTTATGAAATTTTTATCTATTTGTATAACCTACTGTGTTAAATGATTGTTTGCAGTTAAGGTAATAGATTTAGCTTTCTAGTATGTGCCAAAAATATTCACAGGTTTTTTTCAGGATGTTAATGTGGCTGGATGCATTTCTTCGTGGTGAATGGATTGCCCTTGACTTCTGGGGAGTTATCTATTCATGGAGTGTGTTTGGAAAGCTTTTTTCCCAGTTCTCCAGAGCCTGCAACTGATTTTCTTCTTGAAAAATAGATTCAAGTAGTCACTGTTCATTGCCAACAGACAGCACAATTCTGTGTTTTAGTGCTTATAGTCTGGTATCTGGTGATACCTGTTATCACAGATCTCTGAAGTCTTTTCTATAAAGATCATCTGGTGCATGGCAGGATAACACATTGCCCAGTACTAATGGGAAAAAACCCAATTAATCTGCACCCCCTTTCAAGCACTACTTAATTTCTTTGCAGTAGTGGCTTCTTCACACCCCTGGGTGAGTTTGGATGACGGTGTGCTGCAGTTGCTCCGGGATAAACAGCTCATTTCCAAGTCTTCTGTATCTGAGTCAGGCTGTGCATGCCATGTGCAGGTCAGGTACTGCATCGTGGTGCCTATGCACATAGTTCAAGATCAGAAGCCTGACTGCATCATCTCACCACTATTCAGATCCCAATTTCCAGCATCATGTCCCTCTGAAAGAAAGTTCAATCAGTGAAAGACTCAGGTTTGTCTGTCTGCATGCCTGTAGCAGTTCTTTTGCTTGCAGAGGAATTGTCATGAAGAGTAAAAGACCTAGTGGATTTTTAAGAATGGAACTTCTGGTCTCCCTTGTAGTGGGTCAGAAGCAAAACCAGGACCTGCCAGCACCATTAAACGAGACCTGTACTGGGTATTGTTCATAGTTCAACACTATGGGTCCTTTTGCCTCAGCAGTGTTCCTACTCTAAAACTTGTGGTTACAAGTTCTCTGCATCTGACTGCCAGAAAGGAAAAAGGAACTGTACAAAACAGGCCCTGGGATATGTACCTTAGCCAGGGTGTATTGGTGATGGGTTCTGGTTTGGCCAGGGCACCAAAGAAAGGACCAAGTCTCCATTACAGGAATTGGAAGCTTACATTCACAAATAGGATTGGAATCTAGGAGGTCCTCCTTTGCTCTGGGTACTCTTTTCACCTGGGTGGAAACCACAGAACTATTTCAATGGGGCTCAGGCCAGGGAGTGCACCAGTGGCAGTGGTACAGAAAATCAGATCTTTGACAATAAAACCAGAGTAATGACAATGATAGATTTGTAGAAGATTAAACAGTGCTGGGGACTGGACCCTGATCTTCTACATTGCTAAATTGTTAGAATGGTCCCAGGTATGACTCTTACCTTGGTTATATCTCCCAGCTCTGAGTGAGTTTGGCAGTTTGTACAGGAGAAGCTTGTACAACTCCAGTGGTGGTTTGGTGGCAATATGAGTTTGATAGCAACTTCTTTGTGCCATTAGATGTTAGCTGCTGTCAGCTTAGAGCATGGAACTTTTAATTACTCTTACAGATGTAGCCCATTGATCTAGCCGTGGTACATCAGAGGAATTTCTGACGGAGCTGTTGTCTCAGGCCTGGAACAGGTGGGCCAGGGACTTTTGAGTACCAGGGATGTGAGGGTGAGAAGGATTTCAAGTGTCTGTGTCTTTGGTTTATTGTGAAGTTTATTAATATGTATCTCAATAGACAGATATACAGACCATGGAGTAATATAAAATTGTTAAAAGTTACTTTGAATGTCATTTATATATAATATATGTAGATACATGAAGAATTTTAAATAACATTTTTCTGCTTTTAGATTTGTATTCCCTGGAATTCCCACAATTGAGAAAGTAGAAGAACTGTAGCTAACATGTATTTTTATTGCAAGTGTCCAAAGCCAAAACTAACAGAGCAGAGGAAATCTTAATGGCCCTGGAGGGAATCCTGGAGTATTGTTTTATTTGTATTAGAACATGATTTTTGTTGCAGCCATGGAATTCACAATCTGTGCTGCACAAATATGGATAGCCTTGTGAGACCATGAATATGGTCAGTGTATCAAGGTGGCAACATTTCACAAATGATCTCTGGAGGATGTTGAACTAGAAATTTCAAGGGTCAGGGACTTAATTCTCTTTTATCTTAGTCCTTTTACTAGTTATTGAGAATTAAGAGATGGTGACACCTAAAACAATTTTGCACTACAACCCATTGTGACCTGAGTTTATCACTGAGTTTATGAGAGAGCTCATTAGTAGGACTGAGTACCTCAGGAGCAAAACAGTATGGTAGTAGAGGTGGAAATGGTAACAGGCTGCTTGTAATCAGCAGACTTGCAGTGGTTGGAGCAGCTATTTAACACAGAATGCCCATCTCTTAGAAATGTTATGCATCCCCTGTGTCTCCTTTAAGTCTGAAGTACCTGTATTGGCTGAACTGCCCCGGTAATCCTCAGACTTTATGTGTTCTGCTGTAGGTTAGTTGCTGTGATGAAAACAAGAATTTTGCTTGACTTGTGTTTTAAATCATGAAAGGATCACACAGACCCAAACTATGTTTTGGCAAGTTATAATCCAATGTCTTTAATTTTCAGAACAACTGTTTAATCTTATATCCTCCATGGGATGATAACAAATCACTAGTACATAAGTCTCTACAGGTTTAGAAGGTCTGTTATGCAGTAGTTTGATGCCAGGTTAATAATCCAGATCCTCTCAATCATAGAAGTTCCTTCATATCAAGATACCTTGATATCTGTCTTCTTCTGATGCCCATCATTTGCCATGAATGTAGCCCCAACCTTTTTGTTGAAAGGAACAATCTTGTGATGTGTAAACATCTCTCTGTTGGAATACCAGGGTGTGTCTTGATCTACAGTTTTCAGTTTTCTTTGTGTTACTACTGACTTTCAGTACCATCCACAATAGCTGTATGGCAGATTGGTTAGACACTGTCACCGACTGCCCAGGTCCCTGGCGGGGGTCTTCTGGGTGCTGTGACCTACCTGAGTGAGTCGCTCAATGAGAGATGGCCTCAACCCAGGCAGCACAGACACTCCTATAGAGTGACCAGCTCAATTGTGAGATCACCGAGGCAATCAGGCCTGTCAGCTCTTGCCAGGCCTTAGCTGCCCAAGCAGCTTCTTCTTAGGCAGAGGTTTTCCCAGGTGGTGCAGGAGAAACCACAGGAGACAGGGGTCTTCTTCAGGAGCCTTCTTTATTCTCTGATGACTCTCCAAAGAAGAACCTTGAAGGTCCCGAGAGCCAGGTTTTTATTCTTAACCCAGGGAGTGGGGTCTACTGAAACAACCAATAGGAAAGCGGATTGAGAACTTAACCAGTCAGGGAAGGGATACAAAAAGAACCAATCAGGGTACAGAACTGAGGGGAAACTATGGTAACAAATCAGGGGTAGGGGAATTAACATACCAGGAATCACCTTTAACTGCTAACTTCAAACAACAAGGGACTAGATAACTAGGTTAGAGGAATTCAAGGACTAGACATCCTCCATGGAAGAGCCGGGAGTGTTGCTCTTTCTGCACTGCATTTGGAAGCCTCCACAGGACACCACTTCAGCTAAAGCATCATTCTTACACTCTCCTTAATCTCTGTCATTTTATTTTTCTGAAAATCATCATATATAAGCTATTCCCTATTTTCAAAACTTCCAGTTCAAACTGTACATCTGACTGTATTGAGGAACTATGTGTGAATTCATATTCTCACCTAAGAGCTACACAGAAATGAGGCATTCAGGTTTAGGCAGTAGTTAGACTCCCTCTATAGTCACTAGCAGATACTTTCCTTTGAAGGAGATAGTTATCTTTTGGATCTACCTGTTTAGCTGCCAAGGTGAGTTGCCTGTATGACTACCACAGACTGAACAGAGGAAAAGAGATACCTAACTAAGTCCAGTAGCTCCAAAATATACAATATTAAGATATTAACCATAACTTACAGCTGAAAAATCCTAAGTGATGCTTGATACTCTCAATTTCTTTGGGATAGGAGGCAAAAATACCTTTCTGCTATATATCTGAGTTCCTTTTTTTTTTTTTTGTTTTTGTTTTTGTTTTTGTTTTTAGGTTTGAGTTTTGTTTTAATTTTTCAGAAAGCAGCACTGATAGTCAGAAACAGAAGAATTGCAGTTTGGCTGAAGTCTGGTGGCAAGTTTGTGTACAGTCAAGCTGTGGCCCAGATCTCCCTCCAACTCTTTTGGTCAGTAGCACAGTCACCCCAGTCTGTGGCAGATGCTGGGCAGCTGTGACCACATCAGAACTTGGTGTACCAAAAGCCAGAGAAGACAGTGGGAATGGGAAGCAGAAGTTGTAGACCATCAGACATGAGCTGGGACTAGAAAAATTCAAGGGACTAGTTAGAAAATCAAAGTATTCCAAGCTTTTATAAGTTTACTGAAGTTGCTGATTTCCATGAATGATTCTATTTGATACAATAGTCTGAATATTGAGATTCCTGAATGTGCTAAGATGCTGAAAAAAAATCAAATTCCTAACAGGGGACCTTTAAATATGAAATTTTTATGAAAAATATTAAATTGATGGAACAAATGAGAAGAGAGCGCTATTGCATCTCCAGGACGGAGGCAGAATGTGAACATCAAGTGAGAAGATAGCACCTTTTGTTATCTCTAATGTAAAGTTCTTTCTATAAAATAAAGCCAGAACATATACTTAATTTATCAGCCTGTTTATAGGGATACTTGATTAATATAGGCATACTATGGCTTTGGCCATAGTTGTTTGAGGGTTTTTTTTAATTTGGATTATCTTAGTATATCTGCTCTTGTTGTTTGGTTAGTTCTAGTTGTATAAGTAGTAAATTTATTTGTTCTGTCACTTCTGACTTGCACCTGCTCCATTTGAATTTCTTCCATTGGCATTTCTCTTTGTCCTTAGTCTAAAATCCTTAATTTATACAGCATTTGACAGAACATTTCCAGAAGTCTGTTGCCACATTCTTCCCCTCCAGTGAACTCAGTAGTTGTTTGTTTAGCATGTATTGCATAAAGACTAAAAGATGTTGAATATAAAGGCTCCCTGGCTTCCGGAAAAAAAATCCGTATCTGTGTATCTAATCAGAGCTGTCTTTCTCACTCCAGACTGGTAAAAACTGAATTACCATAGAGCTCAGTAAAGACTGATTTTGCAGGTGCATCGTTTGTAGCTGTGCTTGTAAATCTGGCTTCTGGGATATTTGGAAGGCTGTCTGAAGCACCTACAAAGAAAGAATACACTATGAAGAGCAGAGATAAATATAAATATTAAAGTTACCATTTACAGTTCAGAAGCCACAATATTTGATATTATTTGTGAGAAATTTTATGTGTGTCTATAAGAAACTTCAAATTTTAAAATTGATATTTTGGGGGAGAACTGAAATAAATTTATGTACTCTTTTAAAGTATTCTGAGAACATAATACTGGGATTTTGCTTTCTTGGAATGAGAGCATATTTAATTCTGGCCATGCCAAAACATAAAACTGTTCTTTTGTTAATTCATCTCTTCCACATTACACCAATATTGGTTACACTGCAGTAATGGACACACATGCACTAACTTTAAACCTTTACCAAGGAGCTAGGTAAATCCAGAAAGCCATTTTGTCCAGATTGAGATTTTCCAACTGAGATTTTGTTGCAAGTCATAGCTGTGGTCTAAATTCAAGTCAAACTTGAGAATAATTTTATGAAATGCAGTCAGTTTAGTGAAAGATGATAGCAGAGAGGAGATTGCTTTCTAAGGAGTAGAATTGATACCCAACAATGTATGTTTGCGGCCCAGAAAGCCAGCTGAATTCTCAGCTGCATCCAAAGCACTGTGACAACTAGGGAGGTGATTCAACCCCCTGTTCTGCTCTGGTGAGATCCCACATGGAGCACTGCATCCAGCTCTGGAGTCCCCAGCGTGAGAAGGACCCGGGGGAGGCCATGAAGATGATCAGAACTGGAACACTTCTCCTATGAGGACAAGCTTAGAGAGTTGGGAGAGGTTGGCTTAGAGAGCTGTTATCTGGGAGAAGACTCTGGGGAGACCATATTGCACCTTCCAGTACTTGAAGGGGTCCTAAAAAACAGCTGGAGAGGCGCTTTTTACAAGAGCGTGGAGCAGTAAGACTAGGGGTAATGATTTCAAACAGAAAGAGGGCAGGTTTATATTAGGTGTTAGGCGGAAATTCTTCACTGTAAGTGTAGTGGTATGTTTTAGTTTGATCAGTTTAATGTTTGCATCCATGGTTTATTTTTATCTTGTTATATGCATTCAATGGTTGAATGCACCTCCCTGAGTTTGTTCCCTTATGGTTTACCCCAGTTGCAGTTAACTGTCAGTCACTCGTTATGTAACCCCCGGGTCCTGTCTATCGCTTCGAGGCCCCACCCTGGGACTAGATAGTTCCAGTGAGATCGCTGAGTGATTGGGCAGGATCCCGGCTGTTCCCTCCTTCCCCTCCTTGATTGGTTCCTCTGTCTGTCTTTCATATGCAGAGCCACTGCCTACCTTTACCTGATTGGTCCCTTGCTCGACTCCTCCCTTTCTCTTCCCCTGTCCTTAAGCTGTTGCGCCAGGGCAGTCTGGGCTCTGCTGAGGCAGGTGAGGTGTTCCCTTGTGGCGCATCAATAAACTCTAGTGGCAGAAACCTTGAAGCGTTCTCCCTTCTTTCCTCAGTCATGGAACACACTTGGGATAAAAAGGGCTCACAGGATCAGTGAGGTAGATCCGTCTAGTGAGCTGTACCTTCTCTGCGGCCAGTGTCAGGGCTAGCCAGGCAAAGCAGGACAAGGCTCCTGAGACACCGTGACCACCACATATAAGGGCAGTGAGGCACTGGCACAGTTGCCAGAGGTAGCAGATGAAGTGTGTAAGGCCAGGCTGGGTGGGACATTGAACAAGCTGGTCTAGCACAAGTTGTCCCTGCTCATGGCAGGGCAGTTGGAACAAGATGATCTTTATGTCCCTTCCAACCTAAACCATTCTTTGATCCTATAAAAAAATAGCAATAAAACATTCCTCAGTAACTGAACTGAAAAGGGTGTCCTCTACTTTTAGGATTTACAAAAAAAGGTTAGTTTGTCTTGACCTGAGAAGCCTTTTGACTAAAGTGGTTAATCTTTTCAGTTTCCACAGCCAACCAAACACAGCCATGTGGTTTGGACCACAGTCAGCACCTTTGACGCTCCTGCCTGAGTGACCAGTTCCTCATGACTAGGATGACTCTTATCCAAATTCAATCCTATTCCTTTAGGTCCTGTAGCAAGCTTGACTGTGTGAACATATGTGTAAACACATATGTATGTGCGCATCTGCTCTTAGCGAAGACATCCTTTAAATTCCCTAAAGAAATGGAAGTCAGCTTTGGTTTTAAATATTGTGAGGTTAAGCCCTCTTCCCCCTTTCACATCCCCTCCCCATGAAAAAAACCTGTACATTGCTACATTACATCAGCATTTAGGATTCCTGGAATAATGAATAACAATTGTATCAGATTTTCTAAGCACAGTTCATGCCAAATTCGTGTAATAATTAAAAATGCAAGCCCAAATAGTTTTGCCTTTCTAATATGAAAAAATTGCAAATTCGTGGGAGAAAAGTGCCTGCTTTCAGCTTTGCTTTGCAAAAAAGTTTCAAAACCCTATCCTCTAAGCACTCCAATCTTGCTGAATTTTTAAGCACTTAATTAATCTCAGACATGGGAATAAATCAATTGATTTTGGAAAATCAATAGGTGAATTTGCTTTGAGGTCTTGCTACACGGAACATCAAGGATCTG
Organism: Sylvia atricapilla; assembly: GCF_009819655.1. Taxonomy (NCBI): domain Eukaryota; kingdom Metazoa; phylum Chordata; class Aves; order Passeriformes; family Sylviidae; genus Sylvia; species Sylvia atricapilla. The sequence goes on from NC_089174.1 coordinate 70,881,054, forward strand.
CAAGACAGAGCCCCTTTCTATTTCTCTGTCAGGTCTCTCAATGCAGTTTTTAAGAACAGTTTACAAAGTTCTACTCACTTCATTCTGCATGTGAAAGCCCATGCAGAATGGGCACAAATTTGCAGAACCTTTAGCTATAGAGGAGGTATGATGAGGATGCAGGGAAGCTGTTATTTTTGTGAGAGGTAACATCCTTTCGAATTATTCAAACAAAACTCTTTGGTAGATATAGGATAAATTACTTAAGACATGGTAGTTTGGCCAATCTGGAGGTATGGATATCCTTGAGTAGCCTTTGATAGCACTCCCAGCTTGTTCTTTGAGCAAGCAGAGAAGTGTGTCAGAGGCCTTCATTTTGTCATGTTGGGCTTCCTCTGAGATACTTTTTATGGGCTTCCTGAGTCAGTGGGGCTCCTGCTCTCTTCAGGTGTGGTGATGTAATAACACACTTGGGCCTCCAAAGGCACTCTCCCAGGAAGGAACTACATTTGTGGCAACTGATTTGTGGGTAATAGAAGGAAAGACTAAACAGTGGCCTAATGAATCAACCTGTGAGAAAACTCACAGTTGTGACTCTCTTTATATATCTATAGCTAATGAGAAGGAAGGAAACAATATAAGCATCAAAAAAGATGGGTGTAGAATGTGTCAAATATGATAAACCCTGATGTAGGAAGCAGTTTTAATTTGTTTACAAAACTCCACTATGTTAGTTTCTATCAGAATACTGGTCAGCATAAAATCGAAACACACATTCTTCAGCTATTTGGGGATTTGGTGGTTTTGTTTCCACTTTTTTAATGTCTCCTTCAATCAGTTCCCAAAGCCAAATGATATATCAAATTTATAAAAACAATCTACAACATTCAAAGAAATTTTGTAAAAAGATGTTGTCACTCCTTACTGCTTTGACGAAACAGGAAATAATATCAATCAATGGACATAAAAGGATTTGCTTTAAAAAGACTGATGCTGTCACTTTGGGGGAAAAATCACACTGAAGGTTTTAAGTACCCTGACTTTTCAATAAGGTCATGTAGTGCATTTTCTAAAATGGGCTTGTACTGTGCCAAACCAATATCATGTTTTTATTTTTCTATACCTGTTTTATAGGTATCTGAGTGATACAGTCCTACTGACCATGTGGTCATGGGTCTGACCCAAAAAGCTCCTAACACATTATGGAGTTATGTAAATCAGGTGTAATATATTGCAGCTCAACTTAAAGTCTGAAAGCAATCTGTATCCTGTTGTTTTGCACTGTTTTACAGACTTCATTCAAATGAATTGCTGCTTATACATAATGTGCTAGGGAAGTACTATTACGAATGTCTTTTACACTATATCTAATCAAAACATGTTGGAGTTCGGTTAATCATGTTAGAGAATATTGATAGATAATGTAATGAAGAAGAGACCAAATCTTGGCAATCTCACTGCAGAATGCTGCTGACAAATGGAACTTTATGTAGGTGGCTTGCAGATACAGATCTAGTGTTTCTATGTGATAAAAATGAACCTTAAATTAAGATTTGTCTGAGAAGGCAGTATTAAAATTAAATTATGGCAAATGGCAGCTGTCTGTATTTTACTCGAAGAAATTCTAGTAACATAACCTTCCTATAGGAAGAGCATATAATATAACTCAGAGGATTAAGGAAGAGAAACCTGAAGTGAAAGCAAAATTCTATGAATAGCTTTCAGTCAGAGATTACAATAAAATGTCAGCTGGCTTAATGGGGCAGGTCATCTACCTCTTCCAGTAAACATCCTAATTCAATTTGTTGTCTACAGACAAGCACTCTAGTTTGGGGGTCACTACAGGAAACTGGAAAATCTACCTGAATTGAATTCCTATTACTTATTTATGTTGTTCTGGAAGGTACATTTTTCTAAGTGAATATGTGGACTTCAGTGCATAGCTGTCACATAAATCACCTCATGCACATACGAGGAATGATTTAAAAGCCTATAACACCCATTCCTCATAAGCCTAATGTTAGACTTCCTGGCTAGAATGTGGAAAATATTGAACAATGTATTTGCAAATACGAGCTGTGCTTTAAAATTTGGTGGGGATTCTTGATCTTTTTTTTTTTTTTTTTTTTTTTTTTTTTTTTTTTTTTTTTTTTTTAATAATTTCCTGAAGATATCCAAGTGAAAGAGTTTTGCTATAACAAACAAGAATTTTAAACAGTATATTTTGAATTGCCTAGGGAGTAATAGTATTGGGTTCAAATGTTTCCCTGTTGGCTGCCATTTGCAATTTGTTTACTCAGATGATTTTAAGCCTTCTATCTCTCAGCAACTTGTTCAAAGCCACCTAATTTCCACCATGCATTTTCCCCATTCTTGCTATTCATGCTCCTGGCCTTTTGGTCTTGTCTGTTCAGGTTAAAACATGTGCTTACAAGGATATTGGATGGTAAAGCTGGAAGAATACAAACGCTCAAGTGTAGCTTCAGCTTATTTCTCTTGTCTTTTAGATTGCTCTAAGGTCCCCTAAAGACTGAGTGTCACCTTGTTCTTCTCTAGCAATATGAAATGTATTGGATAACCAGGAATGTAAACATAACAAGGGGTCCACTTGCCATGGCAAGTCTAAGGCAGTTCCTTAGGTGTCTGATAGTTATTTAAAAGTAGTCCATAACCTGGGCAATCCCATCATAGGTAACACTGTGAACTAGTACCATGAAAAAACCCCTTTTCTCCACCTGTTCTCCACATTGCCTCTTATTCAGAGCTCTCCCCAAAAGACATGCCTTAGAATAGGTCCTGATGACCCATTTTGTCTCCTTTGCAGCAGTGGATAACTTCTTAATCACCTGGACAACAGGACCAGGACCTGAATCCTGCATTTGCAGAGCAGAACAGCTCAGCTGATGGTACAGGAATTGCCTGGTGATGAGTAGTCTGAGATGTGTGCTGGGATGAGATTTCAGACTGGCAGTTGCTGTCTGACAGCTGAGCAGATCAGCTGAACAAATTGAAACAAATCAAAGCTCTGAGAGGAGGCTATAAATTTGGGGGCTACTATCAAACGCGTGGGTTGATTAATTTTGCTGTGGCGGGTTAGGGAGTGGTGCCAGTGACTTTGATGGGAGGCCGCTGATTCTTTCGGTCTGTTTGGAAAGCTGAGGATGTAGTTTGTGTTTGCTTGGTGAGTCTTATGCCAAGCAGCTGTTACCACTCTCTTCAAGCTGGAGTATCCCAGGTAGGTGTTTGGAGCCCTGTTCTAGGAAGAGAAAGTTGAAAAGGACTTGTTGGGGGGTCTAAGACTTTAAGTACTGTTTTAGGTGCAATTCCTAAGCTCTCTGAAGCCAGAGTCAAATGCAGTGACACTTTCTGCTCTTTTGCTTCTCTCATTGGAAAGACACTTAATTTTTTCAGGGTATGAGAGCAGAGGAAGGCATGTCCATGTGCTGGTGGGAATGTTAGCTTCTACCAGTGCGAAGGTGGTTATTGAGCTAGTGTTGCCAAATGACAAGTTTGCTCAGAAGAAGCAAAATTAGAGTAGAAATGTTGACTATAAATATTTTGCTTATTAAGTTGTATTGCTCTTTTTGTGAAGGTAATGCAACTCTTCTGGCTACTTCTGTGTAGGGATTTGCATATCATACCTCTATGGAAGCGATGCAGGAAATGTGTCCTCTCCTCTGTAGAGTTCAAATAATGACACATCACCTCCTTTCCACTTTTCTGTGGGTTGGAAGATCTGTAACATTTAAAACCAGTTCCAAAGTAATTCAAAGCCAAAAGTTAAATAAAACCATATATGTTCACAAAATTTTAAGGGCATAGACCAGGTTGTCTATGGGTTATTGGCAATATGTACCTCAAATATGGTTTTGCCATGGTGTTCTTGACTGTATTTTTCTAAAACCTACAGACATTCTTGTGTGTAGTTCTAACTGACACCATTTTTTTTTCAGCTGTAATAACTGTCTACTTTTAAACAAAACTAAGTGATTACTTCATAGTTTGAAAAAGTAGGCTTTGGAGTCCTGGTATGCTTTTGCTTAGCTGGGTGAAGGCACATGTGTCATTTTCCACTCATAATTCAAAAACAGTGAAGAGAAAAGTATTTTGAATGTTTGAATGCCAAAATGGATTTTTTTTGCCAAGTTTGATTTGGCTGAATTTTTATGGCTGAATATTTAATACTCCACTGGGAAACTCACAGGTATTATCAGGGATCAAAAACAACCTTCACTGCAGCAGCAGCCATTAGCAATTCTGAAGCTGTTGCACAAAGAACCTTAAAGAGCCAGTTGCCACATGGCATAGGGTCTCCTCCTGCTGGCTTGTCCTCTGCTACCCTTTTCTCTGTTCTTCCTGAGTGGGGAGGGCTATTGCTGATTGGCCTGCCTTGTGCAGCACATTTCCCTAGTTATGTGGAGGAAGGACATAGTCTACAGCTTTTTTTACCTCCTCCTTCCCAGTAGAACCAACAGGAAAATTACAAAACACCCCTGGTGAGTGTGTTGTGTTAGTTTTTCTGGGTTGCTTGTACCATCCTCTCTCATCACAACAGACTGGCTCCCAAACTGCAGAGCCCAAGACTTGCTTTTCATGCTTACTGTCACAGGAAGCAGTTGCTCATCTCCAGCCTCTCAGGACAGGCCCTCTTGCTTTCCCCTCATCCAATCACATACATAACATTTTTGTAGTTTAGAATTTGGTAGTATATGTGGCTTGTCATCAGGTATCAAACAGAGCTAACATAGGAATCTGTTGTTTTTTTCTTGCTGTGTTTCATGTGATACTTTAAAGTCCACTTTTGTTAATTTGAGTTTTCTAGGTGTTACTTTCATTTCCCCCAAGGAGTCTATTGTTTTAATAATGTTTGATATGTTTCTCTGAGTTGGAAAATACCTCATCAACATTTGCCACGTTGAAGGAAGACACCGATCTTTTAAAATATAATTCAATGCATTCATGGCAAAGAGTTATTTAAGAACTTTTCTCAGAGTTACAGCAATAATGCCTGTTAACTGGCAGTGGAATTTGCTTACAGCAGAATGAACTTGGATGGCTTTCTGGCATGATGGTGAAGTTTAACCCTTTGTTAAACAGTGTTTTCTTTACATGCGAAGTTAGAAGCATTATTTAGAAATGAAGCAAAGACCATTTTTCTTAGCTAAGACTCTTTCCTGCTGCTGTAAATTATAGTATGTAAATAAACTCTAGTACAATTAACTAAACATAACTTCTGCAGATTTTGGCATAGTGCTTGTTTGTCACATGCTTTGAATTTAGGGGTAGGGGTGACAAGGCTTGGGCTTATATGTTTGCTTTTGCAGACTCTGTCCCAACATAGTTTCACCAATATGTCTGCTTCATCCAAGCTTTCCTTGTCACTTCAGAGAGCAAAGCCATTACTGTAAAATTTATATAAATAAATCAATCAGTTCCAGCACCCTCCTTATTTGTGAAAGGAACAAATCTTGTGTAACTGTTTCCCATTTTACAACCTGGTGACAAGAAGGAGAATGCAAGTGCCAAAAGGCCATAAGGCTTTTCCTTTTCCCTCCCTCCTTCCTTGTCCAAATTCTGTGGTCATTAGTAAAAGATGGAAACTTCCTCCAGAAAAACGGCTGCAGATGTTCTTCCTTGCTTTACATAACACTTTGTGAATAGCCTTTGCTTTCCCTTCCACATATTTTGAAATTGATAGAAGAGATTATTAGTCATGGAACAGCAAGAAACAGTGGGCAGTCTGGATGGGTGTCTGTGCTGCATTCCCTTCTCGGCTGTGGGAAGAATCCCAGTGCTGGTGAGAGCAGCCTTGTCATCCTAAGGGCTGACTCTTCTGTCAGTGTGTTTGGCAGTCCCAAGGTCTGTATGCTGCCACTGCCACATGGGCTCTTACACTAACCCCAAAGCCAGTCCCTCTTCTTTCCCCACCTTTGGGCCTTGCCCCACAGCACTTCAGGGGTGCCAGAAGTCACAAGCACAGGTTTGACTTGAATGATGCCATGCATGAGAAACATCATCATAATTATGCAAGAAATCATAACCAAAAGTTGAGAGTTGTTTTTAAAAGTTGATTTTTGTATTGGAGAAACAGTAAATAAATTGTTCCCATCTACTGACTTGGGAGAGCTGGGTACAGTTCTCCTACTGTTTACAGCAGGAGACTAAGCTGCCAGGTGCACCCTTGCCAGCCTGCACAAAAACATAAACACATTCCTTTTTTTGCTCAAAATATTTTCTACGGTATGTATTTTTGTATTTTAGTTTTGCTTTCCCGCTATTATTCAGGCTAATTTTTTTTATTAAAGTAGGGGTTTTCCAGTACTTTGGCAGCACTAATTATAAATTTCAACAACTAAAAAAAAAGAGTTAGAGAGAAAATCTGTAAGCGATTCCATAAAATTATCTTTCTCTGAAAAGTAATTCCTTACTTTATCTGGCTTGTAATAATTTTGCCACTGCTGCATCTGGATGTCTCTGTCAACATTTGTGATAGAGTTTGTCTCCTGCTTAGACTTCTTTATGTTCATTCTGTTTTTTAAATTCATGTTTGAAGCTAGTAAAACTAGTTTTACCTGGTAAAAGCATTTTAGCAAACTATGCAGGAAAGTATCAGGTCACAGTGTCTACCTTTTCAAATCTCTTGAAAATTTGTATTTGCAATAAAAAAAATTTATGTTATATACCATTACAGTTTTCTGATGGAAATGAAGAATAGTTGAGTGACACTCCTGGAAATTTGAAGGCCAGGCTGGAGGAAGCTCTGAGGACATGGCAGTGGGGTAGGAAAGAGACAATCTTTAAGGTCCCTTCCAACCCAGGCCATTCTGATATTCTGTGATGTTACCAGTCCTTGTGTTTACTTTTGCTCTACTAGTTCAGAAAAGAGTTGCATATCCTCTGAATTCTCATCTGAAAAGAGAAGGTGAAAATGAAGGATTTCTTGAACACTGCAGTTTATAGAAAAAGCAGCTCAGCTGAATTTGAATGTTCATTTTAAATCTTTCAATGGAATCATCATCAGTATGCAGTCATGGGCTCTACCCTAGGGAATAAAACTCCTAGCTGTTGTCTTGTCAACAAGATCAATTGTGAGCACAAGCAGGTTTATTTAATTTCTTAATTTTCAAATGAAAATGAGTAAGAATATTGAAATGCTCTGCTTATAAAGCCAGCTACCTAGCTCCCTCTTGAGTCAAGATCCCCGTGCTTAGGACTGAAACACTTCTCATTGGTTTTGACAATATTTTAATTTTGCTAGATTTTCCATTTGCTTACGCATAAATCACATCAAAATCTATTTCCTGTTACTCTGTAGACCACAAAGTTACGCAGAATGCATACATTTTGTTTTCAGGTTTTTGCATTTACATATCCTGGGCTGAAATATAGACAATATCATACATTCTTACAATTTTTTTTTATTCAGATGCCGCTTTACATAAAAAAAATAAATCTCTGAAACACAAAATCATGGCACTGGATGTTCAAAATCACAACAAATCATAAGAAATGAGGTAAAAGTATCCTTTGAAGAATTTGCTCTATTTTTGTAATAAAGTGCTTATATTTTAATTAATGAGCTGCTTGCTGATTATCTGCTAATGAGATATGCCTAGACTCTTAAGAACTACAGTGCATGAGTTTCCCACTGGGTCTGGGGTTGGAAGGAGGTAATTTGTGTTGTGTGGCTGTTGTTTCTCCATGCAGGGGACAGAACTCTGCAGAAATTAAAATCATACCTTGATTGTCTAATGAGGGCTAATGCATGCAAGTGGAAAGAAGAGCCTGTTACTTCCTGCTAGGAAGAGAGGAAGATTGGTTGAATGAAGAGCATCTCCTGGGTGCAAGGAAGACTAAGGAAAATTGAGGAATAGCCTCTGACTTGCTGGCTTCTCCTCACAGATGCCAACGGAGTGCAAAACATGTATCTCTTGGTCTCCATTTCTTTATTGCCTCAGAGTAGAGGCTAAACACTAAACTTGGGCTTTGAGGACTTCAAAGGTGTCTCTTTTTTCTGTTTTGTAGAGCTTTGCTTTGCCTCTTGCTCCCTGCTAGTTTTCTTGCCCCTATCTACTTCTGGAAGCCTACAAGGGACTGTGAAGGGTTCTTCTGGAGTGGCCACAGAATCAGGAGACTTTGCTGCCTCTGGAGCCTGTGTGAGATGCAGCGATCCCTTCCCCTGGAGGCAGAATGTAACAACTCCTTATGGCTGACATTTCCCACACTTGCTGAAAGATGAGGAGAGGCTTGAGAGATGGAACAGAAAAATACCACCCTCCTGCTGGATCACTGGCACCTTTTTCGTGTTCAGCCCTGACTAATCTTTTTAGGAAGAAGCCTGGGGTTAATTATCTGATGTGCCTGGATCCCTTTCCAGACTTGAGACAGTCACTATTCTGTTCCTAAGAGGAAATGCCCTGTTAGGAAGGTGCTGGACTCACTCTATTTTCCAGACAGGGGAATCCACTATTCTGTTTGAATTCTGTTGCTTACTTAAGTTTTTTGTTGTAAATATTTTTCCTAGGGAAAAGGCTATTTTTGCCCTGCCTTAAACCTTACCACCAGCTACTAGTCTACCCCATAAATGTAATTTTCATATAAAATTAAAAATAGGACCAGATGAGGCAGACACTTCAGTGTTTTAGCCTAGTAATGCAAGTGACCTAGTGTCTTTTAGGGGGTAAAGGTATTGTACCTACTTCAATATTTTCCTCATTCATTTTACAGTAGAGATGTAATGAGGACTGTTAACAGGAGATATATACCACTGGGTAGATTTTTATTCAGCTTTAGTTGTTCAAAAATTTGAGATTTAAAATGGTCTTGCTCCTTTTTTAGAATGATGATGCTCCTACAACTGGTAGGAGTAAAGGTGGCTGGTTCTGCAGAGTCCTGATGGTTTCCATGCTAATTATCTTATTCTGTTACCATCTTGTCAGGTGCTTGCTATGAATTACTTTTGACTGCATTTATGGAAAGGTTAACTGCATGCATTTAAATATATATGAGTCTGGCGAGTAAAAGGCTGAAGAGTTTTCACGTCCTATGTGTATTATATTATGTATTTAATACAAGCATAAATGTATTAAAGAACACAGTTCAAAAGGATATAAAAATCAAAACTTTGGACAGTTGAAAGAAAGTGGATATGAATAGCTTAGAATTTTAATTTCTTTTCCTTGGTATATTTATCTTTTTTATATTCATTCTGATGCATCAAATCCTATAAGTTACTTTTTTCAGCATAAAAATTTTCTGGGATAGATACCATGGTATCCAAATAACTATTGAATCTATCAGAAGGGGAGCAAAAAATTTACACACAGTTTTCAATCCTGCTGTAATAATAATATAAGAAAAAATCATAGGTATAGTGAGTGTGTATAAGTACACTTACTGAAGTCAAGACAAACTCAAATGGGAATTCTGAAAACGTTAATTTTCTCAGAAGAAGCTTTTGAGTATTCTACTAAATTAAAATAGTCTGAGGGTGATCACTTGTATTTTGCAGTGCCATAAATTTTCAGTTGTCAGGGATTATTTTCCAGCTTTTATTGTTTCTTATCTATGGCAGTCAGCCTGCTGTTCTGAATTTATTTTTATTTCCTTCCTATATTACATTTTGTTGCCAATTTGTTAGATTTTTCATTTCTAAGTAAAGCTTTCAGTCCCATGCTTTCAGCAAATAAATTTTTTAAGTATATTGGCTTTAATGATCTCATTCACTTTGTGAGTTATTGTTTGTGTTCTAGAAATGAATTGTGTAGTCTAACTGAACTGGTATAACTATATTTAATTCTAACTTGATTACCTCTCTGCTGCTTTCTAGATAAAGCATACACTCAAATATACCCACATGCTTCCCATGACTCCAAATGCTTCCATTGACTATGGCAGGATTTGCAAGCAATATTTCTAATTGCACTTTTCATTATGTAGTCAATAGGCATATAAGTTAATTGCACAGTTTTGCTTTCACTATGGGTATACGATAGAAATTGATTTTCCTTCCTTCTGACATTTACTAACTGGCCAGCACAAAACTGCCTCAACACTACTGAAGGTCCAGTGCTCTCAGTAATTGGCATTCATACTGCTTTAATGATGGAGCTGACTTTTGGCATGATGTATTAGTCAGGCTATGTACTTGCAGATACAGATTCCTATTCTTCCCTCCTCTTTGAAGTGCACTCTTAGTAAAGATGTGAATTTGTGCAATATGTGTATTGCAAGTTGCTGGGTTTTTTTCTTCTCTTGTCCCTCCTCACCTGAAAAGGCCTGGAACAGCTGTCAGTATGAGGAGCAACAGAAAGAAAATGCATTTGGCCCCATAGGAACCTTTTCACCTGAGTGATATGATATTGTTATATATCAATATATACCAGAACCTTTCTCAGAAACTGCTCTTGTAGTCCCTGACAGCCATCAGGGTAAAAGCATAGATTGCTCAATAAAAAAATCACATACCCCATTAAGAAGTGGGTATATTTTGTCTTTCTGGCTTTTCCTTTCTGTCAAGGTGCCTTGACCCATTCACTCTTGGCCATACAAGCTACACTTCACTATTTTTTCCTTTCTCTGAGTTTCGGCAGCCAGCTTCAGATTCCCCGTGGCAACCAGTCTGCACTCATCATAGCCACAGCTGACATATTCTGTGTCTCTATATCCATGTGGCAGGAAGTATAAATTATCAATCTGATAATTGCTTTCACCATATTTCGTGAAGATATGGAAATTAGATCCTTTGGTAACTTGTAGCAACTTCTGGTTTGTTGATTTTTTGGTGCAACACAGCAGGGGATCATTCAACCTAGCCCCTCTAGCTGCCAGTTGTGCTAAAAACTATGTTCATGTGCAGACCTTTAAGATTTCTGTTAAATTTAGGCGTGGTTGCTTCCCTCATCTGTTTTTACTTCTAATTTCCTGGAGATATTTGCCCACTCTAGTAAGGTGAGCAAAAGGGCAATCGAATATTTGTAACAGTGGGGATTCTGAGTTATTCCAACAAAACTGTGTATTTGCAGCAGGGGAAGTGCTATGGGTCCTTGGGAAAGGAAAGAGCAGAGAATGGCCTGCGAGCAAAAGTTAAATATTCCCCTGATTTCCAGTTGTCTTGCCAGAGGGTTTCCAGATGGCTGTGGTAGGAACAAACAGACATGGTTCTGATCTTCTAGTTAGTGGAAGTTCTGGAGATGTTGTTATTATATATCTCTGTTTAACTACTGAAGACTGTAAGAGAGGCTTGAATGTCATTAATAACATTCATCATAGGACAACTTAAGATAAAGCAACAAGAACGAAATCCAGGTTTTCTTGTCCCTCTTTTGATCTCTCAAAGCTAGCAGAAGAAAGCAGATTGCCCTGAAACCTCCAAATAGGTGACTGATTGCATTTATGGCTGCAGGATGGCCTACAGTGGCTGAAGAAAACAGGCATCCAAATATTTGCAATTCCAGTCACAAAGGATTTCATTTCAACACCTCCTGGTTTAGCACCATTTTTCCTGTTATACATCTCCTGATTGGATAAGGGAACAGCCAAACTGTGGGACCAGCTATCCATCCACCAGAGAGAGGGAGTCAGTGTATGCAATTGAAGGAGGTAGCTATGATGACTAATTAATGGCACTTTTCCCTTTGAGTTAAGTAAAATTAAAACTGTGTGGTTTTTGGTAAATGTGGGTGCAAGCAGAAGATAATCACTTGGATATTGCATTTGAGTAAGTTTCCCTTGATGTTGGCAATGACTGGAAATATTGGAAACTGAAATCATATCTTTAAAGACTTTCAGAGCTGGGGTTTAGGATTGTATATCTACTTGGGTGAATATCATAGCTATGTTTCAAGAGATAATCTGATTAAAACAATGATAAAATATGCTATTAGAAGATCTTAGTGATCTTTGAGGTTTCTTCATCCCTGTGGTTCTTGATGGACTGATACACTGCTGTTTGAAACCACCTGTTCTCATGTTAGCAGTAGCCAAGATGGGTTATTTTGTTGTCCTTATTTTGTGAAGTGGTTGTGTGCACTATATGGATGATTAGAGGGAAGCATAGCCAGAGACATTAATGAAGAAAATCCCAACTGGCTTATCCAAAGGAAATCTTGGGTGGACTGAACTGGATTTAAAAATCTCTCCCAATTACTTTTTTTCACAAGAAAAATAAAACCAAACTTGCATGATCTATAGTTGGGAATTTGCTGATTTTTATCTCAAAATATTCACAAAATCTTGAAATAATTTGATTTGGAAAGGATCTTTAAAGATCATTCAGTTCCAATTCCCTTCCCATAGGCAGGGATAACTTAGACCAAATTGCTCAAGGACACATCCAGCCTTGTTTTTGAGCACTTCCAGGGATAAGGCATCCACAACTTCTCTGGGAAACTATGCCAATATCTCACTACTCTCATAGTGGTGAGATTGTCTTGCTAATATCTAGTTTAATCTACTCTCTTTCAGTTTGAATCCATTCTGCCTTGTCAAATCACTCCCTGCCCTTGTAAAAAAGTCCCTCTCCAGCTTTCTTATAGGCTCCTTTCAGGTACTGGAAGGGCCAATGTAGGTGAATTCGCAGACAGCTGGGACAAGGAATTCTGCTGAGCTGTATATTCTAGAACATGTGGTTTTATTGCAAGGGTCATGGGTAAAAGGGCCTTGCCTTCAGCCACCAGCCTCGACTGAAGGGAAGTCCCAAAGAGAGGGGGAGAAAGAACAGCAGGGTGAGAGCTGAGAGAGAAGGGAGCGAGAGAGCAAGGTGGCAGGAGGAAGAGAGCAGGAGAGAGTGAGAAGAGGGGGAAGAGGAAGGGTAGAGAGAGAGGTCCTTGTTACAATACATTATATCTCCTTTTGTGATGAATATTCTAATTTACAGTGACCATCCAATACAAGACACAAAATCCTATAGAATCTACATACAGCCTATAAGAACTACTATATTACCATACTGTGTTATATTTTAAACTCTAAAAACTACTCTTTAGACTTCTCTTTTGCTACATTAATCTTTGGATCTCTTAGCCAGCAGAAAGGTATTGTTCAATCAAAAGGGATTCTCCTTCAGCTAGCTAGGCTATTGTTTTCAGGTTATATAGTAACAAAGACTCAGTATCCTACAACTCATAGTAAGCTTTCATTTCTATTTCTATTATAGATTTCATATTTTCAGAGTCTTTGCTAAGCAATCATATTTATAAGGTTTCCCTAATTCATCTTCCCTAACAGGCCACCCTAGAGTTTTTTTTTTTTCTCCCAGCTGAACAGCCCCAACTCCCTTAGCGTGTGCTCCAGCCCTCTGGTCATCTTCATGGCTTCCTCTAGACTCACTTCAGCAGATCCATGTCCTTCTTGTGTTGGGGAGCCCAGAACTCAACTTGGTGCTTCTGAACAGTGTTTGGTAAAAAATCGTGGCAGACATACTGACATTTTCATACTAACTCATGTGGAAGAAGTGAGAGTAAAAGGATAAACAGTATTAGAATCTGTGATGGGCTGTTTGCTACAAATTCTTGCTAGCATGCATTGGGATGATGCCATTAATCATAAACAGCAGACCTACATTTGAGTTGTACTGATTGCCAAATGAGTGGCAAAACCATTATTACCACATGCTTTCACATTTTAGGAAAGCTGAGGAGGTCACACCCATGACCTGGAGACTCCTGTGACAATTTGTAAGTGGCCTGCTATGTGTTAATATCCAATTGTCTGTATTACTTTTAAAAGGTATCATCTTAAAACTAAAAAAAGCCACACAAACCCCCAAAACAATAATCTGTTTTTCCTCAAAATATGACCTACGAAGCCCAAATCATACCCATGTATGACAAACAATAATATTTCAGAAAAGGGTACTTTGACACTCATTGCAAGTAGAGATGGAAACAATATGCAGTCAAAAATTCAAGAAGGCAAATTTCCAATAGTATTAAAGTACTTGTTCCTAGACACAGTAGATCATGAGATATTGAATCTTAATCTCCTGGCATTCCTATATGCGAAGACACTATTTTAAGACATATTATAAAGCTTTGAGAATGTTTTAATGATTGTTCTCCTTTCTCTGACATCAGTTCTGGCTGGTTTCTTAAAAGCACTCTCAGGCAGTTGTTTAAATAGTTGACCTTCAGCATGAGTGTGTACGTTAAACACTGGCAGGTCTTTTGAGGAAGATTTAACCTGTCAGTGCAGATACCATGACTGAAAAGTAGTCTCTTCCCTTGTCCTGCTGCTTTAAATCCCTCTTTTTGTGCCTTCTCACCACTGGTGTCTCTGTGGCTGCCTAAAACACATCTCTTCTGCAGCTAGGGTGCTTGCTTACGCAAGCTTGAGCTTAACAGTTGGCATCTGGCTGATGCCAGGCATGCCCAGGTCATGGTGATGATCTGGGCCTCGTACTCCCTAGCAGGTGGCTGGAAGGTCAGGAGAACCACTAAAAAGCCCCTCATAAGTATAAACCTTGGAATTTGCATTATTATTGCTCGTGTAATATCAGTGTATTCACTATGGCTGTTAGTACATAATTAACCACTCTGAGTACAGCTATTTTCTAGCTGAAGCAGAATTGGTAACATTTGTATATGCTGCCTTCCACAAGCCTGTGGGCTTGCATGGCTGTTCTGAGCTATATTTTGTTCGTCATGTAGATATGATGAGACCTGTCCTGCTGTAGCTTAACTTCTGTGTTTGCTCATACCACTAGCCTGGTTATATTTATTTCTTGCAGCCAAACTCAGGTCACTGCTCCAGACTGCAAGAGAGGTATGGCAGTGCTTAAAAACTGCAAACACAGAGGGAGTAGTGTAGTTGTCCTTGGCTCCAGCTTTTACAGGGCTGCTCACTGCTCAGGACATTTGGAGCTTGTTTGCTCATCCAACACAGATGATTTAAACAGGTCTGGCAGCCAGGCAACTTTGAAATACCTGAAGTCAAGTTTTATTTTCCCTTGTGAGAAATTTTATGAATAAAACACAACTGACAGAGCAATGGAAATCTCTCTAAGGAAGATGCATGTTCCCCTTTGGGACATGCATCTTATCACCAAATCACTTCCTTATTTCTAAGCCAGGATACTTCAGAGGTGCAAGCTGTTTTCAGATTTTATAGTTTAGTTCATAACTAACACTGTCTCCATTTCTTTTTAGTTGTTTTCAAGCTCATTTGGGTGAAGAAAAGCTGAAGTATATGATGAAATTACCCCAAGTTATCAAGTTTAGCTAATCCAGCTAAACATCAGTTTATCTGCTGATGTCAAAATCATGGTGTTAGCTTTGTTTACAAAGATGTCTGAGTTCCTGTGGTGGCTGAAGGAGCTTGCAGAAATAGTGACAAGGCTGTCTGTGCAGGGCAGAACAGAGGTAATTTTGAAACTGCTATTGTGTATCAGAAGATGAACAAGTGGTCTTCATGCTTTGGTAAATGTCTATACATCTGGTCACACCTGTGAGTGACATAAACTGTTGGAGAAAATAAGTAAAACAATCAGATCAGGTTGGCTTACAGGTCTACCTTGCTGCTCAGTTGTTCTGAAAACTGAACTGCAGCACCTGTGAGGCCAAAACATGGGGGACAGGGTAGTTTTGGCTCTGCCAAGGCTCTTGTACAGGTCTTGTGCTCAGGAAATAGCAGCTGGCATTTGAAAATGACCTGTTGTAGCCTGAGCTCAGCTACCATCAGCTTAAACAAATGCCAGTCTGGGAAGGAGGATGTGAGTAATTTCAAATCATGCACAGGGTGCCTGACCTAGGTTTAACACAGTGATGGTGACTTCTTTGAGATGGAAAATGCACTTTCTCACTTCCAGAAGTTGTGGTGCCCTAAATCACTGAGGGGTATAAATCAGGGTGATATGGGTTTTGTTGTTGTTGGGTTTTGCTGGGGGTTTTTTTGTGTGTTTGTTTTTTTGTTTGGCTGTTGGTTGGTTTGGGTTTTTTTGATGTGTTTTTTGTTTGTTTCTTTGTGGGGTTTTTTGTGTGGTTTGTTTGTTTGGTTTTGCTTTTTTTGTTTTTATTGGTCGTTTTTTGGGTGTTTTTTTTTTTGTTGTTTGTTTTTTAATGGAATAATCCCAAGAGGCTTGCAGGAACAGCTTTGGTGCAGTCCTCCTCAAATATATGGTAGCATATCCTGCTTTTCCAACTTTCCTGAGCTGGTGGGTTGTGCCTGCTTCTGGGGGACACAGAGCAAGTAATGACTATATCCAACTGCCTTTGTGTTTTTCTAGGATAATACAAACAGGAAATTTCACAATACCGTAAATTAATCAATCTGAAGTTCATTTCACTAAGTTTTCGAGACTGTGAAATGGCTAGGCATTATTTAAACATATGTGATACTTCAGAAGTGTGCAGATCCAACTGTTACATTAATGGTAACTTCCAAAGCAAGGTTCAGATCAGGTGAGACAAAGTGCAGGACTATTTTCTATTAGGTAAAGTCTAATTTTTATGCACTCAATTTTTTTTTTCCATGAAAATACAATACTTTGATACACACAAGATTTCTGTACAATAGTTCTGAAAATATTCTCTTCTATTTTTTATTGCATGCTACCACATGGACTATTTTCTTTAGGGTTTTTTTAATGTGAAAAAAATTCTAAGGAACTTAATGATTTAACCACTTTTTAGTTTGAATCAACTGACTGGAAAGCATTTAGTTTCTATGTTTTTCTTTCCTTAATTCTGGTACATAAATAGACACTTGGTTTTTTGCAGTTCAGTGGCAGAAAACTTGTATTCAACCATCTTTGAATGGTCTACATTTGAATGTGCATAAATTCTTGTAGTATGTCATGGTTCTGACTGAGACCTAGCAGATGTACAAAATCAAGGGACAGACTCTGTTCTAAAAAATGTATAAAAATACTATCAAACTAGATTTAGTTTTCATTTTTCATTACCTATGTTTCTCTTGTGTTTCTCAATGTTTCATTACCAGATTCTCTTGTGCTGTGCAAAACATTTTTGTTTTTAGAGGTTTACTGTAAACTCATTCATCTAGATTTGGTTCTAGATCTCATATGTTTTTCATAGAAGAAAACTTTCCCCAGTCATGTCTGCAGAAAAATTGGAAGGTGCTTTTTTTTTTTCTTTCAAAATGAGGTTTTGTTTCATGTGATTAGGGAGACAGTATTGGAAATGGCATTCTCGGGGTCATAACTAAAAACCCAAGATCCATCAACATGAATTGTGATGTTAAAACATAACCTGCAATTTCTAAATGTTTAATGTTTGTAGTGCTTAAGAACTATGCCATAGAAGGTAAAACTTCTATCTTGAAAATAAGCTATGTTAGAAACCTAAACAGTGAAATGCCATCAAACAGAAACCTAAATAGTAATTTAATTTAATTTCTTTGCAATGTTAGGGAAACTTCCCAGTCTGACTGCTCCCGAGGCCCCAGCAGCCTCGCTCCAAGGTCAGAGACTTTCACTGCGGGACTGAAGCTCCTCCACCCTGGGCAGCTCCAGTGCCCCGAGGGGTCCCTGCTCGGCTCCTGCACACCCCACTCACCCAGACCAGGTTTCCTCACTGGCTCCACCCTACAATTCCCCTGGCAGAGTCTCAAGTGTCTCATTCCATACACATTTATTCACAGCGCAGTAACAGACACGGCTCAAGCTAAGGGGCTGCTGAGGAAGGGCCCCCAACAAAGGAACACCTGAGCCTTTGTACCCTCACAGTCTTGCTCCTTCTCCTTAGTCCTATGCTCCTGCTGTGTCTCCAGGTGTCCCTTCACCTGGCTGGCCACTGGTTCTTGTGCTCTTTGTTAAACACCTTTGTTGGCAGCTCATGGCTTCTTGTCTCAGACCCCCACCCAGAGCTCAGTCTACGTCTCAAACTGCAGCTTGCAAACTCAGCTAGCTACACCAGATGTATTCCTCAACACCAACATGTATGTTTATTTGTCTAACACCTCACCTCTGGTGTTAGACAAATTGTTGAAGCTGACAGTCCCTTGGGCATTAGGGGGCCGTGGAAATCATCCTGCTTTGTGCATGCAGTCCTTGCGGATTTAGTAATCATACAGTTTATTCTGAGAAAGTGCAGAAAGGTGACAAAACATCAGGGACACCTAATATGAAAGAATGGCTTCTCAGGTGGAATGGATATTTTGTTGTTTCAGTTCTATCCCTGAAAGGTTCAGAATTGCTGAGACTTCTGTGTAGCAACACAATTACATGTCCTTTAATCTGCCCTGTCTCTTGTGAGAGCTTTGAAGAGAAGTGGAGTTAATAGAGTGGATAACATTAAGCTCACTTTGTGCCTCTTTATGCCATCTGAGGAAAAGGTATTGCTCTACATGAGACTATGTTCCAGAAAAAAAAGATCATACCTATTTATAGAAACAAATAATGAAAGAGAATATCAACTCTAGTTGGCAATGTAATATCTTCTCTGTTATTCTAAGAGTTACTTAACTTCCAGGATTTGTGAAAATACAGCTCTAACATGAAAATACGGCTCCAACATCAACCTGGCAGGCTCCAAAAGTTATTGCAGCAAATAAGGGATACACAATAGCAACATCTATGTTCGGTTGAATTCGGGCTTTGAATTGGCATTCTACCCTTGCAGATACAATATAGATAAAAAAAATGAAAAAAGTTAGTTAATTAATTCCTTGACATATAAGATTACTGACCTTGACTTTTCATCGAACTTTCAGGTATCTCCTTATTTTTAGGGACCACATAAACTTTATCTAAAATACTTTAAATCTTGCCTCCTCTCCATTAAATGTCTTTATGAGCCATAGAGGGTTATTCCAAAGTGCAGAAGCTGCTCCCTATCTGTTACTTATTCATCACAGGGAGCTCTGACTGCTTGGTTTATCTTCACAAGGGTTGGAAGCTGGTCACACGCAAGTATTGCAAGACGTTTTCTTCCACACGAATGTTTTCTAACCCCCTGAACCCCCAAGTTCCAGAGGAGTCCTGTGCACACTGCTTGTTATTAATGTGCTCTAGCCATTGCTTTCCAGCCCTGAGCTAGGAGCAGGAGATGGTATCCGCATTGTGGTGTTGCAAGAGACCACACACAAGTAAAGAATGCAGGTGCACTTGAGGAGGGAAATTGAACCTTTCGCAACAAGCCAGAGTGAAAATCTGTCTGTACAGAAGAAAGGTACATTGATACTGAACTGTACTGTTGCAAAAAGGGGATATTTTAAACTGTCTAGGAGCTGGTTTTCCTCCTTTCCACATCCAGGCACTTGCTGAGAAAACACAATTTATAAATGCAGAAGAAAATTGATTTGAAATATTTGTACATTATGCCCTTGCAAACCTGTCTTTCCTTTGCTTCTTTGCTGCACTTTCTTTCCCTTGCTTGTTCTGATTTCTGTGTCCACAGGGTGAGGTAGAGATACCAGAGCTGACTTTAATGATCTAGGAATGCTCAATGTCAGGAGCCCAGTGGTCCAGACTGGATCCCTCATTCTGCTAGGAGAAAAAGCCTTGTTCTTTACCTCCAAACAAATGTTGATAACATAAAGCCTGAGGGACATGATCTGTCTCTGCAGGGTTCCCAGATCAGGCTCTACTTGGTCTCTCACTTCCTCAACCACGTCCGCTCCCGGTCTCACATGCTCACACCTTCTTTTTTTGTCTCTTTGGGGACATGCATGACAGTAGGGCTAAGAATACTTTTGGCCGAGAGCTTCAAAGCTACCGCAGGAGACAGATGCATCATTCTCATTGAAGTTCATGAGAGCTGTGTTCTAAATTCTCCATGCTGCTTGGGGAGTTTTTTGCAGCGGCTGATGTACCAATACCATTGGAGCGCTGTGATCCAAATAACATGCACAATCAACATTATCAAACTGATGACCTGCTGATATTACCCTGGACACTTGCTTGACTTCCACTTTGGGCTGTCCTATGTAGCCTGGCATAGCCTGGCTTTGTACTGTCCTCTGCCCTTCCTGTGCCCTGCCTCACCTGAGTTGCCCTCCCTGCCTGCCTGCTTGCCAGCTTCCGCTCTTGGAGATCACCCTCTGCTCAGCCAGGCCCTGAGTGCAGAACTGCTGTGCCAGGAGAGATCTATGGGGTCAGAGTATCCAGGGAATGGAAAAGTTTTCTTGAGGTGATTGCATGTCCTTCAGATCAAGGGGGAATATCAGACCTTCTTATGCTGCAGTCCCTGTCACTGCGTAATGTCCCTAAAAGGTCTTGGTCTTACAGGGGAGAGGGACAGATTAATGGATAGACTTCTGCCTTGCTTGCAGGAGACTGCACTGATTGCCTTGCTACTCCCAGGGTCTCAGTGGTGTTTGCTACCTTTTTTGGTATAAGTAGGAGTTTGGAATGGTATTGTCAATCACTAGTCTGTATATAATTAAACTGCTTTCAGTTTTCTAACTGCTTTACCTGTGCATTAGTCATACAATCATTAAAACAGCTGGAAAATGTATTTGTTAGCATTACTGATCCTCTATGGTTTTCAAAGATTCCATTTTATTGAGAATAATAAAAGTGGAATTAGGATGCAAGTGTCTATGGTCTCAGTTTTATGCATGGATTTAGTGAACATTCTGTCCTGCTTTGTCTAAAACCCTGTGTACTGTGATACTAAGAAGAATAATGCTAGTGGGGGAATTTAAAGGGAGCAAAGCCTAATTTTTGCATTAAAAATGTAAGTGTTATATGATCTGACATTTCTCTTCTTTCAAGTAATCAATCACACTTTTTAAAGTTTCTTCCAGGTTTCTTTTCACACATACAAAATAACTTCCAATGGCGTTATGAAGACTAGACATACAAAACCTACATTTTTAAACTTCTCTTTTCTCCAATGAGAAAAGATCTGCCGGTTGAAGTTAAAAAATCAAATCTTGATAATCCTCAGTGCTGGATGCCTGAAAACTAAATCAACTTTTATTTTGCATTCTCCCTTCTCTTTGGAAGACATAAAATCTTCTCTCCTTGTCCAACAGCAATAATGGAAAAAACTCCAGCCCATCTACCCAAAGAGATTATGACTTTGTGAGGAAAATAAAAATTACTTTGAACCTCTTCCTTAAACATAACTCTTTCCTACCACTATGACAATTTTATTAATTATTTCCATACATCTTTCTTGTTTGTTTCTTATCTAATTTAAAAGCTGTGCAACTGGGAGCTGTTTGAGTTCTCTTTTGTAGGAAGATGACTGGGGTGGAGTAAAGTCATGGAAGCTTCCCAAGTTTTGTTGAAGACATGCTAGTACAAGCCCCCAGAATGGCTCAAGGCATTCCCAAGGGAATCACAGCTGTATGAGCATGGCACTCATCTGTACCCGAGGCTTTCAGTCCCCCAGATATGGCAAAACTTTTTTGCTTCCTAATGGCTTGTTCTTTGATTTTATTTATGAAAAAAAAAAAAAAAAAAAAAAAAAGCTGCAATACAGAATGTCATGGACATATTTAGTTGATCCTAACAAGCTTTAAAACTAATGACTATTTAGCTGCAGAGAAGAAAGGTTGGTTGTATGTCGCAGGGGAGGGACAGATTCCAGGTGAGTTGAACATCTTGCCAATGAGCGAGTAACATGTGACTAGTCTGAAACTTCATGGCACCAAAGTTTTTGCCCTTTTTTTGGTCTATATTTTCTACCCAATTGAGTTACTTGCTCCTCTTCTGTAGGAGAAGATGCATCTGTAGTGAGCTACTCTCTGTCGTGGAACTACCCAGTTGTGAAAGTGTAGAGGCTGTAATTAAACCTATTTGTTCTGTAGCTGATTTACTGGAAAGATGGTATATATGGTTATTTTTCTGGGAAGAGTCACTATTGGGTTTCTGGCAGAGACCAGCTCATTTTGAGACTGGAATGGCTTGAGAAATCTGATCTACATTTGAAACTGGCCCCTCTTGGAGCAGCAGGATGAACTAGGTGACCTCCAGAGGTCCCTTCCAGCTTGAATTATTCTGTGACTCTGTGGAAGGTTCCTCGATCTGCTCAGGGACATTATCCTTTAAAGCCTCCATCTGGCCACGTGTTAATCTTGGACTGCATGGACCATGAGCCTCTTCCATGCTAAATCTGGCAGGTGAAGAGAGAAAAATTACAGCATGTGTGCAAATCATGTGTCCATAGCACATATGTCCATAGGTACCTCCAGAAGGGTTAGAAATGTTAAAAAGGAATGTCTCAGCTCTGAGAACAAGGCTATTAAGAAGTGCAGAGAGGGTGTTTTACTGGGGAAAGCAACATATGGCAAAGTTTCATTATCCTATACCTGATCAAAGATATTGGGTCAAAAAGTGATAGTCACTCAACATTGCTCTCTAAATGGTAGTGAATAAAATAACTGCTGTTCAGTTGCAGTGATATAGAACCTACACATGATGGTGGCTCAGAACAGGAATGGGCCATCCAGAATTAACATCTGTCACAAAAAATAACAGAAAGAATAATGAGTCTGGAGTAAAACTTCTCCTCTCCAAACCTGGAAAGTTCTACCTTCACAGCTCAAAGTAATAGCCATGGCTATAAAAATCTTTTTCCTGATATATAGTATTTACTGATTAATGGTAAGGCATAGGGATCACAGACACTGTTTAATAGATTTAACACAGCTGCATAACCCTGGAAAGTCATGTCCTAAACCTTCTTTTATGATCATCAGATTTTGTGAGGGAAAAATAAAATATCCTGCAAAAGTAGACAGGAAGAGAGCATCTGCCTATTTAGGCAGGTTCACAGACCCACTAAATCCTTTTCTGCTCAGTTGGATGTTTGGTATGTTGTAGCAGACTCTTATCAACAAAATGGGCCAGACTTTGAAGAGTAGTCCCTGAGGAGCTACTTAAATATGACACTCAAAGAGAAGCTTTAAAAACTAATGAGATCTGTCTGCTTGTTTTCTTTAAACTATTACTCAACATGAACTGTTGTTACTAATGGGCAATTAATAAAGACAATTTAAATTCCCAAGAGAATGAGGCATCCAATAACTGAGTGCAAGAGACGTGCCAGTACAAAAACAAATCCAAA
This sequence comes from Sylvia atricapilla, assembly GCF_009819655.1. Classification (NCBI taxonomy): domain Eukaryota; kingdom Metazoa; phylum Chordata; class Aves; order Passeriformes; family Sylviidae; genus Sylvia; species Sylvia atricapilla. Next base: position 70,904,009 of record NC_089174.1, read on the forward strand.
GATTTTCAGTTAGTGTGACGATTACTATAGAGAACAAGGGTGAGGGCAGGCATAAAAGATAGTAAGAAAAGGAGGAATTCCTCCTTTTCTTACTATGGCAATTGTCTTGATTTTTGTGATAAAAGGATAATTATTTTTCTTTGTTTAACAGGACTACAAAACCTAGAAAGAATAGATCACAGTCCAAGCTCTGAGAAAACTTTAATTAGGCAAGAAAAAGATGTGCATGAGATGAAGATAGGAGACATGCTATTAGAGTGATAAAAAGGAGACCAGGATTATTTATGTGAGAAAGAATACTGGGAGGAGGATGGGGAAGAGATTAAAAATCAGGGGGGTAATACCATCAAGTGTTGGAAGTGGTCTTAGAGTGTGAAGTCAGTGATAAAAGGAATCGAAGAACATTCTCTTTGGTTCATTTTGATTTCCCAGTGCTTACAGTTTTAAAAAGTCCAAAGCTTTTTAATTAAGGAAAACAAACAAACAAACAAGCAAAGAATTTCAGTGGTGACTGTGGAGCTGATGCTAAATTTCCTGGATCCATCATAAGCAGTCTTTGCATGTCAGTATTTCCTCAGCTCTGGCTTAGAATTGGAGATTTGACTTTGGTTATTGCAGACCCTTGGAGAGCCAATTTTTCACTCATGTGTGCAAGGAGGGTTTTTTTAATGTGGGAAGTTTGTCATCTGGTATCAGATGGCTCAGTTATGAACCTGTGCACAGAGCTGCAGGAAGAACAAGAATTGAATATTGAAGGGACAAGTGAGGTGTTCCCATTCTTGAGACAGCTGGAGATCACCCAGCACAAAGCTACCAGGGGGAAAACCTGGAGAAGGCTAGTATGAGGCAAAATTAAAAGATAAAAAAAATCAGAATCCCATGTGAGATTGGGATGTTGTGGAAATTCAGTAAGACATCCTGGTTAAATTTTATTTTTCAGTGGCTCTGTTTCATTCTCACTTTAGTGCCTTTGCTCAGGTAATGTCATACATGAGAGGTAACTGTGGGTAACAGAGTACAATTGTGCAAAGTGAAGTATTCAAGTGATACATGCAGATAAAGACAGCTTTGTGACACAATATCTAATAAATAATATTGAATGTACTGCTTTCTAGCACTCCTCTGTGCAGGTGCATATGTTTCAAACTGGTGGACAGCACATGCTGAAAACATACTACACCTAATGTATATGTTTCTATGATTTATCTGCATGCTTTTCTGTACTGTACAACACTTTGAGACATTTTTATAAATTATGGTGGTCAAATCCATACATCATAGTATTTTAGTACTTGCTCTCTTGTAGAATTACCTTGGGAATCCAAGAGCATGTAATACTTCCTTTGGAGGAGAAATTTATCAATTACTGCATCTGCAGCCACCTTTGTAGCACTTGAAAGAAATGTGATAAAAAAAGAGAACCAAATGCAAAACCAACCAAAAACCCCTGTCTGTTCAGACTTACACTTAAATATTTGGTTTTACACTATATTTAGGACTGCCTGGCTGTCAGCCAAGACAGAACCTATCACAAATCTAAAAAACTAAGTGGAAAGACCACATGAATGTAAGTTTAAATTTTTTAGATGCTTTTTTTTTTTTTTTTTTTTGTGCATCACTTAGTATTAGTCTATTAAATTTCATGGGAAATAATGTTAACTGCACTTTCAGAATTTCAGAAAATGTCTATCAGGCTTTTTTAGTCATGTTAAGGGACTGTTCTGGTAATAGAGTATTTGGTATTTCCACCAGGACTAAACACACTGTTTGAGACCATGAAATGTCTTAGTGTTCAGCAGTATCTTGCAAACATCCTGACAGAAGAATGATGACAAGATGATGGAGTATTTCCCCAGGCTGTGATGAACCTACAGCAGGACCCCTCCACAGTTTTTCAATGCAATTGGCTGACTTGTTTTGTCACATTGACATGGGGGCACAAGTAATTCTCAGGCACATCAACAGGCCACTAGCTACAGACATTGAGGTTTAGGCACCAGGAACTAAGGAGGTAAGAATCAGCAATGTTTAAAAGCCCTCACTCCCCATATATGGGGTCAATTATTCTTAGATGAAATGAGGAGTTTAATGTCTTGAGTAGTCGGTATGGATCTGCTGATTGTTACAAGAGATGGTGCCTGTCTGAGGGGGATTTCTATCCCCGAAATCCTTCTGACCTTTTACAGCATGCTCGCAACTTTTTACTTAGGAGCCTGGTTCCCAGCTTCCCCATGTGTTTGCTCTGTCTTTCAAGGTACTTTGGTTCACTCTGTGCTACTCTGTGCTGTGCTTACGTTAATGAATATATGAGCTCCTTCCTCTAAGGGGTGGATGCCTTGACTAATCCATGCCTCTGAAAACCTCAGATGTGGAAAAAGTTGCAGAAATAAAAAACCTTTATGATCACTTCACATCCATGCTGCTCATGTAACAAAGTTAGAATGGAGCAATATGCCTGGAGAAGCTGGAGAGTGAAGGGGAGCAGTTGTAGAGAACCAGCTGCAGGTAAGTAGGTATGTTAGTCTGGGACCAGTAATCCCACATATCATTTGAATGCCTTCAGCAAATTTTTCACCAAGATATTTTACGAAACTCCTTTCCAGGTGTTATGGGCCAGGCTCTGGTTTTAAATGCTTGGCAAAGGCAAAGTAGTTCATGTTAAAGTTCTTGGAGATGCCTTGTTTTATGAAGTTCAGGCATGGAGGAAGATTTCTCCTGGAAGATTTGAGCCAAGAAAAAGCACTCTCTTGCTCCAGTGTCTATTCCAGGTAATATTATTATATGTTGCTGAAGCACTGAGTGCTATATGCAGACATTCAGAGCTGTCAGGAAGCACTCCCTGACCTTTCTAAGCTGCAGGTGAACCCGCACAAGAATGATCTCCTCTTCATACGCCATCACCTTTCTTCCAGGGTCCCACCCCTGTGCCTGCAGCCATCTCTGAGTACAAGGCAGCAGCTGGTTAAAAGTGCAGAGAAACAGTACATGATTGTTTAGGACAGGAAGTTGCAATATCCACTTGCAAGAATGTAATTGCCTTTGGGCTGGAACAGGGCCAGGACGGTTGATTCCAGCTGGTAGGAACAGCTGCAGCGGTGAAGGCAGCCAAATCTGGTCCTGCTGCACGGAGGGGAAGAGGAGAAATGGAGCTTGCCAGCAACCTTCTGAACTCAGAGGTGTGCAGGGGTGAGCCCTGCCCAGGTGCCTCCTCCTCCCCACTCCACTGTGTGGCCCATGGGGAAGTCTGCAGAGGAACTGGCCAGAGGCTGTAGCCAGCCACAACCCAGGACTTCTGGCATTCAGAGGCTTCACACAATTTTGCCTGGACTGCAGCTAGCCATGCTGTCTGCCTGTTTGTGTCTATCTTCCCATTCCTTTTTGTTCAGCTTCTTCAATTCTGTGTCACTCTACTCTTATCTCTTTGCCTACCATGTTTTGCAGCATCTTTCTTCCTTTCATTGCCTAAACTCTCTGGCCAATCCGCCACTCCAATACCCAGGAGCTATTGTTTTGTATTCATTGTGCTTTTCAAGGGCTTGTGTATTTCTCACCACTAGGTCTCTGTTCAATAAGCTCCTTCTGTGGAGCCAGTCTGCTGCTCTCTTGGTGTTGGCACCTCACACAAGTCTCATTATCCACTGGTCCTGGAAGCAATATGACTACAAGTTGCAGTGAACTTTGTTAGCACGGTAATATTGTCTTGTGAATCCTACTTTAAATGAAGCATACTGACTTAAATACATCCCAAAAACCTAACTCCATGGTCAAAGAATTTTGCTCTTTCTAAAAAAGGGGACCTGTCCACCAGAATCCAACATACAGATTAAACACAATTGTACAAACAGATTTTTTTTTTTTAACCTTAAAACCCTATTTGAAAACCTTAAGAGAAAAAATGTACTGAAACAGGTATAATGCCACTCCAATGCAACAATGGCTTGATTTCGAGCTGAACTGTGAAACTGCAGGATTTGCACACCCAGAACCTTCCCAAGTTTTTTCAGCAGCACTTAGATTTTCCAGGGCTGGTTTTGCAAATAAAGAGAGACATGTGACTTCTGAGAGTGGCAGGTCTGCCAAAATGTTTAATGCTGTCTGCCACATGCAATCATGGAAAATAAAAATACTTTTCCTTTAGAAAAATCTCCTGGAGCCTCCTTATGCACAGGACTGCTTCCCATGACCTTGCTGTGTGCTAGGAAAGGCTAGGTTCATAAGATTATTTCTCCTTCCTAGCAGGGCCAAGTCTTCAGTCGGATCATGAAGTTTCTGTAAGGGCAGGCCCTTTACCCTTTGACTCTCTTGAAGTATGTTGGGGAGCTGGATATACGAGGCAGTTTCTTAATACTTATGTTTTTAAATTCACCAGTCTTGATGAAAAAAACTTTGATCTTACCCAGCTACCTTAGCCTGGTTTAAATTAAAGGAGAGTTTTGGGAAGTATGCCAGGAGAAGTACTTACAGCATCCAATATAGGCAACACAGTTACAAATGTTTATAAAAGAGGTAAACTAAGAAATTACAGAAAGAGAACACTTAATCTAATCACAGCAAGCTTGTATCTCACAGAATCTTTTGGGTTTCAGCTGACTTATCATTGCCCCAAGAACCTTGCAGCGTTTTTCTGTCTTTTGCATCTGCAGCTTAGGGAGAATCTTTCAGGGCCAGCTTGGTCCTGACTGAAGGGATCCGCTCCCTCCTGATGACATCTTTTTCCCTATCATTCTTCTTTTCAGCTCCGGGCAAAGCCAACTTAATGATATGATCTCCATGGGCCTGATACTGCCTGATACATGGGAGCTGTGGCCTTAGAGCTTTCCTTTGGTGTCAGAGCTGGCAGTGTCTGTGTTCTGTGGTTCTCAGTTTTCACTCTCTGTGCCTTTGAATTTCCTGCCAACTTCTATAGTCATAAGTGCACTTGTTCTGAATTCATGAACAGGCTCAGTGACGATGATGATGTCTGGCTCGTGACCAAGACTACACATGGGGATAACCAACCATGTGGAGAAACAAAGGTTGTGATACACTTGGCCACACCAAATTTAACCTTCAAAAGATGCTCTAGCATGTTTTAATCAAATTAGGAGCAAATTTTTTTTCTGTCAAACAAGCTCTACAGTGTGGTTTTTCACAAATGATTTCATAAACTATGGATTTGGAGAGGATTATGTTTCAATCTATTTGTGGATGGATGTCTGAAGATACAAGGCTAAGTAAGATAAGGGACAATGCAATAGAAAAGGTAGTGTTGTACTGTCTTGAGAACTGATATAAACAGAAAGCTTTCTTTTTATACCTGGGTGTCACCAAGAGATTCTGTGACACAGTCAAACATCGAGGGACAGAGCCCTCATCCAAGCATCCTGGAAAATTTGCTGCAACACCCTTGGGGTGAGGTGTTGGGTCATCCTGTCGGCTGCCATGAGACAGCTGCATTGAATATCATGAAAATCATCAGGAAGAGTATAAATTACTATTAAAAAATCTGTGTTTCAAATCCACAGTCAAACAGAATGGTATTACTGTTAGTTGAATGTGACCAATATATATTGGTACACATAAGAAATCAAGATAGAGAAATAGCTTGGCCCTCTCATGGTTTTAATGTATATTCTGTGAGATATTTTATTGTTTTTTCAACTTCTTGAGTATTCAGTGAAAATATCCATTGATAACTCATTGCCCAGATCTCATTCTGATATTCTTTGCCATATGTGCTGATGCCTCACTCAGGAGCTGGGACTGACCTTATGTGGTGTAAAGTTGTGACTTATTTCTCAAATGCAAGGCTGCATCCCTCTTATCCTCTGCTGTAAGATTTGAACACAAAATATCTCTCTTCTCAGTTGAATTAAGAGATATTTTTTCTATGGCTGTTAGCATTGACTGACTTCAATTGCTCATTTAAAGAAGTTTGTAGAAATGACCCAGTAACGTGCTGTGCCCCACTGGATATCTATGGTAGCACAATTTTTAAAAGAATTCAGAGCATCTATTTGAAAGGATGGAGCCTAATTTTTAGATTTAGAATAGAATATTTTCTAGGATTTTTTGTAAAATGTAGATATATTGCTGTTCAGAAGAGCATGCAACTACAGACACTATAGAGAAAATGTACTACAGTGTTGAATTGATGTACATGAAACTCAATTACTCTTTCTTCAAAGCTCTGGCTACTGCTGTTTCTGCAGCTCCAGCACTGCTTGAAAGCATCTGAGAGCATGACTTCCATGACCACCTCTTGTCCTTCACTGTAACTTCCTGACACAGGCAAAATTAGCGGGAGCATGGAGGTAGTTCACATCACTTCTTCTCTTAGTGTTGAACAGTCAGTAATTATTAAACTGAATCTTGACCTTTTACATGCAAATAAAAATGCAAATAAACAGTAGAAATTCATAAGAGCAAATAATTTTCTTTAACTTTATTCACAATCAAAGCCAAAATTCAGTTCAGCCTGCTTTGTGTATTTAGTTTCAGGGATTAGTGAAGGACTGCTCTTTGTGAAAACTAATGCAAATGAATGATACATTGGCTTTTAAAATGACTGCAAAAAGCACATGCTAGATTCCAGTCAATGGTAATGTTTTGGAATTCATCCTTTAACGAATCACATACAAGATTGTCTAAGTGGTTAGGAGAAAGCCTTCATAATTTGTATTTTAACACTAAATACAAGCTTTTAAATTATTTATTTACACATGTAATTCAAACTTCTTCACAAACTAGTTGGAAGTCAAACATTAATTACTGAAGAAATTTTGCCCAAAACATGACCCAGATTGTTTTGGAGGCCGTGCAAATAGTCAGGGAGGAGCAACAGAGGATGTGGAGAATAAGCTGCTGAGGCATGGCAGCATTGTGAAACCTCAGCCCCAGGGCACAGAATCTATATGGGCAGAGGAAGAACTAAGACATACCTGAATAATTGTGAAATGTGGACTAAAAATTCACCTTATGAATCCTTTCTTTTGAATACCATGCAATATTGTGACAGCGACATACTAGCTTTAAAAAAGATCTGTTCCAATCCAGACTTCCAGAACTATGGCATGGAGACAACTTCAGAACATACTGTAATAATAAACACCTGAAGCACATGTATTTACCTGAGAAACACTTTCACTTCAAAAGAGTCACTGTAGCATTTCTGGGATTTACTGAACATGTACACACAGAAAGTGCAGTAAAAAGGTATTCAAGTAGATTCTTTGGTCTAGAGGGAATGTCATAAAATGTTATTTTAGGTCTCGTTGTTCAAGCAGAGAGATGCAGTTGCTCTGTGAACATCTCTGAAATCCCTCCCCATGAACATAATTAGCTAAGGACTGACTTTCTACAGTTTCTAAGAGAAAAAGAAAAGCCCAGTATTAAATACTTGGTGTTTGCTATTTACCAGTCAGTTTTCTTCTAGTCTAAAACACATCCATTTTTTCAGTGATGGGTGTAGTCTGTTGAGAGTTGGGTTTTGTTGAGGGTTCCTACAATATGTGAGAGAAAACCAATCCATTGGCATTTTTTATCATGGTCTTTGCTGTCGCTCTACAGCTAGAGGGAAAAAAGTTAATGCAATAAATCTGTAGAAACAGAGATTGTGTGTAAATGGCTCCCATAAAGCAATAGGTTATGTATCCACCACAAGCTGTATTTAGATGGGTATTTTGTTTGTTTGACTTAACAACTGTTAATCCAGAAAGAGAAATAGATTCTACCACCAGAAAAGCAACTTCTGATCAAAAGTGGTGGCTGGGGAGGAGAGGGGGAAGCTGGAAACATGCTTTCCGTATGCCAGGACAACCAAGCCTTGTTTCACAACTCCCACTCCTTCCTTTTGTGGAGACTTGTCTACAGCAGAGCCCCATAAACCCTCTGCTCCTCTGTGGAGATGTGAGTGTCACTGTCTGCCAGGACCTGGCCTGGTGCTACCAGGTGGGGACAGAGCCAGGCACTGGACCTTTAGACATTGTGGTCTAATGAGTCTCTGGCAGTAGGTGGCCTAATGTGCTTGAGGACATGAATGTCCTCTCTCCAAATGAAAGGCTTTGCCTGACCTTCTTATCTGTTCCAAGGGTGGAAGTTTTCTGACAACTTGCTTTGATGCTGCTGAGGGATGGGGTACCAGGAGGCTGGAATGTGCTTGAGGTCTGAGCTTTCAAGGGCTCAAGGGAGTTTACTTAATCGAAGACCAAAATCTGCTGCAGTCAATGGGAGACTTGCATTGACTCTAGAGCTTTTTGGATCAGGTTCCAAATGATTAATTCCTCATAAACAAAGAGGAAAAAAGAGATTCCAAAGAGTCAGGCCTGGAAGAAAGACAAAATTTGGTCCTATAACTGTCTTGCTCTTTATAAACTGAGTTACATGGTTATATAGCTTCTAATTATCTTGTAATCTTCAGTGCTGTGTGAATATTAATATTTACATGATTGCCGTATGCTACAGTTCTGTGAGTACTTGCACTTCCAAGAAATGCCTGTTCAAGAGTGAAACAAAAAATAACTCACATAGAAGAATAAAGTTTGGCCTCTAGGATCAACTTCCAAGCACATTACTGAAATTCCAGAGTTGAGTATGATATAAACTTCAAAAATGCTGACCGGGAAGGGAGGAAGGAAGGGAGAAGAGAAGAGATGACAGTGAAAAAGAAGACGAGAGTGGAGAAGGACAAGGACCTTGAGGTCAGTAACATTCATTTGCAGTTTTCAAATGAACATATTTAACATAGTCAGGTTTAATTCTGTGTTGTTAAAATAGCGAGGGCATGGCCAGACAAAGATAAGCCTCATCGACTCTCCTATTAGGTGGATGTGTTTTTTCTCACGTCTGCTCTGACCTTTATGTCTGTGTTTTTCGTTACACAGTCATAATGGCCTTAATTCGTCTTCCTTGTGCATTGATCCCAGAGTTGTGGGACTCCCAGGAAAGGAAGCAAAGGTGTTCATTTGATGATCCTTCTGGATCCCTTCCAACTCAGAGCATTCTGTGACTCTGTGATGCTTTTTGCTGGCTCTTGGTGAATGAAAGGCTATGTTGGAAGGCATTGAGCTGGGTGACACCAGCACTCTGCCAGCAGGGCTCTGTTTCTGTGGCGTGCCAAGTGCACCTTGCCTTTGTGTGAGGGACCCTTGTTTCTTTGTGCAACAGAGCAGCAGGATTGAACACAGTTTGAAATGCATGTTCATTACACTCTGAGTTCTTGTGTATACTGATCATTGAAGCTTAAAGGTGAGCAAGAGAAACTCCCTTCTCCTCTCTTAATGTTTCATGGAGCACAAACTGTATGAGAGCAAATATGTGAGGTAGGGTTCTTCACAAGTGAGTGAGTAGACTTCTGACTGCCAACATCAAGCTGATACTCACATAGATAGGTAGCCATCAGCCATTTTTACATTAGGGAACTGAAGTCCTTGAGTGGTTACAAGGGGGAAACATGGCGGTTTTTACTGCCATTCAATCTGGAGAAAGTAGCAAGGGAAGAGACTTCCATGCAGACATGATGTTGCATCTAAGGGTGCTGTGGGAACCAAGTTCACATGGAAAACGTCTTGTGGAAATCAGACATAATTTCCTTTCAAGAACTCCAAATGTGTAACTTTTTATTTTGGCCCCTGGAGCCACACAAAGTCTTTATGGGCAGTCTGCAAAGCATTTTCAGCTGTGGCTATTTGTGATGGAACCCACAGATTATTAGTTTTGTGGTCTCTTTATCCTTCATGGGACTGGAGCTAATTAGAGCTTACAATGACCAGCCGTGTTGGAACTGACAGTCAGCTAACAGTGACAGTCGACAATGAAATATTATATATAACAGACTGTGGATACAATTTAACACATATCCAGGAAAAAAAATTCTTGTCCAGAAGTCCAAGGCTTACCTATCTGCCTTAACATTCTTTAAAAGAAATATTCAGAAATCTTGGCATAGTGCTCAGCATAACAAGCGCATACTAAGAGAGAGAAAAAGCTCAGACTGAACACTACTACATTACAAAATGTTTGTTTGGGTCTAGCAGCTTAAAGAAGCTCTTACTGACCAATCTTAACAACATAGGGACAGCAGAATTTTACATGGTGGCCCTGTCATATAGAATTTGCATTATCAATCAGAAAATCACAGCTGAGCAGAACAGGGTCAGTTCAGTTGCTTCTTGATTTGAAATTGTTCCCCTTCTTCTGTGAGCTGAATGCTCATATAGCAGTTATTTTGTCTTAGCTGGGAAACCACAGTGGACAGCTGGAACATAACTCAGGCAGCCAAGCAGTCTTGCAAGTGATCCTGTGGTTTGCTACTGCACATGTACACCTTCCCATTAACGCTGCAGTTGAACAGAGAGCTTAAATATTCCACACTGGCCTGGAAGTCCTGGAGAGGTGATAACTTCCCAAGGTGCCTGAAAATATGACCTGGCTCAAGGCAAGAGTTTTGAGTGATGAGTAGTCACTGGGTCTGAGGCCACAGAACTGGCCTCTTCCCAAGCCAGGGTGAACATGCTCTTATCAGTGGGGTTTGACAGGAGTACAGCCCAGCGTCTGTTCCTTGGTCTGACTGCACAGACTCTCTAGCATGGAAGGGTCAGCTGCAGAAGAGTAGATGGGCTAAAAATGCTGGGCAAATGCTGACCTACTAGTGGATAACATTCTTATTGTCTTCCTAGGCTCCTTTCTCTGACCTGCCATGTACACATGTCTGTGACAAGCAAAATAAACTCTATAGGTAGTCAGAATATGAGTGGTTAATTCACGCAAAATGGCTATCTTTAAATCTGCAACATCACTCAGGACAGATAGACTGTAGACTGCTGCAGACATGGGTGTATTTCCCTTTATTTCTGTTACAACATATGGTATCCTGGTTATACGGTTAGAGAGAAAGCAGGAGACCATGCTAGATTGGCCAATGTACACGAATTTTTATGCTGTAAATGCTTCCAGTTGCAATGTCTCTCATCTCCTGTCCTCCCTGGGAAATATCTTCAGTGAAACTATCCATGCCTAGTGCTGTCCTCAGCCATCTATAGCATAATGGTTGGGAACAGAACACTAAGGCACAAGGGGATGAGCCCACTGGGAGTGAAATCTTAGTGGGCAATGATTCTTTCTTGAAGGTGGTCTGGGGGTGCCTTTCAAAATACAGTGGAGTTTTCTCCTTCTAAATGTTGCATTGCTGTTTTGTATCATTGGTAAAGGCATATTCATTTTTACCCTAGAGGGTAGACTTTCATTATTTTAATTGTAACAGTTCATGTGCTGCAGAGAGTCTGATTTTTAACATATGTTCCCTGGAATATCAGTTGGAATGAATTACACTCCTTTAAAAAAGTCACTTAACCCAGTACAGGATATTTCTTTTTATACTAGTTGTTTGGAAATGTTAACACTCAAGTGATCTCAAGTATCCTTTGAAGTGAACCCTGGCTTGGAGATCGATTGCTGAAATTAGCACCTTCGTTGTTTTTGCTTTGCTCTGTCTGCTTGAGGTCTCTATAACATGTAAGTTGATTGTTTTACAACTTGGAGGTTATCTTTGACATCTAAAGGGGCAAAGCACTTCATTTTCTTCTCTTCCCTTTTGGGGTTTGGATGTAGAGAACATCTCAGTCATGAGAGTCTCCAAAATGTCTTTGTCTGACAGGCTGAATTACTCAATTTTGATTCAAACAACCAGGACAGATATTTCAGTCTTGTGTAGGAGAAGAGATATGGAGGAGTCTCTGAAGTGGGAAGGTTGTAGGTTGTTTCACACTCAGTATTATCAGGTTGCAGTAGAAGTTGGCATAAGGGAAAAGTCTGGTGAGTTGTGGTGCCTCTGTACTAGATTGGCTAACATAAGGCACCAGCAAGGCTGCTGTTTTCAGGCAACACCTTGTGCCCTGGAAATCAGACCTCTTTATGGAGTCTCAAGGCACTGCAGTCATTAGTCACTTAAAAAAATATCCTGACTCTTGTTTGGCTAAGGCTTAAAGGATACTGCAAGGTTATTTTCTTCCTTACTCACTGGTCTTAAAATAGATTATGCTTCTAAGGAGCTCAGTCTCATGGAAAAGCATGAGATTTTCAGATTGTCACTCAGAAAATTCATAAAAACAGGCCAAGAAGGATTTTTACCTCTCCCAAATGTTTTATCCCTTCTGCTAAGAATACTTGCAGATCCTGACTAAGTTTTTAAAAGAAGGTATAAGACACGCATTCCTCAGTGTGAAACATACATTAAGGAACTTGGAGTGTGATTTATTTCCCAAATATATAAAATAATGTTCCACAAGCTACATCCATTATCTTATATGATGTGATGGTGACAACCTGTATGCACCAAAAAGATTAATCAATAACCCTTTATTTGGAATGCAGCAGAGGAATGAATATAACAAGAAAACAACTTTGTAGCAGTTACAAAATAGCTCAAAAATAGCAGCAATAAAACCTTTCCAGAGCACAAACAGCTACTTTCCTAAGGATATGTCCAAACTGCTTGAGATAACTACTTGAGGGGATACATCTAAATTTCTGACAAGTTAACAGTGTCAGAAAATCACCACAAACCCTTCTTCATGATGCCTGAAGCCCTGAATAAAGCTTGAAGAGGTCATTCAAGCAATGGACTTTATGTCGTCTGACAGCAGAAGGGAATTCCAGTTATTGTTCTATAGTAGTATAAGAGCATTTAAGTTTCTGCTGAAGTTTGTGGAGTTTATTGCTAGTGACAGCAACTACTTTAGTTCTTCTGTGACTGTCTTGAATTTTGTCCTTGGCAACTGTTAAGGGAAAAGAATCTGTGACTTAATTGAAAGGCTCTCATGAAGGGCTCCATTAGAGATTTTCTACTGTACACTAACAGTAAGACTTTTGGAAGGCAGTTTTGTAGAACTGCTTGCCTTCTCCTCTTCCTGATCTTAGGGAGTCTCTGAGACGAAGAAGGTTGTTGTTCTGATGTGGAAAAGAGTTCTGAACTGATGGAAATGTGGCCAGTTTGGGCAATGCCAGAAGTTTAAGATCCTGCTCCAGGATGTGTAATTAATCACTGGAACTCTTGTCCTCAGGTTGTCATAGAAACAAAATAAACTGGATAATCTGAAACAATTGTATTAGCTGAGATTATATAGAAATTTTAAAAGAGAAATAAGGTCTCAAAAATGGAAATGCTAGTCTGTAAATTGATAAGAAAGAAGCTTTTCCAGTTATTTGGTCTCCACAGAAAGGATTTCTTGCACCTGAATGGTGGCTGTTGTCATCAGGATTTGAGCAGGATGATTCACTGAGTCAAAACCTTATCCTATGTGTTGTGCTGCTGTGCTTATACATAGGCTGTACCAAATGTAATTGTAGTTTGGTCTTGTTGGACAAAACTTTGGTGCAGGACTGAGATGGCTAACACCAGGCCAAAGCCTCAGAAAGCTTAAAAAAATAGGAAAAATTATTCTCAGGTTTCAAATTTTCTGAACTGTTCTTTGATTGTTGATTGACTTTGGTGGGACTCAAACCAGGCAAACACAGAAAACTTTTGCTGAATAAGTGTTTGAGGAATGTTAAACTACCATCTGGTTTTAATTAAAATTATTGTCTTAATTAGTCATTTGATTTTGACACACCTAAAACATGTACTCTCTTGGAACAAGTTTTCTCTTTCTTCTGACTAGCCTGTTTCTCAGTCCTCCTTCACAATTTAACCTGTTCTTCAAACAGCAGTATTAGTGGAAGAAAGACAAGTGCTCTGCTCTTGTCAAGATTGAACTCTATACTTTTCTTCCCTCCTGAATCATCTGTTAGAAGGTTGTGAATCCAGGAAATTATTTTTAAAATATTATCTCTGTGATGGAATATGACATCTTTGATGTGGGTGATCCGTCCAAAAAATACATTCTGCTGGTAGATTTTGAGCCTTTCATTAAATTTTAATAATGACTTCATTAAAAAGACGTCAATATAATTTATTTTAACTTAAATGTCATATATGGTTAAGAGTTGGAAAAGTAGCTGACATTTCAAAAGTCACATTTAACTGTTCCTGAAGAATAAAGCTCCAATATTTTATTTTGCCACTCTGCATTTTTTGGTGGTGTAACTTCTATTTCCAGTTCTCCAATTCTCTGCACATACCCATTGTTCTTGGGGCCAACACAGGAATTAGATGTTTCCTCAGGATTAGAGATTCTGTGCCTTTTTCTCTTGCTACCCTCATGAAAATCCCATGTAATTATTTCTGAGCTTCTTTTCATTGTTTTTGTGACTTGTGAGTTCTTGAAGGCAATGAAAAGGATGGGATTTGTTCTAAATTTAGATGAAACTATTCAGAGAACAAGGTATAGGAGAGATGAAACCAGCCTCTAGCAGCTTTCCTGAACTGTATCTTAAAAAAATCACAGCACATCTTGGATCCATCGTCTTTAACAAATTCAGGATGACTACATGTTAATTCAAGCCAGCGCATCTCACAGAATTCAAACAATCCCTTTTTGTCTTAAGCATGCAACTTCTGTTTCAACTCAGGTCTATGCGTCTGAAGGATCCTGGTGAAAGTCTTCAAATAAAATAGAATTCACTATTCCTAAACACATTGTTGAGAGGATTAAATACAACTGCTGTTTTGACTAAACTTCTAGAGCTAATTTCAAGGAGATATTTCTGTGTTACCAAGTGTGTGCAAACAGTAGGCTGAGGAGACTATGGTTGAGTTTCCAATACCATGTGGTCTTTCCGGTCTTTCATGACCTCTTTTGGAGCCACCTGTTCAGTTTCATTCAGTAAATCCTCTGGGTGAAGTTTATGGTTGCAATTCATTACTATGCTGACTTGAGACAAGTAAATGGAACTGCACTGCAAATAAATTTTAACCATTGTTTAGTTTTTAAAAACTTTACTCTGCTTTTACTGAGCACAATGTTTGCAAGGTTGCAGCAGCTCTAGAAAGAGTAGAGCCTGAGATCTCTTACATTGTAAAATGACAAGGGTTCTGCAGTTGTGAGACAGCTAAATAATATATACATTTTCAAAAAATCCATTTGCAACTTCTTAATCAGTTGTTGATCTCTAATCCAATTTAAATGAGTCTTAACTGAAACTCTTCCTTAATATTTCCTTATCTCCATCAGCCTTGGACATTAAGCTTATGTTGACAAATTTAAATAAAGAGAAAAGAAAGGAAAAATAGTTTAATTAGCAGATTAATTCAACAAGCAAGAGTAAGAGGAAGCTGTTATTTTATTTTGTATGTTTAATTTTTAGCAATATAACCAAGAATAAAACCTAGGTTTCACCAACAAACTCATCTGGAGTACATGTGTAAGCAGTTAAAAAAGTACGCTGGACTTTGGCTGCACATCTGTCCTGAACAGTCAAGCAACAGACTGGAGGTTGCTTTTTATTCCTTGCACAGCACAACCTTTTATATTAGAGTCTAAAGAGGAGAAAGAGGAGGGAAAAAGCCCAAACCAACCCCCCTCCCCAACAACTCGATCTTCAAAGCTTTTACCCTTATAAATGAGTTAAATTTCTATTGTGACTTGTGATACCAAAATCCAGAGATACACTCAGAATATAAATAATTGTAAACCAATTTTTCCCTTCAGACACAGTGACAGCATGATTTCCAGAAAGTCACCTCCAAATTCACCATTTGGAAGTAAAACTGTGTTCATCAGATACATGGGTACTGACAGCTGCCCAACATAATGTTGCTTTTTTTCTTTTTTTTTTTTTTTTTTTTTTTTTTTTTTTTTTTTTTTTTTTTTTTTTTTTTTCCTGATAAGTCAATTATTTTTATACACTTACAAGAATAAGATGTGCTCAATCCTGGGATAAAAATGAATCCACTAGTGTAAACTAGGCATAAAACATTAAAAGACAGAAGTTTAGTGAAATCAGATTGCACTTCTTTTGTCGTTTCTTATTCTAGTGGATTTAATTGACCCAAATCTGTGCAAGCTGCAACGTATTCTGATGGAATTTTACTGACAAAAATATTTTTAATGAAAATACTAAAATATTCCTTTTTGGATTTCTGTTAATGTTTGGTAGTTAATGCTTTTTATTTCTACAAACATTTCTAGTGTTTTTTGTAGTATGTGTTCTGTAGTGCTGACTCTAATCGTGCACCCAAGTAAAGAGGAGTTATAATAGAAGATTTGGTTTTTTGGGGGTGGAAAATTTTACTTTTTTGCATAATTTTAGAAAATTTTAATCCATAAACCACAACAAAATTACATGGGAAATTCTGGAAAAAAGGAGAATGCTAATTATATGGAAATGATTCGCTGAAATATGTACTGCAATGTTGATAAATTTGAGTCAGCTTCATATAAAGGCTGTTTTAGAGCCTGACTGACCTCCCTGTTGTCACTGAGCTACCAATTTTCCTTTGTCTCAGCCTAGTCCTAGGTGAGCCACTACTTTTTGGGCACAGATGTTTGGGTGACTCCTCGATCCTCTTTGTTTTTGAGGTCAGTTTTTCATAGATGGATCTGAATACTGTCAGTACGTAAAAAGCAGCCTGTTGGGTCCCTGTGTTGGAAGATGAATTAGGAGGAAATCACTGTGCTTTTACCTCATCCTTTGTGAAAATTCAGAAGGTTGCCACTGTGCTTCTCACTAGGTGAGGGAATCCAGCTTTTTTTTGGGGTGGAGCAAAAATGTTTAAGTGGACAAAACCATTAAAACATGAAAGCACTTATAAGACCGCTGTTACCTCTTAGCTTCTAGTTCCTTGAAGTTGAATTTTAGACGTCGTTTTTGAGGGATGCAGACTTCAATTAAGGTTTCCCTCTAACAGGTGTTCTGAGTTAGGGAACTTGGGACTGGCTGTTATTAAACTCCCCATATCATAATGTAAGGATGTGGGTATAATTTCGTAACAACTGGTAGCAGCCACCTGATCTCTGACTTCTGCTGCTACATTGAGACAATTTCTATCATAGACGTCTCTAACATTTCTTCTCAAGACTAAATGCTTTGCAGGCTGCATCAACAGCAAGTACCTTAAAGACAAATACTTGCTATTACATAGAAGGTACAAATGTCTTTCAAGTCTCCACAAGCTCTACTCATGCTTAGCATCCAACAAATCAGAGTGTGTTATGCATATTACTACAAGTACATAAACACTTTTGGACAGGGTGCTGAAAAGAATTTATTTCTCAACCAGTTTTGTCTCATTTGTTTTAGTTACAAGGAAACTTTATTTTTTCTTTCTTTTAAATGGGACAAAACAACATGAGAAGTCGCCCACAACATCTAACATCTAGATAAACATCCCAGTGACTCAGGCTGCTTCTGCCCTGTCTGCCAGGCCTCTACTGCCACCCACCGTGGGTAGCAGAGGACAAGCTCCAGGTGTGTTGTCAGCTGGAAGTCTTTTGTATCTGTTATGCAGACAAATTGCCAAATGAATCACCACAATGTGATTTACTCAATATGTAGAATTTTGCAATGGGAGAATAGTTTCCCTATAAACAAGCAAATCTTCAAATCTTTTAAAGGGCTATTTCCATTCAAAAGGGTTGCTGAATAATAATGGTTAAATCCTGTAGAAACAGAATTTAAAAGCTGCTCAACTGAGCTTGAATTATGATCTCTGGAAATACAGAATAACTGGGCCCATATTTTTCTTACATTAGTCTCTGAAATAGCATAGCCACATTTGAAAATGTCACACTATGATAAACTCCCATCTGTTGTCCTTCCTCCGTGGAGAGCAGATGTATGTCATTGTTCTTTGCTGGGTGCAACCCAGGACTTTCCAACTTGAACCATCACATGTGGGTAATGTCTTAAAATTGTTACTGTCTGAAAGAACTCTGATGATTACTTTAATTACTTAATTTTTACTCCATTAGTCGATCCCAGACCGTTCCTCAAAAGCAGCACCTGGTTTGTTACTGGCTGGAGGCTGCCTGCACCCCACAGAGGCAGGAGGCAATCATCATCCTTCCTGCAGTGAGCTTGGGCACAGCACCACTTCTGTGGCCACTGCTCTCAGGAGCAGGTCTCTTCAGAGCTGTTCTCACAGCAGCTTTCCCAAACAATAAATTTCTCTGATATAAAACAGAACTGTGCAAATTTTATTATTGTATGTCACTAGAACATACCAAAACGGTCTGAGTGATGAATCAGTTAAGAAAATCCTTCACCCTGTCCTTTTAGTGTTCCATATCCCATGTAGTGTTTGGGTTTGTAAGTTTTTTAAGGCTCCAGTGATAACTCTCATGAGCAGAGTCTTATATGCAGCCATAGAGAAATGTAGGCAGGAGGAGGTCACTGACATGCTGGGAAAATCTGCTGTCTCCTCACACAGGGCAGTCCAAAAATAGTACCTTAACTGGTCCTATTAACTCTTTAAGGTCCTTATCCCACCTCTCATGCCTGTACTTTGGCTGCCTTTGGTGAGTTGACATCACATTTTCCCCTTGAACTCCCTATAAATATGTGATCTGTTTCCTCATAGATTTTGGCATATTTAGTTGCTCACTGATGTGCAACACTTGGTAAGAACTGTCAAAGATGCTACCAGGGGAAGACAGGCTCTGAAATATTAATGTTTTTTTGTTCAAAGACCCCCATTATATCAGCTGTGGCTAGTGTTCTCCAATGCCCAGAAAGAGGACAAGGAGAGAAGAGCAGAGAGGTGTGTTCACTTCTCCCAGAGCATTGCTTGGTTAAGGGCTGGATAATCTCTGTTGCCTTCCTGATGTCTTGCACACCCATGGCTAGGAGAGAGGAACAGCAGCTCAGATGCACAACCACAGAGGTCCTGCTGAGAGGTGATACTACACAATGAATGCCCTTTGGTGTTTGACACAGCTCCACAATTTGGCTGGGATTCACCTTAGGCAAATGTGTCCCTGGCATCAGGAAGAAGAGCTGCCCCAGGCCATGCAAGGCAGGAGTGTCACACTGAAGGCTTTCCCCAGGAGGAGCTTGGTTCTCCCTGCAGTGCCTTGCTAGGCTGCTCTGCAAATGACAAATGGCTTCTCTGAGGACTAGTAATAGGGGAAGCTGTCCAAACAAAGTAGATTTACACTCCAAGGCTCTACTATACCTAGCTGACAGTTCTGGTGCTGCTGATGGCCCATACCTGTGGCCAGCCTGTCTTTCATTTTCAACATGAAAGTATCTATCTTCCCATCAAAGAGGCTTTCAGGAAAACCTGATTTTCAGCTCATAGTTTGATGAAAGCAAAATCTTTTCCTCATGACTACTTTGGGAGTACAAGAGAAATGCCAAGCTCTACTATGACTTATGTCATTTTAGATAAGATGTACAGAGCTTTGGCTGCTTCCTCTTGTGAAACCCTTCCATTTGGCATTATAATAATACAGGGAAGACAGGGCCACATTTCCTCTTCGTGGGAGCAGGGACTTTGATTTGTGAGTGAAGATGGTTGTAATACCAAAGTATTATGAGGTAAAATTTAGATCACAGATTCAAGTTTTCTGATGTAAGTCATGGAAAACCTTGCCAGTCATCCTAGCTGTATCCCATTCAGCCTCCACAGCACAAAGCAAGAAAAAAACACTGTCCAAACAGAAAGGATGTGATCACACATTTCTCAGGTTGCTGCTAAGAACAGTTTTATTAAACAACAGATACATTTTGCGGCACAAAGCAGTAATGGGCATGCTGAACTCAGAGTATGAAGGTCATTTATGTGAAAAATGTATGGCAAATACTTATTGATAAGTTGCAGGCAACCACAGTCAAGAGTGAAAAGCTTTATGTGCTACTAGCATAAAACAGAGTTTTCAATCCAGTGACAGCATTAACTGTTTTGAAACCCCTCAGGGTCAATACTGCAAGTGTGTCCTCATATGCCCAAGATTCATGTCTTTCTCCATCTGGCTCTTCTCTCCAAACAGTTTTATATTGTTCTACTGACTGTGATGCGTATATCACCCAGCTCAGATCTCCAGGAGAGTAGAACTGAGTCAACAGAGCTGAAGATGAATGTACTAAAATTTTGAGTGATACCAGGTGACAGGAAAGCATCTTCAAATGACCATTTTAAAGGGAATTAGGGAAAATGTTTAGGCAAAGAGGAAAACATTAGGGCAGAGAAAATTAATAGGTGTTTTGAAAATATAGAAATCAGTAAGTATAGAGAAATGTAAAATTACATCCTTAAAAATTATGCAGAGTAAAAAAAAAAAAAAAGTGCTTTTGATTTACAAGTTCTAGGTAGTAAAAGGGGGGAAGGGAAGTTTTTTATCTAGGATTGCTAGTGGGTTACTAGATGTAACCATTAAAAAGGTCTACTATTGATCATTTTAAAAGCTGAATGGGCTTTTTGGATATGTGTGTTATCCCAGAAATTGATTCCATGTGAGTGGTATGTGAGTGACATTTTACTGATTCCAGTCCTAGCTGTGTGCGTGACACAGTCTGTCACTGCTTTTTCACCTTTTGTGCACTGGAGCTGTTTGTTCTGGCTTAAAGCTTACAGAAAATTTATGATGTGTCGTGTAACAAGACAGCAAAAAGTGAAAAGGGGCCATAAAAGCCAGTGGAATCTTTGTTATATTTGTCTGTTATAACTAGGAAATGTTGGGATACAGCTCTGCTGTATTCTGTCCACATACATAAGTAGGGGATGCTGAATGCTGATGCTTAAAATAAAAGAATTTTTCTCCAATGCAGAACCACCCAAATGGCCCAAGAGGCAGAATCTCATGTATTCTTCTGGCTGAAACTCAGTTGCTGTGTTTTAAGGGCCAGAATATCAGGCATGACATTGCTATTTTGCCTGTGTGTGAACAGACTCGGCATGTCAAGGCAGTGATGTGCAAACCCTAATGGACAAAGGCTAAGGGTTTTGATGCAGTGGAGAAGGGCACCAGACTGTCCTTCCTTGAGAATTAGACTGCCACAAATCTGAGAAGGAATTGCTTTTCAATTTTATGGGTTATTAATAATTGATCATAAGTGAGTGTGCTCTTTGGATTTCTCTTCCCTTCCTTAAGCTATCTAGTTTTAATGAAAGGATATTTGTTCTCTATTAGCCCTTTGGTGTCTGTCTCCCTTTTTTTCTCTCCTTCTTTTTTCCAGATACCTCTCACAACTGCTATATTGTGCTCTCTTTGAGGAGTTCCTCAAGAGGGCACATACCTGTCCTACAAAGAAAAGGTTGTACGTAGGAGTTGACACACTGCTGTCACGGTGCCGCAGAAACAGACCCTAGTATTTCTTAATCTTTTCTGCAATAAGAAAAATTCTATTTGACTTTTGTAGCAGTGGGGCTTGTGTTCTCACTGCCTCCCACTTGAGCACAGCAATTCTTGATCGGGTACAGCATCAGATTGCAGCGGGGTTAGCATGTGGTAACAAGAATGATGCTGGGGTGCCTGAAGGAGGGAGAGCATTGCTCTAATTTTAAATCACTGAATTGGCAGCTTCATCTTAGATCAGTTTACCCAGACTCAAAGGATATTGCTATGATCTATTTAACTGAAATTGACCTTCACTGATAGGAGGTAATTACATTCCAGTGGCAAACTTCTGTTAATCAGTCCCTGTGTGACACTGTCCTTAGGTTTAGAAACATTACTTTCAAGCTGTGAGAACAGATTTTTAAACCCAGCTTTGGGACTTCCTGAGTCCCAGCCAACCTGTGGGCAGCTGAGCATGTGTGCTGTGTGGTTTTTAAATCACATATTTTCTACTGTGAGATAATTTTGCAGAGCAGGCTCAGTCTAACCTGTGACCAATCTTACCTGACTCCCGGGCACTCTTGTTCTTAGCAGGGAAGAGTAAGATAAGAAGAATCCTGCCTGATGTGTCTTCTTCCTGTGTGCAGTGAAAGTCTCACCTCCCACAATCTCTTATCTGTATAGGGACAGCACTAGCATGGCTCCACAGGCCTGCTCTAAAAGAAGGCAAGAAGAGACTGGGAAGAGCCAGTGCTAGGGACACCTATTTCTGGAAAAGGGCTGAAAGCCATCAAAGCAATTCATGTTTATGGGTCATCAAGGAAGACAGAAATAGGAAGCTGCCTTGTTCATGTCCTCATTTAACAATGACTTATGGGCATGGGAGAGGAAACTCTTATTGAATGGCAACAGCAGATGCCAAGTCAGGTTACTCTGCTGTCTGAATAGGTTAAATCCAGTGAATACCATCAGAGGGTGTTAGAGTGTCCTAGAGAAAAGATATGTGGATGAGAAGGGTGACCAGTTCTGCCTCTCAGCCCCAGCCTTTCCCATAAGCCTCTGTAAAGAGACCTAAATGCTTATGGAGTGGCATTTGGACATGAGGATGTCTGGTCACATGAGAGAAATCTTATGTGTTTGAGGAATCAGCCCTACTTACTGATATTTAACTCTATCTAAACATTCAAAGCTTCACATTTAGACAGTCATCTGAGGAAAGAGGTGAGTTAGGACCCATATGTTATATCCACAATTGTCCTTTGTTTTATTCTAATAGTTTTACAGACTTGCAATTATTATGAAAATACTTTGGGATTGAAGCTTTGCTTACTTTTGTAAAAGCTGACATTGTTATGATCCTTTTCCTCCTTTTAATATACTGTGACAATTTGCAAACTGTTTTCTTTATGTGACCTCGGAGTCTGTGTGGAAGATTTGTTGTTTTGCCTTGTTCTCTGATTCTCCTCAGTGGTGTTAAATTTGTTGAGGGCTATGTGCAACAAACTCTACTGCACACTTATGGGAAGGCCCTGCATGATTGTAAGGGAAGGTAAGAAGGAGAAGAAATGATGAAGTATTGTCTGTTTAAATTTAAGTACAGCTGAGCTGCTAAGCCAATTCCATTTCACCTCCATGGCCAACACATACACCCTTCCCATGAGACCTTACAGGTACTGGTGGTGGTGGTCAGTGCTTCACAAGGTCCTCTCTCAGCTATTTCAAAACACTTGCTCTTTATTTGTGCTTTCTTGGAACCCCCTCTCAGAAAAAGCGGGTCTGAGAAAATCTGTTTCTGCTTGTGTTGTCTTGAGTCCAGGTTCAAATTGTGTCCAAAAAGAGCTCATCATTTTGTGTGCCTCAGCCCATATATAGAGGAAAGCAGCTTACTGGAGTCAAGACCAATAACCAGACAGCTTTATTTCTACTGAAATAGAAGTGATATGGGAAAAGATCAGACTTTGTTTATTCAGAGTAGAGAAAAGATCCTGTTATGGCTGAGACAAAAGGCAGCAGGATATACACATCTAAATGTAATGCTACTAAGGTGCTTGTAGGAGTGGAGAACTGCCAGGCATCCTGATTGCATTCTAGTGCCTAAACCAAACAGAGTGGAAAAGTGCCTCTGTGCTTTAATGACCTTTCCTGGGGTCACATTCTAGTCCCATTCATTCGGGGTTTGAATTCTTTTTTTTCTCTCTTGTGAAAACGTTTTAATGTTAAAGTTCATCATGAATCTTGGAAGTATTTCTGAACCTTCCCCAAAGACCTCTGAAGCACTCACACCTGTCTGTTGGTGCTGACTTGCTGCACACGTTATTCTGTATCAAGTCTCAAAAATTGCCTGGTTTGAGCAGCCTGCTGATGTTCCCCATAAAAAAAGAAAAGCTTTAGGAATCCCAAGAGCCTGGACAAATAGTAGAACTATTTCTCTTGTAGGACACAATTTCTATGTTCTTAGCCTAGTTTATGCATTGATTCACTGGATGACCTTGGAGAAAGTGTACTGGAACAGGGATTGACTTCATCAGGCTGGTGATTAACTCATCTCAGCCTTGTACTTGTAAAAGAAAGGTTTCTGTGTGAAAGAAAAGCCCCTACCAAGGCCTTAATTCAGCTCTTTTCATGCTTGTTGTGCTTTACTCTGAGTTTTCTTTTACAAAAACAATGCCATCTTTTATGGTTGAGAGGAGTGGAGTTTGTCAGAACAGAGTGATATAACAGAGAGGCTTCCATTTGCCAAAGATTCAATCCAATACTGATGGGAAAATCTAAATGAAGCTCCTCCAAACATTTCTGATCCATACTGCAATATTATTTGGAACCAGAAATATCTGAATGTTCATCTCCATGCTTGTTCATAAAAGATGACCCCTAAAAATCACATCCTTTACTCTCAATTATGAAAGAAATATCTAGTAGCTCTTTTCTTCACCACATTTTGATAGTGAGCTTGGAGAGTGTTTGCACTGGAAAACTGCCCAGAGAGCATTTTATTGGTTACATTCAATTTTAAAATGGTTTATATCTCCCTAAACCCTTGGTTCACAGTATTTAATATTACTAATGGGATGGTGAGATTGCCAAGCATTTATCAGCATAGAGATATCAGAACGGAAATAGTAAAACAACACATTAATCTTTGAGTTCTCAACATGTCACCATAGAAACACCCGCTGCCCATTATCTAAGTCTTACAAAAATACCAAGTTGTTAATAACAGACACGTTGGAAGAGCAGTAGAAGTGCTGGGGAATGAATACTGCCATTGGCCCAATCCTCCCTTTCCTTATTCATCTTTGGTCACAACCTAGACTTGCAGGTAGCACTTCTTGCCTCCCATGGAGAAAGATCATTGCCATGTTGTCTTGAAAGGAAAGATAAGAGACAGATTGCTTTGTTGTTTTTAAAATAAGTGACACTAAATATTCTTATGCATGATAGTTGATCTGTGATGATAGCAGAGCTCTTATTGGCTTCACTGTCACAAGGTGAATGAAATTCTTAGGGACCTGGCATTTATTGCAAACCAAGTTAGAGCCTTAATGGTGAGGTGGAAACCAAATTGCAGGCTTTACTGGGTAAATGAAGTTTACATAACTGTCACCTCATTAAACAGCCTGCTTCCCTCTGGGTAGTGAAGGAACTGGAGCTAAGTAACACATTTGTCAAGGTCTTTCCACTTTCTACTACAAGCAGAAATAATTGATCTCTTTGTACTATTCAAATCTAAAGTTGTGTGGGTTTTTTTGTGGTTTTTTTTTTTGTTTTGTTTTTGTTTTTGTTTTCTTTTGTTTTGTTTTGTTTAATTTATGACTGGGGAGGTAACAAAACTGTCTGACAGCAAATATTTTTTGATATATTAGGATGGTAATCTTTCCTGAGAAAGAAGGCTCTTCTGGTACAGTCTCTGGCATACTCAGAGGCAGCATGAATACCTCAGCTGGTTTTGGCTTTGTCTAGTCTTTCAGTGAAGGAAGGAATTTTCAGCTTCCAGTAAAGAAGAAGAAGAGTAAATGCTTCCCAGCTGGGCTTAACCCACCACCTTTGCTTAGACCAGGAATTATGCTGCAAAGAGTACTGCATCACACAGGCTGAGGGTTGTGAGCAGGACCATCATCTTATTCATACGTTATGATACCAATATTTTCCAAAGGCTCTTTATAAGTAATGGAACTGCTGCTTTATAACTTGTCCTCATGAAAGTGGTGATGATTTTATTTGCAGAGTAGGCAATGGGGCAAAATAGAGATTCTGTCTTTTAATCCAAATATCCTAGGGCATAGAGAGCATCTGAAGCCAAATGTGGGTTTTATCTGCCTTGATATGCAGCTGTACCTTTTCCATGAGGAGTGCACACGTAGCCTTTCCCTCATGAACAAGGGTTTTGATGTTAACCTATACACACACAAGCTCACAGGCCTTTGGTATGGCTCTCAAATAGTTGGCGCATTTCTTCTAAAATCAGATCCCACACACAAAATGTATATTTAAGTCAAACTTTCTCTGTGAGACACTTACCTTAAGCCCCACAGAGGCTTTGCAGGTGTGTCAGAAATAACCAGAGCTCACATAGCTGCAAGGAAAATAAAAAGCTCTGTTTATTCACTTAGTGATCTGGCTGCTTGTGTCATCCACAATGTCAGACAAAATATCAGCACCTCTGTTTAACTTATGTTTCCACTTTTCACAGACCTGATATCCTTAAGTATAACTAATACCTGCTGTATATCTTATGGAGGGTTGGGAGGCATGTCTGAAAATTGCAACAGCAGTTCTGTAAGAAATCAGTCAATGGCTATCTCACACAACCATGTATACAGATAGTAATGATCCTTTGGGTGCATTTTAGAACTACAGAAAAGCTCAAACTACCAACCTTGCAGATTCTTTGATGTTACTTGCCCAGAGCATTTTATCCAACCAGAATAAACCCTGTGCACTGGTGATGACCTAGTGGAGCACACTGCAGGGGAAATCATTAATGCCCACACATTTGTTCCCTTGGTCACCACGGCCTAAGAATAAACAGTCATCTGTGGTGATGCATGTGCACTTTGCAGGGATTAGCACATCTGTATGTTTCCATTTTTTAATAAAATGTCAGCAACATGAGTGTTACAGCACTTGTGATGATTACTGTGTTGTGCATCTGCTAAAAACTAATGATGCAAGTAATTTCTAAAGTTCAAACACTTGCTTCATTTCCTAAAGCTCAAAGTTAGAACACTTCTGGGAACTAATGCAAATTTCTGAATTGAATTAGGAGGGGCTTTTTCATTCTACAAAAGGGTTAAATGTCCTACCAGAGTACAACTGCACACAGTAGACCACACATAGTAAAAGTTCCAAACTAGATAAATTAAAGTCTTGATTTGCATTTATTTTTGGAGGCACAGGATAAGTCAGAGCCTCATCTTCTCATTTAAATGAGTGAAATTTTGCCCTTTTTTTTAATACTCTGGATATGGTACCTTTTTTTTCCTTCAGTAAGTTCAATCTGGTAATGTGTGTGTGTATATATGTATATATCTATATCTATCTTATATCTTACATCTTATATACATTTATACACACACACACATATATATATTTCTTTGGTTTTAATCTTTTTTTCTACTGAATGAGGTTTAAACTTGTATTCTAAGCACACATCCATGTCTAGATTTGTCTGTACCTGAGAACTAGACTGGACTGCTCTTGCTAAGCTAATCTAGTTATCTTGACCTGAACACCCTTTCCAACAAAGGCTACCTGCTGAGGCTGACTGCAGCAAGGCATCTATTTCAGCAGAGGGCTGGTTTAGGCAGGGAATATAGTGTATTGAGATAGTGTGTGACTTATATTGCATTCTGTTTCTTCTTTAGAAGAAACCATTGGAAATATGTGTCCATTGGAAATATGTGTCCATTGGAAATATGCTTAGTGAGCAGATGATGTGGAGAACAACTCCACTCTGATAGTTCCAAACATCACATGGCTTTGAAAGCAAAGTAATTTCCTTGTGTTGGCAACTGTATGATTGGACCAGGGCAGATTTTTTCTTGGTAAAGAGAAAATAACTGTTCTCTGCCACCATAGCCTAAAGCTAGCTTGTAATCATCCAACAGCTGACCAGTGTTCTGAGGTGTCCTATAACAGCTGGTATGACCCAAAGATCATAGAGCTAATGGTTGCTTGGTTGTTTTCAGAATTAAATTCCTAGTCCAGAAAAATCTCCTAATTCTATCACATTAGGAGCGGTTAAATTTAGAATTTGCTCTGACTCCTAATGGAAGGCAGTGTTCCATAGCTGAGGCTTAGGTCAAGCTGAGTGAGAGGTCCAA
The DNA here is from genome assembly GCF_009819655.1 of Sylvia atricapilla. Lineage (NCBI taxonomy): Eukaryota > Metazoa > Chordata > Aves > Passeriformes > Sylviidae > Sylvia > Sylvia atricapilla. The sequence goes on from NC_089174.1 coordinate 70,931,463, forward strand.
AGGAGCACCTTGCACACCTGCACTGAGGATATAACAACAGCCACTCTAATTCCAGAAATATGAGCCTCCCAATGTGTTAGTACCATCCTACAGAGGTTCAGTCACAGCTGAATAAAGAGCTTTTGGTGAAGCACAACATATGGAACTTTAGGAGTAATTCCTGAGTCAAAGACATCCCAAAGTACTTTGCTTCCCTCTGATGTGCACAGCACAATTTCAATAATTTCTGGATGTCCTCAGCTCCTTCTTATCTGCATTTACATTTACCTTCAGCTTTCCTAACCCCATCCCTATCCACATCTCACCTATGGCCATAGGAACCTGCATCTTTGTCCCTGGGAATGGTGGAACAACAGCCTGAAGTATCTGGAGGTAATACCTGCTCATTTTAGAAACTCACATAGTTCCTTTCCCTTCCAACACAGTCATGCAAAGTATGATAGAGAGTAAAATGAAGTTGGACAAATAATTTAATCACTACCTTACAGTATTCTCTTTTCTGAAATATAAGTCCTAAATAAAGAGGATCCTGTAAACTTTAACTATAGGAATTAATTTTAGTAATGTAAAATTTCCACTTAGATTCAGCAGTGCATTTATCAATGGTAGCAGTCACAGAGCTCAGTAGTAACCTATTTTTGGGTCATGCCCTAATGTTAAGAACAGCTTTGCCCTACATTTGGGAACATTTGGAATGATGTGGTGAGATTGTCATAGTACTCCCCTGTGGCTAAGAAAATAGCTTTTACAGTTCTCTTTGCTGAATGAATATCTGAGGAATCTTAAGGCAGGGAGGTGCAGGTTCATCTTGGTAAGTTGTATCTCCCCTCTCCTTGCAGGCAAGACCACAGTAATTCTAAACAATGTTGTTTAAAGCAGTCTCTGAAGTCCTGGGATAGCTTGAGAAGCTAATTAGGGTTTATAAAGCCTAAGTAGGACCCTGCATGAAGATTAGCCGTGGCTTCTTCAGCCTAAGACATTGCTATAGAGACTTTGCTCATCTGCATTTCCAACCTTGTGGTACAAAAGTTTTGAAGTCTGAGTTGCATTATAGCCTGGATGTTTGAGCTGAGATCCAGATGAGTATGTGTGCACTGGGAGAGCCAGACACGCCCCTGTTCCAGAGGGCATGCTGTCCTGTGCCTGGAGGTGGCTGCCATGTCTCTACAGACTGCCTCAGCAGGCTGCCACGTGGGCAGAACAGGTGCTTGTGGGTGGCAGTATCATTTACCCACTGCCATCAGGATGGAGTCACCACTCCACACACTGAACAGTGTCAGCAGCAGTTGTCTGTTCAAGATCATGATGTGCACAGGCCCAGGATTAGAGCAGATTGCTGGTTGCAGCCACCTGAGACCATAGTGTGAGTGCTTGCAAATGGGTTGCTGGTTTTGCTTTCTCTCTATATTTGTATTCAGTATACTTCTTTCAGTATAATGCAGCAGGATACAAACTGATAGTGATGAAGAAAGTTAAGAGAATTATTTTTAACATGCTAGTAGATGCATAGACCCTGAAGGGAAAAAATAAAAGGAATTGCAGGACTCACACAGCTTTCTCTGCAAACATCTTTGAGAAAACCAGACCTGAAAACATTTTCCACATGAAATTCTTTAAAAAAGAAAGGGAATAAATAAAGCACATCTTTTTTACAGGAAGGAGCTCTATTCCCAGTGTTTCAGCACAGTGCAAAACTTCAGTTGACTGCAGAAGTAAAAGCAAAACTGGTGGCTGGTATGTACCTAAGCTCTTGAGCTGTGCTGGACAGAAATAGAGGTAGGTCAAGGGCAAATGACAGCAGGAAGAGGCAGCTGCAGCTCCTTGGCTTGGGCATCTTCACTGTTACTCCAGAACCACATGCCCATTGATTTTTGTGAGGTCAAATCTTCTGTTCACACAAGCTTATGCAGGATCTTAGTTTAGCTAAATCTCTCAATTTGTAAACATATTCTTCCAACTCTCAGAGTGCTGGGAATACTATTTTAACCTGAATGCTGTAAATTTAACCCATCAAGTTATCACTGGGAAAAGCCAATGTTTAGCAACCAACCTCCACCTGTGAACATCAGCAAGAGCAGCATGTTGTAGTACCAACCTACTTCTCCTCTGCAGGTTACCTCCATCTCATCTTCATCTGATGGAGTGAGATGGTTTCATTAGGAGCCATGTGATAAGGCACAAACCCATCCTTTTAAAACTTTAAATGGAATTTAAAGTACTGTCTGTACACAACCCTGCTATAACTTTTCTTATCCTTGGGTTGTACAACAATGATTTCCATTCACAGGCTTAAACTTAACTGAGTAATTTTCCTTGATGCATTATTGAGAAACCACTTAGACCCATGAATTCATTCTTGCTTTATTTCATATTTGTTAAGAAATTAACACTTAAAGTGCTTTTCACAGGGGCTCACTTTTGCAAAGTGAATACCATCAACTCTGTTAAACAGAGGTTTCCAGTAAATAGACAATACCTTGCAGAATTAAGCTTAAAATTAATCTTATCAGGGAAAACAGTGTTGTTCTGAATATGTAACTTGTATGAATTTTTGCATGTTTAAGTGAACAGAAGATACTCAGCATGTATTGAAGCTGGGACAATCCTGCCAGAAGTGTTTCATCAGAGCAGTCCTTATCTGTGAGAAGTCAAGGATACTGAGTAAATCACACAGCTGATTCTGAACATGGATTTATTTCATGGAGTCTTAAAAGAGACTGGTGAAACTTAACATCCTTGTTTATGGCAAAAACCATTTGAAACAAATACTTATCTAAATGCATTTGTCCCTGCAGGTCGGCACAGGGAAAGGCACAATACAGCCACCTATGGTGTCTCTCCAATATGATTTCCATTGTTGATTTTTGTCTCATCTGGATACCATCCCTTGTACTGGTGTTGAACTACAAGAGAAAAGCTTTTCAGGAGCAGTGAGTGATCTAGCAGCCTCCGTTACCATTCTGGAACTTCATGGCTAGCTGCTGGTGCCAGTGGAAGCATCCACAAAGATCTTCACAGACAATAAATTGGATAAATTGTTGGAAAACCAAGACAGGGGAACAACCACATGACATTCAGCAGATCTTCCATGGCTAAGCTAAAAGATTTTAGTATATTTATTTGTGGCAGGTAGTGGAGCTTGAGGATAACTACGAAATCAGCCCCAGCTGTCAGCAAAATGATATGTCTGTTTAAATGCTGTGTTTGAACTTGCCTTTGAATTGTAGCCCAGGTGAAAAACAGGCATGCTAGTATCTAAATATTCCTGGTTAATTACAGCAGAAATGCATGTGATGCACAGAAACCTTTTAGTAATGTCCTGTATTACAAGAGTTCTATCAGTTTTGAAGGCTTTCAAAATTCCTGAGAGCTAGCAAATGTGAAGTGTTTCAGACTAGAAATTATGGCTCTTTCTCTCCATTTATTGTATATGCAGAAGGACAAATTCAGAACAGATCCAACTTTCCTGATTTTTTTGGGATGTGGCTGAGACAAACTTTGCCCTTTTAACTCTTGTTTTTCTTTACAAGCTGTGTTTAAATGCTTTGGGCTCGTGTAGTTTTTTATTACAAAGAAAACATACTTACTCTGCGCCTCCTTGTGTCACTATTTTGACATACCACCCCTTCTTTTCTCTCCAGGCAGTCTCTGGAGAGCCTGGAAGAGTGTAACAGCTCATTGACTTGCAATGTGATTAATCCTTGGATTAGTCAAAATATGATGCAAACAGATCCTGACCCAGTGCTGAATGCTGTTCTTGCCTGTGCATGCAGTGTTAGGTACCTTACAACTGTCTCAAATTGATCAGGACATCCGGATTTTGTAACCTCATTTTATAACTGTTCCTCTCTCTCAAATTCCATCCTGTGAAGTTCTGAGGATATGTAACAAGAAGCCACCCAGTTACTATTCCTTGCAGCTATCTGCCAGTGTCACCTGCTTCTCTGGCATCATCATGCAAGCATGCACTGTCACAGTCCCCACTGGAATCTCAGCTCGCGAGTTGAGATTCACACCATCACTCAGCCTGACAAGAGTGTTGACTCCTGGAGCCAGAGCTGTGCTTGGGAGCACATAAAAGCACCAGAGTCCCCTACATCTTGGCAGGACTTCAAGGACTTTCCCAACGAAGAGATCTTGACAGCATAGTTGTAAACTCCACAGGCCCCAAGGGCTCAAACACCATGATATTTATGCTGCAGACTGGATTGCCAAGATAGTATCACTGTAATGCAGACATCGGCCCTGGGTAAGAAGCAGCATTTCTCACACCTGTTAATTGGCATTTGAAAAAATTGAGGCTGACTGGAGTGGGCAGTATGACTGAGAAAGACAATGCATGTAAGGGCTGTATCCAGTGTTTATTCTGTTCAGAAAGATTTCAGTTACATGGCTACCACAAATAATTGCAAAAGCCAGTATTAATTGAAGGAATTGAATACTGAATTATTGACATTCCTGGTATATTTAGTATATTTAAGACTGTTGTTCTACAGCCTTTCCAGTCCTTATGACAGCTTCAGTCTCTGCAAAAATGTAAGAAGTCTAGAGCTGTTACATCCATAACATGCTTAGGAAGCATGTAATAGTATGACCAACTACTTTGAGATTACATGCAGGCTTTCAAATGAAGCATAATCTTCATGCTTTGTTCAGTTTCTATCCCAGCTGGAAATACTGTATCTAAAATAGGTATTTCAAAACTTTCACTGGACTGGTCTGACTGTAGAAGTAAGCCCAGGAGTTTTTGTATTAGTTAAAGTAGTTATTAGAATATTAAAGAGAAGAGATGAAGCTAGAGACCTTTGGCAGGTATTGTTTCTGGCACTTCAGGCAGTGTGAGGTAAGTGCAGCAGCACTAAAGATCATGAAGTAGAGTGTTGACAGCAGATTTCAGATGCTACCTGTTGAAACAAATGGGGCAATTAACACCTTGAGAACTAGTTTTTAAGTTCGTTCATGTGGGGAAAACCTTAACAATTTCTGAAGATGTAACTGCATTACTCGGCTCTGATCCTCAATATTTTTTCCTAAGCATTGCACGGTTTAGCATAACATTTAAAAAGAAATTGGACCATAAAAAGCATAATATGCGACTCAGACAGATTTCTCCATAAGAAAAAAAACCAGAACAGAATATTTAAAATTCTGCTAATAACTCTGAACTCTATTTTGTTGGTCTAAAGACAAATTTTCTGAACAAACTAATTTTAACTTGGAACAACTCCATTCCTTTCAAAATATTATTAATGGAAATATGATCCATCTTGGTAATATGAGAATCTCAACCATGGGAAGTCAAACCCCAAACCATCTTGAAATTATTCAGCATCATGTAAAATATCTTGAAAGTGCTCCTACACAGTAGCAGCAATCCATCACATTCTTAGGAAAACCCCCTCCTCAATGAATGTAAGAAAAATGAGAATGGTAAAATTTTTTTCACTAGTAGTTGAAAATTGGCATCCTAAAACTTAGAATCAGAGCATGGCTTGAGTTAAAGATCCATCTAGTTTCGACCTAGCTCCTTTCCATGGGTGGGGATGCCACTCACCAGTCCAGACTGCTCACAGCCAAATCCAGCCTGGCCTTGAACACTTCCTGGGATGGGGCATCCACAGCTTCTCTGTTCTAGTGCCTCATCACCCTCTGAGTATCAGTATATGCCTAATATCTAATCCAAATCTCTCCTCTTTTAGTCTGACAATTGTCCCTTGTCCTATCATTATCTGCTGTAAAAAGTCAATCCCTATCTTTTTTTATAATCTCCATTTAAATACAAAAATACCTCAATAAGGTCTCTCTGTAACCCTGACTGCCTCAGGCTGAATATCCCCAATACCCCTCTCAGTCTGTCCTCACAGCAGAGGTCCTCCAGCCCCTGATCAGCTTCGTGGCCTCCTCTAGACCCTCTCCACCAGTTCATGTCTTTTTCATGCTAGAGACCCGAGAGCTGGATTCAGCTCCCCTCCAGGTGGGGTCTCACAAGGACAGAGTAGATGGGAACAATCACCTCCCTTGGAATGCTTGTCTCATCTGTAAAAATTCTGTAATAATATTCCTGCTCAGATTTTCTCCTAGTTGTTTCTCTATTTCTAATAAGAGTGGGGAAAACAACACTCTATGCCAGCTACTGCTGTGCTTTTTTCATTTCTTCCCTTTCCCTTGCCTCATCCCCCATACTGTAGGTGCCCTTGTTAGACTGTTTTATTTCAGGTATCAACCTTTGTACTTTTCTCCTATTTAAAGAATCTTTTTGTTGTTTTCTTTTTAGGGTGGTGGTGGTTTTGTGGGTTTTTTGGTGGTGCCTTTTTTTTTTTTTTTTTTTTTTTTTTTCGGGAGGGGGGTGGGGGGGTGTTGTTTCTTTGTTTATTTTCTTTAGATGTCTTTCCCGGAGGAACATGTCTAGCATTTGAAACCAGTGCAAACAGATCCTCCGGGTGAGGTGAACGCGTCCAGGAAAGGGACAGCGGAGCGAGCGAGGTCCGGGCGGGTCGGGGTCCCTCTGGCGGCCACCAGCCCTTCGCCCCCCTGTCTGTCCCCTGTCTCTCCCCTGTCTGTCCCCTGTCTGTCCCCTGTCTGTCCCCTGTCTCTCCCCTGTCTGTCCCCTGTCTCTCCCCTGTCTCTCCCCTGTCTCTCCCCTGTCTGTCCCCTGTCTGTCCCCTGTCTGTCCCCGTCTGTCCCCTGTCTGTCCCCTGTCTCTCCCCTGTCTCTCCCCTGTCTGTCCCCTGTCTGTCCCCTGTCTCTCCCCTGTCTGTCCCCTGTCTCTCCCTTGTCTGTCCCCTGTCTCTCCCCTGTCTCTCCCCTGTCTGTCCCCTGTCTGTCCCCTGTCTCTCCCCTGTCTCTCCCCTGTCTGTCCCCTGTCTGTCCCCTGTCTCTCCCTTGTCTGTCCCCTGTCTCTCCCCTGTCTCTCCCCTGTCTGTCCCCTGTCTGTCCCCTGTCTCTCCCCTGTCTGTCCCCTCTCTTTCCCCTGTCTCTCCCCTGTATGTCCCCTGTCTGTCCCCTGTCTCTCCCCTGTCTGTCCCCTGTCTCTCCCCTGTCTGTCCCCTGTCTGTCCCCTGTCTCTCCCCTGTCTCTCCCCTATCTCTCCCCTATCTCTCCCCTGTCTCTCCCCTGTCTCTCCCCTGTCTGTCCCCTGTCTGTCCCCTGTCTGTCCCCTGTCTCTCCCCTGTCTGTCCCCTCTCTCTCCCCTGTCTCTCCCCTGTATGTCCCCTGTCTGTCCCCTGTCTCTCCCCTGTCTGTCCCCTGTCTCTCCCTTGTCTGTCCCCTGTCTCTCCCCTGTCTCTCCCCTATCTCTCCCCTATCTCTCCCCTGTCTGTCCCCTGTCTCTCCCCTGTCTGTCCCCTGTCTCTCCCTTGTCTGTCCCCTGTCTCTCCCCTGTCTCTCCCCTATCTCTCCCCTATCTCTCCCCTATCTCTCCCCTGTCTCTCCCCTGTCTCTCCCCTGTCTGTCCCCTGTCTGTCCCCTGTCTCTCCCCTGTCTCTCCCCTGTCTCTCCCCTGTCTCTCCCCTGTCGCCCCTCCGGTGCCGGCTCGCCCACGGGAGCACCCCACACCACACTGCTGCCGGTCTCGCCCCGGTTCTACTCACTCCGCGCTTTAACCTCTTTGCCTGTGTTTTTTTACTTCTTTGGAGCAGCAATTTTCAGCCGTCAAACTCATTCTCCTTTTCTTTGCTAAGTCCGGTACTTATCCTGCATTATATAAGCGGCTTGAAAAAATGTTGGCCACATCAACTGCCAAAAGCTTGACATCAGAATTTAAAGTGCAAAAACGCTTACATGATGCTAGCCTACTATTTCAGCTGGTGCTATTTTAAACTTACAAATCCCCATTTATTGACTGAATATTCTTGTCATAGCACACTTGTGTACACTTTTACAGAGAGGGGAAGCACCAAGAGAATCCCTGGCCTGAGTTGCACACAGCAACTCGAATTCTCGAGTACTGCCATGAGATTTTTCAAATGGCAGCTCATATCTTTAGAACTTACTGCAAGTTTGTGTAAAACTTTGGATACTGAACACTAAAACAATTGTTCTTGTCCTGCATTTTTATTCCTGGGATGCTTTGCCTGGTAACGTTGGCATGAGGGTTTCATTTTTTTCTGACAAGTGGAATTTCTCGGTTTCAACCTAAACCCATTAACAGGAAGTCTGTTTTCCTTAGTGACCTTCCAATAAGCTGAAAGTTTGAACTCCTGCAATTGCTGTGATTGAAATGATCATATTATGGTGTTTTTTCCCCAAATCACATATTTTATGAGTTTACAAGTTTTTATACTGTAGTACTGCATAAAATGGTTTCAGTTTCTTCCAAAGCATTGTAAGAGAGCTCTTACTTTCCTTTCTTGATTAAGATTTATCAGTGAGAAGAGTCCTCTACACAGGACCTTAGACAAGGATCTCACCATAGTTATTTGCATTCATCTCAGGGCTGAACAAAAAATACTGGAAGAGATTCCTTTAGCAGTGTTGAAATAGCATAAGAGAGCAAATCTGATGCTGACCATGCATATGATATTCCCAGCAACTGACTGACATGCCTCTGAAAGATCAAATTCAGCCTTCCTTGCATGATGCAAGATAAAAATCTGGCCTAGGATTTAACTGTACCTGGTAATTAAGTTTAAAGAACAATAAGGCCTCACAAAACTCTCCAGGCCTACAGTAAGCATGCTGGAATCTTGGTTGTCATTTCTGCAAACTGTTTACAATTCAGGTACCCCTACAAATCCAATCCTGATCTCAAATTGCTGCTCATAAGCAACGAGATTTGATGTATGAGGACAGGCTCTGAATTCCCCTTTTCTAGCAGTAGCATGGCTAACTTCTAGCATTAAAGACCCCTCTTATTACAAGCAATGTTCAATTAACTACTTGAATATATATCTCAACTCTTTTTTTTTTTTTTTTTTTTTTTTTTTTTTTTTTTTTTTTTGTGTGTGTGTGTGTGTTACTAGCAGCAAAAAAGGCAGATGCTTTACTCTCCTCTTCTTTTGCAAGCTGCCTGTAAATGAGTATTTTTCATTACTGGAGTCAGGGCAGCGTCTTTAAACCATCTCAGAATTTGTGTAGCAATCAATCAAAGCCAGATGTTGTCACCTTCAAAGCATGATACAAAACTGATCTTTCAGGCAGTGGTCTTCCTTAATTGAAACACATTAGTGTTTATTAGTGAACCTTGCAAGTGCAGTGATTGTGAAAAACGAGGTGAACTCTCCTGTTTTGTGAACTATATTTTTAAGAGGAAAGAAAGGTCTTTGCAGGACATATTGTTCAAATAAGAAGAAAGAAATTACACACCTGCATTTGCTTGACTTTATAATATTAAAAAAAAAAAAAAAAAAAGGTCTCTATCTCCAGTATCTCCAATATTAGCTGTTTCATGAAGACATGCAAGCATCCCAACATATATGTTACTCTGGGGAACTTGAGAAATTGTGCAGAAGTGAATCTTGGTCTGGTTCTAAAAGAATTGTGTTTGAAGAGAGGTTTGATGGCAGGAGAACTGGGAGAGGAGAATTGAGATATACAAGACTAAAAGGAGAATTGTTCAAGGTCAGGAACAGGAACAGCTCTCACTCATTTTACCTTGCTCTTCTTTATCTGTGTTAATCAGGTAAAGTCTATGTTTTGTGAGCTCATTTAAATCAGGGAAAAATGTAATGTCCTGAGCTGGGATTGTTCCAAGTTGTCATAGGTGTAATGGCAAATTATTTCTGAGAGAAAAATGATGGAGATCTTAAAAGAATCAGAGACATCAAATATGCATTCAGACATGAACACCCACCACCCTCATCTCAGGATGTATAGGTTGGTTGCAACTGAGCCTCTATTCTTGCTCTGGGGTGATAACCCCAGGATATGTTTGCCCTTGCCTGGAGCAATCACTGGCTGTGAGGGATGATAGAAAGAGTGTGACAAAAAAGGCATCCCATGGAAACTAAATTCAGGCTCCATGGCACCACTGCAAATTAGATTTAGTAAAGACATGAATCGATATGCCATAGTGGAGAAGCATTGGGTGTGACTTTACAGGAAGAAAGTAGCACCTCAGGATTGTGTTGGATCTCTTTGATGAAACTCTTGGTTATGTGAGCATGTGCTTAACTCCAGGAGACTTTCAACAAGTCAAAAAAGTGTCAAATCCATCCTTCTAATCTATAAAAGAATGAGATTAAATGTTCCTCAGATTGATGACTAGCTACAGGTAGAAATATGGAGTAGGAAAAAAAGTCTGTTTTCTTAATCCTAGGGGATCCTAGGACCTGTGCTATCTGACATAATTATAAATGATGTAGGAAAAGTAAGTGAGAAGAAGATGGAGTGTTTTGCATGTGATAATAAACTACTCACAAAAAGAAAGACAAGAAAGAGCTGGAGATGAGAATGTGCCCTGCAGAAAGATTTCATGCTATTGGTAGGTTAGAGGATACCATACCTAGTGAAATCCAATGCTACCAAACATGCAGAAATGCATTTGAAGAAAGAAACACTGGCATTGGGACAGATCCAACACTAGTTACTATCTCTGAGGAAAGAGACGTATTTCTGTGGAAATGTCTGTTCATTTTGCAGTGATAGTTAGGCACACAATAGTAAGAGTTACTAGGGGGAAAAAAGTAAGTAAAAGGGACATACCATTATGCTACTATAGAAATTAATGGTGTGAGTGTATCCTGATGACTGTTTTAATCTCAGAACTGCTGTCATTGAGAGGACATAGCAGAAATAATGAAAATAAATGAACTAATGAAAAGAGAAGAGAAGAGAAGAGAAGAGAAGAGAAGAGAAGAGAAGAGAAGAGAAGAGAAGAGAAGAGAAAAGAAAAGAAAAGAAAAGAAAAGAAAAGAAAAGAAAAGAAAAGAAAAGAAAAGAAAAGAAAAGAAAAGAAAAGAAAAGAAAAGAAAAGAAAAGAAAAGAAAAGAAAAGAAAAGAAAAGAAAAGAAAAGAAAAAGAAAAGAAAAGAAAGGAAAAAGTTTCAAAGGGTGGCAAAGATGAACCAAGATTTTCAGCAGCATCAGTTCAAAGCTCAACCGAACAGTCAAAGATTCTGCTACCTACAAAGAAAGGTATGTTAGAGACAGAAAAAGAAGAGATGTCTGAACAGAGCAACACAGAGAAAGCATGTGGAAAGAAGGCATGTGGTATAAATTGTCTTTTGCATTAGGACTACAGGTAGTGGGGTTTCACTACAGACGGTCTATTTAGATTAGACATAAAGAAGGAAGTTTTTTTACAAAGAAGGTGATGAGGCACTGTAATAGAATGCATTGGACTTCCTACCTCTGGAAACATTAAAGAGCAGGTTGGATGGGACTCTGAGCCACCTGGCCTATAGTGGAGGATGTCCCAGCTGCCTGCAGGAGGGCTGGAAAAGATGACCTTTAAAAGTCCCCTCTAACTCAAACTACTGAATGATTCTATGATTCTTATTCATAATGACTTAGAACAGAGAAATGTCAAATGGAACAAGGTAATGGCAGACTTTATATCAAAATGAAGTATTTCATAATAGGCTTTGAAGTGTGGAAAACACCCACAGAAATTTGTGAATGATAGATGGTAGTGTGGATTAAAAGACAGGATTTTTTTCCTTGAATGGAAAAAATTCCGTTTGACACAAAGAAGAAGCCAGAGTAGTTTCTGTATCAGGAATGTCTGAAGGCTGAGAAGATACGGTGAGACTTGTGGCTCTTTAGGGGCTGTTTTGGGAGACGAATGTTGAATTGGATAAACCTATAGGGTGACCCACTACAGCTTATTGACTTACGGCCGGAAAAAATAGCAGTGGGAGCGGTGTGGTTGTTCAGGATTCTCGTAACCCACTGAAATTGTCGGCTCATGCTGATGTCTGTGCTGCTCTGCCTTCACCGCTGTTTTTACCGCGTTACCACGTGCAAGACCACAACCAGCAGAGGGAATGCTCCTCCTGGTGTCCCTGAGCCGCCGGACTGCAGCAGAAGAGCAAAAATGCTCTGCGAAACGGGCTCAGCAGATGTAGAGTAGCAGAAGACTTTTCCCGCAGGCGCTCAGGTGCAAGTAACCTTATGTTTCTCAAAATTCTGCTTAATGTTGTTGTGCTTGCAGGGCTTCCTCCTCCAACAGAGTCTGATAAACTGCATACCCATGACAGTAACCCTTTTTTCCCACTAGATGTCCCACAAAACCAGTGATTGCAGTCATTCTGCTCTACTGGCACTTCTTCCAGCCACGGAAGTTTATAATCTCTAAAACAAAAGGTTCTACTAAAGATAAATTCTTTATTCATCTGTATGCTGGTGCTTGAGAAATACTGGAGAACAGGCTTAATATTCCGAAACACATTGATTAAACTAGATTTCAGTGGGAATTTATGGTTAGAAGCTGGACTTCCTTCAAGGATTCAAGTGGAGCAAGTTGTGAAAGTCTAATTGGACCACAGGGGCTATGAATGAACGAACCGGTTTAAGACCTTCCTTGGGCTGTAATGCTGTTTACAGTTCACACACAAGGGTTCTTTACAAAGCTGGTCCTAACTTGTTATTATAGTGTTTGGGTTTTTTTGTTTCTTTTGGAGTGCTGCCTTTCTAAATAAGGGTTTTTCTTTCAAAATTTCAACTCTTCTATCTCTAAACATAAATAAGACTCCCTACAGATATAAAAGTTGCTCTGCTTAGCAAAGATCCACTTAATAACTCTTCCACTGAGGATATGGAGATTTAGCTGCCTGAGTATCCATATCTCTTTGTTATTCGAACAAAAGCAAAGAGCTGCTGCTCCTGCTTTTAGGGTGAGAACACTGGATTTGTGAGCTAAAAGCTAAAACGTGGTGCAATTATTGGCTCTACAGCTATCACAATGCCTGTATTTCAGTGCAGAATTTCTTTTCTGTGCTGTCTAGGCAGCTGAATTTCGGAGACCCTGTTCTAAATGTTGCTAAACTATACTTATAGTGAAAAGCTAAGTATTTTTTTCATTTTGCAGTAGGAATACTAATCAAAAATGTCTTAATAGGCTGGGTTTCCTTTTTAAAAATTATAAGAACCTTTTTCCTGACGTGCTTTTAGTACAGACCAGAGATGCAGGCCATACAGCTGCTAGTGCAAATGTTTAGAAAGGTTCAGCAGTTGAAGTCCTTGCCAAGAGTAACAAAGATACTGCAAGGAAGAGTGTGAAGTCCCCTGTGATCCTATGTGTGTTGTTCTGCTAACCAATTGCTCTCATTACTTAAAGTGTGTAGGTTTCTCCACCTGGAATTTGCTGGCTTTTACTCCGGCCCTGGACCTGATTATGCCTTTCCATATTAGGCTAAAAACCACCAAAGCCAATATCGAGGCCTCTATTTGTTCTAATTGATGAAACAGGTTAGGACCAATTCGGGAATCTACACAGGGCCAGTTTAAAAGAGATGAAAAGTCCACAGAAACTAGATTTAGATTACTATGAGGAAACTTAGTTGGCTATTATATCATTTACAGTGGTGTAACCACAGAAGGGGTTCTCCCTTCAAGTACCTGCTCAGAGACTGAGAAAATAATAGAAAAACTATTTAGTAAGATGTGTTTTAGTGAGAAGGAAAACCCTTGTGTTTCCACAGTCCTGTCTCATAGAGCCTTTGATAAAGTTCAAACGAAGGTGGAGGGTTGTCTTCTGTAGTTAATGTTTCTTCAAAATCACAGTGTCTTTTTGGGAAGTGGGTGTCTTTGTAAGCACAAATAGCCAGATAAACTAAGATAATCCGAAATAATGGCCTAGGACTTTTATGGTTATTTCAGTGTTAAAATAAAATAGATAAACAAAGCTTGTCTTCTTGTTGGCAAAGAGATTTTTAGTGCCTTCCCCCCCACCACTTCTCAAGTCTATCACAAAGTTGTCTTCCGTTTGGGGAATGAAAATATTTTCATATTTTCAGTATGTTCTCAGCAGCTGTTGCCAAAATCTGGGGTTCTTTGACTTCATATTTCTACTTATGTTGTATCTCAGGGGAGACTTTCTAGCATGCCTGGGGTGAAAAAGGCACCGGAGACTCTGGCTGCACAATGCGTTCTGAGGGGAAATTTGCTGTGCAGTGATAAGAGAGCAGCTGAGGAAATGGTTTAGATATTGACCTTCAAGTTAGAAAGAAGCAAAATCTAGGACAGCAGAAGGAAATCTAGTAATATGAAGGAAACTAAGAGCTTGTGAAAAATGTTTGAGACAAGAATGGGAAGAAGATTCTCTTGAAGTTGGGAAGTTTTTGATCAGACTCAAGCTTTTCAAAAGCTAGGTTCGGCAGTATTTTGGGATCGTGAAACAATAGTTGGAATAGAGGTTCATGAGCTGTGAGTCTGGCTCTCAGTGGGACACTACCTCAACCCAGACCCAGTGTAGCTACGTGTGGAAACATTGGTCCTGTCAGAGGACTTACTCATACAATTCTTTTTTGCTGCTTGCTAATGTTCTGATTTTTCAGATTAAATGTGCTCCAACACCATTTTCAACCATTTTTTTATGTCACAGAATCATAGAATATACTGAGTTGAAAAGAACCCACAGGAGTCATCAAAGTCCAATTCCTGCCCCTTCAAAAGACAGTCCCAAGAGTCACACCATGTTCCTGAGAGCATTGTCTGAACAATTCTTAAATTCTTTCAGGCTTGATGCTGTGACCAGTTTCCTGGAGAGACTGTTCCAGTGCCCAACCACCCTCTGAGTGAAGAACCTTGTCTAATATCCAACCTGAACTCTCCTGACACAGATTCAGGCCATTCCCTTGGTTTCCTGTCACAGAGAACAGATCAGTGTCTGCTCCTCTTCTTCCCCTCATGAAGAAGTTGTAGACTGCAGTGAGGTCTCCAGATAAAGTGACCTCAACCACTCCTCAATGGCTTCCCCTCCAGACCCTTTACCTTCCTTGTGGCCCTTCTTTGGACACTCTCTGATAGTTCAATGCCATTTTTACACTGTGGCACCCAAACCTGCCCCCAGCCCTGGAGGTGAGGCCGCCCCAGCACAGAGCAGAGCAGGACAATCGCCTCCCTTGCCCGGCTGGCCAGTGCTGTCCCTGATGTCCCCAGGACAGGGTTGGCCCTCCTGGCTGCCAGGGCACTGCTGGCTCATGTTCAGCTCACCACTGACCAGGACCTCCAGGCCCCTTTCCATTGCACTGCTTTCCCAGCATCTCCTCCCCCGTACACCTGTCTGTACACCCAGGACTGCCCTGCCCCACATGCAGAATCCAGAACTTATCTTAGTTAAAAGGTTGGTGATTGCACATCTCTAATTTGTCAAGGTCTCCCTGCAGGGCCTCTCTGCTCTTCCAGAAGTCAAGAATTCCTCCCAGTTTAGTGTCTTCAGCAAAATTTCTGAGTGTCCCTTCCAGTCCCTTGACAGTGTCATTTATGTCATTTATGAAGAAGTTGAAGAGCAGAGGGCTGAGGATGGAGCCCTATGGAACCCCACTAGTGACAGGTCACTAGCCTGATGTCACTCCATGAATCACTGCAACTCTTTGTGCCCCACCCATGAGCCAGTTGCTCATCCATCACAGGATGTGTTTGTCCAGCTGTGGACTAGACATTTTGTCCAGAAGGAGACACTGTGTCAAAAGATTTACTGGAGAGCAAAAAAATTCCATCAATTGGCTTCCTTTTATCAGCTGTGAGGGTTACCTTCCCATAAAAGAAAGTCAGGTTTGATAACTAGGACTTTGCCCTCATGAAGTTGTGCTGGCTGTGACTGATGACTGTTTTGTCCTTCAGATGTTTTTCAATATCCTTCTAGAAAAATTCCCTGGTAACTTTACCGAGAACTGAAGTGACAGGCTTGTAGTTTCTAGGGTCATCCTTCTTGCCCTTCTTGAAAACAAGAACAACTTCCAGTCAAGTAGGACCTCTCTGTATTCCCAAGACTGCTCAAAAGTCATCAAGAGAGGCCTTGTGTGAGATCAGATCGCTCTTTGAGTCTTCTCACATGAATCCCATCAGGCTCCACAGATTTTTAAGGGTGCATCTGGAGTACCTGATCCCACACTACTTCATGGTCAACGGAGAACTGGTCATTCTCACAGCCATGTTTGTTCCTCCAGCTTAGGGCACTGAATGCCCTTGGTCCATCATCTATTTTGAAGACAGAGGCATAGAAAATATCAAGCATCTCTTCCTTGTCTCTGGTTTGTGAAACGGCCATCTTCATCCTGTAACAGGCTGATGTTATTTCTGCACTGAATCTGCCAATAACGTATTTGAAACTTTTTCCCTCCCACATTTCTGTCAAGCTTCTACTCCAACTGAACTTCGGCCACATGAATTTTCTCTCTGCTGTGGTATATTTCTTCTGTACCATCTAACTTCACTTTCACTGGAAATACACTTTTCCTTTTGCCTTAGCTTCTTATCCCCATTCCTTATCTCAGTGCTGCCCTTTATTTTAAATAAATCAACTCTAGTAGCATATAATCTCTCTTTTTTTTATATTAAAAAATGCCTCTTGCTTGCACATCTTACATTTAAATCTGGTACATTCATAAATGTTTGAAAACTATTACTGATTATCTGTGAAATCAGATAACGTTTAAATCAGACATGTTTAAAAAGAAATGAGACTACATTACTGTAATTTTTTTAAGTACCTGTAAATACACTTGCTCTGCCAGATTGAAAACTGAGTCTATCCCAAGCTTTTGTAGAGCAGATTTTGAAGCTGAAGTATGTTAGTTTAAAGGACAGTATTTTTAACAGTTCTTTTTATTTTGCTCAGGTTTCTGTCTTTGCAAATATTTTCTTAATAGACTGAGGACTTAAATTCTCATATTAGAAAATATTTGCCTGATTGAAGTAATATTTCAATTAGTCAGCTACCTTGTTGCTCATTTTGCACCACAGAATATGTAAGTTTCCTTTTTTTTTTGCCTTTTGCCTCACTAATTTTATTTTGCAGTTTGAAAACACATTTTCTTCCAAGTATCTTGTGAAATGACACCCGAGAAAAAAGTGCCAGAAAGACATCAAGTTTACAGAGTTAAAAGAGCTTTTATCTTCCTTCGGTGATTTGTTGCTATTCTTGAAAAAGTCTTTTGGAGTTTCATTCTTTGGATGTAGAGATCTAGATTTAAAAAAAAAAAAAAAAAAAGAGAGAGAGAGAGAGAGAGAGAGATGTGTATTATTGCTTTAATATGTACATTGAAGCCTGATCCAATAAACAGAGAAAGAAAAAGCCTTCCATTAGCTTTTATGGGCCTGATTTGATGCCCTTTAAACATTAGCATATCCTCCAGTGTAGCAGCTGATAAATTGTTGCTGATTGTGGCCTTTGAAAATGAATCACGCTGGGGTTTTTACCACTTCCAACAGGATCTCACCAAGGTAATCATTATGTACAAAGCTAAGTAAGAGAAACATTTGTTCTGTAGCATATTATTTATGTTTCTCTCCTTGTCTCCCAGTATCTCTTTCATTTCACTCCCCTTTTCTATTTATTATCTCGGTAATCAGATTCTTTCAGTATGCATACGTTGTTGGAATATAGTTGATATGAAGAAATAAAGTTTTGTTTCATAAAGAGTTGTTTTAAAATGTTGGGCATAGTGGCCTTTGATTTCATTTTTATTGCACTATGAAATCATAAACCACTTGAACAATAAACTGTTATATCCTTCACAGCATATAAGCAATGAAGTAATGAATAATACATTTTTTTTATTTATGTTGCTTCTTGCAAGTTCCATCAGCCCATTGGGTGAAGATTTAATTTTCATTGCATTGTGTAGCTAGCAGTTGTACATCCATAATCTATCACAAAATAAATATTTGTATTGCTGCATTTAAAAACAGAAGGAAAGGTGGGGAACTGTAATCCTGTTGAATAAGGCCTTTCCTTTTGTTTTTGATATCAGTTTTTACCTGGAGATACTACTGTGGTGAGTGACAGGCATGGTGAGGTTTATGTTTATGTTTTATGTGAGGGTGGGTGAAAGTAAATTGTATTTAGGCATCTAAGGAAATGGTTGTGGATAGACAGGCTGTTAAGTATCCAAGTTAACTACCTTTGGCAATGAGAGTCGATGTGCCTGCTTTGCAGATGACACACAAGTGTTAGAGCAGCCTCTTGATTATTCTTACATCAGACATTAGACATATCCACCACATAGGAGCCTTAGGAATTCAAGTTTCTTGCCAACACTCAGATGGTATCTTGATGTTTGTAAAAGAAGTATCATTCTCCAGCACCCTCCCTTTCCCATCCATCCTTCTCTTCCAAGGCTCATGTCCTCATTTTTGCTAGCAAAATGACCCAGGGTTGATCTGAGCTATTTTTGCTTGGTTTTATTTTGTTTCAATGGACAGCATCTCATCCAGCCTTTTTTGAAAAACAGATTTGAGGGGTTATTATCAAAATAGCTACAGAGTCAGTTCTAAAGAAATAAGAAAGGAAAAGGCACATGCATAGGATCAGGAAAGCTAACCGAAGCGCAGATGTGGCAGTTTTTCAGGTACTGGAATCTTTCCACTAAGCTACAGGCAGATGCTTGTTTTAACCCAAATGCTTATATTCAAACTTTCCAGTGCCTGTTTTGCCTTTAGATCTCCTATGTTAAGGATGAGGAAGTCTTTGTAATGCAAGAAGTGTTCAGAGGTGGCCTTTGTGATGCCTTAAACCACTCCAGTGGCACAGATGGAACAGAAGCACCCTCCAGTCCCAGAGACCTGGACTCCACTGAGTAGTTCTGACCCTGCCAAGGCTGAGAGGGCTCCAGAAGGTCACTTCTCCATAGCTCAGTTCTCTCACTAGATATGTGGGTGTAATCCCTTCCTAGTGAAACACTTTCAGGCTCACTGATGGTAGTCTAAGAGCTGGGGACTGTCAAACTGTAATGCAGCATGAGAGTGCGTCCACAATTTTCCAGTGACTTTGCAGGTAGGCACTGAACATAAGAGAGCTCTATGAAGATAGTCAAAGACCCACACTAACTCCCTCATGAAACTGATCTGAGGGAGTTTTCTTCTACTGCCAAATCAGGGCAAGTAAAAAGGTTCTTCTAAACACAATATCATGTGTATAACAATTCCCCTTCTTTCAGTGAATTGACCTTGTATCGATCATCTTTGATGCTGATAGGCAGAGCTTCGCTCTGGGTAGCCCATTCTTCCTGGTACACAAAGAATGTTTGTGCTATCAAATTGAAATTTTCTTTCATGATTGCCTTTAATACCCAGAAAAATTATGCAGAAGGCCCCTCTCAGTCCTGTGAGCCAGGGGCCCTTTTGAACTTGTTTTTGTCCTATAACACCATGGGTGTTTTCCCTGAGACACACAGTGGGCTGAAGTAAAACTGTCACTGAGATATACGGGTAGGTCTTAGGTGTCATCATCATATATTCCAGCTATTTGTATCAGCTACCTTCACGTTTATAAGCTCTGCCTCTTGCTGCAAAGGCTACGATCTTACTTATTTTCAACGGAATCCACACTACTGAATTGATCTTATGCCTCTGGAGCAGTGTGGTATGGTGATACTTAGATTATGAGTTGAACCAAGTACTCCTAAAGCAAAAAGAAGATCAGATGAATTGTTAGTTTATCTCAGTGACTTCCAGTTTTACTGGTTTAGATCCATCTGTTGTGACCATTTGTTGCTAAGCTTAACCCCTCTTCCAAAGGTTCCTTCTTGTTCATCACTATTTTCTATTTTGAATACCTAATTTCCACTTTGAAATAAGCTCAAAGCTCTGATCTTACTTCACAGCTACTCTGTATTTGTGCTTCTTTTGGCCTCTCAATGCCTTCCTAGCCCATTGCTGTTGTCATCTGATGTCTTTTTCTCATCTCCCACAGAAGACCAACTTTGACAGGCTCAATTAGCATTGAAATGCATTAGGTAAGTGCCGAGGTGCTGAGTGCCTCCACAGCACCTGACATGATGTTCACAGAAAAGGAAATTAAAACTCCCTAAAGGTCTTCTAAATATTCCTGCATGTCTTCTCCTTCAAAGGGGGCAAATTTTGCATCTGTACATCTTGATTCTATTGCTCACCAACTCCTGGGCCATTATGGGTTTATTGCCAAAGACCCCTTGCTGACATACATATTTTCCTTGAATATTGTAGCAGAAGTTAAGATGCAGCTTTGCTGATTAAGCAGTGGTATTGAGCAACAATAGCACTATACATGATCAGAAGTATGTTTCCAACCAGCAGCTCTTGGCAGCACAAAGCCCCCTCTCATCAGGCGATGCCTATGGATATGTGGAATACAAAGTCGGGCTGTGTGCAGGGGCTGTTTAACAGAACTGCACCGTGCACTTTACCAACCATCGGCGACAGCAGAAAGGGGACCCGGGCATGGAAACTCAGACCAAGAACAAAACTTAGCCTTTGGACACAGTGACCAAATCTTGCAACAGCCAAGCTTGTCATGCAAAGGCCTGTTCAGTATAAGCAGTCCCCCTGAAAATGTATTACTGCAAGTGTTCTGCTACAGAAAGAATACGTGTCTGTCCTGTTTATCACATGGTAAGTTGGATACAGCACGCTTTCCACCCTTCTGCAGTAGGGAAGCCCTGTGCTATAGGATAAAGGGTAATCCGGATACATCTGTCTAGAGATTTCTGAGAAATCAGCTCTGGAGTAATGGAGGTTTGTAGAGCTGCCCAGAAGTACCTTTCACAAAGAAAAATGATCCATGGGATGTGCAGGGGTATCCTATAATGCCCATATCTAATAACAGCAAGTTTTCTCATATACCCCACAGAAATCTCTTTTGCCTCTACACCACTGCTATACAAATATAAGAGAGGAGATGGGAGTCTCCTTGTTCTTTAAATCTGAATCTAGGCATAAGTCTGAGACTGAAGACTTCAGAGTTACCTTCAGAATAAATACTACTAAATACCTGTTATTATTTGATCACTTTCCACATAATAATCTGTCATGCTTCACTTTTTTCTGCCAAAGCTGGACTAGGGGGCTGGGTGGGATGTTGGAAAGTGTCTTCTGATTATGGTCTCAGCACAGACAGCTGAGTGCCACAGGGTTTGAGGTTACATTGCAGTCATGAGGAGATAACCTGCCAATGTGTTCTATTTCCTCCACAGGGAGTAAATGAGATAAGCATCCACAGGGGAATTAACATGAGATAGCCAAAATACTGCAATTCCCTTGCCAGTCAGTGGCCCTCCTGAAAGACAAGCGCTTTTCACACCGTGATCTTAAACCAATACTGTGAAATGTGTGCTTAGCATTGCTTTGCTGTAAACTGTCTGCTGTCCCAGTAGATGAGAGGAGTGCTTTAACTGCTTGTGTCAAACACGTCTATCTTTGGCTGAAATACCAGCATTCACAGAGAAATTTGCACAAGCTTGGCTGAAGAGATCTGTGTGTTGACAAGTCTGAGCAGCAGGACCTCTTTAGAGTCCTGGTACAGTGTGGCTTTGCAGTATCTTTTTCTCATCTGTAGCAGCTGAGCTCCTCTAGGCAAAGAGGAGCTCACATCTTCTGTCCAAAAAAACCCCACATCTTCTGTCCAAAACCCCACCTGCACTCGTGATCTGTGACAGAAATGTCCATTTCCATATGCAGGGTTTTACAGTCAGATTTTTCTTCATTCCTGATCACTGCAGCACAGAAACAGCTGCACACAGCCATGTATTCATGATCCCAGCATCTGTGTACAGAAGGGTAGGAACTCATGTCTGGCATCTTTAGGAGAGCAGCAGGTAGAGAAGAGAGAGATTTTCCCCCAGAGTACTGAACCTTCTTTTCACACTACCTACTAGCTTAGCATATTTAAATTTCTAGAAATTTAGAGAATATAACATTGATGTACTGCAAAGATATTGACCAAAGATAGGGTCAATCAGGTGTAGCCAGTACAGCTAATGCAAGAAAGTACTCTTGTCTTTTATTGCTACCATGTGCTGTTGCTTGTGTTTGAGAGTGTATCTGTATTTTTAGCAGCTTGGGTGTAGAATAAAACTAACTTCATTCCCTAGACAAAAAAATAATAGACATCTGACAAAAATTGTAAGTTCAGTATTTGCATTCCAAATCTATTTTCTTTGCCTTTTAAATGATTTATACAATTACACCTCCCACAGCTTCGTGGTGTTTTGCACTCAATGAAGAAGTTTCTTTGTGGATAGGATTCACTCTTTTGTCTTTGTTTTACCTGCTATATGAATTGGAGAACCTAACATATAAAATACAATGCCATAACAAAAGAAATGGCAACTGATCATATAAAAAAATTATTACATGAATACCTCAAAGATAAAAAGAAAATAGTTCAGTTCTGCAGAGAGAAAGCAGAGAAACAGAGAACAATCATATAAATACTGTAGCAAAACAAAGAAATAGATCATATTCCTAGGCTTGCTCTTCTGAGTAATTCCTAATAAAATACACAGGCTTTTCTCGATTTAATTCCAGACACAACATGAGTGGCATTTCACTGATGAAGTCACAGTCTGATGGCCTGAATTTAAGAGAATGGTGGAATCTGAATATCCAGCATCAACTTGTGAATCAGGTTATATGAAGTCAGACAAAGCACACTGGTAAATGTAAAATTATAGAGGCAATGAAACTGAGACTGCACCTTGTCCTTATCGACTCTGATGGCAAACTTCTCACTGGCTTCAATCTAAATCTTTGCTTGTTTGTATGATTGGATAAATTATTATTAACTTGAAGCTATGTCACAGGAATATTAAAAAGGCAAAAAGAAATAACAGGGACACAAATTTTAACAGGAAAACTAATCGTTATATATTCCATAGGAAATAATTTATGCTCTTGAACTGTAAATTATCCTTGGAGTTCCCTCTTTTGCAGATTTCTCTAAAATCAAACATCAAGAAAAGATTTACATTTTCTCTCTAGGAACTTCCTTGTTGCATTAGAGAAAATTGTCTGAGTTAAAACAGAAATTCAGAACTAAGCACTGACATTTTGAAATAAGCACTTTGGTTAGTTTCAAAATGTTGTTTTGAAAAATGGAAATATTTTATCAAAATTGGTATTTTCCCATGGGTGGATGGGACTCTTTAAACTAGGAAATGCAGGAAACTTTTCTCCTCCACTAATTCATCTACTTGACTTTGGAATTTGAGAATGAAGCTGAGGCAGTTCTTTGAAGGAAAATTGAGTATCTATAAAGAAGAATAAACTCCAGTGTATCTCTCCATCTGCACATTATTTCATGTCATATATTTTCTGCATTTTTCAAAGCAGGAACAGAAACAGACTATATATCTGTGCTGTGCTTAACCTAAAGATATCCTGATTTTCACCACAGTGCTGAGAAGAACCGAAATGGGTTTGTCCAGTTCACTGTAACGTTTAATAAGCCGATGAATAAGACTTCTGCACATCCGGGAAAGGTAGATTAAAATGCTCACTCTAATTTCTTTTTCCTAAAACTTCGTCAGGAAAGTGTCAGGACCTTCTGCTGCTCTTCAGCGTGTTCCAGGCTGCCACATTTGCAGCCATGTCACTCACATGTTTCAGAGCTCTGATGTTTAACACATATCTGCTCTTTCCTGTTTCAAGGCCATCACTTCCCTTCCCTGAGTCTGATTTTCTTCAGATTTTCCTGAGGTGAAAAGAACTCGTGCTCCAGACAAACTCAGTCCCCATGTGCTGGATACAGAGCTGATACTAATCTTGCTAAGCCTAGAAGCTCAGCTCTAATGTCCAATACGATAAGTCAGTCTCATCCTGTTCCAGTTTCATAGCTAAAGATTTGGAATTTAACCTCACATGATGGTTTTCATCCGGAGGAGCAACTTGTTTTCTTGGGTGCACTAAGGACATGCCTCAGATGACCAAAAGCAGACAGATGAGGTTGGTGATAACTGTCTGCCAGAGATATGCTTAAACTCACTGTGCCAGCCTTAGTGCTGACAGAAAGACACTGCTATTACCAGTGGGATAATTTTATACATATACATATACATATATATATACATATAAAGAAAGAAATGACTAGCTAACTCAGTCCTTCACAAACAACACTGTTCGGTGTTTCACATCTTCCCAGTCTTGCACAAGCAAAACAGATGCAGTAGCCATCAATTCTGGCTTTCCAGCCTGCTCCAGTGTCCTCCCCAACATGCTGTACCAGGGTCTGCACCAGGCTCAGGCCATAGCGCAAAGGATGAGCACTCTTGCTCATTTCTCTGCTCTTTAACTCCCTGCCCCCTGAACTCAATTGAACCAGCTGATAGAAAATTACAGTCTGTCTCCGTATGTTCCACCCAGATATGCTTTACAGTCTGCTGCAGCAAAGAAGTCAGTACTGATTCTCTGGTGCACAGGAGAATCCAGATTTCCCCTGGGATAACATGTCATTTCCTTTCAGGAATTAGTTTGAAAGCTTTGCATTGTCACAGCATGAAATCAAATGGACCTTATTTTGATTTTTTTATTAGTAGCTGATTGACACTGGTAGCCAAGTAGAAAATAAGACTGATATCCTAGAATACAGTGAAAAGCAAATGGAGTTTCCACTTTCTGCAGATACCCCAGGCTATCTTCTCATTTTGTCACAGAATGGGAGTTATTTTTCAAGGCTTTCTGTCATTTGGCCATGTGAGCAAAAGCTGAGTCAGTACGGCCACAGCTGCTTGTATGCGTGCCAGACAGAGCATTCCAACCCCAGGGCCACCTTGGAGGAGCTCAGTACAGCCCTAAGGCATCCTGTTTTTTCATCATTCATTCTCTCTTTTTGGGTTATTTTATACAAATACACAAACACCTCCTTGAGAAGACCTAAGGTGTTTTGTTAACCATTAAGTTGTACTGGATAAGGGAAATTCCAACATTTGCACACATTTCATTTCACTACTTCAAAGCCATGTGAGGGAGTGTGGTTGTGTGTGTTCTGTTTACAGCATTCCCTCTTCTCAAATGCAAAAAGATATTCCTGGGATAACCCCAGTAATACGTTTGTACATGGATGACTCTTTGGATGAGGATTTTCTTGGGTATGACTACCGTATGATGATACGGTAGGACTGCCTGTAGAGGTAGGAAAAGGGCTAATGGTTTAAAAGCAAAAGGGTTAATTCAGACTAAATCTAAGGAGGAAATGTTTTATGCTGAGGGTGATGAAACACTGAAACAGGTGACCCAGAGTGGCTGTGATGCCCTATCCATGGAAACAGTCAAGATCCAGTTGGGTGGGGCTCTGAGCAAAATGATTTAGTAGAAAATGTCCCTGCTTATGGAGGTTGGACTAGATGACCTTTAAAGATGCCTTTCAACCCAAACCATTCAGTGATTCTGTGATTTTTTTTTCAAGACAATTCTTTTAGAATATGTATTTTCTGGTTCCAGTGTAAAACATAATAACACTTATAGCAGGCAAGTAGTCATCACTGGGCTGTGAGGGGTTATGAAACAAGACTGGAAAGGTTTCTCCCAATGTCCCTAAACTTCTGTCCTCAGAGTGTGACTGGAGAATAGGTAAGACTGTGAATGTTCAAAAACAATATTATTTACTTTAAAATCATGTAAAAAGACTGAGTTGAATAAATTTCCTTCCCACTGATTGCTTTTTGCTGGTGGATTTTTTTAGGATTTATGGCAGAACTGTTCTTTTTTCCTCCAATTTAAACTACAACTACTGAGTTTTAAAATTAAATCCTTAATTCTCTATATACTCATGTAAATTCCAGAGTTCAAGTTTTTTAATGCAAAAATTGTCATCCCAACTGTTTCCTCAAAAAATTGAGGGATTCAGAGCTCCTACAGCTTTTCAATAGAGCAGCAGTTCTGAGCTGGTGCCTTTATCTTCATCTTTGATTTGCTATATTTAGCACTCTCCCTAGACTTATTTCACATCTCTGATCTTACATACCCTGCACGCTTACATACTTGGCTCTAGCTTTTCCCCCTGGAGTTCGCTCTTCACTGGTTCTTCTCCCTGGCACTCACTTTCTTCATCTAGATACATCCTTTTTTTGGAGTGTGCATCTCAAATCTCCCTGTTTGTCATTATGCTAAACCCATTTTAGGCCAGTATCCCTGTACTTTTATCTTTGCCTTGCAAACAAAACAGATTTTATCTTTTCTTTTAGTTGCTTTTTCTTTTCTTTTATCTTCTGTATTTGTACAGTATATCTGTTTATAGTCAAGGCTGTGCTAAGCATTCTTGCACTCATCTCTTACGAAGTGTTTTTGACTCTCTGGATGAACCATCACAAATACTTTTGTGGTTGTTGTTCCTTCCTCCTAGTGATTTATGTTGGGTATGCCATTACCTTGATTGTGCATGGATGTCTTTACATAAAAAAATTAGGCAACTGAACCATATTAATCTTGCTTTGAAATGATGGCTCTCACTCTTTCATAGATTAATTAACGCATTACACAGAGGACCCTGTCATTCATTTACTGTAAGTTAGGCATTTCACTTCTCCAGCAATTTGAAATACATCCATTTCACAAAGCATAGTTATTGAGCTACACAGACTTCCAAGGGAAGAAATGGATAGCTGGATCATTTTGGTGAGGCCAAGGACATTTCACAGATCTAATATCCTACTAGCAAGGAAAGGTTTACAAGAGTCTGTGTCTCATCTAGGTCATTGCTCTCCTTTCTTCATGGAGAAAGGGAGGAACAACACAACCACGGCTGGTATAGGACCCTTTCTCCTTATAGCTTTGCTCATTTCAAAGGGGAAAAACTGACCCACCAAATCTTAGACAAGAGCAATCTTCTAGGGCTGGATTGTGAATTTCCAGTCTAAGCTGAGACAGATGGGAGGAGCAGCATCATTTTGTGTTGGGATCAAAGTATAGGCTTTATCCTTGTCTCTTGCCCCCACATTTGTTTTGTAAAAGCTGATATCACTAGCCTACAGAATTGCATCACGCTGTCCCCTGCCCTTTTACTGTCAGCCCCCAACAGTGGCTGGCTTCCACATTTTTGGGAGGCACACATTTTTCTCTGTTCTACTGCTATCCTTTTCCTGAAGGATTTCTTTTCTCACCACTTTGCTTCTTGTAGTGTGGGGAGAATTAAAGTCTTTTTATTCTTTCACTAAGTTGGAGCAGTGTCAGTTTAGTTCTCAGCAGGTCACACCAGCCAATAAACGAACCCAAATGATCCCCTATAGGTTTCACAGGCCTACACTTTGACATTTGATTTCTGAGACTCCCATTGCAGCTGAAAAGGCATGTTTACATTTTGTTTCTAGGAACTCTGTTTGACATTCAAACTATCTTGTGTACATACAACATGGGTGGGGAATTTAATTGTTTATAAGACGGCTAGGTATTCATAAGTGTTTAAAGAGTCGCTATTCCAAGCCTGCAGTGCATGGTTGCTTTTCTAAGTCACATTTGTTTTTAAAATCTTTCTTGCTTATATGAAGAAACTAAGCAGTCTTTTTTACCACCTAAATAAATTTTTATTTTTGTTTTTCCTAGAGTTCATGAACAATGGGTTTGCAAATAGCAAGAGAAGTGGTTACAGCATGTGATTATAACCAGCAGCTGAGCATGTCTGGATGGTTTGTCACAGTCATAGTGACACCAACTCTATTGCATTCAAAGGTGACAGGCCAGCAGGGTTCATGTGCTGTCTGTGCTGTCACAAGCACATCAAAGTCAGGACCAACAGAAGTATTGCAGAACAGTTTGGTATTTTTTGGTGTAGGTTCTAGACTCTGGTAGTGAGTGGTGCTGCACTGTAGCTGAGAGCCATATCCTGAAAGCCAGAGTATTCTGGGAAGATCAGAGACAGAACACTGTGGACACTGCCTTCCTGCTGTACCTTTTTGGCTGTGCTGGACAGAAAAAATAATACTATTTAAGAATTAAATTCCGCACAAAGTTGGCATTAGATTACTAGTGAGAAGAAAGGTTGCAGCAGTAGTTTGCAGCAGTTTGCATTAATATAGTATCTATCAAAATTAAGATGAAAACCTTTTTGGCTCTTAATTACATGCCACATAGGCATTACACAATAGATTTAGTTAACTGAGATCTTGACAAACTTACAGGCTACAGAGGATGAAAATATAGAGAGTTTATTGGTCAGAGACATTTAAAGAGTGAGCCTCTTTAATAACTGCCATTCTACTGCATGTATGGAAGACAACATTAGATGGATCCACACAGTGCTTTCCTAACAGAAAATAGCATGGCTTTCCTCTGGGATTGGTACAGGAATAGAAATAAATCAAAGAAAAATTACTCTAGGAAGATACAGAATGATATTCTTCAGGAAAGACACCTAAATATGACACCAACAAAGCAGCATTCAATACATTTTAAATTGGCTTAATCCAAGAAACTGTGTGATGTCTCACAGATATGATACACATGATTCAAGCTTTTATTATTTCTTTTAACAGAATGTGTCTGGAATGCCCTAAAGATCTGAGAAGTTTTTATGGGCATATCTTTTTTTTTTTTTTTTTTTTTTTTTTAAGAAATAAACAAGTTATTTTTCCTGATGGTAGACAAAGGGCGAACAAACGCACATTTTTCACTATGTAAAATAAAAAGTAAAAATAGTTTGTAATGTTAAATATAATGTTAAAATTATTTTAATTAATAGGGAGACCCAGTCATTGTCTTCCTCCTGGATGAGTGAGAAAAAGAAAGTCTTGACGACTTTGAAGAGGTGTTTGGAAAAGGTAAGTTACATAAACACTGGAATCTTATGTCATGAGCAGACTACCCCTTCTCCCCTGGTGCTATAAGATAATGTCCTAGGGCCAGATCCTTGGTCACTGTCAGAGGCAGTGTTTTTCTGAATCTTACAGAGCATCCTAGGAGCTGTCCCAACTTAAATCTACAAAGGATCTGACCTAATATATTACAAAATATAATATGGCTGATGTAAAGGGGCCATACATCTATATCCTTATTGGTCATCTTTGGTCATCTGTGTGCTTGGCAGCAGCAAAGGACCTCAGGAAATGTGGTTGCAAAGCAAAGATACAGGTGGCATTTGTCGCTATGGCAGTTTCAGTTGAAACAATGAGCTGAGAGTTACACAACAAAAAAATTACTTGGTATCTCCTCTTAATAAAATCCCTGGACTTCCTGCACTCAATGTCTATGAGATTTGTCTCTTTTATATGGAGGGTCCTTTAGTAACTAGAATGGAGAAATACAGCCTGGTTCATTCCACTTAATCTATAGTTATGTATATGCCCTTTATTATTGCTCTGTCTTGAGCCTGATCTGAAAAGTGATCCTGAACTGAAGATGGTACTATAAATCCAGAATAGCTCCACAGATACAGGTAGAGATGGACAGATTACTCTGAGGATAAGCTGTTGTGTTTTCACTTTCAAATAGTGTACAAGTAATTATTTACTTCCTCCTACAAAGAAGGTAGTTTATCTCCTATTTTATAGAGCTCATTGCTTACTAGAATCTAAACATGAAAGAGGCAGCTATCCAATGTAGTTAGAGCAACCATTTTTCTGGCTATTTTTGTTCTGTCTGGAAATTTTATCTGGACAGAATTTAAGAACTTTTGCACATTTTTAGGATCCCTCTGAATCAGGCTTAATGAAGCAGCAGATCTGATGACACTCATTAAGTATCCATATCCCACCTAGTACACATGCTCTTTATACCAGCAGAGCAGGCACTAGACAATGCACAAAGAAATGTGTTTCTCAAAGGAAAACCTGGTCAAAGCCACAGTAATACCACTGAAATTATAATACTACAGGGTACTGCAATTCAAAACAATTTTTAAAAGATGTGGCTATTGTAAGGAAGCCTCTCAAAAACATGAAGTTCTCAATTCCTATAGAAAATTAAAACCACCACCACCATTATTTTTCTCTTTCATTCTTTTTTTTCCCCATATTACAGCTGATTTAGTTCAGCCTTAGGTTTACCATCTTTGTTACACATCTGTGCAGATATTAAGGCTGTTTAGGAAACCTTAATAATCTGTTGCACATGCAACTGAAGAAATAAGGCATTCTCTAGGGGGCTGGGTCAATGGGCTTCCTCTCTCCTGTCTTGTAAGCTAAAGCATAATCTGTTGCTTCTTAACTTTTTGTTAAAATGTCATTTTGATGGGTTCTCACAGCACCCACATCAGGTTTTTGGTCTCACTAAGACTACACAAGAGTTTTCTCTTATACAAGAGCAGTGTAGCTCAGACACCTTCATGCTGTTTGAAAGCTCGATACAAGCTCCTACATATGTACATAGATCAGAATACAGAGTGGTGTTTCCCAACTAGTGCCCTTTCCCTAGTCCTGCTTGAGTAGGAGCAGAGTGGTTGCAGCTTCACGTATCCCCACGCATAGAGTTAATAAGAATCATGCCTGAACACCTCAACAATCATCTGACAAATGCAAAATCCACTAAAGTCACTGAAAGGATTTCAGTCGACTTTACCAATTTTGGTTCCAGTCCAGTAAGGCAATTGCATTATTAAATTTTGCAGAACCATGTGGTCTAAGTTGCAAACAAAGTGTCTTATTTGTATTAGATCCATAGTAAAAAATGCTAAATCAGATGGAGAATTCATATTCGAATTACAAACTGAATATACCATTCTGTACCCTGTCTCTGAGAGAAAATAAATTGGTATATTCATTGGCAAGATGACAGCTGACCAAATTCATGCATAACTTCAAGTCCAAAACCAATGTCTCACAGTGGCTTTGTCTCTGTCCTTGGGATGCCATGCCTCTCAGCAGTGGGTAACAGAAGCAAATGGCAAGGTGGTATTTCACCCCACTGAAACTGTGGTGGTAATTTTAGTAAAACAAACTTTGGGATAGGAACAGATTATTCTATACCCCACCCACTCTGCAATATAACAGAACTGTTGCATGGAAATGCATGTCAAAACTGCCTTGGCATTAGAAAACTGTGCTGGAAAAATCTGGCCTTGAATTTCAAAGTCAAAGGAAATGGAGGTGCATGAACAGGCCAGAAGGCAGGACAACTGACCAAGATGTGAGACAGTCTTACACATACATGAACATCACACATGATGTAAATGCACAGCTGCCCTGGACAGGAACTATCAGACACCTTCAGAGTTATAGTTACATCAATAGAATGGCACCCTCAGTGCCTGAAACTGCATTACAGGTCAGCACCATTTTCCTTTGGTGGAAAGGGAAGGGAAGGGAAGGGAAGGGAAGGGAAGGGAAGGGAAGGGAAGGGAAGGGAAGGGAAGGGAAGGGAAGGGAAGGGAAGGGAAGGGAAGGGAAGGGAAGGGAAGGGAAGGGAAGGGAAGGGAAGGGAAGGGAAGGGAAGGGAAGGGAAGGGAAGGGAAGGGAAGGGAAGGGAAGGGAAGGGAAGGGACGGGACGGAAAGGAAAGGAAAGGAAAGGAAAGGAAAGGAAAGGAAAGGAAAGGAAAGGAAAGGAAAGGAAAGGAAAGGAAAGGAAAGGAAAGGAAAGGAAAGGAAAGGAAAGGAAAGGAAAGGAAAGGAAAGGAAAGGAAAGGAAAGGAAAGGAAAGGAAAGGAAAGGAAAGGAAAGGAAAGGAAAGGAAAGGAAAGGAAAGGAAAGGAAAGGAAAGGAAAGGAAAGGAAAGGAAAGGAAAGGAAAGGAAAGGAAAGGAAAGGAAAGGAAAGGAAAGGAAAGGAAAGGAAAGGAAACTGCTTTGTGGCCCACCAAAACACTTGGAATTTGAAATTTGGATTCACAACATTGTCATTATAAACATAAATAAGATGGATGATGACATTTCCTACTCCATGAAATCTGCTGCTCTATGACTATTCAAGAGCTCATTTGGTCGTGTGCTCTTAGGGAAACAAAGAATCTCCCAGGTCCCTTATGTTAACAGTCTGGGCAGTTCTTGTGCCAGTTCTTGTGCCACCAAGCAGTTGCCTTTAGTAGACACAGTTGAACTTGTCCCTCTAGAATTGTGAGGAACTTAGATGCTACCCTATGCAGGTAAAGCAAAAAGAAATTGTTGTCTTGTTTATAACATCTTTCAGCCTAAAAATAAGAATAATGATTTTAGGATAAAATAAGTGTCTCACTAACCCATTGTTTTCATATTTGCACAATCAGGGGGCTTTTATAATGACAAGAAAGATGTAAGATCATGTTGAGTTAATCTTGTGAAATAAATAACAGATCTTGTGAAATAAATAACACATATTTTTTAAAAATTTATTTTCTTAGTCAAAAAAAGAAAAAGTTAAAAGGTTTCACAACTTATTCACCTTGCAATCCTATCCTGGTGCTGTTGGTGCTATTATGGCTTATTGGCTGGACCTTGCTACCAGCTACTTTTATATAAACATTACTACTCTGCTAGGGAAAATACTTAAAACTGCTTTTAAACATATCTTCAAAAAATATGATCTTCAAAGGCTCCTTAGAGGCTTGTCAAGCTGCAAGACAGCTAGAGTTATCTCTATGGTATTTTCTCTATGTTTCAAGACAGTGAATTTATCTGTGGCAAATGAAGTTTTCAGTGATCTTTGGAAAGAGACAGAGGAGGAAAATCTTAGATGACTCAATGACCAAAATTAGTTGGAGACCTCTTATCTTTTATATTCATGTAAACTGGGAGACCATGTGATACCTACAGGATGGTTTCTTAATGTCAGGTTCAAGAGGTAAACTGGCATATGTTATATCCATGGCAATGTGTTAGAACACTCAAGACTATGACCAGGCTCCTACAAGATACAACTGCACTCATTCCGCAGTTTTCTCCTTGACTTAGAAAGAAAAATTCAACTTCTTAAAACTTATGCTTTTTATTCCAGTGCGTATGTTTCCCTATGGAAGCAGGAGAAGAGACTGAATGAAAGTGAACTAGCAGATCTTGCAGGTCTTCAATGACCTTCCCAGAAATGTCATTCCTTCTGCAAATTCATCTTTCAGTGGTCTTTTTGGCAAGTAAGAAGGGAGGAGTGGATGATACGCCAGAGTGCTGTACAGCCCTTCAGGTGGGCCTTGACAGGCTGGAAAGATGGACAGGAAAGAACAGTTTGACAGTTGCCCCACCAGGGCAAATGCAGGGTTGTGCACCTGGGGAAGAACAACTCTCAGTACCAGCATGGACTGGGGGCCAACCTGCTGGAAAGCAGCTCTGTGGAGAAGGACCTGGGGGTCCTGGTGGACAACAAACTGTCATGAACCAGCAGTGCCCTTGTGAGCAGGAAGGCCAACCCTGGGGGTCCTTTGGAAGAGCACGGCCAGAAGGTCAAGGGAGGGGATCCTGCCCTGCTACTCGGCTCTAGTGAGGTCTCACCTGGACTCTGTGCTCAGTTCTCTGAGCACAACAAAGACATGGAGCTCCTGGAGTGGGGCCAGCAGAGAACTGCAAAGGTGATAAAGGTACTGGGGCATCTCTGCTATGAGGAAAGGCTGAGAGAGTCAATCCTGTTCAGCCTCAAGAAAGGATAACTGAGAGGGGACCCCATCACTGTCTGTCAGTGTCTTCAGGGAGGGGTCAGAGAAGGGACCAGGCTCTGCCTGCTGCCAGGCAGCAGGACATGACACAACAGCCAGAAACTGATGCACAGGGAATTCCACCTGAACATGAGGAAGAATGTGCAGTGACCGAACACTGGAACAGATTGCCCAGAGAGGCTGTGGTGTCTCCCTCATTGGAGATATCCCATTTCTTTGGATGCAATCCTGTGCCATTTGCTCTGGGATGGCCCTGCTTGGGAAGGGCCATTGGACCAGATGACCCACAATGGTCTTTCCAACCTGACCCATCGTGTGATCCTGTGATTCTGAAATCCTGATCACAAATGTGGGGAAAATACCCTGGGAAATTACATCCTAAACAGGAGTTGTACACCAGTCTCTGAAGTTAACAGGTGAGAGGGTGGGGAGATGATACATGTTATATTTAAATAGGAAAACAATGAAAGACAGTCTTTGAAGTAAGTTTTTTGAGAGCAGCAGAAGGACTGAAATGCGAAAACAAATATGAAGATGGTGCCGTGAGCTCCTCAGAGCACTGTGGATCATTATTTTTCTTTCTATCATCATCATAAACAGAAAAGACATTAAAAACATCTTTTTTTCAACACCTTCTACACTTACAAATAATAAATATTTAATATTTGCTGCATGTAAACTTTTTGAGTGTCTAAAGTAATATCAAGTTTGTAAAAGACCATATTTCTTCCTTCTGCTGCTTTTCATTGCCTTTACCATAGGTCCAAAGAACTGACTTGGCAAGAGAAGAACTTGCTCTGCTAAACATCCAGGAATAAACCTGGGAGTTATTGACTTATCTGAGATGAAAAGGTGGGAGAGATCTATAAAAATATGCTTATATTCTTAGGTGAGAATTTTTTTTAATTTTGGTCTTTAGGCTTCTGCTGTTTCTTTATGAGTTGAATACAGGACACTATAAAGGGTGTCTGAGTTCAAAACAATATTTTCCCCACCTTACTGAAACACAGCCAAGGAAGACAAAAGGAGAATGAAAACAAGGTTATTAAAACAGGAACCTACAAATCCACAAACAAGTCTGACAGAAAGAATAACTAAATAGCTTTCTCATAAATAACAAGTGTCAGGTTTGGCTCTTACAAGCTACCACAGATGTTGCTGGGCCTCATTTCCAAGGGGCTCCTTTGCTTGAGAATCTTCCAGTCTTGTAGATAAATTTATTCAGATTGAATGGTCTTTGGAGCTTACTGTGTACATCTGTAGCACACTCACACCCTAATCTATGACCAAAGAGCTGTCAAATTCTTTGCTACATGAGTCAGAAAAAGGTATATTTACCAAAAGAAACTACAGGATTACATGTTGGGATTTCGACACATAGACTGCAACATCCATTTTGGAGTGCTGGCACAAACGAACGATTGTGTTTACTCCTAATCACATTTATTTTAAATTTTAAACAAAGTAAGAAAATTGGCCCACAAAGGGAACACCTGCTGTTTATTGCAGAGGTAATCCTATTGTTTTAACAGTGTAATGCATACTTGTTCTTAATTATAAATGATTATAAATTATAATAAATTATAAATATAGATTATCTTTATTATAAATATACTGCAAAATGTGAATAATGAAAACTGTATAGTGTGTTACGGAAGAACACTTGATAACATGGTAAGTACTAATGCAGCATAAAAAAAAGTGAACATGAGTGAAAGTAAAAGAGTGAGACAAAAATGAGGAATGGAATGGTTTATACTGGCCACATGACTTCAGGGCTACAACCACTATTTTTCTTGTTGCTCATCATCTACCTGTTCCCCACTTTTGTTCTCAGCATTTACTTCTGGCATGCTCAGAAGTCTGGGCCACAACGAGGCCTTTCCATGTTACCTCCTGGTCTCTGTGTGTAGAACTACAGGTCTCAGCTGCGGTTGGTATGTCCTGATGGTAAGTAACTTGTGAAATGTATTTAATATTACCATCCTGAAATATCATCTGCAGCAAAGAGATAGAGGGACCAAAAAAAATGGCCCAGAATACAGGAGGAGGCAGGGAGGTCAGAAGAAAAGCTGACAGCATGCGAAAGAAGGTTGCAAACACTCTCTCTGTAGCACAGTCACTGCTTGCGGATTCTCATGTGTGCTTTCTGGCAATGCATCAGCCAGTCTATATGAGAGACAATGGAGGACAGAAAGAATCTGTGCCCTTGGTGAGGTTGATGGACTAAAAAACTGTCAGTTTGGATAATAAATATATGACAAATACTTACTGATGTGACAAGAGAATCTGATGCTGTTTATTTGGTCTTGTTTTTTTCAGCATTTAATACATGTCCATGTGTAGTATGTCTCTGATTTTGTTTCTATATTAAGATAGAGTAAAGGGCAGGCAGGGATTGTTTTGGGTTTCTTCCTTTAAATGAATTAAATCAGGGCTTCATAGACGGTCTTATGGAAAACACAGAGATAGAAAGAGCCTTGAGGCTCAGATCAGATCGTGATCTAAAATAAGTAGATGGTGTCAGAAGCTAAGAACCTAATAGGATAAACTCATCCCTTCACTGTTTCAAGGTAGTTAAAATTTACATAAACCTTTATGTGTTTCCTAAAAACATCATAAGGAAGAAGTCCTACCAACTCTGCAGAGTTTCACAACTAGTTTTCACAACCCTTGCTCCTTGAGTTTGCTGGGCAGCCTGAACTTCCTAACCCTTTCAGATGCATACTGGCTGCAGAGTACCAGAAACATGCCTACCCAAGACATTCTATTTAGTTAAGCCAGAAAAAACTGTTTATGTGGAAGAGTTATGACTTTAAGTTAGATATTGTCATATGCACTCTATGCACATCTATGGCATTTTGTAAGTTAGGCAATTATTATAAAGATTAGCAGAATCAACAAATATATTGATTTATGAAACATCACTGTTTTTTAATTTAATAATAAGATACAAATTACTACTGATATTTTTTGTTATTGCTATAAAAGTAAACATAACTTGCTAAATTAAATTTGACTGGTTTTAAGTGATATTACATTTTTGAGATTTAATTTTGGAAGCTAGTAAAGTAATATTCCTTCCATCTTCCAAAAATTTATGAAGTCACTGAAGTCAATAAAAATATCTTTTCTTCTATATAATTCTATTTAATACATATACATATATAACACATATACAGCTGTAACTCTTAATTGGTACCTCATCAGAATTAACACCAGCATGGTAAAACAGACTGACCTTGGCATACTGAAAGAACCTTAATAGGTCAAAAAATTTACACTCCTCCTTTGACAAAAACCTATGAAAAACTCTGAAAAAAAAAGTATAGTGGATCATGAATAAATTGGCATAATGCTACATATTTGGAATTTGTCTTTTAAAAAATGCTGATTATTAAAAAAAACACAAACCAAACAAACTCCCCCTCAACGAGGCAGAACACCAAAATTAAGCTTTACTTAATGAGAAAAGAATCCATTCTTCATAATTATGACAATATCCAGATTCCAAATGTCTTAATCTGCCCCCCATACTGTCGTCAGAAAAAAAATATAAATGTATAAAATATCTCATTTCAACACTAAATGCCCCATTTGTACACTTCTATCTCAAAATACTATCTCATTGCTTTTCTTTAAATACTATACTGAACCAAATGTATCCACATGTTCAGCAACTCTGCAAAATGTTACAATTTTTCACTCCTCTTTCAAGTGAAGACAAGTTCCAAGGCAAAGACAAGGCTCTTTTACTCCATGAACCACAGTGGAAAAGCCTGATAACCTCACTGGCCAGATTCTTCTGCTACCCAGTCTCTCCATCTGTTCACTTAACTGCCCACAAACAAAGGTTTCCTTACTTCTACCAAATAGTTTTGTGGTAAACATCCTGGTTTAGATCCTTCCATAGTGATTTATTTTAAGTCAGGTGTTGAAAATAAGTGTAGGGATCTATTTTTAACTATGACTGAGTAATGGTCTAGACGCCTACTAAACACACTTTTTTTCTTACAGAGTTCTGATGTGCCACCTTTGAAATTGACAAAAAAAAATGAAGTGCTGTTATACTGGACCTTCAAAACCTGAAAGGGAGGTTATGGCCATACTTG
Organism: Sylvia atricapilla; assembly: GCF_009819655.1. Taxonomy (NCBI): domain Eukaryota; kingdom Metazoa; phylum Chordata; class Aves; order Passeriformes; family Sylviidae; genus Sylvia; species Sylvia atricapilla. The sequence continues at coordinate 70,968,910 of NC_089174.1, forward strand.
AAAACTTGGTGCATTGCATTTATATCTAATTTTATCTTTTCAAGGAAAAAGGGTGACTCTTGATTCTGGCACTTGTAAATCACATGTTGATATTATAGGCTGAATCAAGTTGCAAGCTGAATCAACTTGATCCTTTTGGATGTAGAGCCTTTAGAGGGGCCTGAGTACACAGAAGTACAATACACACTCTCTCCTGCCTTCCCAGGACATCATTCCTTGCATCCCTATTGCTGTTTGCACATGCATTGCCTCTTAAGGAAGAGAGGTGAGGGCAAAATTCTCCATGTTACATCCCTTTGCTTCACTGAGTAGGAAACTATGCGGACTGGAGTCTGATTCCTTCCCAGAGCTACAAAGCAAGAATATTCAACTTGAACACAGGGCTAGTATATCCAAAATCATGTGCTAGCTTAGTTAGCATCTTCCCTGGTGGAGGAGATAGCAAAAGAAAACTGCCTCCACCACTACTAGACTTCTGGGTTTAAGGACTTTTGAAAGAGTATGTCTCAGTCCTTATCAACAAGTATTTAACGCCACTGGAGAACAAGGCATGTGATGAATGTTTTACACATCTAGATATTCTCAGGAACAAAACAAAAATTTCATCACTAGTACAGAAATGGCTCTGAGGCTGAGTCCAGTTGCAGACCACCGATTAAAACCAAATCCAGACAGAAGAAGTTTCAGGTGGGGACAAGAAGCAGCTGGATCAACATGCAGAAAAGAGTTATCATTAGTAACTTTTCTGGTACAAGAGCCCTCCATGATAAAGGTAATTTTTTGTCTATAAGACAATGACGTATCTCACAAGCTGGTCTGAGGCAGGCACAAAACTCAGCAACGGTCTTACCTCCCAAAACTCAGCACTGTAAAAAGCTCATGTAACTCTTCACTCATCTTGCCATCTCCTAGATCAATGAACAGCAAGGCATACATTTATCTTTAAAAAAAAAATTCTAAGCTTTGATTCTATATATAGTCCACTAAAATGCTCCTCCCTCTGGACTGAGGTTTCATTAACAAATGTGTGCCAAGCTGTATTAATTTTAATCAGTATGCTACTGGAAGACAACAGGAACTATGCCAATGAGGAGAGTGTAAAAATCTTACCAGTGAGAAACAACTTAGGAGTCATGTTGTTATTTAGAGAGAATTCATCAGGCTTGTGGTGGATTACCTTTGTTGGTAGGATTTTCAGGAAGAGCACCTCTCCATACATCCAGAACTAAATATCCTGCTCCATCACAGCAGAAGGCAAGTCGCCAACCTGCATGGCTGCAGAGATAATCTCACAAACTGTAATTAAAATTACAAAATCTGTCTGAATCTTATAACTGCCTGAAACTCAGCAGTATCAACTTCGTTGTTCCAATCATTTTGGCCTCAATATGTCCAACTACAACTTAATCACAGAATACTTTGGGTAGATAGGCATATGTGAGAAGACAAACTACAGTGGTTATTATGAGTACTGCCAGAAAAGAAAGTCAGAGGAAAGAAATGGGGGAGTGAAAGAAGGGAGGAAGGAGATCAAGTGAGAAGAAAACCAGAAATTGAAATGAATTTGATGACAGCACACTGCACAAGCCACAATTACTTGGAGTGTATATAAAGGACAGGCTTTGCTTTTCTCCACCCTTGGCTGTGATCCACTTGCCATTTTTGCCAACGAGTGAGCAGTCCATGTGCCTTTTGGGCAAATACAGAGTCCAGAGTTCATTCTCTGCCCTGTGAACTGCAGCTTCACAGTGCACTACAGTTAGTGAACCTGCCAGGAATGCCTGCCATGAGTCCTGCACCTCTCCCACATGTACTACACTTCCTGTGCCTCTGCAAAGGCAGGCTGGTAAGAGTGTGAGACAGACGTACCCCTGGCATCCCAATCATGCTTACAAAACTACTCCTCATCTTTAATTATTGTAGCCTCGAGCATACTCTCCTGGCAGTGATCACTCTGAAACTTGATGCTGCCCTTTCTAGTCAGACCAGGTTTCTGTCTCCTTTCCCTGTCCCTGAGGTAGGCAAGAGCTGTCCTTCCCACTGTCTCCAGCGAAGGCTTTGATTACTGTCTCCAACTTCTTCATGAGGTACTTGCAGTGCTTTTACAGGATAGGGGCTCAAACTCCCTCTCTGATCTTCTGTCCAAAAGGACTTCATCACCATTTCCTTATCTCCTCTCATACCCTAAAAATGGTGGAGATTTCCTCATTTTCCTGTATCAGCATTGTTCCCACAGACAGACAGTTTTCTTCTGATCTCTTCCTGGATTTTCTCCACATGTCATAAAATTACAGCATGGAACTCATTGAACAGAGTATCAGTTTTACAGATTCACAAAGAGACTGTATAAAATTCATACATAATTTATATGGACATCAAACCCACTAAAAATTATCAAAGTAAACAGCAAAATAAACAAATGAAACTAATTTCCAAACCAAAGCCGTCACAAACCCTCAAGACATAACAACTCTGGTGTTTCAGGGTTTATGCTGATCTCTAACTAACCAAGCTTAGGATGAGACCTGGAGCAGAGGGCAGATAATCTCATGTCTGCTGATACAAAGTTTCTGCATTTCGTTTTAATTTCAAAGATGGGATACTGAACCAAATGGATTTGGTCTTTCATCCCACCAATGCTTCACTGCACTGAAGATATGCTTTGGATTTCTTGTTTAACTCATGTTTTTTCGGGATCGTCAAACTCAAGCGCTTCCCCTTACCGCCTTCCCCCAGCCCTCTCCATCCCCTCTAATCTCCACAGGGGTTTCTATATTAGTCTGAGTGGCTGGATAGGTCTCAGCCTCCATCTGGGGGGGATTAAACTTAATTTATCCTCTTAATTCAGCAACAATTTCCTCACCAAATCCTCTTCCTAGCTTCGCCTTCGCCCCGGGCGTTGGCTAGAATTTCAGCCCCGTACCTTCGGGGGGAAAAAACGACCCGCAAAAAAACCCAAACCCGTATCAAATGCCAGTGTTCCCTGGGTAGCGCAGCGCCGGAGTTGCGGTCCCGCGGGGCGGGAGGGGAAGGCAGGGACGGGCAGGGATCCCGGCTGCGGAAGGGGTGTCACACCGCCCCATGGTACCCAGGGGTGGGTCCTGAGCGCCCTCCCCGCGGGCAGGGCCGGGCTGCCGAGCGATCCCGCCGGCACGGGGGGCTCCCGGCAGGGGACGCCGCGCCCCCTCCAGCGGGGCTGGGTCGGACGAGCCGGGGCGGGGGAGGTGCCGAGCCGTGCCCCGCGCCGGGCGGCCGTAATCCCATCAAAGGGCCGGACCCAGCCTCCTCCCCCGCTCCCCGCCGTCCCTCCCCGTCCCTGCCCGGCCCGCTTCCCAGCCCCGCCGTCCGCTCGGCTCCGCGCCGGCCCCGGCTCCGCTCCGCACCCGGCTGCCGCCCGGAGGGGACGGCGCCGGCGCCCCTCGCCCGCGGCCACCGGCCCCAGCTCCCCGCCCGGGCGGGGGGGACTCGGCGCACATGGAGGTGCCGGGCGGCTGTCACGGCCGCTGCCTCGCCTTGGTGCTGCTCCTGGCTTCGTGCATCGGCTGTGCGGCCACGCCGCGCAGGAACATCCCGCGCCGGCAAGGTAGGACGGGCGGCAGCGCCAGGCGAGGGGTGCGCGCCCCGCGCCACGCTCGCCCCGGCCGAGTTCCTCATGCCTTTAGCACTGGGGCTGCCCCGGCTCCGGCACGGACGGCAGCCCCGGTGGGCAGCGGGGCAGCGCCCGAGGTCGGGCCGCCGCGCCCCGGTCAGTGAGGGAGCGCGTCCGGGAGCTCCGGGTGCCCGGCGGGGCGTCCGCCGCTCCTCGCCCTTCCCTGCCAGCCCCTGCCGCCCTCTCACGGGGAAGAGAGGATGCCCAGGCAATGGCAGGGACCGGGGGGTACGGCAGGAATTTGCGGGGTCGGTGTATGACCCGTTTTCTCCCACATGTTACACTCGGTGCCGGTGGGCGCACTCGATTTACAGACCAGAACCGGGCTGCAGCTACTGCAGAAGAAATCGGCAAAAATTTTATCCGTTTTTTTCCTGGATCCCGTTACCTGCGGTGCGGCGTGGGCAGAGTTAGAAGCCGGGTGAACCTCTAAGCCAGTCAGAGGTGACTTGTCGGGGAGGCTGCTTCCGTAGCTGAGACATTTATACGAGTGGCAGCAAATGACCTAAGACATTGAATAGTAAATGTGAGAGAAAAATTACTAGGGAAGCAATGATTTTGTTCCAAAAATGTAGTTACCGTGTACCGAGCATGATATGGTGCTCCTCCTGGTCCTGCTCCTGGCTGAGCGCCACCCGTGTCCTGTGGGAGAGTTCCCACGGCTGTTGGCGGGAGGTTTGTGTGCTGATCAAGGAAGTCCTGCACAGTCCTCAGAGGCTGAATGTTAAAACCCTGAGTCTGTTAAACCTCTTTTACAGTCTGCAGCATATGAAACAGTAAGGTAAAATGTAAACAGTGAGATGAGACACAGTGCATGGTGAAGTTTGACATTCTGTATACTTTACAAATAGCGGTGCTGAGAGAAGATAACTACTCCCGGGGCTATCTCAAACACTGGGACTATCCCGGAGTCTTTGGGACCAACAGTGACTCTTATCATTGAATTCATTGAGATCAGTTCCATTGAGAATGCAAAAAGTTTACCAAGTTCTGCCTCATTTCATGAAATGTTTGTAGCTTCAGATCCTCTTTTTATCTATCCCAGAATATTGATTTATCCCAGTATTTATCCCAGTATCCCAGATTTTTACTGCTGGGTTTTAGAATCACTGTTGTGCTTTTTCTTGCTCTTATGAGAAGAAAACAAATGCCTGTACAGTTGGAAACTTAATACTTAAATACAGCCTGAGCTTAAAACCCTTACTGGACAGATGGCTAATTTTACTGGTCTGACCTTGTCTCTTAGGGATCTAGTCCCATGATCCTTGATTGTCATAATGGTCACCATTAAGTACGTGAGGAAATTAGGCAGACAGTTGCTGTGAATGAGGCGATTAGTAGCTTGCATTAAAAATACTGGATATGTGAAGTTGGGGAGGCAAATGTATAAATATTTAAAAATATTCCCTGACTGTAACATACTGTTGTACTTGTTTCCCCCAGTTACAGCAGAATGGTAGACCTAGGGAAAATGTATTTCTGTGCATTAAATTAAAACAGTTTTAAGCCTGGAAACTAATTATAGTGTTGCGAAGGAAATGAATTAATATGTTAGTATTGTGTTTACCTTACTTCTATTAGCACACATCTTGTATTTTTTTTTATAACATGCTTAAGATTCACTGAGTGATTCAATAATTCCTTTCTTGCTTCCTTTGCTGCATAGGAAGTAATGAGTTTTATTGGGCAAAATGTTTCAAAATCTGTGAAATCATTTGAAAATCCACTTGTAGCAAGATTTGAAGAGGGAAATCCCCCAAAGAGTTTGCATGCAGCAGTATATATATATATATATATATATATGATTTAAATTCCATCTGCATTTTGCGGGGGCTTTGGAATTGAGCGCTCCCAAGAATCCCATGACTGGGTCCTTACCATGAAAAGTTCCCTCAAAACACTCAGAACAGGTGTAGTTTTAGGTAGCTGGAACATCTCTGCCATGCTCTGCAACTTATCCTATGCTGTGGAGTGGAAAAGAACTATCATGTACTCATACATCCAAAATTACACATTCAGTGAGTAAAGAAGAGATAAAATAGTAAAAAGATTCTTCAGGATTTTTTTTTCTTTCATTTTGTCCTTTTAATAGTGATAGAAGTGAGACTTCTACAGGAATTTTAACTGAGGTGAAAGCAAGAGGTTCTCTCTTCTGAAGAGAGAAGTTACAAAACCATTTGATCTTCAATAACAGAAACTGACTTGGAGGTCCAGTGGATCAAAAGATAAAAGATAGTAAAATGGATCTCCATTTTTCCCAAGTTTCAGTTTAGGGCTTAGTTTACAAAGACCAAGTTTGTAATCCCAAGAAGGCAGCAAAGTGAGATACCTGTTTGTGAAGTTAAAAATATATAGCAAAATGGCCACAAATGCAACTTCTTAAATTAGTCTTTTCAGGGGAAAAGACTGTTGTAATCTAGTTCTGATGACTGCCAAAATAATTTGAATGTTTATTTACAGTTAGATAATGCATTTTCTGGAGACAAGGAAACGAGATGACAGACTCTTTGGGAAAAGCTTAAAACAAATCCTTCGACACCGTGTGGTGAATAGTATAGCTGGGAACAGATTAGCCTGGGATTCTCTATATCTTGTACTCCCAGAAGTTGGCACTCATGCTGCTGCTTTCACATTGTTTTCTATCTTTTGCCTTCTGCAAAAGGTTTTTGCCATTTCTGTTTCAAGTTTCAAGTGGTTGAATAATAGAGATTCTGAAACTAGCTCCCAATGTGTTACTCTGGTACTAATATAAACACATTATTTAATTTTAATGGTTATCTGATTTCAGAGAATTTTAGGGGAAAGACCTGACCAGTTCAGTTCACAGCGTAAAGTTATTGCACTGTGTTGCATTGATGCTTCTTTAGTAACATAGTGTAAAATTCCTACGCCCTGTAGAATAATAAAACGGGTAAGTTGGTCTGCATGGAGAATAAAAATAATCATATCTGATGCTTAGGAATGCCTCTCCTTTTATAAATACATTATGCTTGCCAGCTAATATAAATAAAGAATTTGGCTTCTATCTCTTTCCCAGATGTCCATAGCAGTAGATATCACTGGCTTTCTGTGTAAATGCTGGAGGAATCAGACCAGTTAAAGTCTGAAGACTTTATGAGAGAGTAGCACTCAATATGAGGGCCAGAGTTTCAAAAGAGTACAGATCCTTTGTGTGCATTACAGTAGATGATTTTTTTTCCGAAAGGATTTGGCACAAGGATACTTGAATTCTTTAGAAAATCTGACTATAATAAGAGCTGCTACGTAAGAAACACTTTTGAAAGTCTATCTGTATTTATGTATCAAAACAGGTCAAACTGCCTTGAAATAAAGTCTACAGATATGAAAAATTCAACAGTCATTGGGAAAAAAGGTGCTTATTTGAGTTTTTAAATATTACAATTTTTTGGAACAACCATAAGGTGAATTCTTATCCACTGTCATAATAAATCCCAAACATAAAGCATCCAAGAGTAAGGTTGTTTTGCTGCTGGATGAGGAGTGTCTGAGAAGGGGAATGACTGTGAAGCTGGATGATTCCTAATGTGGGGGATGTAGAGCTGTCAGAGTGCATATCTGTGAGCTAGAACTAATAAAGAAGATGTGAATAATTTATTTGAGGGAAGATTAGTATCATCCTCTTACAGTTTCAAAAATGTCTGATGTCTTCAACATGAATAAAATCAAGCACTAATTATATATGTACTTGTTGTTTGTCACCTTCAGGTATAAGTTGCATCACAACATTATGTGACATTCTCATTCTGATTGGACTTGCTGTTTTACCTCTGGGGTCCATGGTCTGGTAAATTCTGAGAACTGATCAATCACATCACCGCCTCATGCAGATAGGAGCATTCCAATAGTACTTTCCAGGGCAGCAATAGGAGTGCAGTGAATTCAGTCCACTTGAGCATGTTACTCTGAATGTCATTGTTACTCATTTTGAAGTATGTTTTCTGACTTTAGTTAGTCTCTTTTGCAGCAAAACGTCTTGTGCCCTTTCTGCCATGAAATTGCTGTCTTCCTCTGTACAAGGAGACTTTCAGTAAATGTTTTTCATTGACCTTATTTTCTTAATGTCAATGTCTGAAATGACTATTCAGACTTCCACCAGTGTTCAGAAAGGTGAAATTAGCCAAGACATTCTATAACAGATGCTGAGGTTCATAGTGGTGCTTCAGAGAGGAGGGGTTGTTTTGGAGTTAGGGTACTAGAGCGATCCTTGGGAAATCTTTCTGCCTTGAGGCTGTCACAGATTGTCTTTGATGGCTTGCCAGTCCTTCACAGGCCAGATTTTAATTTTTAAAAATGGGATTAGAGTGGTTTTATGCTTTTACCCTTTCCAGTCATGCTGCTTTAGACAGTGATAAGACTCCTATAGGGTGCTCATCACAGCTGTACCCCGATTTTAGTCAGTGCTTCCAGGCTTTATCTGAGTGATAATATGTAGGTGATTTTCGTGGTGTCTTCTGGCGTGCCTTGCAGAAAAAAACCCCGAAACACCTCTTTCTTTAAGGACAGGGAACAGCACTATGTACTGTTTGCAGGTCATTAGAAGCAAACACATCCAACAACCATACTCACCTTAAACTTAATGGCAGGGATTCTGAGTGTCAGTCACCAAAGATATCCTGAGGAAAAGAATAGTACCTTGTTTTCTTTATCCAGAAAAATTTCAGTGCATGAGTTCTTTTCAGTGTCCCTCATACTCATTCATAAGCTGAGAGTATACTTGGAAGTTCATAACTCCTCAGATCATGCTTACATTGAGACTCAAATTTTTGCATGTTTATATTTATGCTGTTTTAATGTGTGTTTATCCTCTTTTTAAATTTGAAAATAAAATTAATTTTAAAAGGTGACTATCATTGCTTCATGTCCTCAAAACAGGACTGATAGGACCTTTTCACAATTTTTCCATCACAAGGAAATGAAACTCTAAAATGTTATAGACAGTTTTTCATATTAGAAAGTCATTAATGGATATTAAAGATACCTGTAATCTTAGCAAATAGCCATGAATATGACTTTGCAAAATTTATTATTTCATTGTTGAGTGTACAGTTAGGTGCCAAATTTATCAGAGAATGTGTGATGGTGGTCTATAATCACATAACAAAAGACTTCCTAAATCACAGGGACACAGGAGGTTATGTTAGATGTGTGATCTTGAATAAAATTTCTTAATTGCTTTCTGTGCAAACAAATGACCTCTCTAAAAAAAAAAAAAAAGTCCCACCAACCAAGCAAATCCCCAAACCTGTTCTTCATTACTAATTCCAACTGAAATGAGATACTTTTGGGTAAGGCTAGGCAAGATGTGTTTTCCTTTTTTTTTTTTTTTTTTTTTTTTTTTTTTTTGCTTTTAGTGAAGATTCTTACAAATGACAACCAAATTAGTTATTTCATATAATGTGACCCTCCAAACCACAGCAAAAGATCAACATTACTTTTTCAGACTTTTCAGAGCCACTGAGCTGAGAACAAGCACACTAGAATTCATCTTTGAAAGTAACTGCTTCAGGAGGGTATAAGCCACTGAAAATTGAAGGCTTAGGGGGAAAGCTTCAGCACAACCAGGTACCTGACTCAAAACTAGATAATTATATGCTGTGTGATGGTTCATAAAACTCTGCAGGTGAGGGGTGTATAGCGTGAAATATGCCAAGTTCATGCCAGTTCTTCTATTGAACATAGGGTAGGTACACCCAAGAGTAAAGACTATTGTTGAAGATATTGGCCTCTAATTAAAAACCAATCCACACAACATTGATAAAGGGAGCCATTTGTTCAAAAGGGAGAGGGACAGCTATGTGGTCATCAACAAAAGAGAAAAACTTGTTCTCTTGGGTTGGATCCCTGTAGGTGGATAGCCAAAATGCATTGGCTTTCTTTTCTTTAAAAGAGGTCTCACCCAAGCATTGCGAGCATTACCATGGATAATCTTCTAGAGAAAGGAAATATAAACTGTGTGCAGGTGCTGACGTCCGAACATGGCTTTCCGAGTGAATGCCCCAAGTAGTGATAGGGTATGTTAACCTATATAACATATATATGTTATATATGTTAACCTTACAGCTAATAAATGCTTTTTATATAACAGTGCAGATAGCAGTCATGTCAAGAACAGTTCTTCTGAGAAGTGGACACTGGCTGGTTCTGAATTTCCGTATGTCCTCAAACGGTAGTCAGTCCAGTGTTATTTACACAGAAAGATTTCTGAAGCTGGAAGAATCCCAGTACAATATTCTTCACACCCATCTCAATTTTAAAACTAGTTTAAAATTGCTGGCATGTATGAAAATGATGGTATAAATCAGTACCTGTGCACATTTGGAACTTGTGAAATTGTCTTTCTAAAATGATGGGAAATGAACATGCTGTGAATCTTGATCATGCTTCTTTCGAATACAGAAATTATTCTGATCTTTCTGCTGTGCCAGAGGTATTGTTGCACATACGAAGTTTTAAATCAAGACTTGCTTTGTGTTGCTGGACTCAAAAATCTTCTGATAAAAAATCCTAAGGGCAAAAATTATACAGTATTTCATCAAAGTTTAATTGCTTTCATGCATGAAAAAATTCAACTAGAATATAATTTTAGGAAAAAAACAAGCCAAACTGTGAACAAAACTTGTCAAATTGTAGATGATGGAAAGTACATGTCTAGGACCAAAATTTTTGTGGTTTAATTAGAGATTGCAGAAGCCAGAATCTGTTCCTTGGAATTGAAATGTGATGTTTCTGTCATATTCTGCTTTCCAGACAATTACAGGAGAAGGTAACATGTTCACAAAAATAAGCAGGCATTTTATGAAGATGATTGTTTACAGATATGTTGGCATTCAGCTGATACTCCAGCCATGCATGGAGCTTGGTATCCTGCTGGCATTTTTAGTTCCCATTGTCATTTCATTATGTTCCCGTTCCTATGTGAACCTGTGCTGTGCAGGTTGCTAATGTTCCCATCTTTATTAATCAGTCACAATGGCAGAGCTGAACTTTGTTTCTGTGCCCATGTGTGTGCCAAAAGACAACCCGGTAGGGTGAGACAAGTGCCTTCCAGCCATTTACCCCTGCAGAGCCATAGGATCATAAGATGGAAGAAGAAACCTGCAGAATATAAGCAATTCTTCCAGGGACTTCTGGTCAACGAAAAAGACGGCACCTTTAAATGGGTTTAAAGGGAAAAGAACAGGAAGCTGTCTGGACCAGCCTGATGCCAAGTAAAGGGCATTGTTTGCATGAGGTAGCCCTGGTAGATGTTTGGGACAAACAGTTGGACTCAACAGGCTACAGAAGACTGTGTATCAGTGGAGCAGGGAATGCTTTCAGAGGATTAGGGAGCATTAGATATTAGCTCTGTGGACATCATAGCTGTGTCATGTGCTATTTTCTCCCCTATGTATTTGTTCTTTATTCTTTTATATATTTCCATGTCTCATTGTCTCTTGCACCAAAGAGGGTTTTGTCCTTCTCTGTTGGTCTCTTAGCTCTCACATCCTACTGCTTGTTACTGGTTCTTTGAATGCACAGGCCATGTCCCATACTAAATCAGTTCAGGCATTCAGGTTTAAAAACCACAGTTATTTCAGTCAGTAGAGACAAAGAATTTCCACTGTTTTTTCTGATAGTGCTAGTGAATGGAGAGACTTGCTGACTGCAGAAGGTATTGAAATTAACCCATTTCTTATGGAATAACTGAGTTGGGGGATAATTTCCTGAGAAGAGTTTCTTTGTGTGAATCATACAAATATATGTAAGTCATGGGGGAGTAATGAGGATGGAGCTAGGCTTTTCTCAGTGGTGCCCTGTGACATGGATGGAGGCAATGGACACAAAGGGAAAGCAGGAAATTCTCTTTAACATGAACAAATTTTACTGTGAGGGTGACTGAGAATTTAGGCCAAGACGTTGTGGAGTCTCTGTCCTTGGAGATATTCATACCTCCTTACAGAAAGTCTTGGGCAACCTGGTGCAGCTGAGCCTCCTCTAAGCAGGGGTTTGGACTGGGTGATCTCCAAATGTGCCTTCCAGCCTCCCTCCCTCTGTGATTTTGCAGAGTATCACAAGGATCTTCTGAAAACACCTGTTTCAGCTCTCAGGTTTAGCTTTCTTTGAACTCTCCTCCACCCTGTCATGGACTGAAAACACCAGCTGGACCAACTGCTCTGCTTTCTACACAGAAATGAGTGTCTTCTGGCATTGTGATCAGTATAAAGTGTTTGGTGGGACGTTGTTCCACTTTGTGTTGTGTAGCTAGCTCTAGGAGGCCTGTGCCAGAACCTCAGGGATAAGCAACCCACAAGCTGATTTTTGTGGTACTTTCTGGGGTGGGACCAGATCATTTGTGTCCATGAATAATGAGCATAAAAACAATCACTCAGGACTTGGAAGGATTGTGGGAACCCAAATGCTGCATGTTGTGTCCTCACCCAGCACATTTGTTTCCTGTCACATGGTCAGCTTTGTCCTCTTTATACTTTAATGTTTTTGCATGTGTGTATGTAATGCATGTGTGATTGTATGATTGTAATTTTTTTCTATCTATCACTTTTCAGGAAGCTCCCCTTTAATTATTTTCTTTTGCCCTGGATTTCAATAATAAAGAAATGTGTAGTAGATAAAGTGAACCAATTAAGGCACATCAAGGAGAATGCTTTTAAACTATCGTGAACAATTTTGGCTTGTGTTCCATTGAGATAATAAGATTTGGATGGCAAACACCTGAAAAATAAGTGATATTAATTGATGGGAAAATAAATTTTCAAGTTATTTATTTGGCATTTTTATGATTTCACTGGCCTCTTTGCTTTTCAGAGTGCCATGGTTTGTGAAGCTCCCCCAGCATCTGTGCTTCCTAGCATCTCAGATGCATAACCCATGAGACCAGAGAGGTTGGAGGTGATGTCAGGATATGCTACTGGCATGCTGGTTCCTAAGCAGCCTGTCCCATTGAATACAAAAGTCTTTTACACAGAATGGGTGACACACTGTTGCTTCATTTCAGCTACCTTCTGGCACTTAAGTATCTTAGACGTGTTTTTTCAAAGTTACTTGAAAACTGCTGAAGCAGCTGATGAGAAGGCAGGCCCTGGCAGAGCAGGCAGTGTGCTGGCAACAGGGAGGGCTAGCTGCAGCCTGCCAGTCACTGGCACATCCACAGGGACAAGGCAACCTGGAGCCCAGATAGGAATTCCCAAGCCAGGAAAAATGTTGAGCTTTGCATTCAAGCAGCTTGTGGGCTGGAAAAGGGAGAAGTGAGTCTCAGTGCTGTCCCTTCTCCTGGAACAGGAACCTGGTTGCCAATTTCCTCTGCCAGGCCAAGGTGCTGCAAAGATACCAGGAACTAGGACATGCCCCAGCACTGGGGCTTCAATGGGCAAGGAAGGCACAAGCCTGATTTTAGAGATGTAAGCATTAGATTTTGACTCAGACTTCCAGAAATGCACTGAAAGTTATGCAAGTGGAGTTTCTTGATGGGGGTTTTTACAGGCACCTATAATTTTCTCTGGAAGTGAAAAATGCTTCCATTAGGTGGAATACTTCCCCAAGTTGTTCAGGTGCAGGTACAGGGTATGCACATACGCACTTGTGTGAATTAAACTGGCCTATAAACAGTAATTATTAAAAACATAAGCCTGAAAGAGTTGCCTAGAGATTGTCTGATGTGCTCATTTTGACTGGCAAGAGAGATACAAACTAGACCTTTAGTCAGAGATATGATGTCCCTTCCTTTTTGTAACCTTCAGCGCCAAGAACTCTCCAAAATAGAGTCTGGGGCAAAACCATCCGTAGCTAGAAAATTTTATACATAGCTCTCAGAAAAGTTTTTTTTTAAAAATAGTTATTGCTTTTCTTTTTAACTCCTGGAAGTCACTGTTGCACTGTACAGAGCTCTCATCTCTCCTCCTCTCTTCGCCTTTTTCCTTCTCTTTGCTGCAGCTGGAGCCTTCCTGGGAGCAGAGCCTTGCTCCAGGAAGGAGTGTGAGGAGAGAACTTCCCCTTGCTCCCTTTCTGCTCAGTGATCTGCAGGGATAAGGTACCAAGGAAATGCCTCAACAAAGTCACTACTGACATTGTTCCTGTTCGTTCTTAACGGGATTCATGGTGTTGCACTGTAGCTTAAGTTCTGAGCTTTGCCTCCTTCATTCCCCCTCCCTGGGCTATAAAAATCCCAGAGGCTGTCACCTCAGATGTCCCTGGGGGAGATAACGGATGCTATATAAGCATCAGCAAAACATCACATGAGTCCAAGCTTGTTATTTATTAAAATGTTGAGAGATTTTTTTCCTTTGTGGTTTCTTTTGCAGTATTTTTAAAGGGCTAATGAAGGTCAGGTTAGTCTCTCCAAAGAGTTGCGCACTGTAGTTTGAACCAAAAACACATGGTGCCTTTCTGGGGTCATGTTACCTGCCATTTCTGCTGCAGGATCTGATGCAGTGGTAGGTGATGCTGAGATTTTTGGTGTGTGGATGTTGCTGCTCTGGGTGCAGGACCGGGATAGGCTGTCTGAGATTTTCCAGTTTCAAGTCCTTGTCCTTTGTAGTTGTTGTGGCTGTGAAATTCTTGCTCTCTTACGTACTGCTGCTGGGCAGTGGGAGCTGGAAAAGACTTCAAAGAAATTTAAAGATGGCATATTTTTTTCATTTAGAATTTCCTGACCTTTTTAGTTTGTCATGTTGTCTTCCTTCCACTGTGGTGTTTGCATAACTTTCAGTCTGTAAAATAAGGGAAGCAAAAGACCTTGTCACTGTTTATTGTTTAATAAGAATTTCACCAATATTTCAGTCAGAGAGTGAATGGACTTGTCTGCACTGTGTTTCACCTCTTGAAGTGGACAAGCTTTTTTCCCTCGAAAACAGCTATTACAATGATAAAATGCTATTTTAATAGAATTCACGGTGAGTTTTTTTATGAATTGGTGGAAACAAATAATGTTTCTAACAGAAGAAATTCAGAGATATTTGTGAAAAGTGTTCATTTTGGAAAACTTCAATTTAAAATTGGTTTGAATTGTTTTTCTTGAGCTTTCTTTTCCCGTTTTCTTACATTTTGACCTATTAGAAGTGACAGCTGGCATTCCATCAACAAGTTTCACTTGTTTCGTGGGACAGAAATGGAAGACACATCAACCTGGAAGATAAGGAGCCCTTCAGTCAGTACCTCCTAGCTGTTACCCAGAGAAATTTAGAAGTAAAACAGTGAAATGCTTATCTCCTTTCATTAGTTTATGCTCTCTGGTTAAGAGTAGTACAAAAAATGTAATATAAAGGTTTTTATTTTCCAAATTACAAACTCATAAAGATGAAATTAGCCATCTGTTTTCCCGTAAATGTATTTATGTATTATGGCACGTGTTTTGTATCAGTGAATTATTTGCATATTGTTTCAGGATCTGCAAGTACCTGTGACTGCCTGCATGCCTTGATACATCAACATCTAAAAAAAAAGATTAAATTCAAAATATAATTAAAATTCTAAAAGAAGAATTTCTAACACAAATCCTTTCAGATATTCTATTCATCAGTATTTAAGATTAAAACTGTTTTCAAACACTATTGTTTTAATCTAATTTAAAGTTTGAATAAGTTCTGAAATTTCCTCTAAAATAGTAGTACTAGTAGTATATGCTAGTAGGGATGAGCTTTATCCAATACATCCAAAGTGCTTTAAATGTGAAGCCTATGAACATTAGAAGTTTATTTGGTTTGAAGCTGAGATTTTTTTTTCTCATAACTGTTCATCACTGTAGTAAGATTTTGGTGACAATCCATGACTAGAAGGAAGGAAGGAAAAGAGCTATGCTTGCATAAGCAGCTTTTTTGCAGTAGCTGAAGGAAAGGATCTGGCTGAAGTGGCTGCTCCTGAGCCCTGCACAAAGCTGGCCTGGTTGGCTTGGGAGCAAGAGAGTGTATTCATTGGAAGTGTTTTTACTGTGTGCTCAAGGTAATTGCACAAAATCATAAGGGCAGACATGGAAGTGACATTTCTGCTGGTGGATTCCATGATGGCAAGGGGCATCCAGAGGTATTGGTACACAGAATCAGAGAATGGTAGAATGTTAAGGGGTTGAAGGAGCCTTAAAGACCATCTGATCCCAATCTCCTCTTGCCATAGGGACACCTCCCATTAGACTGGGTTGCTCAAGGCCTTATGTAACGTGACCATGAACATGGCTGGGGCATCCACAGCCTCTGGGCAACCTGTGACAGTGCCTCACCATCCTCACAGCAAAGAATGTAATCTCTTTGTTGCAGTAAAGGATAGCATCATTTATTGGCCCAGGCTGGGGGCCATTTCCAGGAGGCACACATTTAGCCTGTGGCCACCCTGGTGGTAGCCCGTGGGTGTTTGATTATATGGGCAGAGGTTATTGTATGTAGCAGTGAGGGCCACAATGGAAGTGACACTTGTATTGATGGCTTAAGCATTTTCATCATTTTTAATGTGAATTGCTTTTATGAGGCAAAAATTTAAATAATGGTCATTATTTTGAAATGGAAAAATTTGCTCCATCTCAGGGAGAGTTCTTATGTGTTCTTTAGCTTACTTGTAGAACTTGTTTGGTGATTTCTTTACTGGTTTGGTGGTTTTTGCATATTTTTAGAAATACAGAGCCAAAGACATGTATAAACGGGAACGAAAGTAGTGGTAAGCAGAAAAGTAAACACAACTTTGTCAGCTCAACATTGTTTATCTACTGCTAAATCCTCATTAAGTTCTTGTGTTTCATATACTTTCACAATGTGAAATGGTCGTAATATGCGTGAGAGTGCTCCCCCTTGATTAATGACTTCTTTATATCGCACTGGAGTCATTGCTTCCATTGCCATTTTGGACAATATCAAACTTTCTGTGCCTGATGGGCCAGAAAGGAGAATGACTGTGTTTGCACGAAACATGCTTAATTTTATTATTTATATAAATTGGCTACTTGTTTTTCATGATCAGAGCAAATCTCCACACCTTCTTAGATATTCACTGGACCCAACTGCAGAGGACACTGGCAGGGGGATCATCGCTCAGGCAGATCTTCAGAGCATGTACAAGTAATGGATATGTCCCAGCCCTCTTGTCTACAGATTCCCAATCCACAGGGTGCAGAAGAGACTGTTGTGGTTTTGCACTGTGTGCGGTGCTACCAGATTAACAGAGCTTTCACACTGAGTTTTGAGAAGAGGTATTTCTGACCCCAGTCATAGGAGAAACTACAAATACCCCAAGAGTTTTACCCTTGAGAACTCTTCATTATTTTAAATAGTCTAAACATGGCATTTGACATAAAGGCATAAATGTTTAGACCAGCTTCAGTATCTGTTTTTAGTGTGCCTAATACATGATGTTCTGTAAAATCATGCAAAATACATTAAGCTCACATTTATCTCAAAATGGCTTGTCAGTAGAGTTGTGACATGTGCTACAGCAGTTGCGATCAGCTGAAAAACCGCTTTGATATGGTTGTTCAAAAGCCATGACATCTCCTGCAGCTCAGTGCCATAAACAATTCTTGTGTCAGGTCCTGCTGTCACTTTGCCATGGCAGCGAAAGGAAAGTTCAGTCCAGAAATGGACATTTTTTACTTTCTGCCGGGTTGTGTGAAATTCTGGCAAGCAGAAGTGAGTCTGAATCCCCAGATGCACATCACTGAACTGTCAGGCAGGAGTGGTGACAGTAGAGGACTCTGGGACTGCCATGCTGCATGAGATACTCCTCTCTGCTTTGCCCTTTAGCTTCCCTAGGAAACAGCTCTGTGCATGGGTCACAGCTGCCACTGGCTCTCTTTTTCCTCTTGACTCCTGGTCTGGGCATGAGGCAGCAGGTCCCCAGCAGGCTGAGTGCCATGTGCCTGCCTGTCTCATGGCTTTGTCACAGAGAGGGCAGAATGCAGTGGTGTGGTGAGCACTGGCCATCACCTGAGGCCACTAGCAGAGAGAGTGCTAGGGCTGATGGTGCTTACACCTGGTTCCCAAACATGTATCCAGCCATATCCCTGTTGTGTAAGGGGAATTCCCTAACTTCTAGAGAGAAGTAAACAGGGAGGATAAAAATATAGGCCTCTCTGGCTCCTTGCTCTTGTTTTCCCTGGTTTAGTCCAAGGCTTTGTATTTACTCCACAGTGGCAATTTATAGGCCAGTGTACCTGAGGTCACTGTTTGGCTCTCTGTGTCTCTTTCATCATCTGCAACCTGGAGATAGTAGTATTTTCTAGGGCTGAGTGAATAATTCATTATGTGGCTGGCTCCTTATTAAACAGATGTTGTCTCTCTGTTTGCAGATAGTCTGCAAATGGATTGCATTTTGTTCAAATTTATTTGTTGTTCCAAATTATTCACCAAATACTTTCAGTAAATAATGTTATTTGCCTATATTGCATTCAGAATATGAATTTGAAGCCTGCCTTACATGACTATTTGTCATTAAAAAAAATATATTGTTATTTCGGCAACTATGCCTTCCAGCAAACTTGTCTCATAGAGCTTCCCTAGAAAATAACACAAGGATGCTATGAATATGTTAAGAGTGAATGTTTAGGGTAATTCTTTCTTTCATATTACTAATGCAGCTGAAATGCTAATCTACTTCATTGGCTATTGTGAAGATTGTATTCACATTCTGAATTTGAAATGCTTCTTAAGTGGACACTGATACCCCTGCCCTGGCTGCTTGTCCCTGTCACTCCTTTGGTAGCAGCTGGTGTATTGTTCCAGCTACTGCTGGCGTGCTTGGAGTGCAAGGCAGAGGGTGATCATAGGAGGTGGCACATGCTGTGTTCAGAGCCTCTGGACCAATCAGGAATCCATGGGACTAAGTCCATGCTAATGAAGAAAATGGGTGAAGGCCTAGGGAACATGGCATGGTTTGGCTCTCTTCTACAGAGCCTTTCCTTCTCCAAAGATGTCCATATTGACTTACAGATGTGGTGTGTGATCTGCTCTGTCTTCCATACCATTCCTGGGAGACCTTCCCAGTAGTCTGTATCTGTGCCACAGACTGTGCAAGCAGCATGAATGTGTGAATGTCCCTAACTTTGGGTCCTGGCTAGTATCCAGCATTTCAGGAACACATTTAAAAACCTATGAAGTTCCTCAATGGCATTGCTTGAAGCACTGGGTGCTCCTAAGCTAAGCAACAGCTTGCTCATTGAGAAAAGGAGATGTTCCCCTTTGGTGTCTGTCTCCTGGTGTTCCACTGCTACCTTGGAAGTTGGAAGTTGAGGGGAAAAGAGGCACCTAAGTCAAATCTGAGTAGCGGTCTATGTTTGATAGTTTGGAATGAGGGCAGCACAAGCCTGTTGTTCAAAGATACACCTGCCAGGCAGCTAAAGGAGAGGGGTTTTGTCCTATGGCTCCTTATACAATGCCTTTTTGTTCTTAGCAGATAGACTGGGGCCTCCTGTGGACATTCTGCTGGATTCACTGAACTGCACAGCGTTCAGCGTGCAGTGGAAGATGCCAAAGCAGCACGCGAGCACCATCACAGGGTACACGGTAAGTGATGCTCCGTGCTGCTGCCTGGCCTCAGACTGCACGCACTGACACCAGGGGGACAGCCCCTGCTCCTGACAAACAGTGCCACTGCCCAGAAAGCAGCCAGGGGACAGTGGGCTTCAGTGGATTGAACTGTAACCTTAAAAAACAAGCAGTTCATGTTTTAGAAACAAGCTATGATGGGAATTTGGGTTGGTTGCCAAGGGCCTGCAGTGGATATAGATTGCTTTTCTGTTGTGGTTTTCCTGCAAGGCTCTCACTGCTCTCTGCAGCTGATAAAACAGTAAAGTAGAGCAGAGCAGGTAGATTTTACACTGTGTGAGTCAGGGCCATGCAGATCCTTTAACTTGTACTTACAGCCTGAGGATTACTTTAGCAGGCATATGCTTTCAAACTCAGCCTCTAAAACTTCCCAGACTGGTAGGAGGTACAAGGGAAGGAGTGTTTCATGGAGTCTCTTCCTGGATAGAATACTACATAGAATACATAGTACTACATGGAATCCCTGGGAGCTATGGTGATAAATATCAGAAGACCTTTTGTTTTATTCCCCCCTACCTCAGAAGTCAGTTTCTTTTAAAGAAATAATAATTTTTATATTCTACTCAGCAATTTTATAGGGAAGTCTGACCATCATCAAGGATCTGCCATGTTGTATTCTGCCTACAGGGCAAAACAGAAGGGCTAGGCTAAACTGGTTACTATATTTTAGTGTGCAAGAAGAAAAACAGTGAGTACTAACATGCCATTCATCAATTTTTGTTAGGTATTGCTTTAACAGGTATTCCATGGCAATGAAACTCAGTCCCAAAATTTAAGCTAGCCAGTGGGAAATTAGCGCCAAAGATGTGAAATGTTGACTAGAATGTGTTGCTTTCCCCTTCAATAATAACAAGAAAACGAATAGCAGTTTTTCTTATTAGAATTTTTTGTGGACAGATTTGAAATTTCCAAGAACAAAATATCCAAAATTCAGTTTTATATAAAAAGGTGGGAAGCAGAATTCTACTGAGTACCTTATTATTAATGTGCACTAGAAGAATGAGAAAAATCCCTGCAATAGGTATTTCTGGTACACATGCTCCTTTATCCCACAGTCTTGTAAATGACATCAGTTCAGCCCAGCTGTAGAGTTCATTTTATTGTTATGAAAGTTCTATGGACTAGAATACGGTAGGCTAAAACTCCAAAAAGCACATGCCATGGCCAGGACCTGCTTCAGGTAGGTTCTGTGTGTAGTTGGGTTCACCCTTCTCTGCAAGAATGGAGGTGGAGGTATGAACTGGCTTCAGTTGTAAACAGTTTTAAACTCCTCATGCATGGACATCAAGCATCTGAGCTCCACTTTTTTTTTTAAGCCTTGAGCTGGTGTGTGGCATAATAATAAAACCAATGACAAGCAGCCTCAATAGTGCTGTATCCAAAATGTCTTCACTGCAGTATCTTGTCTTTCTGGCATCTCTGGGTCTCTGTGCACAGGAGAGCAGATTGTCTGTCTCATTAGTCTCCAGTACTTGGCAACAGACATGGAGAGACATTTTATGATAGAGCAATTTTTATAATGTCACAATCATGTAATGTCAACATCTTCCTTATATGAAGTAACGTGTCTGTGTTGTGCAGACCAGTCCCACAACTCTTCAGCTGTCCATATGAACCATAGACAAATGATGCACAACTAAAATTGTCAGCTCAGGCCTGTGCTACAAACACTACAGCTGTGTTTCACATTAGGTAAGTGTATACACTGTGTGGTGGTGTCCTTTGGTCACACTCCAACTTCTAGCAAATATGTAAGGAATATTAAAGGACTTCAGCTTTTCCTGCATTTGAAATCATGGGCTCAAATTCTCTCTCCAGTGTGAGAAAGGTGCACTAGTGCACTGATTTTCAAGTTGTTCTGAAACACTGAGTTATTGCTTTGACTGGTTTGACTTTATCTTCTTCCCAAGGTCTTTTACTCAGAAGTTGAAGGTGACAAAGCAGTTAAACAGCTCTCACACGATGTTCCCTTGAGTTTGGATATGATTAGCATGGTGAGTATTTCTTTACATCAACAATCAGAGCACTGGAGCAGAACATGCAAGTGGAAACTTGCAACTGTCTCCTTGTGGTTTTGTGAAATATGGTGAGGATACAAGCTCCAAATCTGCTCTGAGTGTTGAGCAAAAGGAGATCACAATATTTTTGTGTTTGCCTCATGCACTTTTTCTCCTTCTTGTCTGACCATTTTGTCATGTAAAAACTATTGGTACTTGCTCTCAGCTTCCTAGTACATTCCTTTGACATCTACTAAAATAGAACTTTCAATCTTAAAAGCATGCATTTTCACTAATGGAAGGGGTGGAATTGCACGACTCTGTGCACAGTTAGAGCAGTGCTATCACTGTATAGGTATTGCAGTGTCTGACACAGCTATGTGAGTTAACAAATAGAGTGTTTTTGCTTCTGGGTGAGACTGTGGCCTCCTGAAATATGGTTGCTTTAGCATATATATATTCAGCATAGATCTGCAAGTTCATATTCTAGGAGATTCCCCCAGCTGATGGTGTTTATTTTGTTCTTGAAAGAACTACTTTTTCTCATTGCACTTCATTTTTTTTAAAGTTATGTTTTTTCTTTTATATCTCCCTTGCATTCTTGCTTCAGGGATTTTTTCATTTGTCCCTTTTCTTCCCTCATTTGTTTTTTCTGCCCCACTTCCTAACTAGAAGCATGAGTGAGGAGGATGCTCAGATTTCCTGCAGGTTTCCATCACTTTGGTTGTCAGTTCTGACTTCTGCAGGATTCTGGGATCACAGTGAATAAAACAATATTGTTGTCATGAAATGTCATTTATTTATTCATGCATTATTTTCTCCCTTCTTATCCTTATCTCTGTATTTCTCTCTCGCTTTTTCTGTTTCTTAAAATCTATTCTTGTGTGTAGTGCCAGGAAAGATCAAACAGCACAATTTTGTGGGTTGTTTGTTTTTTTTTTTAAATCTTAATCCTAACAGCAGTACTTCGTAATACTGGGAGAGGGGAGTGTGTATCCCAGTACTCATGCAGATGATTAACAGCCATACAGACTGCTGTATGCAGCAGCACTGGTCTTGTTTTAATTCCCTGACTTATTATTTGTGTGGTTTTGCCATCACTTTTTATTATGTTAGTTCTTAACAAGTCCTATTTGCTTTTTCCCAGGGTCAACTTGAAGGACAAGCAATATTTGTAAGTATTGCTTCACGTGAAACTTGGTCACAGATGTGATTTAAAATAAAATTGAATGTTTCTGACTTGGTCTCTCTAGAGACTCACACACAAAAGTTGATCTCAAATGTTGATTCTACATAGCACATATACATGGTCTTTTGTGGTCAAAAAGTAGCAGATAGTAGCCTCAAAAAGCTCAAAATTCACAGTTGGACAAGGTGGACACGTGTAGGAAAAGTAGCTCCCTTTTTAGCAATGGATAAATCTTTTTCTCAGTCATCAGAGATATTTATGGATGTCTTGTTTTGATGGAGTAAACTTGTATAAAAAATGGTATATATCCAGGCAGTGAGGATTTAGAGATGATGGGGACAGTCAGGTAGTCAGACAGACAGTAAAAGGAAAGAACAAAGTCTGGCAGTTGGAGAGGAGATGAAGAGAGAAGAACCTGTGCCAGTCCAGAGAGAGCCAAGAAGGAGGAGGAGCACAGGAAGAGGCTAGCCTTGCAACACCCTGGAGGAAGAAGTGGGAGCCTAGCTACTAGTATAAAACAAGTTTGAAAGAAATACCAACTCTCTTAACGGCTTTGCAGCTGGTGAATTAATCATTGATTATTTCCAGTCCTGCCCTCAGTCCAGTCTGCTTCCTGTAAGCAGTAAACTGGGTGTATTGCGAACTGGAAGCAAGCGAGAGGTGCTCAGGTTTGGATAGGAGAAGGACAGCAATTTCAGTGTTTAACTGAAATCCCTAGCATCAACAGCCTCTTGCAAACCTTTGTTTTCTGCAAGCTATTTTAGGAATAGAGAAATCTCATGCATTTGGTGGAGCTCACAGGGCTTTTGTGGTGTGAAACAAGAGAAGTTGGGTTGGACTACAGGAGGCTGAGTCCTCAGGATGCACTTGCACCAGGACTATCTGGTTCAGTCCTAGCTGAGTCGAGTCTGGATTGTGGCATTCCTGAATTGAGGTTCCACACTGAGTCCTTTTTTTCTGCTTGATAAAAATAACACTTCTGAGGGGTACTTGTGGAGAAGTATGAATGGCTGGGTTTAATCAGCTCCCAGCTGTCATTAATCCTCCAGGAAGTGGTGTTCTCGATGAAATGCTTTCTGTTGTATTCATACCAAACTCAACAGAAATCTGCAACAGTTTTGTGGTAAAGTCTGCATGTTACTGTTTCCATCACTAAGCCTCCTCTCCCGGTGCTGGGTATGACCCTGCTGCTTTCTTGGAGGCTTCCCTGGGCCACATGGAATTGCTGTAGCAAGAGCTGATTTGCACTGCCTGTTTCTGTGCATGCATATGCTCATGTGTCTGTGTGTTAGCAAAGTGGATAATGTATTACTGTATATTATATTGTTGTAAAGTAGAGAATGTGTAAGTGGCGCCAGCCAGGAGAAGTGCAGATGCAGTAACGTTTAGTATAAGCCGTTGTTCTAACCGGACATAATATTCAGGAATTCCAGCACACATAGTTAAAAAAACAAGAAAAATCAATAAAAATTAGTAGGCTTTAAAGGTGACAGGTTTTAGGTTGGGCACAGAGCCTTGGAGAGCAACACTGCTCCCTGTCAAATCACTAACCAGACCAGTACAAAATGGGAGGTGACCAGCTGAGACCAGTAGTTCAGGGAAGGAATTGTCATCAGGGGAGAGAGTGCCATTAAAACCAGCTCAGTTCCTGCAGCTGTGTTGTAATCCAGGGCTTGATTCTCTCTCTTTTTTTTTTTTTTTTTTTTTTTTTTTTTTAAATTAAAACAAAATAGAAAACAGACATACTTCTGGAAAACAATTTCTAATTCTGGTTTCTGTGAGGCAGCTCACTGAGCCTCGCAAACAGTTTCAACACACTTGTAGGGAAGACAAGCTGTGAGGCAGGGCAGGGAGGGATAGATGGGATAATCTAAGTGAAATTTGCTCCCCTACCACAGAAAAGGCATCACATTGCCTCACCCTATTCAAAATGTGAGATTGTAATGAGAATACCAAATATCATTTTTCAGGATTTTAGCAAGAGAATTGTGCAAGACAAGAAAGTGAAGTTGGTGACTATTAAAGCATCATCAGCAATTGAGTGTTGAGTTTGTGGCATCAGACTTCAAAATATAGATCTAATCTGAGTGGAGGGGGGACTACAAAAATGGTGGGGATAACTGTTCCACATATTACCTAAATTCGTTATCTGTGAGGTCACTCTGTCTCTTCTGAGATGAGTGTCTCTTCTTAAGACCTGTCTTCTAAATACAGGCAAGAAAAGAACTGAAATATGTACTCCCAGGCTGCTGGAGAGTGGGGCGCAAGGAAATGTGTTTCTTTTCCAGGATCTGATTTGAAAGTGTTCCTGGTGTGAGGTAGGTATTCCCTGACATTGCCACAGGTCAGGGTAGCTTGATGGTGTCCTGAATTTTTACTTCCTCACTGGTGTCCTGATCCTTGAGGATTAGATGTTTGGTTTTACAGGTACCCACTGTGTGTTCCAGGGCTGTGTTCATGGAGAGAGCACTGCCATGAAGGGGGCAGGTAGCCATATGTATAAGGCATGAGTGCACCTTGCTGACGTTTTGAGGGCACACACATTGAACTTCTTGAATATT
This sequence comes from Sylvia atricapilla, assembly GCF_009819655.1. Classification (NCBI taxonomy): domain Eukaryota; kingdom Metazoa; phylum Chordata; class Aves; order Passeriformes; family Sylviidae; genus Sylvia; species Sylvia atricapilla. The sequence goes on from NC_089174.1 coordinate 70,993,842, forward strand.
AGGGCTTTGATCTTGATTGGCCAGGCACTCAATGAGATTCCCTCTGTTCAGTTTATTGTAGACTTGAGTCTGAAGGTAATGAGGCACGTACATGATTATCCAGCTCTCTCCAAGGGCCAAGTCCCTGAGTGGTGTGAAAATGATAAGACAGATAATGAAGGATTTTTTCCTCATAAGCATGAGTGTAATAGAGAGTAGTACTGGCAGGAAAAAAATGCACATTGTTTAAGGGCAGACAGACAGTATGTATGGCATGGAGGACAGAAAGGCAGGAGCAGGGGCATCAGTTCCGTCACCAGGAAGAGGTACAAAGTTTTCAGCAACTGGCTTCTCAGATCACATTGTAAAAGACCTCAGTCCCTTCAGCTATGGAAGACCCAGATTAATATTTCAGAGTGAGTGTTCTTGCTGCCTCTCTGTGGACAGTTACTATTCCAGCATTGTATCATCTCAGACTTGTCCAGGTAATTTGAGCAGCTCAAGGGTGAATGTTGGAAAAACAACATAGTCGTCAGCTGCTCCATGTTAATAGGAAATTAGTGTTGGAGCTCCAAAACCATGTCCAGAGAAATGACAGATGGCAGGGTGTTGCTGAACAGTGTTGTAGTAATAATATAAGTTCCCCAAAGAGTAGAGAGGAAGTGTTTTTTTCCAGAAGACCATTTAGCAGTTAATAAATTTTTTGGATTGTTTACTATTTTAATGCAACTGGAAGCACAGATTTAAAATCTGTTCCGACATGAAGAAAAAGGAGAACTTTGCATTTTCAAATGCACTATGACTGATGTGTTTAATATCAGAGAACGAAAACCAGAAGAATAATAGCTGTAAAACAGGTTATTTGTAAGTGCTTATTTTTCACACCAGAACAGTCTGTGGTATAGAACCTGGTATTTCTGTTTCCTTGTATATGCTGTCAAAATTCATAAATCTGGGATTAACGTAGACATTCCAGATAGGCTGCAGGTAAAGATACTCAATTTCTTTACACATGTACACATACTCCATTAAAGATCAGATCTAAATGTCTGAGACTGATCATGCTATGTGAAGCAGCCAATGATAAAATGCAAGATTTTAGTGGTGTTTTCTGTTTTCTGGAGATTTTGATCAGGCTCCTCTGAAGAGTATTCATCAGCCCAAGCTCTTCACATGGAGCTGAGCATTGCCTCCTTTACGGTAGTTATCTGTAGGTTAATCTTTTTGTGTTTATGGCAGAAGGACAAATAAGGGAAATGCTCCCTTCAGGTCAAGGCTGTTAGCTGAGCTCATAAAATTGTGAGAGATGATAGGATAGGGCTCTGCTCCGTGAGAAATTAAGGATCATCAGTTCACACTGCATCAAATTGCTTCATTCTCGGGAGGTTTTATGGCCTCTGAATTTAAAAGAGAAATAAAAATAAACAAGGAATAAAAAAGGGGAGAATACACCAGACTGATACCAAATGCTAGCCGTTGGCTCAAGGGAGGGAATAGTATGTGACTTCGACTTCACCAGTGAAAAAGCTGAATATCAAATGCAAATTATCTACAGCCTTATGAGTTGTGCTGAGAAATGGGTCCAGGTCAGCCTTGTGGATTCTCCTGGGGCGAGGCTGCAGCTTGAGAGGAAACATGATTCTATTTGTGTTTGTTGTTTCTGAGCTGTGCTGGGGACAATCTTCCTAGGAGAGCAGAGGGAAAATACCATGTAAGATCCCTGAGTCCCAGCTCACAGCAGCATCCCCAGTTCCTCAGAATCGCTGTCACAACGTGCTTGTCCGCTCTTGACCTGGCAGGATGTTGTTATTGGCGACCTGAAGCCAGGCACTCCACACCGCGTCAGCGTTGGAGCATACAGCTGGGCGGGGAAGGGACGGCCCAGCATGCCCAGGGAGGTGACAACTTTATCCCAAGGTAACTCTGCTTGCAGGGCTCTGTTGCAAAACTGACGGGGCAGGTGTCTGTAGCACTCACACCTAGCCTCTGTCATGTGTCACAGTATTTTATTGGTACTTTTCCACAAATGTAGGGTTTTAGAGGGGCAGTAGAGTGAGGGGAGAAGCCTGTGATTTGATTCCTATGTGTGTAGGTGTTGGGCTATTGTGTGTAGCAACCCCGATGCTTCTCTTAATGCGATTTCTTTGCACTTCTTCTAAGATAAGTGCATGCCTCCTGCGCCACCTTATCAGCCCCAGATCGTGGTGGTTTCTGATTCAGAAGTTGCGTTGTCCTGGAAGCCTGGAGTGAGTGAAGGAAGTTCTCCCATCCAGTACTACACAGTGGAGTTTATCAGGCAAGTTTGCTAGTGGAGTCTGAATTTCAGTGTTTGCACACTATAGTGTTCTGGGTTTTTTTTTAACTTAAACTGCACTATTCAAATGCATATAGATGTGATTTACTTACTTTACTGTGTGTGGTATGCTTAGTTTTCTTCTCCGTGTGTGTTGAATTACCATGGAAATTTTAAGACAAAATCAGAAAGGATCCAATTTGTTACAAAATCACCTATAAGCTGCACTTACTGATGGAGGAAAAATGAGGTCTGATTTGATCTGTTCCCTTTAATAGCGGCCTGGGTGAATGAAGATTTGAGTTTCTTCTGTCATCAAATGCTGTCAAACCATGCTGAGAAAAGAGTGCTTGGCAGAGTGGTTTCCCTGGGTTGCTACAGAAGATAATCCGAGGACTGAAAATTCAGTATGTTGGGCAGTTTTACCTGGCAAAAGTTACAGAATCCTAGAAACATCAATATTAGATGGAACCTTCAAGATCATCCAGCCCAATCTTCAACTCAGCACTACCACTGTAGCCCCTAAACCACTAAACCCAGTGCCAGACACAGACATCTTTTGAACACAAAGTCATTTGAGTCTTTAGCTTGCAGGATTTAGACTTGCTTTGTTATGCTAATGCTAATCAGGTTTACATGAAATTCTGATCTCTCTGTTTAGATTTGGGCTGGGGGGAAGTGGGGTGTTGGTGGGGTGCTTTTTTAGTTCTTTTTGTTGAAGTCTTAAAATTCGCAGCAGTAGAGCTGAACTATCAGAAGTTGCCAGTCAAATTGCTTTTATAAGCTGCATAAAAAAGGTCAGGAGGAGGTGATTGTATCTGCAAGCATAAACAAGTATTTGTACTTGACTGTTCATATGCTTGTGTGAACTAATATCTGCATACAAATCTATTTATTTTTATTTGCCTCAATGTTTACCCTTAGAGTGGATGTAAAATTCACCCATTTAATCCTTTGAGCGAATACTTGATGACAGATTTTAGCTGAGGTTCCTGGAAAAGAAGAGAATTGATTCTTTAACTACTCTGATCTGTAAAAGGTCAAAAAATTATTCGTCAGGAAAAAAAAATCATTTTTAAAAAATAATTGTTGTTATTAGAACAGATAGGAAGAACTTGATTTTCAAAGTATAGAAGATACTTCATATATCTTCAATCTAGAAGATATTGATATAGTAAAAAGATACTGACATAGCAAAAAGAATATCAAGACTGAAAACCTACTTGTTAACTGATGCACTTTGTATTTGGGCTGAAATTCCCCATATTTTGTTGGAGGCCATCCAACGTTCAGTGCACTGTGAGGCAGGACAAGAGGGCTGAAGATACTTATCTCCTTCGTGTAATGTCTGCTGTAGACATACAATGAAATTTCTTTAATATCTATTTTTGAACCAAATTTTTATCTTAGCTTTTTGATCTCTCTCCATCTCTTCTCTCTCATTTGCTCAGTTGATGGGGAAGGGATTTTGTTGAGTTCTGATTGACTGCACTTCAATCATCATCTCTGTGCTTTTACTGGAAAGTAAAACCTGGAGGCTTATGTACATTTCTTCTTAGTATCAGGAGCTTGCTAATGAAAGAAGTGGGTACCATCATCTCCATCTGACACACCAAAAGTGCACCCTTGAATGTTTTTGTTCAGCCATGGAGTGGAAAGCTGCTGTTTAGGTCAAAAGATGCGAGTGGTTGAAATTCAGTATTTCATTGGCTTTAGACTTTGGGAAAGAATTTGCTAACAGCAAAATGTTTTGATTACACTGTTTAGTTTGAAGTTTAAAGCTAAATTGAAAGTGCCTTTGTTAATTTTGGGATTATGCTCTCTTAGACTTGGAAGCTTGGTTGTATATTTGGAGAAAGTTCAATGAGCCATAAGCCCTAATGGCAGTTAGAGGTAAACATTTAACTTCAAGCTTCATTGTCTTTTGCTGCATATAGTTTTAATTACTGTAAAATATATTATTGTGAATTAAAGCTAGTCAATTAAACCAATGTAAAATTAAAACAAATCAGTTCAAGTAAATTAGAATTGAGTCCTCTTATGTCAAGGAAATACACCATTATCCTGTGATTTTGCAAAATTATTAACTTTCTAATGCAAATCTGTCATTTTGCTTGGGTACAGCACGAATGTCTAAAAAATACAACATTGTTTAAGTATTTTCCTTCTTCTTAGAATTAACTTTATTACTTTAAGCCTAGGAAAAAGCATAGGATAAAACATTTCTCTCAGTTACTCAGCTGTGATACTGGGGAAATTCAGTGCATACATGAAAATGCAGTACATTAATGGTTTTGGCATACCAGAATCAAATCAGAACCAGAGCTAGCCTCCAACCTGTCTCACCTCAGGGTCTCTACTTAAATTTGGTGCTTTATTTAAGCACTTACTAAGGGGTTTCCCTTGGGACTTGTTGGTTTGCTACAGGCAATGGAGGGCTGCAGGCGGCTTCAGATATAAGATGAGCTGAGCTAATTCAGCCTCTACTCTGCTGCTGGCTAAAAGAGGACTCTAAGGAGACCACAATCTCACTAGTCTAACCCAAAATGTACATAGTGTATGTGCAACTTTGTAGGCTTGGTGTAAATATTCTGTTGGTTAATGGTGAGAAGTATTTAATGAAAAAATACGTTTTTATGGAAGCCTCTAAAGCAAGACTTAAGCACATGAGCTTGGGTGATTTTCCTAAAGAGACTATATGAAATTACTTCTTAAAAATGTCTTGGATATTTTCACTCAAGTATTCCAAATACTCAAATTTTTATTCTGTTGAATGACTACTTGATCTTTTAAACTTGGTGACTAACTTACACAATTTTTATAGCCACAGACCAGCTACAGAACCACAAGTGTTCCAGCAGCACTTGCGCTAACAGAATTATCTCATTGCTATGTAGATGAAATTAAAAGCTTTTAATACTAATCTTGGCATGCAAAAGAAATTTTTCAGTATCCTGGTAGTGACACGAAACTTCTGCTGCAATGAACTAGGCAGGTTCTGCCGATAAAACTGGGAGATTTATTAGTATTGGGATGTTAGGGTGGTGCACATTCAGCATAGTGTTGTGCAGAGACTTCTTGATTAGTTTGAAGCCTTCCCTCTCTCTCGCAGAAAAATCTATTCTTGAATCCATTCCGTGCTGAACTGTCTGTCTCTGGCACTGCACTGAACCAGACAGTCACTGTTTGCTTTTGTTTGCAAAGAATCTGAAACAATAGATTTGACCAGAGAGACACCTCCCAATGTCTAGGAAAAATAGCTTTTATTACTGTTTACCTGATTATTGCATGAAACAGGCATATCTGACTTGGTATTTACCTCACTGTTTGTGAGATTAACTCCTTGAAAAGGTAACTGATGAAGAAAAAGGAGTGAAATATTAGGAAAAAAGTGCTTAACAACATTAGGTAGAAGCAGGAGAATATCTAACAAGAGAATTAATTACCAAAATTGTGCACGTTTCCATTCCTCACAGTTGACCTGGCATATTGTTTGATTTATTTTGTAGAAAGTGTCACAATAACGTGAAATAATAATAGTTACTAAAAGTAATGTTATAGTGCAGTACATTCTACCAGAGATTTTTCCTTAGCAGATGATGATGGATTGTACTTGTCATCATATTTATTATTTGCTGGCATATTTTTTTTAAAAAACATTAGAGAGATAAATTTTCCCCTTGAGATGATGATAAATATGGCATGGAAGAACAATCAGAAACCTTAGAAAAAATGGATTGCCAGTGAGTGTCTCACACTTAAATAATTTCCAGGTGATTTTAAAAGGAAGTTCAAATGACTGTAAAATTGCTGTTCTCTGCATCAGAAAGAATTCTCTTCTTGAACTGAATCAGTCCCCAGGTTACAACATAAAGCAATAATCCAAACTTTTTGAGTACATTTGGCCTGGAGTTCTGCCCTTGTTTTGTACCCATCCAGTCCTATTTGCTTTAGCCATGTATTTATTATCTTAAAACCACTATGACCAGCATTGTGGTGGAGATGCACAGCTGCAGCTTCAAGAGCAGGCAGCACCCATTGAAGTTGTCTGATTTCCCCATTCACAGATGAAGCGTTTGGAGCTTCCCTGCAAGCTGTTGGCAGGGGGAAAAAGAGACCTGTGTTGGGGAATGCAGTGCTGCAGAAAAATAGGAAAAGTGGTATTAAAATGAGCCCTTCCAGTGTAAAAGTTGACAACACACAACATGACATAAAAAAAGAACCATGGAGACAGTTTTCAGCAAAATGTTCTCATCTCAGGGAACACTGGAGCTGGCTTTCCCTGGATGCAGTTACCAGCTGAATTTGTGTTCCTTTCCCCATCTGTTTGCCATGTTTTCATCTCATGCTCTTTTGTTCACACAGGGAGCATTCTGGAGAAGTAGCAAAGGTCAAGTGATAAATCTCCCTCTTTCCTTCAGCTGCAGATCCTTATGTGTTTGCAGGCATTTCCTTTATAATAAACTTCTGCAGAAGGAAATGTTGGGAGAGACAGTCAATGTATTTGAAGCCTAGGCTGCTGTTTGTGTTATCTCCTAAATCTTTTTAGGGAGCAGTGCCTCCTTTGGGTCCCTTCATCAAAGGCATGTTGTTTCCACTTGGGTGGACACATGAGCAAGGTCTGTTGCAAAGAGGCAACTCTTGAGCTAGCAGGAATTCCTTGGATGGGAATTAGAACCAAATAAGGATGTGTACAGGAAAATTGAAAACACTACTAAGCGAGCCTTTGGAAGGAAGCAATGTTAACAGCTTTCATTTGGAAAACACTATATATTTTCATTTTGGCCCAGGCATCAAAAGCTCAGAGGAGGGAAACAATGGAAGAGTAGCCAAAATAAATGCTCTCCTGTCTATCAGGAAATGGTGGTGAAGGGTGACTTAAGATGGTCTGTTTAGCTATCATTACATCTTGTGTGTTTGTCTGATTTTGTTTTTATTTTTAGCAAGACAATGAAATATTCATGTCCGGTGTGCCACTGTGCACTTGAGGCAGGCAGCTGGGAACTGCTGCTTTGCCACTGCATTTACCATGCTGGCACAAAGCCATGGTACCTCAGTGATCAATAAATCTTGTATTGACCATGAAAAGGAAACATACATTAACTTTGGCATTTCCTTCCAGCTGAAAATAAACAAATACAAAATGACTGCCTTATGCTATAATTTTTAATTCGAAGACTGTTGGAGACATTTGCAGCTAGTCCTGTGTAAACACTGGAAGATTCAGGGTGCACTAGGAGGTTATTTCCTGTAATAAATATTTCAAGAACACTGGAATAATTTTCTCTGAAAGCCATTTCTGTCCTTATTTTAGTTTCATAAACTTCAATAATTTGGGTGGCCTAGAGTGAATGTTTACATTATTGTGTTTGTATTTGTTTAGCTTCTCATTTTTGTCTCTCTTTTATAAGAAGAGGCCACTTTTAGAGAGAGTGGAAATGGTGTGAAAGCATCAGAATACTTTCTCGAAGTACTTGAAGTCGCCCACCTCTTTACAATATGCCTGTATGCATGAACTTAAAACACTTGATAACAAACTGCCATGTTAATGGTTATACTGGTTTCACTTGGAATATAATGGTACTTAGAGAAGTACTCATTGGCAGATGGAGTCCAGTATCCATTAGGAGTTAGTCAGACATTGTCCAAGGGCAGCTATAGGAATGTACATAAGCCATGTTCTCAGCATTATTGTTCTGTGGGTTTTGTGGGTTGTCTGTGTGTGTTTTTTGGTGGTTTTGTCTGGGCTTTTTGGTTTGGTTTTTTTCTTTTGTCTGTTTGTTTTTCTGAAGATTTTGGGTCCATATGTTTCTATGTGAGTGGATTAACCTGATTACCTGATCAAATGTTGGATTCTTATCTTGCTAATGCTTGTATATATTTGAAAGGACTTACTAGCATTAGAATACAAACTCTTAGAAAGAAAACAAGATCTTTCCTTCTATTGCAAACTATTGCTTTATACAGCCATGTAGGGAGTTGGGAACTGTGGGTAATAGACCCTCACTTAAAAACTATGAGTCCAAAGTCCACAAAACACATGAATGTATCTGGATTTGTCAGTCAATCTTCTAAATAACCTCATTGTCTTTATAAGCAAAATCTGAGTAATTAGGTTTGTAGGGTTGTAGAGTTTTGACATCACAGGCTTCACTGCTTGGTAATGGTGGGTTACACAGTCTGATCCTTTAAGAGTGAAAGGTTTCAGTGATGATTTAGTAGACTTCTGTCTCATTTATTTGTGTATTCCCTAGAAAAGTATAAATGCAGCTAATTTAGACAGCCAGCTTTAATTATTTAAGATCTGGTCTTTGTTTGATCCTCAAGGCCAGACCTTGACAGCAACTGGACGGTAATAAGAGAGCAGATCCAGATGGAGTCCATGGTTCTCAAAGGACTTCTCCCAAACACCAAGTATCAGTTTGCTGTGCGAGCAGCAAACTCCTTTGGATCCAGCCCTGCCAGTGCACCGAGTGATGTCATTCGCACGTTCAGTGAGTACAACCACCTCTTTGTTATTAAAGCTAAACTAAGATGAAGTGCATCTGTAAATAAAGTGTACCTGGGCTAGCTGTGGAGGCTGCTGGTGGAAGGAGGTGCTCTCCAGTCACAGTCACCCCCATTCTGATACCTCTCAGTCCTGCTTGAAGAGCTTGCAGCAAGCACCCAGTGAAAGCCAGGCTACGAGCAAAGATTTGAAAAGACTCAGGCAGCATCACTCGTGACATTTCTTTGCTCTGGAGGTCATTGACAGGTATTTCTGGATCACAGCTTTCTGAATTTTGTGCTGGCTTCATGCAGAACTAAGTGAATATCGTGGGGAGAAATGAAAGAGATGAGTTTATTGTTCATTTTTCTGTTCTTTGAAGCTGAACCATATATATTACATTTATAATTTCATCAACTCAGGAAGACCAAATCAAACTTGTACAGTTTTCTGAGGAGTAAGACTCTTAACTGTTAAGCACAGTCATGAAAATAATGATAAAAGGAGGTAAGCACCCCTTTTTGATCTGGAGCTGCATAGCAAAAATATTAGGTGAACATGACAATATACGAACTTGTCAAGTATTATATTTACATTTGTGTAGTGATATAGACCATGCACACTGCAATAAAGGTGGGTCCAGTTGCTGCTGGGCATCTTCAGGATGCAATCCTATGCTAGCACTGGTGTCTCTGTGGGCTGACTTCAAGGGGCTGTTGCTCCTTATCACACTCAATTTCATAGCTTGTATGTGAGAATCCCAACCAAACCAACACAGAGTGTATTGGGAATCACACAAATCACATCTTCTAACAGCAGAAAACCAAATGTCACAAAGACAAACAATGAAGGAAACAAAGCCAAAGGCAGCAAGTTATGTGGACTGAGTTACATCATTAATGTTCCAAATTTTTTCTATAAAAATGTGTAACAGAGTTGTTAAGTTCAAGTACCTTCTTTTTTTTTCTTTTCTCACTCTCTCAATTGCAAACCATCTCTAATTAACTAGTGAAAATGAACAGCAAATACTCATGTTGGACTGTGAGCTCTGGAAGATTTTGCATGGTGCATAAACATGAACAACATGCTTAGTGATCCACCAATTTAACCTGATAATGATTTATTTCTAAACTGCCTCTCCCTTTTTGACTCTTATATGGCAGTTTCCATTCTTTTTGTCCCTCTGCATAAATTCAGTCACTTGAACTGTTTGCATGTAGTTGCTATGGCTGCTGAGCGCATAAGTTTCAACTTCTGAAGTAAATGTTTGTGAAAACCTTGTGCAGTGTACTCTGGAGTTCCTTGACCCATGGATCCTCCAGGGTCAGCTCCTGCTGCCTCAGGCACACTTGTGCTCCTTCATATCTTGTTTATCTTTGGCTGTTAGCAGCTGCATCCTTTGGTCAGAAAAGACAAAGTGTTTAGCTCTGTTAATAAGGGTGGAATTGTCTTCATGCTGTGCTTGTTACTGCAGTACTCCAGGGAAGGCACTTTGCCTTGGAAAATGCTTGTTCTGCAGAGGCCTGCCAAGATGTCTCCAAAACATGGTATTTGTCATTAGAGGTTGGAATCAAATTCACATCTGGTGTGTATAAAACATTGGTTTCTAGAGGGGTCCATAAGGGACATTAGCATGGTTCTCTATGCCTGATTCTCTCTAGATCTGAAAATTCAGTATATTATGCATTTTGAACTGCTCTTTGAATGGGCTTAAATAGTCTGTGCTGACCCAGGGTAGGCACTCGGGGGCTGCAGTGCCTGAGAGTTGATTTTCCTGCTCCAAGGGCCCAGCAGTATATGGGAAAGACCAGGCAGAGCCCCTGCAGGCCAGGGCCATATCATGTCTGTGATGTGCTCCAGCCCTGCTCCAGGCCACTTGTACTTGGGGCTACCTTGGCACTCTGGACCCTTTGGCAAATGCAAATGTTGTTCTTTTGCCAGTATGCCTTTTGAAAATAGGCTTAAAAACTAAGTATAGCTACTATGCCAGAAAAGCAGCATTTTCTTGTGGATACCTGTTGTTACAACAACCAGATTTGCGCAGAGCAAGGAGTGTTGCTCAAAAGTTTCAGGGATGCACGCCTATAGAAATAAATAGTTTGGTCTTCTGAACGGAGGAGTGTAGCTGAGATGATAGTCTAGCTGATATCAGCTCTCACTTGTCTTTACTTATGATGTCTATGTAGGAGACTGACTTGATGTTAACCAGACACACAGTGCATTATGCATTATTCAAAAAGCTAAACTTTTGTTGGGAGAAAATTATTTTTCATTAAACCTGTGCATAGCCTGAACATTTCCCCCCAAAACATTAAAAACCTCTGAAGAATGATTTAAACCACAGACAAGTTAAAAAAACCAAAAAAACACAAAAACCCACAAAAACAAACAAAACCCAAAACACCCCGCCCCCCCAAGAACCCAGAAACAGAAACAAACACACACTGTGTTCAAGGGCATCCAATTAAAACTCACTCCTAGTTCACATTAGGTATCTGAAGGTACCCTCCTGCTTCCAGCAGCCAGAAAGCCCAGGTTTTTGGTCCAGTTAATCACTCAATTAAGTTGCTCAGGTGTAAGTATTCATCAGATTTTAGGTTCTTGAAGTTTTGTGGTTTTCGACAGTCACTGCAGGAGGGCATGTGCCATTCACATTCACACCTGATAGTCCCCTGGGGCTATCTCAGGTACACTGATGTATCTCAGGTGGCACCAGTTGCTTGACTGTCTCAAAGTGCCAACAGATACCTCTCAGTCAGCTGTGTTTTTGAAAAGGTGTCAGACATCTGGCATCTCTGAAACTGAAGCACTTTTATTCTTCAGTGTGCACATAAGAATTACTACTTTCATTGTTACCGTGGTTCCTCCTCCCATATAAGCAGTGAAGCATGCAACACACCACAGATCTTTGATGCTGTTTTCTGCCTGCCTGTGTATTCTTCAGAAATTCCTGAAATATCATAGAAAGCTGGCAGAAGTTCATACAATATTTGACTCCTTTGTATTACATTTAGCTCAGATGGTGCTGGCACTAAGATCCTTAGTATGTTTGGATTTCAAAAATGTAGTTTTACGTTTGTATATGCTGGCTTTTTTATGCATGACTTGGCATAAGTAGTGCTTTTCTGATGTTTATTTTAATTGATTAACAAATTCCCAACATTACCTCAAAAGCATGGACCTTCAGGGTCCATGATGTCTTGCACAGATTCTTGTGCAGCTCTTGTAGGCAGGCTGAGGCAGAAATGAGTCCATGCTACTTGGGGATGTTTTCTGTTGTGATTTGTCTCATTCTCACAGGTAATTCACTCATTTTATTTTTAAAATGGGGGTGGATTTGCAGTACTCATCACTGCATTGTTTCGGGTCAGCATAGGAAAATGTTATCTTTGTTTGCTTCACTAAAGGGATGCTGACAGTGTCACCTAATGTGACAGACCTCCCAAGGTCCTTGAAAATAGAACATGTGGCCTTGATTATAAGCAGTTACCCCTTTACCTAGTAAAAAAGGCATGCTTCGTTAATTGCTCCATTTTCAGGGAGGAAAGAGAGGGCAAGTTTCCCCAAGGGCTCTCATTTATTTGTGATTGGGTTTCATTAATTTTTTTCTGGAGGGAAATGATGCAATAAATCAATTTTTTGTTGCCTTTCTTAATTACAGTTGCACATTGTGGGTATTTCACCTACATGCTTGTTGGAATTTTGTTGTATAAAATGTTTCAAAATGTCATGGACAGTTCACTGGAAAATAAGAGATTGCACATACTCAGTTTAGAAACAACAAAATAAACTGTCACAAAGAATAAAACAAAAAAAAAGATGTCATCACCTGCATTGCTTAAATACCCTTCATCTCCTCGGGAAGCAGATGGAGTTTGCACTGTGCCTGCAAGGTCACCAGCCTTGGGCTTTGCCAGACCAACAGAGGAAGTGTCTTCTGTTAAAAATACCCTCCTGCTTGTCTCCGCAGCAAACGTGACAGGAGTGACTGCTTAAGCAGGGCACATCCCTTCCTCTGGTCCTGGCTGTCACTGCCAGGATCACACAGAGCAGGGCACTGACACAGGTGCTTATATATTCTGCATGGAGCTTGAATGTGTCAGCTGAAGCTCAGGCACAAAAAAAGGGCAGTCTCTGGGGCCCAGACCTTGATTTAAATGGTGGTGATGTGCCCTGGAGATAGTAAATGGAGAAGATTTTCCACAGTACTGTTTCCCACCTATCTCCAGAGACTTTACAAAAGTAGTTGTAGGGATAGTGACAAAAAGCAAGAGCCAGGCCATGTGACATGCAGTGTTGCTCTGTGACTCACTGAAAAACATAAAATGCATTTTAAAATGATATATTTTGGAGTAAGACCTGCGGGGGGGGGGCGGTTCTGGATGAAGCCAGTCAGTCCCCTTAACAGTTCCATTCAATCTGTCTGTGTTCTGCCTCCTATACTCTCTCATGTCTCTTCATCAGTATGATGATGGCAACCTAAAAACAAAAGTTTTTGTGGCTTTATAGTTATTTTGAGAAAGATTTCTGTAGTATAACTTAATCCCTAGTTATTTGGAAAGGGGCTGTCTAAAGTTCATGACCCCAATAAGTTCTTCAATTATTTGTAAAATGGGATTATAGGACCTAGTAGAAGGTCTTAATCAGACTTCATCTCCTTGTACACTGGAACAGTGATTTAATTAAATATAGTCTGCTTATAACCTCTGCAGTCATTGTTTTGGTATTTGCAGAGTACCACTTTGCTTAATTATACCTGATTTACCACCCATTACAACATGGACTCTCCATGAAAGCAACGCAGTGCACTTAACAGATGGGCTGATATGGGGGTTTATCGACAAAAAGTCCTGTGAATTTCTTTGCATCCTGTTTTTTAGTTACATTGCATTATGTCACATGTGGCTATTGTGTTAGGTCCTGTGAGCAAAGGCCAAATGTAGGGAAGAAAAAGCCAGCTGAGAAGCCTGTGGTCTTGATACCTCATCAGCGCTTTGTGTACTCACCTGTATAGGTTCAGACATGGTCAGGAGTGAGTGCATGCAGCAGCTGTATGGCTCCCAAGTGCACTACAGTTACCAAAACTGCTCACAGATCAGCAGGTAGAGCAGTGTAGCTTGTGCTGGCTGAAATGCAGATATCTAGAGTCAGGAATGGGAAAAATTGGAGAGTGTGAGACCTGTAGATATTAGGACACCTTCTGAAGTCACACTTATTCTGGTGACGCCAAACTTACATAGTGAATCTCCTTGAAGAAGGGCCCTAAAGCAGTCTTTCTACCAGACACAATAAGCCATACCTTCTTTGTTCGCTCCAGGCTCTAAATGTTGTAGCTGTTCAATAATGTGAAAGGAACCATTGTCTGGCTTAAAATAGTGGGTACGTTTTGTCTCCAAAGGTCTTCTGTGGAAGAGCATGCAGCATTTTGATCTGCTGGATGAAAGAGGCACACCTGCTGTTTGGGGAGCTGCCAGTCTCTCCTAAGCTACCACATCTCATTTCATGCTGGTGGTTATTAATATATTTTAGTGATAACCACTCAAATCAGGAGAGTTACATTTCTGTGAAACTGGCATGGCATTAAAATCATAACCATATGCATGTATATAAAGCATCCCATTAAGCCAGTACATCCCATTAAGCCAATAGAAGGTTTGATTGAAAAGAGAAAAAATTTGACAGCATTTTGACCATAACAGATGTTTATTTTATAGCTTCTGACTGCCAAGTTAGAAAATGGAGTTTGTCTATCACAGCTTGTTTGGGTACAAATTAAATTGTTTCCCCTGATACATCGTGAGTTTTCCTTTCTTTATTTCCAAATTATCTTTGTGGCTTCCATTGCACGTAGGAAAATTACACTTTTATACATTAAGAGAGCAAAATCAGCTCAAAATACTTTCAGACATATAATATAAAGGCAGTGAGTAGTAGTGCTGGAAATTATACAACTTCTCAAATTTTTAAGTAACTTTGAAGGGTTTGTTCATCTTCACCCAGGGTATGGGAATGGAAATTTCTTTTTAAGAGGCTGGTCCCTTGGCAAGGCCTGTGGAGCTTAATGTCTCAATGGACTGGGAGCTGCCAGAAGATGCACATGAAATAAATGACCATTAACAAACATCAATGCCCAATATCCTCCCTGGTGTATATCCCAAAAAGCTCACTTAAAATGCAGGGAAATTTAGTTTCCCTGTGTTTTCCATGAAACTTTGTGAACAGTGTTCAGTGTGCCCAGGTGGCCAAGAAGGCCAGTGGCATCTTGGCCTGGATCAGCAATCATGTGGCCAGCAGTAGCAGGGCAGGGATTGTCCCCTTGTCCTGGGCACTGGTGAGGCCACACCTCGAGTGCTGTGTCCAGTTGTGGGCCCTTCAGCTTAAGAAGGATGCTGAGATATTCGAATGTGTCCAAAGGATTGCAACAAGGCCTGAAACACAAGCCCTGTGAAGAATGCCTGAGTGAGCTGCAGTTGTTTGACCTGGAAAAAATGAGGCTCAGGGGAGACTCCCTACAACTCCTTGGAAAGAAGTTTTAGTCACTGGTGGGTTGGTCTCTTCTCCTTGGTGATCACTGACAGAACAAGAGGACACAATCTCAAGCTGCACCACGGGAAGTTTAGACTAAGCATTAGGAAGAAAAATCTTCAGTTAAAGAGTAATTGGGCACTGGAGTCATCTGCCTGGGGAGGTGGTGGAGTTACCATTACCATCCCTGGACATGTTTAAATAATGACTAGATGTGGCACACTGCCGTGGTTTAGTTGATAGGGTAGTGTTAGGTCATAGGTTGGACTTGATGATCTCAAAGGTCTTTTCCAACCTAGTTAATTCTGTGATGCTGTGATTCCATGAGCTGAATTTCTGCAAATTCTGGGAGCTGAGTTAGAGCTGCCCTTTTCAGCAGTGTCAAGGTGTGAGCACGATGAAGCTGAACGTCTGATTCCCAGCCACCAGCTGCCAGAAGCTCATTGAAGTGGACAGTGGGTGCAGACTAAGAACATTTTATGAGAAATTTTATGGAGTTCTTGACTGATTCCCTTGGTGAGGAGTGGGAGGGGTATGTTGTCCTGATCAGTGGTGGCAATGACAAAGGTGTCCTCCCTCATGGATGCATCTGCCTTCTGCTCATGCTATTGCCCCCGAGGAACTGGAGAGAGAAAGTGCAAATCCTTTCACAGTTGCACTGTTGATGCGAACTCGAGTGTCCTGATCTCTGTCATAGTGAAAAAGGGTGAAAGGGGCATTCCGGGGATAACTGATGCAACTCTATCATCTTGGTCCCAAGAGGACCAGCAGAATCCACAAGCTGTTCAACCTGTCTAAGAAGGATGACATTCTCCAGTATGTTGTGAGTAAGCCACTGAAAAGGGGGTAAGAAACCCATTACCAAGGCTCCTAAGATCCAGTGACTAGGGATTCCTGCAGCCTAAGCACAGGCATATTGCTGTGAAGAAGCAGTGCACTCAAAAGAATAAGAGGAAAGCAGCAGAATACAAAGCTCTTGGCCAAGAGAATGAAGGAAGCCAGTGAGAAATGCCAGGAGCAGATTGTGAACTGGAGCTGGATTTCTTCATTGAGAGCTTCTACATCTAAGTCTGAATCAAGGCAGAAGTAAGGTCATTGTGTGTGATACTAAAAAGATATTGTACATGGTATTATCAATAAATTCCTTTTGTGGTGAACTTAAAAAAAAAATCCCAACACTAAAACCAAAATAAAAGCATCACAACACAGAACAAAAATGAGCAATTTACACAAAATCCACTCCTTGATCCTCCATCACAACTGCAACAAAAATTCCCTATGATCATTCTACTCTTATAACTTCTAAGATTCTCAGTACTATTTTTGCTTGTTACTTCTCCCATTTAGTATCCTTATCTCAAAATCTTCATGACTGCCCTTATTCTCCAATAAAAACACTGGGTTAACCTAGCCCAGATGTCAAGCCCTCACCCAAGCCACTTTCTCTCTCCTCTCTACAGCTGGACAGAGGAGAGAAAATTTAATGAAGGGTTCATGGGTTGAGATAAGGACCAGGAGAGATCACTCACCAAATACCATCAGAGGCAAAACAAGCTCAACTTAGAGATATGAAGTGAATTTTCTAGTAACAAAATCAGAGCAGGATAATGAGAAGTCAAATAAACCCTTAAAAACACTTTCCCTCACCCTTCCCACCCTCCCAGCTCTAGCTCCTACCCCAGCAGTGCAAGGAGACAGGGAATGGGGCTTGTGGTCAGTTCATCACCCGGGGCTTCTTTCACTGCTGAGGGAGAGGAGTCATTGCCCTGCTGCACCAGAGAGTCCCTCCCATGGGAGACAGTTCTCCATGAACTTCTCCAGCATGGCTCCATCTCAGGGGCAACAGCAGTGCCCCTGCAGTGTGAGTCCTCGTGTGGGCAACAGCACCCCTGAAACCGCTGCAGAGTGGGTCACTCTTCCATGGGTGCAGTCCTTCAAGGACAGGCTGCTCCAGCCTGGGACACCTCTTCCCACAGGTGTCCCACAGGCTCAGAGGCTCCTCTCAGACACCCACCTGCTCTGGTGTGGGGGTCATCCAGGGGCTGCAGGTGGATCTTTGCATCCCTGTGGACTTCCCTGTGCTGCAGGGGCACAGCTGCCTCACCAGGGGCTGCACAAGGGGCTGCAGGGGTTTCTCTGCTCTGGCTCCTGAAGCACCTCCTGGCCCTCCTTCACTGACCTTGGTGTCTGCAGAGCTGTTCCTCTCACATGGTTCTGTCTCCTACTCTTCTTTATCTGGAATTAAAAGCATGCCACAAACTTTGTTTTAATTTCTTCTTAAATACATCATCATGGAGGCATTATCACCATTTCTAATTGGCCCAGCCTTGGCCAGTGGCACATCCATCTTTGAAGCCACCAGGGATTGGCTCTGCCAGCGCAGTAGAAGCTTCTGGCAGCTTCTCATAGAAGCCACCCCTCTAGATCCTTCCCACTACCAAAACCAGGCCATGCAAAACCAATTCAACTGCAAATCATGTTTGTAATGTATATATCCGTGGTTTTACTCACTGAAACTGTTTTGTAGAAATATGTCTCTTACATAATCACTGTTACCAAAGAGGGGGATTCTGATGCAGTGATGGGTGGACGATGCAGTTTGACTAGACGATCATTGTATGTTCCTTCCAACTGAATCATTTTCTACTCTGTACTGTGCTCTGCTCTACTCTACTCTGCACTATTCTTCTTTGTTCTCCCCAGCTTCCTATTTGGAGTAAAATTATTCTGGTTGATAATTGACCTGAATGACTATAAAAGTGAATACTAGGACTAAGAGATTTCATTTAATTTTTGATAGTACCTATGGTTTTCAGCATAGTGAAATTCTTTCCAGTGGTTGCAGGACTGGGACCAGTTCATAAATGTGCAGTCTGATTCTCTAACAGTAATTTGCCTGTGCATTCACAGTCAGTAGCAGAAATAATCTGGATGGAGTTTGTCCTGTTTGCCTCATCTTGTTACCAGTCATTGAGCAGAGTTCTCTGTTAAGCTAATTTCATAGAGCTCAGTGCTGAATACTTCTGTTTAATGTACAGATAAACTGTATTATTTTTACAGATAACTAGGTATGCATGTTAGAGTAGAGACACATTCTGTCCCAGTCCAGCGTGCTTTCTTGGTTTCAAGTGTGTGTTTCTCATTACCACTACTCATTTGCATCTAATTTTACTGTATGCTGATGTAATGTGAAAAGCTCATTGATAAGTAACCCCTGCAGAGCATGTGGAGTGTGGCCAGTTAGTCAGCCAGGGCACACATTCATCTCTGGTGCACATACATTAGATTTCATAACTGCCTGCCAGGACTTCTGGGTTGCAATCACAGCAAAGGAGGAGAGGGTACAAAAGGATTTAGGTGAGTACATTTAGCTCAGTAGAGAGATGTTGCAAATGGAAGGTTTGCTTATGCTGTTTTTAAGTGATGGCAAAATATTATATGGAAAAGACAGATATATGAGTCTGTTGTTTTAATGGTTTAATGGTATCTGTTCTCAGCCTTGCTGAAATGACAAGTAACTGTAATTATTTTGTTGCTTTTACTATAGTTCTTCATGACCTGGTGAGCTTTAGTAGGTAAAAAGTATGAATGATTGTTTAGGCAGAATTTGCTATGTAAAGTGCAGAAAAGTACAGATTCTTTCTATGAAATAGAAATGAAGATCCCTTTACTTTTAAACCATCCATTCCCAGCCCAGAGTCTTCCAAAGCACAGTTCAGCACTCTGGGAAGTGGCAGAAGTAGATCATGTACATGAAAAACACTTCATAGAATCGTGGAATATCCTGAATTGGAAGGGACCAACAAGAGTGATTGAGTCCAACTCTCAGCTCTGCACGGGATAGCCCAAATAATCCCACCATGTGCCTAAGGGAATTGTCCAAGTGCTTCTTGAGCTCTGTCAGGCTTGTGCTGTGACCACTTACCTGGGGAGCCTGTTCCAGTGCTCAGCCACCCTCTGGGTGAAGATGTTTGTGGATGTTTCTTGTTTCAAGGTGCTAAAATGTATTTTTTAAAAATAGTCTAGGAATTCACATTGGACACTAATTTCAGGAGTTTTGGAGTCAGTGGAAGTAGATTAAGTCCTAAACAGTGTATCTTACCCATGCACATCTCTTTTGCTGTTCCAATAAGGCAAATACAAGACTGTATTTCCAAAAGGGAAAAGTTTGACTTAAAAAATTCAGTCATTAAAATGTTGTCCCTGCCAGAAAAGTCTAAAACCTCTGTCCTGGAAAAATTACGAATACAAGTCAGTTTGCAGAGGGAGAACTGAGCTTTGCCTGCTTTATTTGTTTAATCACCTAGTAAGTGAGTAAATGAAGGTCTTCCCTTTGTTTTAAGTTGTGTCTATATCACTTGGACAGCCTCTGCTATCTCCAAGACTGACCATTTGCATTGTCTGTACAGGATGAGCATAAGCATCACTTCAGATTTAAGTGTTGTGAATCAGGGAGCTGGTAAGATCTGAATTGCTGTGTGCAAAGACAAAAAATATATGAACTGAAAATGCCATTTATGTCTTTTCAGGCTCTGAGGAGTTAGGAAGTGGAAGCTATGGGCATCGATACATAACAGACACAGTGACTGGTGATGGTGATGGATTTGATATTGATGATTCAGACTACGACATTTATATAGAAGAGGTAAATGTGTAGATTTCTCTTTGCCACTTCTGTTTTCTTTATACTCTGGATATTTTAAAGTGTCCAGTCCTGTCAGAAAGTTTAATGTCCGATGTTCAGTGCTTAGATATAGTGTTGTGGTCACTTCACATTCTTTTTCATTCTTCAGATTCTTTTTCTTCACTGTGGATGAGTTCTTTGCCTCAGATCTGTATTTTAAAAGGCATTAGTTTAATTTCCCCATAGCATTTTAGTTTTACTGAATTGGTGTTTCTTTACTTCCTTTTAGCTCAGACCGCTTCCTGCTATTAAAGGAGGCAACAGAAAATTTCTGGTCGAAACTAAGGTCACGCCAGGGTCTAGTTCCAGGCTCCTGTCACGGGTCCTTACAACCACTTCTGAACCCACTACTTCCATCACACAACCTCCAACCACAGCGAGGGGGAGCACTGGGTGGGTAGCGAGGAGGGGCAGCATGTCCTCCGCCGCACGCCTCATGGACCTGTCCTGCGACGAGGCCGTGTGCTCTGCCGACAGCTTCTGCATCAATGACTACGACCGGGGCGGCTCCCGCTGCCACTGCAACCTGGGAAAAGGAGGGGAGACGTGTGAGGAAGGTAGGTTTCCCTCCTATCCACTAGCAGTGTGCCCACTGCTGCTGGCTGCTCTTTGTCTGAGTCACGGAGCAGCTTTGCAAAAGACCCACCAATGTGCGCTTTGGGAATAGCCAGCTGGGCTTTGTGGATCTCTGCAAATCACAGTTCAGGCATCACCACCTTTGGGTTTTTTCCCTCGTTGAGAAGGGAAAAAGTTATTCCTTAGTAAAGCTGAATGCAGAACCTGTGTAAAGATGCACAGGGGAGATTAATCCTCCTTTCCCCACCTCAGAGTCAGGGGATGTCACTGATCACCCAGGTATGGCAGGATCCAATCATGGCACCCTCAGCTGGAAGCTGAAGACATTCAGCCCCTCTTTGACGCTTGCCTTTTGGCAGCAGCTGAAGCCCTGCTCCAGCCCCATTTTCTGTTTGGTCCAGATGATGCTGGTCCCACAGCAGGGATGTGAGAGCACTCCCGTTGTAAAAATACCTCCAGAGGAGACTTTCCCCATGGTCTGCAGGTCTGCAGTGCAGCACTCAGGTCAGGCAAACTGGGGCAAGGGAGGAACAAAAGCTCATCTCCAGTTCAAAAAGCATGTCCTGAAGGCTGAGTCAATGTGAGGAAGTGTGTTTGACTCAATCAGGACTTGCCACCCATCCTATTTGCCTCTTTTCAGGGCATCTGAGCCATGGCAAGAACTTGCTGAGCTGAAGGAGGCTGTTCTGCTTTTTTCCCTGTCTGCTTTTCTGTTCTTTCCCTCTAGAGACCTAAACTTACCCTTTCACTGAACAGATCACCTGGTGAGCCAGTCCAGCTCCCTGGCCTCACCAGGCCACAAGCAGGTCACTTATTTCACCTGAAGTAATTTTTCTTCTGGTTTGGTGACAAAGGGGTCAGATGAATTCCAGGGATCACAAAAAGAAAATGTCATGTTGGTTGTGGTGGTGCTGTTCCTCTAGTTAAGAAAGAGCTGGTCTGTCCATCCCTCTGTGTGACCTGCCAAGACCCTGGCATCAGGGCCCCATGTTTCTTTTACAGGGTCATGTTAGACCTTCATGTTGCGCAGTGTCATGCATCAGGGATACAGACACTGAGGGTGCTTTATCTTCTTCAAACTGAATTGCTGGAACAGAGAGAGCTCCTTCTGAAAACAATCTGTTGTGACTCAGTGACATGGAACAGCTGCAGATGTGATTTTAGGCCTTGATCAAGTATGAAGAGTTGAGGATTTATTTGAACTGACAAGGCCATATACGACTTGTAAAGTGATCTGTTAACATGAATCCAAACCCTCCATTTTTCACAGGGGAATGTGTTATTCCAGAGTAAGCATCATGTGCCAATACTCCTTTGTACTGAATTTGTCTTCAGCAGCCAATATTGTTAAACAATATGTTAATCTGAATGGAAACAGACATTTCTTCACATGCAACAGCTGCATGGCACTCTGGTCCAGTCAGTTCTGCTTGTGATCAGGACATGAGATAATTGTTCTCTGAGGTTGCAATCAGATTTGTAGCACCAGTCCCCTTCACATCAGCCTAAAATGTACACCTCGCAAGTAAAAACTTTGAGTGAACTCTACCCAGATTCAAAGACTGAGTGAGAAAAACACACTCAGTATTTAAATATCAGAGATGAATAGGACTCCTCATCCTTTCTTCCTCGTTAGGCTTAAATCCACTGTAAATATAAAAACTCAGGCCTGAAACTGTGTCTGTCCTCAATGCTTCTTAGGAAAATAAGCTGCAAAGGTAATTTTACTGCTGGCAGTGGCTAGCAGTAAGACATCTCCGATTTTCATTTTCTCTCAGAGTCAGGGTCTAACACAAGACAGCAAAGGGTAAAGGTTGATAATGCCATTTGACAAGAGCAATAAAAAGAGCCACTGTTGCAGCCAAGGATGGAAAGATGCCTGCAGGGTCTCTCTACTCCCCATCACTCCTTTTAGCTTCTGCCCTGAGCTGACTTGAGAGAAGAGCTGGAAGCTGCTGGGCTGTTATGAGACATCCACTGATTCTCCAGATGCTGGCTGCAGCAGCTACAGAGCAGCAGTGACTAATACTGCCTAGAGTCTGGCCATATTTCCCACGTGTGTTTTGTAATCCTGCAGAAAATTACTTTGTCCTCTTTTTCTTAAATGAATTCTTAAAAGAAGATAAATACAAAGTTGATGGGTTCTGTCTTCTATAACAAGGATGAAAACCTGGAGAAATTTTCTTTGAAATCTCAGATTAAACTATTGAGCATTATTTGGCCCTCAGTATCCTGTGTCTTTCCAGGTTCACCAGGTCCTTGGGAATAAAGGAATTAGCTGTAAAAAGTGGTGGGAGGGAAAGGCAATAGGTTAACTGGTTGTTGACTGCTGTGGACAAATGCTCTGGAGGAACTCTGCCTTCCATTGCCACTTGATGTTATCTAGTACTAAATGTGTATATTGATTTTTATATGGAAGAAAACTACTAAATAACATGGTTACCTCTTTGCTTTTCAGACATTAGTATCCAGTATCCTCAGTTCTCTGGCTACTCATATATCACCTTTGAACCACTGAAAAAGTCCTATCAGACATTTCAAATTACTCTTGAATTCAGGGTAAGTTTAAGCAATTCTCACATTGGTTCTTTAAATTTTGTTTATTTACTGTGATGCAGTGGATACTAGAACAACAACTTAACTTCAGCATAGCTTCAGTGTGATTGTAGTGAACCTATGCATAACCTTCATCTGCAAAGATCTGGCTTAACCCTCAGTGAATGTAAATGAAGTTTATAAGCAGCTGAAGGGTTTTCATCCAATGTTGGTAGGCACTGCATGAGAGAATCCTTGAGACTAGTAACTGTGGACTAGCAGCAGTGTACATTGGCAAGATTATAGTCATGTGGATGAGCTACAGGCTGAAGGACATATAGGATTTTTGTGAATTAGAGTTTGAACAAGGTATGCAGTATTTTTGTGGACAAGAGATTATGATCCTGCCATACTGAGCAGAACACTGCCCTGTATATAGCATTCCTTTCCCACCCTGCAGGGTTTCAGTGGACATTATTTTCTCCCTGTGAAGTTTGGGACATGGGCTACTAATACATTCAGGATACCATACTACTTAAAATGCAGGTCTAAAGGGGGGATACATCCCACACTGGCTTGTGCTAGTGCTGTCTGTTCATTATGGAGAGAACATGTAGGGCTGTCCCTAGGGAGGGTGGCCAAGCTCTTGGATGCATCCCTGCCCCCATGTAAAGCAGACTCACCAGCCTCACAGTCTGGGAAGGAGACTGTTACTAAGGCAGCAGCAATCAGTTGCCTCCGTGGTGATCTTACACCCCTCTGGCAATTTGTCATTTTAAAATGCAGGATGGCTGCAAAAAGCCACTGTGTCAGCTGCTATGAGCATATGGAGAACTGCTGCCAGCACAGGTTGTTTGGCTTGAGGAGTGTCAGTCTCGTGGAACATGTGAAGTTGGGTGTATATATTCATGCACAGTGAGTCTGATGTGTCTATACTTACCAGGCTTGCTAGGACATTCTTGCTAGACTTTTTACTCATATGGGATACGTCTGACAGTCTTTAATATTTCCTGGCTTTTTTTCAGGTCTGATAGTATCACACTTTTAAGAGATGGTCTTAAATTGTTTAACCATTAAGGCAGTGATTTGCTAGGTTTTTCAAATGCAGGATTCAAAACTGATCAAACAATTTCTGATTCTGCAAGTTGAAAACTCATCTTGAAAATGCTGACCCTTTTCTGGAGAAAAGTCCCCCTTTGCTGCGTGCTTTTATCTGTAATTGTGAAGCTTTGATTTTTCATGTCAATGCCATGATTGCAGGCTGAATCTGAAGATGGTTTGCTGCTGTACTGTGGAGAAAATGAGCATGGTCGTGGTGATTTTATGTCACTGGCAATTATCCGACGTAGCCTCCAGTTCAGGTAAAACCTCCATCCTAAATCTGATGTAAAGAGAAGGGGCTATTGCTGCCTCCTGGGACTGCTATATGTGATGAATATCTCCAGTGTCTTTGACTTCTGCCCCATACAATGCACCAAATGGACAGTGTAATTTCATTTAAGTGTTCTTCAGTACCTTTTTCTCTCATCCTTCTTTAGTGTGTGAGCATGTGCCTTGTTGAACTCTTTTATTCAGGCCTCAGTGTAAAGGCAAAATGATCAGTTTTCTTCAAGGCATTTGTCTGGGGCTCTTAGCTGTGTTACCAGAAATGCTAGTGAGCCACTGTATTTGCTAAGCTGATGGTATATTGAGTCAGTGTTTTTGCTTTGCAGAAAGACTTGCAGATAATATAGCAAAACAAAAGATGTAATGCCAGCAAGGGGCCAGGAACTTCATCTTATATACCTTGTTTAGATGATACCTTGTTTAGGTTTTTTAAATTAAGATGAAGAGTGTTTCTTGCAGTCTGATAGGTACGAAGCAAGTAAAGATTATTTCCAGGATTTCCTTACCTGGGAGGATGAGTCTTTTGAAAATGGGGATTAACAAAAGTGGGTGAAGTGCCTTAGTTGTGTTTCCGTTTACCTGCGCTGCATGACAGTCAGGGAAAATGGGACGTTTTGTGCACGTTCAGCTCTCCTGGAGGTCTTCCTGTCAGTCAGTGCTGAGTTTCAAATAGGCTAGTGGAGTTACTAATGTAGCACTGCCTTTCACCAGGGAGCTAGAAAAATTCCCAGGAGAAATTACTGTGATAGCAGGAACTCAGATTGTAATACTCTCCATCTTGAAACAGCGTCAGCTGTTGGCAAGCTTAGCAATGCATTTGGTACGGTCAGAGAATGCAAAATCTTCTCCGCGTTAGAAAGACAGGTAATGAAGTTCGAAACTTGGAACAGATCTTATGTAGACTTGCTGGCTGATTTTCCTGTGCTGTTAGGTAGTGTGGAACAGAGAGGTCCCCGAGAACAAAAAGAATATTTGGAGTTAAAAACCAACTTTTGGTTATTTGGTTAATGTAAGATTATCACCTTTCCCTCTCTATCTCATGCTCCCAGGTTCAACTGTGGCACTGGAGTTGGAATCATAACAAGTGAAAACAAGATCAAGCTGGGGAACTGGCACAGTGTCACATTGTTCAGAGATGGGGTGAATGGCTGGCTCAGAATGGACAACAATGCTCCAGTGACAGGAAAATCTCAGGTTGGTAATCCTGCCTCTGTCGCTCAATCTTGGAGTCTCTGAAGGTTGTGATGGTGTTTTTCTTCTTGCCACCAGAAGCCTGATAAGGTTTAAAAGGTGCAGTTTTATTTATTTGTGTTAGGACATTTAGTGAACTAGGATCAGAGCACAGATTACTCTTCCAAATAAAGTAATCAAGAAATGACAGAGAGAAATATCTCAGGGCTGAATCCCATGACAGTTTCCCTGTTGTGCTCCATGTTTGCTCTGCCACCCTTTCACTACTCTGTGCCAGTCTCAAATAGAGGCTGTTATAAGTTTACTAAACTGTATAGCTGCTGTCCCTGGTTGCTTTCTTTTTCAAGCCTCTGAGAGCTGCTTTGCTTCCTCAGACACAAAAATTAGATACATATGTGTATATGAGTATATATTTATGCATAATATGCATATTCCCACACAAGATTTGTGTACAGAGGTGTAATTAACATGCATATGCTGGACAAAGATTTAAGCACAGTAGTGGAGATAGACATTCTGCCCTGACTTATGTTAACACCAGCAAGTTCATACAAGGCTGACAAGATAAAATGTAATACAGGAAGGTGCTTTGACTTACTCATCTCTTGCTGGGCCAGGAAACAAAATTAAGGTACTGGAAAAAAAGGCAATTTAAAATTGTTTCAGATGTCTTTCTTTTGATAGCCACTATTAACATGCCTTCTGTAGCCCTGAAAGAAAGCAGCTTTAGATGTCTTATTACTTTCCACTTTAATGTGCAGGCACTGAAGGGAAAAAATTGCAGTGCATTGAGTTCTCATCAGCTGGAAATGGCAGAGGAAAGAATTTCAGCGTGTCATGTGTTGCTGTTACCATTGCTATGAGACCGTGCAAAGGGCAGATGTGAATCAGGGGAGATATGTACAGCTTCTGCAGTGTACTGTGCAAGCGAACACCTGCAGACTCAATAACCTCAGCTTATTTAGCATGGCGAAATACAGGCTATGGTGGTAGAATAGAGTTTATTGTTATAAATGCTATATGGGCAGGGGTGAAAAATCCTGAAAGATTTTAGGCTAGAGGTCAGTGTGACCAATAGCACAGGTTGTTAAAAACTGGCCCTGAATAACTGAGAATTTTGTATGTTTCCTTCTAAAGGTCTGTGGTTTTGAAAAAACTGTTGAGTAGGAGGCAAATGTTATATTTTTATCAGTTTGTGGAAGGAATTTTGACTTGGCCACAGTAGCATGAAGTTTGGGTCAGTGGTCCAAAAAGGTTCTGTTGGGTTTTGACGGTTTTTGTTCTTTCTTCTGCACTGTAGCAATTTTAGTAAACTTGTATGTGTAGGTTTCTGTAGATTTGTTAAAGAGATGGGCTGTACGTTTAGCAATGGCAAAGTGAGCAGAATCCTGCTGAAGTTGTGATTTTATTGGCTTTTGCCCTTTCTTTGCTTTTTACCTCTTTTTTGTAATTTCCTTATTAATCAATAGTGAACATTTCCTGGGTTCTGTCCAAAAGACAGTATCTCATTGGTCTGTCCCTCAGGGCTTAAGGTTTAGAAGGCAAACAGTTTTTGGCAAAAGGAAAGGAAGAAATTGCAGCAAAAGACAGACTACACTTTCTCCTCAAACAGTGATCTTTAGTCTTTTTTAATGTGCTTTTAAGTAGTTCATGCTATCGTAATGGGATGCAAGTGAAAAAGGTTGATTTCAAATGGTGGACTGATTTGGGGAACAACTAATGGGAGGGAATTACCAATGAACAACCAACACATTCCCTGACACAGTTCTTTGTGGAGGAAAAAAATTGATTGTAAACCACTGTGACTTAATGGTTTCTCCTGTGCTATATCTGTTACACAGCACGCTGTGCTCTGCTCTCCCCACAGGGCCAGTACAGCAAAATCACGTTCCAGACCCCGTTCTACGTTGGCGGGGCTCCTGGCATGTACTGGCTGGTCCGTGCCGCCGGCACCAACCGCGGGCTCCAGGGCTGCGTCCAGGCTCTCAGCATCAATGGAAAGGTGATCGATATGAGACCCTGGCCATTAGGGAAAGCTCTCAGTGGTGCTGATGTCGGTGAGTGAAATGGTGTGGGGCTTTTAAACAGTGACTAACCCAGGGTTACTTTTTATCCTGTTGGAACAAATTGAGCTGCAATCCAGGTTTGGGAGGTGGAAGAGGTGGTCTCTATTTTTGGCCTGTTTTTCCTGTTCCTTTGCACATTGCTCATGCTGGGTCTGGAGTAGGAGAGTTCACCACATTGTGCAAGCAAGCCCTTTGTGGACACACTTAATGTGCACAATAAATAGTAAGCCCATTTTCATGGGCAAACAGTAAAATCTCTGTTGCAGATATCATTATGACTGCACCAGTACTTCTGCCAGCGTCTCTCAGGGTGCCTCTTCGCGCTCCTGCCTGACACAGTCATGTCATCAGAAATCAATAGTATGTATGCTGAGCTTGCATTTGAAACAATACGCACCCAACAAAATGTGTTTTGCCTAAAGACATCATTGCACTTGGCAAAAGTAATATATGGATCTCTCAGACCCACAGCAGCCTGTGCGTGTTACAGAGGGCTTTGTCTTACACTCAACCACTGATGGAGCATATAGGCTTTCCTGTATACCATCCTTCGTTTTGCTATCCAGAATCATGGTGTGATTTAAAAGCACCTTGGAATAAATACTTCCAGCAGCTTTATGAATTGTTACTGTAACATTGCTTTCCCTTCCCTTTTACCTTCCCTGCACAGAGTAAAAGATGGAGAAATGGGGAAGCTAATTAACTAGTCCTGTCTTATTTATTTCATCTATTTCATCCATTTAATGGGCACTTGAAAAAAGGCAGTGCAACAAAATCCTTGCTTTAATCCCAGTCTAAACACTGTAAGAGTAAACCCAAGATAGAAGGCAAGTAGTAACAGTGAGAAATGGATTTCATACCACTGAACTCTTCCTGCCATGCTTGAGCCACAAAGTCATCTTTCTTCTCTTCTGTAGCTGTGCGTTTGACATCCCAAGAAGGAAATGATTTATAAGAAACTTCTTAACAGTTGCTCTGTATTCTCTAGATAACATGGCCAAACTTCCGTGCTGTATGGGGATAGAACAGACTGGCCCAAGAAACAGTTGCTGAAAAGAGTTAGATTTTGGAAGCAGAGTGTAATTTCACGATGGAGTGAGAATCTAAGGAATTTAGACAGATGAAAGGCCTGCTAAACTTCTGTAGCCCTAATCTCTGTTGCCTTTTGGGATGCAGCTAGCTTCATTCCCATCCGGGAATGCTCCACATACTACTGCATTAACAATCAACATCAATGAAAATAAATGCTCTACTCTGCCATGTGTGACTCGAAGCTGACTAATAAAGCCTTACTGTTCTTGTGTGACTGCACACATTTATATGAAACTGTACTAGAAGAGACTTGCAAACAATAGGTCATAGAAGTATAACTTAAAATAAAAAAATTGCAAGTAAACTCTGCTAGGGTTTAGGAATGACTTTTGCCAGTCAGTCACCTGGAGGGTTTTTTTTTCTTCTGTTGGCACGGTATATAAATCAGGGGTGCTGTGCTACATGAATCCCAGAACTAAGGGTGAGGAGGAGAGGGGCTCCATCCATCTCTGTGATCTCTCTTCTGGCTACAGCAGAGATCCCACTGTACTGTGAGCTGAGGGACCAACAGGGGAGGCACCGCTCATGGTTCAGAGTGGGAATGGCAGGGTCCAGGACTCCTGCTGCAGCTTCTCTCCTTCTTCATCTGCCATTGCAGTCATGCAAATGCTGCTGCCACACTTGTGGTTTGCGTCTTCAGCACAGTCACCTCACCTATGCTGGCCCAAAGGCTGTGAAAAGTCACTGGGACATTGGGAGAGCAGCCTGTCCTTAAATACCAAGACTGCTCCAGTTCAAACTGTTTCGCAAACCAGGGATCCCATGACTGATCCTGTTGCTGTTGTCTTACTTGTTCTTTTCTGTTTCTCAAAGACTAACTCTGATCTGTTTGAGCAAACTGCCAACATTGATTAACACTGGAGCAGATGCAGAAAAGATGAGCATTGTTTTGGTTTTCTGTTTGTGTCTTTACACTTGGTGCATAGAGATCCTTGTTACACACGTCTTGGCTCTTGCCTTGCCTGTAAAATAGAGCTAGTG
The DNA here is from genome assembly GCF_009819655.1 of Sylvia atricapilla. Taxonomy (NCBI): domain Eukaryota; kingdom Metazoa; phylum Chordata; class Aves; order Passeriformes; family Sylviidae; genus Sylvia; species Sylvia atricapilla. The sequence goes on from NC_089174.1 coordinate 71,023,637, forward strand.
CTGTTCTGTTAGTGTCACAATAATTGGTGAGTATATGAGGGATCTGAGGGACAAAATACCTGTCCTGCCTTGGTTCACTTGTGGCCATTACAGTGCAGACCAGAAGGGGAAAGGTAGCTCAGTGAGCACTGCCAGCACCCCTGATCCCATGGATGGGCATGGGGCAGATGTAACTGCCCCCTTCCATGGAGAAGGAGCATTTTTTCCCCTCCAGGGGACTTGTATGTTTTGTCTGTGCTCCTCAGGTTAGCCCTGGAGTCCTGTGTCATGGCTGCTGTACTCAGACCTTCCCTCCATGCAATGAAAAGTGGTCCTGGTAGAAGATTTGTAGATGTGCAATATGACACAAGTCTGGTCTATCAGGGAGTTGTACCAGATCACCTGTGAGTTGTTACTTCTTCTGCCCTGAGTTAGTTAGAAAAGGTTGTTTTCCACTGTGGAGAGCAGTGATTGGGATGGAACACTGCATCAGCCATTTAGATCTGCATATTTGTGGTTTTTTTCTGGCTTTGGGATGGGATTTCAAACTGTAGAGCTGGTGCTGTACAAACACCAGTGCCTTACTGAAGATGTAGAGTTCTGCTCTCAAAACTGTCCTTTCAATCAGGGTGCTGTGTTTAAACAAACAGAAAAAGGGCATATCTTCTTCTTGCAATAGTTTTTCAAAGCTTCTCTTAATCACCTGAAATTGCAAAACTGTTCTCCAGTGTTTATTGTCAGAACTGCCTCATGAAACCTTTGTCATCTCAGAGGTGATACTTCTGTCACACTCTCTCAAAATAATGTGTAATTCTTAGTTTGCTATAAAATACTAAGCCACTCCAAATAGTGTGCTTACCATTGTACACCACAAAAGTCTTACTTGGTCTTTCTTACTGTATAAGATCAGTCTGTTACTATTGACCAGGAGAGTGTTATTTGATCAGAAACTAAAGAAGAAAATAGATTCAACAAGAATTTTGATCAGATGTACATTTGGTGCTTGCATAGTCTGACTTTATCATTACCAGTTTTAAGAAACAAATGAGAATTTATTTGTTCTACAACAATTTCAGCTAAAATCCAGCAAGAAGAAATAACTTCCTTGTTACTTAAGTTGATGTGCCAGCATAGTAGAGATGCTTCTTAAAGAGCCCATATGTTGATGATACAGATCACTTTTTGTGTGGACAAGAGGGCTGACAACCTCATTCTGGCTAATAAGATTAGTTGATGATGATTAACACCTTCCATGCTCATCATGGCATGAATTTACAGTGAGCAAAGAGGCACTTAAGATAATTTAAATTAAACAAGGCATGGTGCTTGTAAACAATTTAGAGAAATTTGTATCTTAGGAGAAAATAAGAGGAGCAGACAGTAAGTAATCCAGGGAATGATTGAAAGTTACATCTATCATGGTTTGCTTGTAAGAGCTACTTTCTGCTATTTATAAGGTCTCTTGCTGGTCTCATATTAAAAAAAATACTAGTATTCAAGTTCCCTTGTCTAAATCGCACGCTTTTTGACAAATTGGGAAAGAATCTAGGCAGAAGAGCAAATTGTGTTGGTTAGCAGCCACAATCAACAGCCAAATAAATCTTCTTTGACAAACTTCTCCAATAAATTGATGTTCTGACTCCTGTGTCTAGGTGAGTGTAGCAGTGGCATCTGTGATGAGGCAGCCTGCATCAACAGTGGCACTTGTACTGCAAGCAAAGCAGATTCTTATATTTGTCTTTGTCCTCTTGGATTTAAAGGTCATCATTGTGAAGAAGGTGAGTGGATGCTGGGATACCTCTTTCTTTGTGTATGTTATTTAGTGTTCCACTTAGAGACTCCGGAGGAGTCTCATACTGTTACACTGACAGAAGAGAATATTTGTTACTTCATCTTTTTAAGGTCACTTACTGAAACCCTTCCCTTACTGCTTTGGAGCTACATCCAGCTCCTGCATAATCAGTGATTAGATCTGTGATTAGCTTTCAAACCTCCTTGCTTATTTAAACTAACTGCACTTAAGCATCTTTAAATTCCTATTCAGAAGTTAAAATAATGTACCACTCCACAGCTGCACATTGATTCTAAACAATTCTAAAATACCCACCTTTCTCCTAAAACCAGCGTCAGTTGTGTATTTTGAAATGTAAAGGATATAATGCCAATTTCCTGCTAGTATCAGAGATACAAGCAATAAAATGCATGCCAGATTATTTTCTATGCTGTAGAACTTTTCATGCCAGCACCCACTGTGTGCTTACTACTTTAAAAGGCACTATTATGAATCACCAAAGAAAAGGTACATAATGCTTTACAGTACAGACACATCCCTGGAAAAGAAAGGGATTAAGTAGTATTGACTATGATTAAAAATATTTTTAATTTAGATGAAAAAAATCAGGTTGTTTTGCTAAGCATTAGCTTAAACGCTAATACAAGGAACAGACACTGGTTGGTAAGAGTCAATCCTTTATGTTTGAGCCTCAAGTGACCTGCTTGTCATTTCTGGATTTCCAGCACTCACCTTGGCCATACCTCAGTTCAACGAGTCCTTAAGGTCATTTGCTAGCACACCCTGGCCCTTGGAACCACAGAATTACCTTTCCTTCATGGAGTTTCAGCTGACATTTCGTCCAGATTCGGAGACTGGTGTCCTTTTGTACAGCTATGACACAGACAGCAAGGACTTCCTCTCTATTACCATGGTGGCTGGCTATGTGGAATTCAGGTTTGACTGTGGCTCAGGAACAGCTGTTATCAGGTAAATGGTGTTGCCTCTGCTTCTTTCCCAACAGTGCCACAGTGCTGATCCAGGGCAGGAGTGGACTGGAAAGAGTCACAGCCTGTGATGAGGTGTACAGGCCTCTTGGTCTCTAGTGGCTGCTTCAAGGAAGCGCAGAAGCACTTAAATTGTGGTCAAGAGGACAGGATTTTCTTCCTGCATCAGTTTAAGTTTCAAACTTTGTGCTTTGTCTTAGTGCAGATGTTACGTTCGTGTCTGTATGGTATTGCAGTAATTCCTTTTTTGCCCCCATGACACTGCACACTATTTAGTTAGGGAGTCTATTTACTCATATACTTTCTAGCCACAGGATTTCACAGTATTGACTCTCACATGAGCATCTTCCTTTCTGGTTTCCAGTTCCAAGCAGGTGTCCCAGACTGGAGGTGGCACAAGGAAATGCATCTCCAGGTCCTTCCACTTCCTCATAGTGCTGTTTTTTGAGGGACCTGATTTATACAACAAAAGCTGTCTGAAACATGAATACGTGGTTTATCCTAGTCACCAAGGTTCCCAGGGAAACCTTCTGCAAATGATTAATTCTTCCTAAAATTAATGTCTAGGAGGATAGAAGCAATGAAATACCTCAAAAACACTGCTCTCTCTCCCAGTGTGCCCAATCACTGGGCAACTGTTCCTGGGATTTCTGAAAAGGCACTGGGCTGAACAGAGGCACTCAATACCTTGGATATGGCCCAGGACGCTGCCAGTTTGTCCAGGCTGACCTGATATTTAGAAATTATCTATATAAAGCTTATGCAAAATGTGTACACTGTCTGCAAGTCTTGCATACCAGTGATTCCTGTGAATGGGTATCAGGAATTTTAACTATACTGTGTGTGATTAGGGAAAATGTACTGATTTTACACTTAATGAGAACTCAAGCAAACAAATTCATTCAGTTTTGCAGACGAAATGAGATATGAAATTTCAAGGGAGCAAATGAAAAATAATGCACAAGCCTAACAATGCACAGCTGTAGAAAAACTGCTAGTGTTGTCAGAGAGAGAAAGATCCTGGAGTCGTCATGGATGGTTCTGTGGAAGCAACAGCAAACTGTTTAGAGACAAATATAGAAACCTAAGTACAATGCAGAGAATTATTAGGATTGGGGTAAGGAGGGATGTCTCTGCTGAAGCCCTCAATGCACCCTCTCTTGAAAACTTGCTGCTATTCAGGTCACATAATTTTAAAAGAAAAGAGCAAAATTAAGAAGGAAGAGTAGTTTTGACATCCAGAAGAGTGAATGAAACATCTTCCACAAAACTTTTCCACAGCAGGACCTTTCAGCCTAGAAAAGAAAGAGTTTGGTAGAAGTATGATACAGTATTTAAATAATGAATGGCATGGAGATTAATGAGTATTCTATATATTTTCAATATGCAAAGAAAATAAGGAACCAAAGAAAATAAGACTTTTTTCTTTGGATTTTTTTTTTTTTTAGAGGAGTACATAAATAAGTTGTGGAAACTAATTGTCACAGCAAGTTACCGATGCCAAAACTATAAATAGGTTAAAAAAATGCACAAATTTGAAGAAAGCTCCATTGAGGAAGATCAAAGACAATTGTACGGATGCAGCCTCTGACTCAGGAAATTGCTAAATGACAAGTTGCCGGAAGCTGAGAGGATATATCAAGGGAAGAATCACTTTATACTTGCCCTATTCTCTTGCTGAAAAGTGGCAGAAATAGCTAATTTTGGAGACCTTTTCTCCAACTCAGAATAGCCCTCCTTACAACAGCCTTCAATCTTTACTGATTGCAACCTTCTAATTCCTGTTACTGGCAACCATAAAATATTGAAGTAGAATTTATATTTTTTCTTCCTAGAATATTGTAGCACTTCAGAACACCTTGTATTAAAATTTAACTGATATGTAGGGTTATAAAATATAGCAAGAGCCATGAGCATATGCCTGGGAGTAGAAACTGCCCCTTTCCATTGGAAAGCAGAAGAGCAGGCTGGATGCCAGCTACTCCTAACCTACATGCACTGGAGGAAAAGAGTGTAGTGAGATGGCCGAGTAATGGGCAAGATTCAGGAGACCATCAGGCTTCACTGAAACTTGTTCAGGCTGTCCTATTAGCTCCTTTTTCTAGGTAAAATGTGCGACTCACACCCTGTCTCAGCTCTGTTAGTGATTAAATAAGACAAATAGATTCCCTGTTTTTTCGTGCCTGCCTTGTCAGTGTCCACTTAAAAGTCTGTCTTAATCATACTACTTCATGCCTACCCTTTGTCTTTAACAGTGGTATAGCTCTGGTCATCCTGATGCCTCTGCCATAGGACCACCAGGCTGGTAGATATTATAATATAATCAGAACACAGCCATAATAACTTTATAATTAGGATGAGGCAAGCTTATTTGTGTGTCAGCAGCAGCAGTAGGAGAACGATGCCGGTGAAGGTTGTGATTTCTTGAGGTATCCCAGGATGGAAGCAGCACAGTGTGCTCTGGGGGCTCCACAGGGTGAAGGGATGCTAAGTGGGTGGCCAGATGCAGAGCCTGAGCACTGAAATATCTCAGAGGAGAAATCGTTGGGATTTTACTGGGATTCCCCTTGGTCAAGCAGTCACAGGATCGAGATCTTCACGATCTAGAATATTTTTTAAGCTTTGGTTTACATGGGAAGAAGTACCCCCACACCACACGAAGAGTCAGGAATGTTCAAACGCCAGAAGAAAGTGTTACCAAACTCATGCTGGTTTCAGAAAGCCTGTGATTCCAAGAAAGAGCTTGCAACTCTGAAGTGATGACTCTGCAAGGTTTAATCATCCCTGATTGTAATTAACTCCAGCAAAGCAGGAGGGTTAGCATGATGATGACCTGAGCAGCAGAGAAGATGATGTTTGTATTGCCTCTTACTATGTAGCCAAACCTATCTGGTTCCTTTATCTGTATACATTGATTTCTTCAAGGTGATTAGATTTCCTTAGCTATTGATTTTTCAAGATAGTTAAACCCTAAGAAAGGGTTTTTTTCTTTACATAAGAAAGAGGGCAAATGATTGCTTGATGATATTTTTAATAGGGGTTTTCTGAACCAAGTGTTATTCAGAAGTGTCAAGTAATACTGCCAGCACCATCAAAACAGATAAAAATGAGCTTTAAGAAAATTTGAAGGATCAAAAAAACCAGGAAAGGAAGATTTCAAATTGATGCTGATTGTTAAGAAAAAAAAGAATAAAATACTATTTTCACATTTTCAAAATTATGCAAGTTTTTTGATCAGCATTTGATTCATTGTGGACTAACTTTTTCAAATTACAGGTTTTTTTCCTTTTTTTTTATTTCAAAATTGGGGACAGGGTTGTTTTTAAATGTAAGTATTCTGAAAATACAAAACATTATTTCATTCCAGAAATTCTGTAATTTTTCACTGAAACTAGGAAGCCTGTGGGGTCCTGCATAACAAGTTCTGATTTTTCCAGCTTGGCTGGTAAATCAAACACATGTTTTCAGTCCTCCTGAAGGAAAGGCTGCAACATCTCATTTAGACATAAAATGCTTTAACCAGTGTAGTAAAATGACATTTGAAAGCAAAATACAAAGATCTACAGAACTTGTGAAGAGTAATGTGGTTTTGCCCTTCATACAGGCTGCTATTCATATTAGTGATGTGCCAGTGAAGTCTGTAAGAACTGTTTAAAAATGCTTCCTTTGAGAATGGTGAATACTTTGCACAACTGGGGATTATTGTTCCTAGCCAAGACCTCATCAGATCATTAGGATAATTTTTTAATTATTTCCCTTTTACGTACAGCATCCGGGCTGCACGTGTGTGTGTGTAGATAGCAATGTAACAGGATGCATAAATAGAGCTGATAAGCCAACACAAAGTAGTTCTGTTTTAAAAGAGGGTGAAGAATGTGATTCTAGACCAACCATTAAGTGGAAAGCTTTTAGTGAAATGAGGATGTACAGCTGAGACCAAAATTCATTTTTACGTGTTATAAATGACTGGGCAGAAAAACTATCACAGAGGTAGCTAAAGTGTGCTGGTGATAGCATTTCATTTATAAATAAAACCAGAGCACTTGTTATTTGATCTAGAAAATGGTCTTCGCTGATGGGGCTCAGAGGATTGTTACTTACTTAAAAGGGAAAATCACAGTGGCTGATATTTTTTTTTTATTTAGAAAATCATCCCAGAGGACTTGACTTTTTAACATTACAGAGTATCAGAAAGATGCAGTGTTACATACTTGAAAATTTTCTTGCCTGTAAAACAGGAGTGAAGAACCTGTCAGTCTGGGTCAGTGGCACGAATTGCGAGTGTCTCGTACGGCAAAGAATGGCATCCTGCAGGTGGACAAACAGAAGCCAGTGGAGGGGATGGCAGAGGTGAGCTTATGCCAGACTTGTCTTGAATGCAGCTGCTGTAGGACTGTAGTGATTGTGTGGTAGACTGCACAGCCTGCTCTCAAAGCCCTTACTAGCTTTAAACAGTGTACTCATTAGGGCAACATTTTTTTAAGCCCAGAGTTGGGAATTTTTGCATAAGGTCTTCCCTCTGATGACAGGGGTACCCCTAAAAGGAGGGATCCCACTGGAATCTAACTCTACCTATTCCTGACATGTAACTGGACTCACATTTTTGTGTCCAGCTCATATATCTTCCTGAGATAAAAACCTTCCTTTTGTTGGCACTTGTTGTGGCTAAGTCTGTTGAGAAACCTGTGCACTGTGAGAGGTGCAATTTGGAGAAGTATCATGCTGAGAAGTATGTGCCCAGTCTTTTTTCAGCTCTATCTGAATATTGTCCTGGAAACATCTCTCCTGAAGAGAATTGTTTCTTTGTCTTCTTGCGAAAGTAATTTGCAGGCCAGAGTAAGGGCTGGAACAATCAGACAGTTGATGATTCCCTTTTTGTTCTTCGCTCACCAAGTGATCACAGTGAGTCAAATTTATAATAAAGTAAAATTGTACTTGTACCAAGCAGGATATTCACTCTAAGTACTCAAATGCATGTACAGAGGTAATCTCTCTGTCCTGATAAAAGCTGAGGCTAGACCCACTTAGAAAAGGTCTTTTACCTTTTACTCTGGAGAGTGCAGAGAGAAAACCAGACTCCAGATCCCATAGCAGAAAAATCCCATAGCAGCCTTTTCCACAAACTGGGAAACTTTTATCAAAGCTTTGACTTTTCTTCAAAAAATTGAAATTACAGGTTTTCTTCAAAAAAATTGAATTTACGTGTCAAGAAACAAACTGAGTGACAAACATTTGACTGGAGCACTCAAAACTTCTTTAGGTAGATGAGTTAAGGTGAACGCTCCCATTTTTTTCTTTAAAGTGCTGCAGTGTGGTGCTCCAGGAGGAGGGTGGCTGGGAGCTGCCAACCATGAAAGCACAGAAGCTTCTGCAGGACTGGAAGTATACAGTTATTCTGTCTTTAGCTGTTAAATGCCTTTCAGTTTACTCCAGGACTCTGAATATTCCCATCAGGTATCCTGAGCAACTGCTTCTGGTAGTTGATGCAAACTCAATGTTTCTTTCATTTAGCCCCATAACTTACAGTGGGTTATCGCTTAGATGTTGGAAATATTGAATGAGTCTCTGTTGCATGAATTTTGCTCTGATTTTAGCTTTATGAACCTAATTCTGGTTATAGATTTACATCAGTGTACCTCAAATCTTAGTAAATAAAGCTAGATGTGCAGTCAGAAAACACGAGTCAATTTTCTTTTTCTTCTTTCAGTATTGCCATTTTGAAATACTTGAGATTTTTCAGCTACTTCTCATGGGGATAACGTAAAGTCAGTCAAGAGTGCCCTACAATGGCTTTCTTGATTGTACAAAGAAGAGGCATTGAAATAAGCTGTAACATATAATGTAAGGCTATCACAGCTCATGCAGGCTAATCTGAAGATACAAGCATGGTTCCAGCTACCCTAATAAATTGTTACTCTATGTTTCTTGCAGGGGGCTTTTACACAGATTAAATGCAGCTCTGAAATATTTATTGGTGGAGTCCCTAATTATGACGATGTGAAGAAGAACTCTGGGATCCTCAGACCCTTCAGTGGAAGCATCCAAAAGGTGTGTGCCCAGAGAAGCACATGGTGGGCCATTTATTTCCATCACATCCAATGCATGTTTTTTGTGCAAACCTGCCCTTATTCGACTGGCAATATTCAAAATAATCAAGGATTTCACTTCAGGAGCACACCACGAAGTAGTTAAATGATTACTTAGCAGTGAAAAGTCCACCTAGTCTCACACCACAGTTGGAGATGCACTCTGCACTGCTTTCCCCTCTTACAATTTTCTGTGGGGCACATGAATGGAGGAGATGTTTTCCATTACTGGCAGATATTAGGGATGATGTTCCCATGTGGTTAGCTGAGCATGAGAGCAGTCCATATCAGGCTTAGTACATAATCAAATGAAAGTGCAAACTGAACTAACATTTTTCTTTCTAAATATACTTAAAATAACTTGGGTAAAGTTGAAACATGGGCCCTGAATCCTTACAGTTTTAGAGGATTGAGTCATTGCATCAGGTTAATGCAAAGAAATAACAAAGAAACCCAAAATTTTGGTAATAGTTTTTATTTTAAATATTATAAACTCTATGGTTAACAATTGCTCCAGGACAGAAAAGTAATTGTAGATTAGTGTAAATGGTTTCATCACTCTTTCTGACATTTTTTAGTGTCTTTCTAAGCTGTCCAGCTTACAGAAAACATGAAGCTCAGGAAAACTGGGGGAGTGAGTAATAATGATGGGAACAGGTCAGATACATGAACATCATTGGGAAGGTAGGCAGACTTGACCAAACACAATGCATTTTGGGGTGCAAGATAGAGAGCCTAGGAGAAATTAACACAGGTTACAATTACAAGGTGAGGGGTTGTATGCTTGAGTAAAGGCACTAATAAGGACTGGGAAATGTGGACTGAGAGCCCTTACCTCTATGATGTACTTAGCAAGGTGGATTTGTATTTTCAGTGGCATGAATGGGATGTCAAGGAAAAGTATTGCTTGCTTTTTGGACACTGGGAGCATTTAATTTCCTGCTGTACACATGGTAAGATTTTGAAGAAGTGTACAGAAATACAGCTGCAAACATCAAATACTAGAATATAGGCAGTATATAGATACACCTAAGATCACAATATGTTCAGTCTGGACAGATAAGGCTGAGAAGTGACTTTATAGTAGTCTTCTACTTCTTAGAAGTGGATGAAGTTTCTTTGAATACATGGTGCTGTAATTATGCAGAAGTAAACATGATGAGAAACAAGGGCTGGAAACTGAACATAAGTTTAAAACCAGAAACAAAAGATATGTTTTTATGAGTGGAGGCTTGTTAACCTCTGGAACAATATAGTCAAAATTTAGAAAGAATCTGAAAATATAGTAGAGTCTTTCCTGATCCATTACATGACAGAATTGAATGTTTTTTTCTGCTGATAGAGTTGTGTAGTGCTTGATGCAACCTCTTCTCAGGGTAGGATCCCCTATGGTGCATTGCCCCAGTTATGCAGGAGCCAGAGCAACTATTATCATTCTCATATCTGGCCTTAAAATCTATTGTTTGTGAAGATGTACTTATTTTGATGTATCTGAGATGAGATGCTGTGCCTGCATGCAGTCTCTCTTGCTGAGATGTCAGCTGAGATTATACAAATGTTGGTTTATTTTGGAGAACATATGCTGCTGACATATTGGAAAAATCCCAGCATTTAGCAGTTCTCTTCCATTTATATACAAACAGTTTTGTGAAGTCATTATTTATGTTTTCTATTCATCTTAACTCTAGCTTCTTTCAGGCAAGATGAGATACTAGAAAGCAATAGAAAATATGAGAAAACAAGCTGTTCTGCTTAGTATTTCTGTTGTCAACACTCATCTCCTGGGGGGTTTTCTGATCTCAGAAATGCTTTTCCTCAGCAGCACTCGTCTAATTTTACCATCCCAGCTCATGGTTCAGCTACAAAGCAAGTGTTCAGGCACAGGCCTGGTGAATTCCACACAGCTTCACCCCTTACAGGGGTTGCCTAAGGCTAAATCACAAGACACAAAAGAGATTAATCTCCAGTGGATGAGGGGGAGCAAAAGTATGAGTTAGACCTCTGCAACTGGAAAATACACAAGAATAGGATCTGGGCCAAGTCTTGAGAGTTACATTTCTCTGAAGTCTTTTTGGAAGTTTTCACACTTTTTTTTTTTTTTTTTTTACATAGATTATCTTGAATGACCGGACAATTGATGTGAAACAGGATTTCACTTTTGGAATCAACCTAGCAAATGCTGCCCACCCCTGTGTGACCTCCCCATGTGCAAATGGGGGCACCTGTGTTCCCAAGAAGGACAGCTATGAATGTGACTGTCCCCTGGGCTTCGATGGGCAACATTGCCAGAAAGGTAACAATGGCTGGATATCAACCCAGGGATCTTGAGTTGACCAAAAAAAATAAGGAAAATTTAGCACCTACAACTTCTGCTGTACACATGCCTTTAAATAGAAAACTTGGAGGCCAAAGCTCCCCTTTCATCTGTGCACTTTCCATGTATCTAGGGAAGAATTTGTTTTGTTATTTAGGAATGTGGTAACTGTTATCCCAGCACAAGGCTAGGATAGATAGCAACCTGATATCTGGTTGCTTGTGGTGAACAACACTGAACACTAACACTTAATGCATGTCCCCTAATTGTGCAGTGCTATGCAAAGGGGGAATTCCTGCCAGGGTCCTCCAGCCAACAGTTATGTTACATCCTGAAGCATGAGCGTGGATAACCCTTGTAATTTTATCCTCCATACAGCTGACAGCAAACACTGTTCTCACACACAGAAAGGTCTGCTCCTGTTTGAGACACTGACTGCTCTGATGGAGAGTTCACCATCTGCAGAGATCCTGCCTGGGTAGGGCAAGGGAAACCACGAGAGAGGAAGACTCATCCACATGCACATGACTCTCTTTTCTTCAGAGCTACTATAATAGTTCAAACCTTACATCCAGGAAAGGGATAAAATTGCAAGAAAAGTGTTTAAAAAGTGTGCTTTGGGTTATTCCACTAGATGGAGTCATTTCACCTCTGTCAAGCTTGAGCTTAAAAAGCTCCTGAGGGAAGGTTTTGTAATGTAACAGTGAACGGTTCAGAAGACCTGGCTGACATTATTGTCTTCACCCACTGCTTCATTTCTCACAGTCATAAATTTCAAAGTTAAATGACTGGTTTTGGTTAAATTGTCATGAATAGATTAGCCTTTTTTTCAAAATAGACAATATCTCAGAACAAAAGCATTATACTAAAATGCAGTGCAAGAAACCCCTTTGCTCACGCTGTTGTGGTCTAACTAAGAGCTGAAACAACATCATTTACCCCGGCTTTTTTGGAGGGAGGCAGAAGAGTTGGGATTTTGACTTTCTAGGTATGTGCAGGGTGCTAAATTCCTGACTTCTGATGATATCTGTAGCTGTACAGATGTATCTCCAGGGGCAGCCAGTCAGGGGAATGCTTTGCAGCCTGAGTGTGTGACTGCCTGCCCATTTGGTGTGCAGTGCTGGGCCTGCAGCTCCTCACCCCTGCTCAGCTCCTGGCCTGTGCTGACCCAGGGAGGTGTCTGAGCTCATGGCACCAGCACCACGTGGCTAGCCTGTCCTCCCTGTTGCCACCTCAGTGTGTGTCCAGGCTTTTAAAGACAGTCTGAAGCATTTTTTGCCTGTGACTTGGCCAGGGTGCTGCTTCCTATGTGAATCCAATCTTTTTTAATTTTTAGAAGTGTCCAAAAGCATGAGCCACTTGTTTTCTGTTACTGCTACCTGTGGCTCCTGTTCAGGTACAGCTCAACCTCCCTGCACTTGTGCAGCCTCAGCTGCCACCAAAAATTAAAGGGTTTTCTAATGGGTGTGCAGAGAGCATGGAGGTTGCTCCTGAACCTCAGTCTATGACTGTCTTTTTGAGAACCACTTGAAACAGATTCCTCAAAATGATCCTTACCCGTTGAGGTGTAGGCATGGTTAAGACAAGATGCGCATCTGTGTCCACTTCTGTTTCACAGCATGGTTTTGTTTAGTGCACTGAGAAGGTATGTGAGGTGAAGGTACTGTCTCCATCCTTCTTGGTGGTAGGCTGCTGTAAAAGAACCTAAAAAGCAAAGTGGGACTGCACCTCATTCTTAAAAATTACACACACCACTTAAAAACTCAAGTAATGCTGATATGAGCGGTATAAGATATTGATTCATACTGTAATGGATCATTAGCTGAAGATTCAATAGATTTTTTTGCTGGCATTGCTAGGTTTTATATATCTTGTGTCCAAGCTTGGGGAGTGCTAAAGGTATTTTTGTATTTTTACTGTAAGACAGAATAGAACAGCAGACTCTTTGTTTTCTTTTGGCTGGAGGTGATCCCTGGGTAAAACCTGATGAGTCACTGGGATTTGAGAAGCAGGACTAGCAGAAGGATTTGCTTCTGGTCCCACCTGTCTGTCCCTTCGTGTGTTTTGAGCAGACAAATATAGACACTTGGAGCAAATGAATAATGAAAACAGTGATTGTAGTCACTGTTGACAGTGACTACACAGTTGATTGTATTCACTTTTGCAAATGGTAGATGGGAGATTACATATTTGCAGAAAAGTGGGCATGAAATTGGACTAAAGGAGATTTTTATGCTTTAGAATAATAAACCAAGAATGTTCTTGTTTTGTTTTGTGCTGACTCACTGCAGAGTGTGGAAGTTACTGCCTAAACAGTAAGTACTGCAAATTATGTGAAAACTGCTCTGTCATTGTGTGTGTGTCTGGATGCTGGGTTTTCATTAAGCCTGGCAAGTTTCTGTCATTAAGCCAAAATATTTCCTAAGGTTGTATAGTACTTCCTTAAACATTATGCCGTTGATATTTCAGACTGCATCCAAAGTATTTTCCCAGTTCAGAACCGTGCCTGTAGAGCTGGTCCCTGTATTTGCAGAGCCAGAGGAGCCAGGCAGCTGGCTGAGGATTTTGTGGTGTGACTCCAGGCTGGCCTGCCATCCAGAGCTCACTCCTGCCTGTCATAAGAGCTTTGGTGGTTGTCTGCTCAATTGTGACGAGCAAAGAATGGAAGTATTTAGTCCTAGATCTCCTTACCAGCTCTGCTCCCTTCCAGCTGCAAAGATCCTGGCTGCATCAAGGGTACTCTTAAAATTTGCATAGTTTTCTGCACTCAAATTCAGTGAAACAAATGAAGAGCAAGCAGAGGCAAATGCCCGTTATGCTCCCTAGAGGAAATCAGAGTACTCTGGCACAGGCAAGAGTTTCTGCATGACATGGACACCTTCCCCTGCTGAAGGCAAGAGCAGTGGGGCTCTAGTGCAGGATGTGATGGGGGAACAAGGGCTCTTTTCATGCTCTGCTGCCATCAGAGCCTGTCCAGTGCAGGAAGTGTCAGACCTGATGAGGAATGTTTCGCCAGTGTAACACAACTTTTTCAACCTTCCGACTACATTGGCAGGCTGCAGGCTGGATATGGGCTGTGGTGGTTTCTTTAGGCACATTAGGCAGCTTTCTTGATTTCACTAGGGATGGAAACAGTCACTCATCACTATCTAAAATTCTCAGTCTTGGCACCTGAAGCTAAATTTCATATTGCTGTTGTTGGCTTCCAAACTACACCAGTTGTTGCATATCTGTGTCACAATGAGCTCTGAAAGCCCAGCCAGACCCTGTGTTGCATAAAGAAAGCAAGCATCCTTGCCCTGGAAAGCTTTAAATTTTTATATATTTATTTGTAGATGGGATTAGCTGTGGGTCAAAGGGATTATTCCTCAGTAAGAAAATAGGATGAAGGCATCTATTTTAAATAATTTATAGAACTGGCTTGTATTCTTGCAGCAGGCAATTATGGGAGATCAGCAGCAAACTGTAGGATGTTCACTCAACAAAAAAATCTGTTTGGGCCAATGCTCATAGCCTGGCAGAAAGCTATGTATCAGGGATGTTCTGTGACTTATATCATACAGCTGAGTTATTTTGCCAAAGTCTTCCCTTTGGATAGCAGTGCACCAACTCCAGTTCTGGCTGCAATGTTTAGCACTGTCCAGGCCATACTCCATAGGAATCCCTGTGGCGATCCCTACAGAATTGATATATGGGGGACACAGAAGACAACCCCCAAGGCTTCACTGCAGTGTTGAATACACCAGGGTGCTCCACAGCCTCAGCCCTGCAGCCTTTAGCATAGTCCCAGTTGTTCCCAACAGACTGCAGTGATCTGGAACTCTGGACTCAGTAACTCCTCCCTGGAGACAGCGTGCCCGCTACACTGCACCCCAGGGGTGAGCTCTGAGCAGGCAGCAGCCCCTCTCTGCAGTCACATACCCTGAAAGAGAGAACAGGGAGCTCACACCCGTTGTCCGTGCTGCCTCTCAGCCTTCCTCTGCAGGCTGAGAGGTCCCTGATGTGCTCTGCATGTGGTGCTCTTTTAGCAGCTGGGGAACAGTTTCTTACTCTGTACACAAAGGTGGTCAGTGTGCAAGCTTTGGCAGGAGGGAGTGTTGAACCACATGGAGAATCAAGGAATGTGGAAACAAGGGTAAAGAGAAAATTTGCAGTGTTTCCCCAATACTTCACCCTCTTCTGCACTAACATTTGTGGTGGAGCAATATGTTGAGCTCCTAACATGGAGGTTGTAATCAGAGGGACTGCCAGCCGTTTAACTCCCTTAACCACTGCCCCTACACTTCGGTAAAATCTGGCCAGTGCTTTGTGCAAAGCAGTGTGGGTTCTGCTTGGTTTTGTGCCACCTGCCACTGCACAGGAGTAAATCAATAAAAGAGCCTTGTCTCTTTTTTCCCTTCCATTTCCAAGTCAGCTATCTGACACTCATCTTCATTTTTTTTTTTTTTGTATTTACTTCTCAGCCATTACAGAAGCAATTGAAATCCCTCAATTTATTGGTCGAAGTTACCTCACATATGATAATCCAGATATCCTGAAAAGGTAACGTATCTCCTGTGGACCTGAGTGTTCTGTTTCTTAAATGTTACAATGTTAGGAGACTTATGTGGGGGAGTGTAGTATATTTAGATGTATTTATAATGTATTTATAATTTATAAGCTGTATTTATAATATTTCTAACTCTATTTCTAACATATTTTTAAATTTCAGGGAAAAAATACATTTTAAGTCCATATCCTTGTTGTTTAGTTTGTTATATTTGAGTATCTTGAACCTGTCAACAAATAGTGCATTTATGTCTGGCGTGGAGAGGGACTAGTTCTTCCCTGAGGGCACAGAACAGAGGCTGTGGACCTTAACTCCTTTTTAACTCCTTTTTAAAGAGGCTAAGGACCTTAACTCCTTTTTAACTCCTGCTTTAGCCTAACATTTAGATCCTCAAAGTTACTTTTTTGACTGTTCTGTACCCTAGAACATCCCCACATTCCAGCAATTTCCTCCATCTACCTTTATTTCAGCCACTGAGTAGAGAAGGGTTCACTGGTGCCCTTCACCTGCCATTTGGTACCTCTCAGCTACTGTGACTTTTTGATTTGCCTTTCTTATGTTTTTGCCTCACTGGCTTCTGAGGGCATCACATCTACTGGGTGTTCTCAGAATCTGCTTTTTGGGATGGATTTCACACTAGGCTAGAGGAGAAAAAGGATTTTCTCTTATTTGTGTGGAATAACCTAGCAGCTATTGTGTTTGGGATTCTAGAGAGATGAGTTAAATTCCCCTACTCTGAAATGATGGAAATGGGGATGTGAACGAGAATCCCTCACACATCAGCATGTAAATGAGTTGCAGAACAGTAACCCACCAGACCAGCAGAGAAGAAACACTGCATCATCTTTTATGTTTTTTTGAAAGAAGACTGGCACAATTTAGTGTTTTACTATTATTTCCTTCTACATTAAACAGGGTATCAGGAACAAGAACAAATGTGTTCATGAGGTTTAAAACCACTATGAAGGAAGGCCTTTTGATGTGGAGGGGAAACAGTCCCATGCGACCTAACAGTGATTTCATCTCTCTAGGCCTTCAGGAGGGAGCTTTAATGTTCAGGTAAACTTTTCTCTCCCTTGTTTGTGTAGCACACTGGGCCTAAAGGAGTTGCTGCAACACATACAGTGCACTCACTTGTCCCTTGGCACAGTGTAAGACAGTCTGATCATCCAAGTTTTGTTCAATAATGGGTCCCATTTGCTGTCTGGATGTAAGTTGGAGAGGTAATGTGCTGCAAGATTTGCATCACTCCTGCTTCCCAGTTCTTCAAACATCAGGGCTTTATTGGAATTTTCTGAAAGATTTCTTATGAGGGGATGAATACTGTTGCTAAGCCCCCTGCATGCCTCTTAAATGTGTCTCAGGCAGAGCAGGGTAGGGCTGGCAGGGGTTGAGGACAAACTTTGGTGGTGCCAGTGCTCACTGTGGGCTCACAGACAGTGCACACAGGAGCAGGGCTTCCACGACCTCAGAGCCCCAAATATACAGCCCTGTGACACACATAGAGCTGTCACCACACCTTGTTTCTGCCACCATCCACAGAATCACTTAATTAAGCAGTAATACTACTGTCAAAATGGTGAAATTGGGGAGTGTTGGGAAATGCAGGGGTGTTGCTGCAGAATATCTTTCTCCTTTGCAGACATTCAGGCAGACCCTGCGCAGGTTTTTGTGCGGTGCTTCTTCGGGACTCACGTGTTTTGAAAGCCTTGTGTTTTCTCATGGTGCTCCTTTAGGGTGTGTGAGGCAAATGCTGAAACAGCAAACTACAGATGCCATCACTGTTGTGGATTGTTGTGAGATACTATGGATCGTGTGGCAGAGAGTTTACTACATAAGCTTATATTTTTGACTTTACTTAACTGTCTGTTCTTCGCTATCGTGAGTGTAAAGATCATATTTCTATTTAAATTAATTTCTATTAATGTTTCTATTTAAATTAATTTCTTCTAAGCTTTTCTAAATGTGATTTATCAGTGGCTAACTTGGCAAAAACTCTTAGTTTCCTAACTGATTTATAAACAAGGAACTGACTCTGTAGAAGTGGTTCATTTTTAAAATGTCTTTGGGAGGGACTGTCTTTCTAAGATGCATGGTAGTAAGTGGCCACACTATTCTGTTTCTGAAGCACAGTGCAATTTTTATTGGGTTGTTGCTCTTCCCCAGAGATGAAGATAGTCAAAGGCCTTAGACCAAACCAGCTGAATTTTACTGAAATACTTGTACTTTCCACATTCATTTAGGAAGGTGAAAAATTAAGCTACAAAATAAAACCCTCATAAGCAGTCTCTGCTTACTGAAGGGGAGCATCAAAGAAGATGGTGAAAGGAAAAATGCAGAAAATAAATAATTCTGAAAGGTTGATCCTCATGCTAGATTTTCACCTTTTGAGGGGTGAGATCAAGAGACTGTATCAGGGCTGTGAATTGGTTAGAAGAATTTTCCTGCAGCCCAAGTTTAGATCCTGAGTTCTGATCCAATTTGAGATCCAAAAACCACATTTACTTACCCATTTTCTATGGCCTTTCTCCCCATACAGTGTACCTGCTGCTATAAATTCTCTCTGGAGCTGTCGAAGGTTATTTCACTGTTGTAGGGGATTAGCTGTTGTAGAGGGATTCATTAGGGATATAAATCTCATTTCTGTTATCAAAGGTCTAATATTTTGATGCAATCCTGAACACCCAAATCTTCTTGTTTTTGACCTAGACTGGTATCTGGGTCCTGAGTAAAAGGAGGGGCTTGCCTGAGACTCACTTAAACACCTGGAGAGGAAACAAATTTAGAGTAACCAATTTGCTCTGGGCAGCTCACAGTTTAATGTGCTGTTCTCAAGGACTTCACCCTGGCCATGAGTTCATTCCATGTTCAGTCTTTCTGAAAAGATAGCAATGTTGGCTTTAATCCTTCTTGCTTCATACAGGCTGAAGTCCATCAGCTAGTTCATCCTGAGCACTCAATAGCTTGCTATGCTGTAGCAGCTACTTCTCTTTTGTCAAGGTTGGCCCAAGCTTCAGGGACTCAAAAATGAAGATGCTTGAAGTGTAAACATGATGGGAACATTGTATCTGCTGAGTAATTTTAATAGAAGAAAACACAGAGAAATAATTAGACTGGCAGCTCAAGCAGCTGCATTTATTAGACTTTATCTTTTCTAACATCGCAGGTCTCAACCTTCCCTATACTTCAGATGATTTGTTGATCTGTTATAGGTCACATGCTTACTTGCTCTTGTAAAAATTTATTTATTAACCACATTTGCAACTTCCCACTGCTGTCTCCCATTAGGCCAAAGGTCACTGATCTTCATAATCCCCTGCTTTGGGGAAGAAAGGTCATGCAGAGGCTCTCTTCTTGCTCCCGTGGGAAGGTGGTGGTGGTATCCACAGTGACTCAGGGAGTTTTGCCAGCTTGTCCATGAGACTGACTTTGCAAAATGAGAGCACTGCTGCTGGGACTCCGAAGGACTCCACTCACCCCCAAATCCAAGCTAAAAGGGAGTAACGAAGCCTGAGCAGCTGGGCAGGCAACTGGTCCTTTCAAGGAAGGCAGTAACATTTAAATTTTTTTTAATTGTAGCTACAATTTGGGCAGTGGCATTGCTTCCATCACAGTGAACGGCTCTTTCAGCGATGGCCGGTGGCACAGAGTCAAAGCTGTTCGGTAAGTGGGCAGGCTTCCTCTGGGAGGCACGTGGGAGCCACCCTGACATCAGAGATACTGCCTGGTGTGCCTGGGTGCTGGTGGGCTTTGAATCACTGAGGCTCCACTGCTCACAAGTCGCTCAGGAGTGGAGCTGTTAGCAACTTGGCTGTTTCAGGATGATGTACACAGAGATTGCTGTATTCGAGGTGACAGTGCCAACTCGGCACAGCTCGAGGCAGGCTGCCAAAGTCATGAAGGGCTATTCTGGGGGCTGTGACAGACATTCTATTAAACCCATACCATTTCGGTTAAGAGTGTTTTTCTTTAATGTCTGCATTTTAAAATTCCCTGGTGAGCATTTTGCGGGCTGGCACAAGCACTGGAGCACAGACAGTGTAAACCTAGGTTTTCTATTTGGAGGAGGTGTAGACATCTTGCAGTGTATATATAACTCATATTTATAACTCATTACCTCATGGGAGGCAACTGTGTCCTGCAGGGAAAGCATGCATCTCCCTCTCTTCGTGTGGGATTGATTCCCTGGAAGTCACAGTCTAACATTTAGCACAACTTGTTACCAAATTCAGTGAGAACAGGAACCAAGTAGGTTTTCTCTCAATACTGTTATTGACCATATGTAAAATGGCTCTAGTGAGAAAACAAACTGCTTACAAGTTTTACCATAGCTTGCACATTTTTTCCCTGCTGTTGAAGCTTCTGCTGTTAACTTTTAACATTACATTTGATTTTTAACAATGTGTCCGTCCCTCCCTCTCCCCTACCTGTCCAATTTAATGCTTTTCCAACACTTTCTGCTCTGCAAATGTGTCCTGCATGCTTTGGAGGTCTTTGACATCTATTAAAAAAAAACCCTAAAACTTGAAAAGTCTGGCTGCCATAGTACACTGTGCCTGTGGGGCTTCCCAGTTCTGAGTCTTCCCCATGAACCCTCCTTAGCTCTGAGTTGCCCTGGTCTCCTGGCGAGTGGAAGATACTGCTGCTCCTCCTCCCGTGTGACTGTGGGCAGAGTGAATGAAAGTGGTTTGCTTTTTATTTCAGGGATGGACAGTCTGGCAAAGTAACCGTGGATGATTATGGTGCCAGGACTGGTAAATCCCCTGGGAAAATGAGGCAGTTAAATATCAATGGAGATCTCTATGTAGGTGAGTGGTAATTATTCACATTCAGGACACAGATGCAAGGTCAGTTGCAAGGTGGGGCGTTCCAGCTCGGTCCAGCTCCTGGTGGAGGTGTCACTCAGCAGCCTCTAGTCCACTCACAGCCTGTATTTTGTGAGGAGGTCTCCCTGAGTGGGGTGGGGGAACGGGTATAAGAAGGGATGAGCACTGTGGGATGCCCTTAGTCCTGGCAGGTACTTGGAGAAACAGCAGGAGGCAGCTGGAAACACCACACCCAGGCACAAGCTTGTTCAGCTCCTACTGATGCTGCAGTTTCTGCAATAAATAGTTAGTGTCCTAGTTCAGTACCTCCTGCTTATCCCCTCTGTACTTTCAAGTGCTTAAAAATTTTATTTCAAACAACACAGAGCAACCTATAGATTAAAATTCCCTTCTGAGGGGCGTTAGGAATGGCATTGCTGGATGTGCAGCCTGCCAAGCAGGAGCAGGTGCCCGTGTTGGTGAAGAGTTTCTGACGGCTGTCCTTCCCGCAGGTGGCATGAGGGAAATTGCCCTGCACACAAACCGGCAATACCTGAGAGGGCTGGTGGGCTGCATCTCCCACCTCACACTCTCAACTGACTACCACATCTCACTGGTGGAGGATGCTGCCAACGGGAAGAACATCAACACATGTGGGACCAAGTGACAAGAGAGGAATCCCGATGCTGAGGACCCATCGTGTGCTTGTGTGTGTGGCTGAGCGGAGCTGGCTGACACAGTCCTCTACAGCCAGACTATCTTTGCCATCTGGGAAGGTGACAAAGCCAAAGGGAAACCCAGAAACAACAACAAAAAAGAACATTTTTCCCTCTCATTCCCTCTCCTTCCCTCTCCTTTCCTGTCCAAATGAAACCAAGCATTTTGTGTATGAACCGTGCCCTCTACCCCTTAAGTGTTTAGTGACTGCTAAAGGTTGTGCACCAGTGCAAACGGCAAAGTGTGATGTTACGAGTAGCTCAGTGACTGTGTTTTGTGGTCCTTAGGTTATCTTTTGTAGTATCAGAGAAAGCAATCTCGAAACACCTGCAGTCATCCTACCCTGCAGGGAAACAGTGACTCTGCTGTTCAACAAATACACCATCGGGCAGTGTATTTCTGCATTCACCTGCAGGTCCTGGAACAAGTAGTTCTCCTTACCACTCTCTGATTTAGCTAAATTATGTTTCATCCTGTGTAACAGGATAACAGTTACAATGACTTGTTTAAAAATATTGTTGTCTGTTGGGGAGGAAAGTTCTTACAAGTCTACTTTTTTATTACAAGCAACAAAAACAACCAATTTTGTAGAAGTAATTTTATACTTGTCTATTTTTTATAGCAGCAGCAGACCTGCTTACATGGCATCTACATGTACTATACAATTAGCTCTTTGCACACTTTCCTAAAAATAGAAAAGTGACCTGTGGCTTAATGTCTGTATTATACAGTTTTAATGGGGATATTTGTGAGTTATGACCAGTTTTACATTTGACTCTTTTTGTTCTGTAAATTTTGACAGTTTAAAATTGTACATTATGAAGCTTTCCTGTCTTAAACAGATTAAAAGATTAGGAAAAAATAGCAAATACGTGCTATTGTGGTATTACAAGTCTTTTTTTTAATCTATCTATCTATCTATCTATCTATCTATCTATCTATCTATCTATCTATCTATATCTATCTATCTCAATATCAATAGAGATCTCTATGTAGGTGAGTGTTAATTATTCACATTCAGGACACAGATGCAAGGTCAGTTGCAAGGTAGGGCTTTCCAGCTCTGTCCAGCTCCTGGTGCACAGCTCCTTTACATATATATATATATATATATATATATATATATATATATAATATGAGAAAAGAGATTGCAAGAGACCTTGGTAGGTTACAGTCCTCTCAAGATACTATGTTTTCTAGGCACTGACCAGCACTTATGCAACCTTGATTGCCAAAGTATAATTTAAGCAGGCAAACAGTGCTGTTGAAACACTGCAAGAGTGGTCTAGAATTTCATAACTTGGAGATTTTTCTTCCTTAATTCTTTGTTGATAGTGAATGAGTGATCCTTGAGAGGGTAGGAGGGAGGAAGAGAGACCGACCATGCAAGCAGGGCACCCTGCTGAAAGGTAGACAGCCTGCCATGTGCCTGTGGTGGGGGAACCGCAATCTTCCTCAGGGGCACAGGCTCATATGAATGCCTGTGAGCTGAAAGGACCTGATGTGGTGAAAGCAATGGAGGTGAGGAAGCTTCTGCTGCAGTTCTACTGTGCTCCGAATGCCCCTGGCTCCCTGAGAACTCACATACATTCTCTAGATTCATCCCACCTACAGCAAATCTAGGTAATGGTGCAGGCAAATACCTGCCAAGGACACCTCAGCTCCTGTCCTGCATGCTAAAGGGGCACCATGATCTCTTACGTGAAAGATCTTGTGGTTCTTGTAGATAAGGGAGCAGTGGTCAAAACCAAATGCAGGCATGTACTAGAAGCAGAAAGTAAAAGAAAAATATGTGGTGGTGCCATCATGTGATGTGCACCTGTGCTCTGCCCCCTGTTCAAATGATATTTCAGGAAAAAAAAAAAAAGTCTGTAGAAGACACAGGCAGCTTGCAGAGGAGCTGGAGACACTCGACATTCTTCTCCCAGGAGAAGCAAAGTGTTGTTTTCCTTGGGGAGCCACATGGGGAAGGAGAAACCCTCTGTGGCTGGGAAAATGTAGGATAAAGTATACCAGATCAAGTTGTGCCTTTGAAACGAAAGTAAATGGAATTGGATGCCTTGGGATGTAAAAGGAAAGTGTATAGAATTTGAAAAAGCATGAAAACTAAAATCTCTGGAGCTGAAGATTTTTCTGTATGCTCAGTGTAGCCCTGTGGGAGTGGCCTGACACAGCCTGTGCCTCGGTAGCGTCCGAGCCGCTGGCTGCCTGAGAGGGAAAATTCACATCTTGTGAGCTTGGGGGGTTTTCCAGATGCTAGTGACCTGTCCTGACCTGGCACACAGTAGATTTGACTGGCTGTACCCGTAATCCTCTGGACATGTGCTGGTGCTGATGGGGCTTGGCCCACAGACAGCCGCATCCTCTGCTCTGTCTTACGTGCCTCGCCTTTCCCATCCTTTCGTTTCTGTCACAGGGTTTGGAGACCAGTTCCAAGATAAACATCTGGTGGGAGAGGTCTCTATTTTAAGATAATTTACTGCAGAATACCGGGCGCTTTGGTACAAGGCGGTACTCGTCCAAAATAAAAGCGTCTCCTTTGAAATGCCGGGTAGGGAGGGGAGCGGGTAGGAAATACCTCTGTTGTTGTGGAAAAAGAAGAGCAGCAAACGGCAGCTCCCCTAATGCCTGATTCCAAGTCTGCTTATCACCGCGCGGGAATTCGGGGCTGGCGGCATCACCCGCAGCGGTGTGGGCTGAGCACGGGCTGCACAGCTGGCGCTTTAAATCATTAAAAAATATCCCTTCTGCATCCGTTTAAAGATATCTGAGAACCATCCCTCATCTACGTCTCCACTCTTCCTGGTAAAGCTCGGGGAGGGGTTTCTACTGTGGTTTCCACTTCAGGGGCCGTGCAGGAGATGGGTTCCGAAAATCAGGAATATCTGACCACGTGTAGAGGCTCTGCTCCTCCCCAGTGATGCTGGGTCAGGGAAAGAGAAAGAAAAGGTGGACATTGCATGGCAGAGTGATTAGTCATGTTCCCAGGAACTGGCCTGCATGTGCTGCTCACTGTCTCCAGGAATGTTTATTAGTCACTTTACTCATTTCTTCGGCTGACTCAGATGCAAGGCATGACCCCAGTGCTGAGCACGGTAAGTTTCTGCCGGCAGAGCCCTGTCCCTTTTGCTGCAATTACCTGTGCCAGCCAGCAGTGAAGGCAGCAGCCACAAGAGCTTGTACCTCTCTTTGCAATTTAATCTCCTTCCTCAAACGGCAGTTCTTATTTTTCTTACTAATTTTCCACATTATTCCCAAAATATGTAACATTCCACTTAGTAGGGCTAGCCACCTGCCTCGATGCCAGCTTTTGCGGACTGAGTCGGGCTTTGTGCTGAGCGCTGGCTGCTGGCCAGAGCTGCTGCCTGGTTGCCCCTCACTCTGCCCCGGGCAAAAGTGTGCCTTTCCACTACTCCATCTCCATGGGAACCAGCTACTGGGAATCAGCAGTTAGATTTAATCTACTTCATCCTGAAGGAAAATAAGGAAAAAAAGATGAAGAAAGCAAGTCAAGGAATTCTAAAGCCAGATGAAACTAAACACTCACTATGGCAGGCAAATCCCTGCTCCACTGGTTTGTCCTGGGCCAGCTAGGAGCTCATTTCCAGTCCTCCCAGCCTGGCCCCAGGGAGCAAAAGACTAAAGAGGAGGGGGCTGCCAGGGTTGGGAAGCTGCCCGTTCCCTGATGGAGTATTATGCTGCAATAGCTGCCTGGTAAAAGTTACTATTTTGTCAGCCAGGCTTTTCTTTTGAGAAAAAGTTTTCATTCTGTTTGCACAGCAAAGTAAACTGTGTGGGAAATGTATAGCTACAGCTCTGCATGCTCATCTCCCTCCACAACATTTGCCCCCTTGAGCGGGCAAGTCCCCTCACTTTAAAGGACTAAATAAGGTACAGTCATGGTTTACTCAGGGAGAGCAACAGCTGCATCCCATCAGACAGATATATAGATATATCTTTTATTACCATTTTATTTCTTAGGTGGTGTGTGTGGGGGTGGCTCCTTCCCCAACTCTCTCCCACTCCATTTTTCCATTGGTTCGAGTCATTGTGGGCACTGTGGGGCAAGGGATGTTGTGCCCTTGATTCAGCACTTAAGCATTTGATTCATGAATAACAGCCTGGTGCCAGCACCTGTGGTCACTGCGGCTCTGCAAGGTCCTGCTTTTCTGTCCCTGTGGACAGGACTCGCTCATCTGTGAGTGCCCTCTTGTCAAACCCCTTGTGATGGAGACTGCCTGGCAGTGCTGTGACCGACTGCCCTGGTTTCTTTTGAATATCCATTCACTGTCACAGCATTTTTCTTTGTTCATTGTGCACTAAGACAAAGATGACATTGTTCCTCTTCCCCTGCTTGCTCTTTTTAAATCTTCCCTCAGTCTTTCTTTCTAGGAAAACAACCATGCCAGTTCTTTCAACACCATCCCCACAGGCCCTGTTTTCCAGCACTTGTTACTGAGATGTATGGAGAAGCATGGAAGAAATGGAGCTACAGAGAGCACAGACATCCCATGTTCTGTCTCACAAAACAGCAGCTTTCCAACCTAATTTTTTGTTTTGCAGGCTTCTAAATAGTTTCCATCGGCAGTAGTGGCAACGTACATCATCACTTTTTGTGGACATGGCAGGATTTTCCTAAATTTTTCTTCTTTTGAAAACATGAAAGGAGCAATATCTAATATTTTTTTACCATTTCACTTGTTTCCATTTTTTTTTCCTCTCTACACTTTTTAGTTTTGGTGTCAGCAAAGCAGAGTTCAAAAATGGAACCATCAATTTATCATCATGTTTAGGCAGCTTTCATTTGAACAGATTGTTCTTATCAAAACACAGATTTCTTTTAATAGCTAACAAATGTTTCATACAGAAGGACTTTATGTGTTAAGAGAAACTTTCTGTGGTTGCAAATCCAGGGAAGTGGTGTACTTTAATGCTACAGCCAGTGCCACATTGTGAGAAACACACAGGGAGAATCAAACAGAAGGTAAGGATGTGTGCTGGAACAGAGTGGAACAGGGCCAGAAAATATGGATGATCTGACTCCCTTTCTTCACTCTAACTGTGATAGTGACATATGGGACAGTTCATGGTCCCTGCAAAAAAAAGTCCTCCTTTCATGGTCCTCTGCTGCTGCTGTTCTCTGAGTATCTCCATGATGACTGTATTTCTACTCATTCCAAATGCCCAGGAGGTGTGTTAATTATCCAGCCCAACTGGATTAGCCTGGTTTTGCCAAGGATTGAATGAGCTATATCTGAACACTTGTGATATCTCCAAAGATATTGCAAAGCCATCATCCTGTTAGTTCTTGTAGACCTGAAAAAACATGATGGAACGAGACCTGTCTGGAAACTCTTCCCTGGTGCATCTGCTCTGACCAGAGCAGTAGCAAGGCTGGAGAGGGCAGCTGTGGGTTTCACTTTTGGAACAATTAAGCCTTCCCTCATTTCCACATCTCTAAGTGTTTCAGTCTTTTCAGAGCAGTACTCTTCAGTCCTACTAAAAGACCTTGATCCCACACCTCCCCAGTGCTCAGAGGGGTTCCGGCACCCTGCCTAGTTGCTGTCACATAAAGCTGCACCATCTGCTATTGAGAGGCAAGGAATTGATTCTTTCAAGGAGGCCTCCAAAGAGATGGAGAGAGCACAATGCCACCATGCCATGATGGTTTCATGTGACATGCTGTGATGTAGCACCTGTCATTACACACGTTGATTGCTAAGTTCAGGTGATACTCCCAAGTAAAGGTGCTGTGGGTTAGATGAACCATAAAATTCTTTGGCTGTCACCAAGACACTAAAAGACAAGACATAAATGGCTCCAAACATAAGGCCCATGTAACAACTACCATGTTAGTTGGTCATGTCTATTCCACTAAAACATGCTGAGAAAGTGTCCTATGCCACCCAAACCAGACCCACAGTGCACAGCCTGGGTCCCTTCATCCTGCCACTTCACCCCAGCACATGGATGTCTCCTGGCGGATGTCTGCACCCCTCAGCCCAGGTGTGCAGGGCGATCACGTATCAAATCCCAGCTGTGCTGGAGCCACAAGCCGAGGAGGACATGGGTAAGTGACCTGGACCTTTTCCTATCGCTGCTTTGTACAGAAGAACAGCAAGGCTTTGGTGGGCTTTGGACATGCTGGGGTCTGGTGTGCTGAGGAGAAACTCCTCGGGAGTATCTGTTACTACCCACCCTACCTATCAGTAAGCCAAGGCTGTGCTTGCTAGAACTTGTGGTTATTTATTCTGGCACAAAATTCAAATAACTCTGTTTGTACTGGAGCATGAGCAGAACTTAACTCTTACTTAAAAAATAAATAGGAAAGCAAAGAATATGGAGACATATAAGAGTGTAAGAAAATATATTTATTAAATTTCATGGCAATACTATGGCAAAATTGTTAAATACATGCTTACTTTTAGACACTCAAGCAATACAACAGGAGTTACAACAAGCAAGCAAACTAGATTTAAAGTGTATGCAAAATTGTATCTTAATGTTAGGTTAATCTTAAATGTCAACTGCCACACTGAAATATTATATCCCCAACATGATCCCATGCTTCCTTTTTTAAGCATGCATTTGTTTAACTGCTTAGCTGATAAATTTTCATACGGATACACTTTCTTGAAACAGTATTTTACTTGGCATGCTACAGCTTCATTAAAGTGCTTTGTGATGATTTTGCTAAAATTGTGAAAGAAGTAATTTTTTCAATAGCAGATTTGGAAGCTGGAAAATTTCAGTATCATTCAGCAACAAAAATATGTTGAATGACTTACTAGATTTAGTGTGTTATGAAGACCATTTTTTTCAGCTCAGTCTATTGATTTATTCCCAGAATGAACATCTATTGATGACTATGTCAAATTGGCAAACAATATTTTCACTAATATTTTCATTAAACAGAAGTCCATTAAAATCTTCATAAAAACAGAACATAAAAAAATGTCTAAGCTAATTACTTATGCTGTAAAAAATGTATAAAAAGAGCTAAAAAAAAATTGAACCTGTTCACAGTATATGTTTTAAAGTTACAGCATTATAATACAATAATATGTGGTTTTTTTCAGGTGACCTGTATGATTCCACCAGTTCTGATGTTTTGTGCACAACAGGCTCAAAGTTCAAATCACTGTTACCTTCAAGTAGGATTTCAGATGAGTTGATTCAGTTGTCTTCTCTTTTTGTTATCCCCAGCTTTACAAACTTTTGACACACTATGAAATGCAAAATATTATTCATCCAAAGCCATTCTTGAACCACATTAAGAAAACACTGACAGAGTGATGTTCAAGGATTCTTGTTTTATTGTATTACTACTAAGAGCGTGACCTTTTTATTTTACTTTGTCCTACTCAAGCGATTTTTAAATTTTTCTTAATCCAAGTAATGAAAATGAGAAAATTTCACTTTTTGTTTTCTTCCTGGGTGTTTTACTCACTATCTTTTGCACAACATGAGGCCAAGTGAGTTGCAAAGGTATTAAGCCTTCTAGTGGAAGTTGTGCATACATGTCCACTAAAGCTTGCTTCCAGTCAAAATGCAGATTTGGGACTGTCCTAGAGATTTTGTTAGGTATCATATTGAAAACCAAGGATTTAATCTGCTCTGGTGCATGACAAAGTCACCTAGACAGTGCTGTTGCAAGAAGAGGGTGAGACTGGAGAGGGATTAACCTCATCCTCTCATGAAACACCCTGCCATTAGATCAGCTCACCTGCATGATGCTGAGCCCCTGCCCTCCAAAACCAAAGAGTCCTCTGTAGGTATTCCTTTTCAGTTGTAAAAGCAGAAGGAATTAATAGATGTTTTTGTGGGGGAGAAGTATTGTCACGCACCCTGGGACAACTTATAAAGTTACAGAAAGCCTGCCAATATCATCTGAGGTTTGTTTGTATAACATGCAAAAAGGAAACAAACACTGGTTATCTTAGAAACACTGGGGGAAATCCAGAGTTATATAAATGGGGGAAGGGAAAAAACTGTAGTGGAAGAAACTGTTTTCTGTCTCCTAATGAGATTCCAAGACAGTCTTAAATGTAAGGGAATTAAACACTCAAACATTTCTGAATCCTTGTCTAGCATTTAGGGTCTGGGACTGTGTTTCCAGGCTGGCTAAGGAAAAGACAAGGGAAGAAACCCCAACAAATACTGCAAACTACCAACAGCATCTTTGAGCATTGGCCACGCAGGGCACCACTTAATGCACAGCACCACAAGTGCTGCAAAGTATGCTCGGAAAAGCACAAGATAGCAGGTGCTTCCTCTAGACAAAACTGTCTCAGAAGGTAAATTCATGTACAGGACTCCAAAAAAAAATCACTTTGGCAATTGCAACTGCAAGCCGACTTCCTCTGCCATATGCACCTAGGCACATCCTGATGCAAGCATATGTGTGCAATAAAGGGTTAGGACTTGGTGTTATAAATATTAAATGTCATTTGCACTCAAGTCTTCATCTAAGTCTGTGGCAGGGCAGAAGATGCTATTTACATGGGAAGCTCTTCATAGATTTCGGGTACACAGAGCTTTGTTAGCAATCTCATTCTCTAAATGTTACATTTTTCTAATATATTTCAGAATCTTTTACTATATTTCTATCTACTTGTAGGGACATTGTATTCTACAAGTATTCTATTTACAAAGCAGTATTTATTTAAAAATAGAGCACACAATTTATCATTGCCTTTTCAGAGTGATGTCTGAACACCTTCTCTCTCCAGTGCACCCAATTGCTTTCATTTTTGCTCCTATTCATGTTCAACTGAGTGTCCTGTAGGACATGATCACAGGAAACACCACAGCACTAAGCTTTACTCAGCTGAACCTATCAACAACAACAAAAAAGGTGGCTTGAAAATGCCTCTTCAGAGCAGCCTAAAGCTCGAGGTCAGCAGCAGTGTGCTGCTGCCACGTTCCTAGCAAAGGAAAGTTCTGGTCCCCCACAAAAACCAAAGATGAAGAAACATGGCACATCTGCCAACTGTGCCATGACAAACAACAAAGAGACTTGGCTCCCTTTTGGAAATGGCTTAACCATGAAAGCAGCAACTAGAGATAATAAAGACAGCAAACGTCAGTTATCGGGTTCTAGGTCTGCCTATACAGCCACTGCATAGCAGGGGAGGTAATTCACTGCCTACCTGTAATATTAGCTTACTATTTTGTTGATATATTAACTAGTAGTTCTGTGAGGTATATCACATGCAGAGCTACCATCCCAAAATCTAACAAGCAAGCCTGAGATCCCAGATCTTGTGCATGTCAGAAAAACAAAAATAATGAATGTCTCAAATAGGAGAGTGCACAATGATACATCAAATGTGACTGATGTTCCACACATACATGAATAGTACAAAAACCCATTACAAAACTTAAATTGTCACATATTACAGGCATGGCTCAAAAATAAAAAGCAGCAGAACCGACGACTTTCTTCAGAAAGCAACTACTTGGCATTAATACCCTACATCTCCAAACACTGATCCCGGAGGACTGAAGCACTGAGTTAGGCATGAGTGACTTGGACACAATCCCTTCTGCTCATGCCCCTTCTGAAAGTTGTTGGGTTTTGTTCTTTGTTTGGTTCTTTTTTAATTTTATTTTTTTAAAGCTGCACTTTCTACTCTCCCAAAAAATGAAGTAAAAAGCCAAAAGAACTAAAAATAAATGTTCAGTAAAATGATGGTAAGGAAATGCAGTCTAAACTTTAGGATTCCAAAGATATTTTTCAGAAAAAAATTTCTCCAAAGACACTCATCAGGAAGCTAGAAGGCACTAGTATAAAGAACCTGATCCCCTCTGAAGCTTACAATTGTTATCAAAGCATTTAGAGGCTATGAAAGAGCACCATGCTTTGAAAGAGTATTTGGTTCAAAGACATTCATAAAGATGCTTCACTGGTTTAACATGGCACTTGGGCTCAGAAAGCAAGTCTGTATCCTGACTGTCCTTGTCACTCATCCCAACCGCTCCATGCACCTAGGGGTGGCTGATCACAACATCAGCACAGCACCTCCCTCTGTGCATCTGAATTCACAGATCTGCTGAAGATCTGAGATAAGCATTTGAAAGGCAGCACTGAATAAACAGGCTCAAAGGAAAAAAACCCAGAGGTGAAGCAGCTGAACTTTCAAGTGCTGGAATGACAACTGGTTACTGGCTCACCAGTATTAAGCAATAGTGATGCTACAGCTACTGCACAAGTCTATGTCTCTTCCACATCTGCCCCATTCTTCTGTTACTGAAGCCATTGCTGTAAACAGGACCTTTCTGACCTGCATCCTGAAAGTCAGAACACCAGGTATATAGTCAAGAATTAAAAAAAAAAAAGGGGGTGAATAATTATGTAAGAGAGTTTGTAACATCAATATTGAGGCAGAACATGCATTTGTGGAGCTTTTCCTTACCTAATCACTAAGAAATGAAGCTATTTAAAATGTTGTTGTTTTTACTGAATAGGAAGAGCAGCACACTGGGAAACCTGAGTATGTGATGGTTATGTGTGATTCACCATGTGAACACTGAGAATGGTCCTAAACAGCTTTCTGTGAGCTCTGTGCTCTCTGCAGCTGCCATGATTTCCAGTCTCCAAATTAAAATTTCCTAGTACTTTCAAACTGCAGTTTGATTTTGTTTCTTGCAATACACAGCCATATGAAAAAGCACAGTTACTCTTCATGGTCTGCTACAGAGGGCTTTTTTTCTTTCCATTTGGATCACCATACAATACTGACTGCTCCTCTGCACTGAGAAACTGCTCTATTAAAAAAAACCCAACCAAACCACTACCCATACACACTGTCCATAACATCTTCTGCTTTCAATTAAAAGCACATAGCAGCACAAGCTAAAATACATCTCAGAAGTTGTACACATTAAGCCAAATCTACATGAGTGAAAAAATATTCTAAAAAAGAATTATTATGAAAAACAGTTGTTACTATTAGGATTTAGCCTCCTCCCAGCTATCAGTCACAAAGGGCTTAACTGCTTCCTTTCACGTGTTAGTCTAATGTTCTAAGTAATAGGTTATGACAATTCTCTTGTGCTGATGCCTGGTCACAAATGGATCCCAGCTCTTTGCACTGCCTGTCTTTTCACGCACAGCCCTGCTAGTTCTAAAACAGAACAGATGAATCCTATTTGCACTTTCTGTTCTTTCAGAGACACTTTGCACTCTGCCAGGCCTGCGGATTAAACTGTCTTTCACTTCTTCACTTCACTCTTCCAGGAGGCAGACACAAGAAGTTGTTACCTCTTATGGTAAGTATTTAGTGCTTTGCCTTTTTGTCAGTTTTGAAACACCTCTATACTCTTTTTTCATGGAGAAGGCAGAGACATGCCAGCCTCTGAACCTGAACCATCCACTGCTATGATTAGGTTTAACTTTATGCTTGGTTTTATTTTGATGGCCAGATCATGTGGTTTGGAGATGAAATGTCAAGGTAAGTCATCCTCCCAGTCTACTCTCACACCTTTACAACCAGCAGCCTAGCCAATTCAGTCACCTTATCTATTTTCTTTAGAAAATTATTCCCATGTCTTATTTAAAAACAAACAAACGAAAAACCAAATCAAAACAAAAAAATCAAACCCCATCCCCCAAAAAACGCAAAAAACCACTGACAATAATAATAATAATAATAATAATTTTAAAAAAAACCCAACCCCCCCCCAAAAAAAACCCAAAAAACCAAATCAAACCAAAACAAAAAACCACAACAAAAACCAAAACCAAACCCTTAACAAAATACAAAGTAGCTAAGGAAATTGATATATATAAAAAAATTGGTTAGGACTTTATGGAGACCCTTTCTGCTCTCTTAACATCTGATTCCTCTCCACTGTTTTACAGCAAGAAATAGGTAAGTTTCTCCAAAGTTTCTCCTGTGAGCTACTGAAATTCGTGTATGCCACAGACTGAAATTTACACAGTGAAATGTTACAGTTACAGTTGTCTAGAGATGCACATGTGAAAATAAGCATTTTAAAAGATGATTGTTCTAAACACTCCTTTAAGCACACAGATGTACATAATCTAAGCTTTCTTTGCATCACATATCTGGTAAAGGAGAGGTAGAATTAGTGGCACTAAAACCTCCCAGGGTTTCTCCCTGCCACTAGAGAAATCCTACCTTGTACTCCCAGGTAGGATTTGTACAGAAGGTCCTGTTGGGTAGACACCTAAGATAAGCCAGGCAGCAGGTAATACAAAGGTAATACAATAAAGATCATCCAAAGAGCAATTTCTTCTCAAGGAGCTAGTCCTACTACCTCTAATTTCATGTGCCAAACTGCTTCAGCAGCTAAGGTGAGTAGACAGAGATTTCCCCATGGCTTACATTACTGCATAGTGCAAAGACTGCTGAACACTGAGGGTGAATGGACTACTGTACCACTTCAAAGCAGGAGATCTGGAGCAGAAGCTATGAAATACAAAATGTATTAGTGCAATACATTAGGAAAGATTAACTCTTTAACCAAAATATAGAAAAAATATAGAGCATTCTAAATTTTTTTAAAAAAAGGAAGTTTTAAACTTTATGCAGTTCTTGTTGAGGTTTCAATCAGTGTTACACTTCTTTTCCCCAAGTTTGTACCCCTGAGTCAAGCATTTAATAAACATTGTACAGTAGGTACAGAAGTTAGTGTCTAGTTAAAAAGCAACAGATTTGAATGGCCATTGCTTTGTAAGTGTTAAAACAGTGATAATAACCTTCCATACAGGAGAAGAAACAAAAATAGCACTCTTATTTGTTCTTAGTTTATAACTAGGTAAAAGATCTCAACAGTTCCCCACCACATTGTTTCTGTGTCTTAGGCTGAGATTTACTATAAATTAAACCTTCAGAAAGGAAAGCTGTTGGCGCTGCATCATTTGAGTCTGCATGATTGAGAACAACTACAACAAAGCAAAGCAATTTTTCCAAGTTATAAATTGCATGAGACCACGTTAATCTTGGAGCACTATGTGAAGGTAGGCAGAGTTCTTTGACTATAATTATCAGGGGCTGTAAATTCAAAACCCCTTACATCCAATATATTTTACTAGAGAAATAACTAAATTGCTATAATTTTGGCCTCTCAGCCTCTATTACAATGGAATATTACCACTTTGACTAACTGAAACATGGCAACATTCAGCTCACTAAACTGCTGACTGTCTCCAAGAATAATTCATGCCTTTCGCACTTTTCTTCTTCCTTTCTTTACAACATCAGGAATAAAAGCTTATTCAGAAGGCAGGTTCACATGCAATGAGGACTCACTGTTAATCATTTGGTTTGTTCTGAAAAAACTGTGTGAAGGACCACCCTGTGTTAATGGGTTTAGGAGAGTCTTCATCATCTTTTGGGGGAAGCAGAAACTGTCGGGAATTAATTGAACATGGGCTCCCAAACGACCCATTTTCATTGTTGCTTTCAACTGACCCAGGAGAGTCTGGAGTGCCCATGTTCCAGGCATTTGTGTTTGTTTGAGGTCTGTAACCTGCACTTTTATCCAATTCTTCTTCCACAGGTGAATGACCCTCTACTTTCAGAGCACTGATAGACAGCTGCATTTGGGGCTTATAGCCTGCTGTAGTCACTAAGTCTATTTCGGGCTCCTCCTCCGGTTTAATTTGAGGCTGATACATCGACTGGATGTCAATGTAAACCACCTGAGATGACCCCCCAGGTTCATCAGTAGGAGGATTTGAGATCTCCTCTTCAATTATAGGGGGGCAGTAGGACACAACAACGTGGTTCTGCATTTCTGAGTCAGAGCCATCTTCAGGCACAGTGGTCTCTGTTGCTTCGGACATCATCTCCGTGTCTTCAATCTTTGGAGCTGTAGACTGTGTTTCCACCACTTCAACACTGTTGGGGGTGCACGGGTTCATTTCCAGTGTTTTAAGTGTCTTATTCCCCTGAAATGAGAAAAAAGAGAAGGGGGAGACACTAAGCTAAAAGAACTGGAAAACCTGAAAGCAACAACTTGCCCAAATTACAGCAGTTTGGTGGCTTGTGGATCATACTCAGACCACAGCCGCTAGTACAGTACAACAAAAAAGAAAAAAAATAGCATTTATCATCTTCTGGCTCACATTCCTGTTAATGCCAACAAATACTAATTTAATTATGCAAATTAAAGAGACTCGAGATCTTGCAGCAAGTGATGGAGAACTCTCCCCAAATCTCATCTTTGTATAACCTATTCCTGAAGGCTGTTTATGTATTATGCCCATCTCCAACTAATGTATCTACCAGGAGGATGGGATTTTGCTTCTTCTAACACTTCGACAAAGATGGGTGTGTTACTCCCGCATTGTTATCAGGTACTGACACTTCTCATTAGTTGGAAGAAGAGAAATGCAGAAGTCCTTTCCTAGTTCAAACATTGCAAGTAACTACATTAACAAAAACAAAGCTGTAGATAGCACCTGACAGAAATTACTCAGTAAATTGGCTTGTCCCCCCCCTGCCACAGAGACAATTGGAACAGATGAGTCAAAGTTTGCAAAAGAATTCTTTAACTTGTTTTATCTTTCAGAAGCTTAAAATACTAGATTTAAAATAAGGGTTACCTCACAGATGTTCCTCTGAAACTGAAGTGCCTTACTGTTTTCAGGATTCGGGATTTCTGGATAAAATGTTTCTTTAATCCTTTAAAGAGGAAAGAATAAACTATTATAAAGATAGCAAGGTCTGAAACAGATTGTGAATACACAAAAGGAGTCAGGACACTTCCCTTTAATTCAGAATACTGAAGACATCTGGTGCAAAGATTTAGTGTGTTGAAACTTCACTGAATATAATGGAAAAAACCAGCAATTCGTTTTTTTTAAGTTGGGAATTTAATATGCCACATTTACTAGAAGTTGAAGATGGTATCTCTACCTTTGTTTGTAGAGAGCACACAAATTACAGTCTGTCACCAGCTTATTTCCATTTGGGAAGTAATCATAAATGGTGCTCACTGGAAGACAGGCTCCGGCAAAAACTTTTTGCATTCCTCCCTCTGACCTCTCTC
Source organism: Sylvia atricapilla (assembly GCF_009819655.1). NCBI lineage: Eukaryota > Metazoa > Chordata > Aves > Passeriformes > Sylviidae > Sylvia > Sylvia atricapilla. The sequence goes on from NC_089174.1 coordinate 71,059,889, forward strand.
CAACTCAGTTTCTCCCTCACCTTCCACCATGTGTTTTTGCCACCCACCTTTACAGAAAGCCCACTAACATCTTTGGGCACTCAGAAAAAACAAGAGTAACTAAAAGCATGGAAAACCCTAGCACTGAAGCAAACACTTCCAGGAAAAGATGAGAATCCAAGGCAGGCATTTACCATTCCCTCTTTCGGTAGCAGAAGATGCTGGCCAGCACTCCAAGCAGCACCACCACTGCCACAGGGATAAGAATTGCAATAATTAATCCTACAGCTGAGGGATAAGAAAAAGAAAAGACAGTAAATATATATCCAATGTTACCAGCAAGTTTAATGCCTTTTCTAACATTCCCAATAACTAAAGACCATTCCATTAAAGTTATGCAGTTGTCTGCAAATGCAGTTGTCTGCAAAGAGTGACCTACACCACCATCCTTCCCTTTTGCTGGAAGGGCAAAAGTTCATCTATAAACAGATTCAGTGATAACCACAGGAATCACCAGATATTTCTCTCTGACTGTTTAATTACAGAAGGCCTCATGTGCAGCACAAGACACATTGCTACTGTGATTCTGTTCTCACTAAGCACCGGCATTACACATCCATGCTACCTGAACTGGTCAAGTTGCTGGTAATGGCTCTTCTAGGCCAACAACTAATTGCATAAACAGCATTGTTTTTTGTATGTTTTACAATGCTTCCAGTCCCTGGGCTTATCTCCAATACATTCCCACTGCCTTCCTCCACTGATATTAAATGCCTCAAGCTTGATTTTTTAATGTATTTTAGTTGCACCCCAGTGTTTAGTCCTTCATAGGAAATAAAGACTTTAGAGAATGAGAGAAAAAGACTTTTTTTTTTTTTTTTTGTAACTGTCTTTCTGTGTTTGATTCTGTCAAGGGATCAATAAAACTGAATTAAAAGCAGAGGAGCACCTGTTTAAACTCTGAAACTGACAAATATTTCCACAATGTCTTTCTTCCCATTATGTATTAGCAGATAGTCATCATGGGAAACCTGACAAAACCAACTGATTGTTTGAGAAAACTAAGCTCAGACTCCACTATATTTAGCAGTAGATTAGAAGTTATTCTTTATGCATACGTTACCATGAACTACAAAGTAACTGTAATAGGAAAGGATCTTTTCCTCACTCTGAGCTGTACCAATTTTTGTGTTTATCAAGCAACTGTATCAAGGGAAAAATTAGACTCTAGGCCCAAATCTCCTAAAGGACCAGGAAAGAACCCACAAACCACCAAAGTTAGCTCAGCTTTATACACATTGTACAGCCCCTGTGCTAAAGACAGGGATGTGTCTGAACAGGGACAATCAACTTACAGTCCTCCTTTGTGACCACGTAGAGGCTGTTTGGAGGGCTCAACCCACCAGCAGTGTAGGCTTGTAGTTCCAGCTGGTAACTCGTTTTGCCTTGAAGATCAAGTATTTTCATAGACTTCTTTGTTAAGTCAGTGATATTGTTAACTTTAAGTTCTGGATTCCCTGTTTGTTTGAAAGCAGTTAGAAAAGCATAACTTTGTAAGAAAGGATTCAAAAAGACAACCTCAGCTTTAGCAAAACCTTCTTGAAGTGAGCAGATGAAACCTGAAGAACAGTCCAAGTACAGGAAAACTGAAATAAAGAACCCTAACTTGCTTACACAGCACCAAACAGCACAGGAGTGTGGTGCTGCTGCTGCAGATTGACTTCATTTCCTTACCCCCCTGCTTGTCCTCTTGTGAGTGTGAGTCAGGCTTCAGTCCTGACAGAATAGACACTGGAAGAATATACCCTAATAAATATAGCCATGTAACCTCCCCACCTCATCTACACAGAATATCTGAGCACAGGACAGCATGACACATTGCCATTTAGTCACTGCATTACTTTATAGTCCCAGTGAGACTGAGTTTTCTGTAACTTTGCTTGATATTAAAAAACAACTGTACTAATCACATAGGGAACTGATTATTTTAAATGCCTTTGTCATATATCAGGGGCCAATTATAACAGTGAGTAATGTAACTGAATTATTATTAAAGCATTTTTTTCATTAAACTGAAATTAAATTATTAAAAAATAAAAAAGAAAAATATAAGCAAGAAAGTTTCAGTCTACACAATTAACTTACCTGATTCTGAAAGTCTAGGCTTTAAAGCATCTTTTTCACCTTTTGCAAAGGAAAGAAGATATCCTTTTAAAAACCCTCGGCATTCATCAATAGGAATGTCCTCCCATTTTACCAGTATAGAATCTGAAGAAGTTTCTTCAACAATAAAATTAGGTGCAGTTTTTGGAGCTGTAGGAAGAATTATGAAGAAGGAAACCAATAAGAAATTACCTTATCATAAAATGCTGAAACCATGTAAGTATTTAATCAGTTTTATTTTGGAGCTAGCATTTTCCAACCTATTCCTCAAGACGCCTCCCTGTAAAGAACATGTGAAGGGCTTAGCAGGAGGTGCAACAAAAATACAGCTACATTGGACTAATTGTTAGTAATTACTGCAGTATTAGCTACTTAGAGGTGCTAGAAGAAAAATTTCTCTTCCATCAGCCTTCTTACAGACCCATACATATAAATACCCTTCTTACCTTAACAAGGTGTATAAACATTCAGAGGATACATACTAGCTTTTACAGGCTTTTACTCTGTGACTTCATGGCTTGTCTTAAAACTAAAAAGACTCCACATTTCTACCATCTCTGCGTAAAAGAACTACTCTTAGCAGTTTACACAAGTCTTTATTCCAATACTTGAAGCCTACTGAAAGTGTTACAGCAGATAATGCATATGGTCATGTACAATGTCAGGACTTAGTCTGACATTTGGCTTTGATCCTGCAGGCTGAACTCAGGTTTAAAATGCATCCATTTTTCTCTTGATGGTTATCTGTCCAAAGGCAAATCTGAAGTTTTAGAATGAGCCTATAATCTTCTGCACTTCTCAGTTCCTAGTAAGTTTCTTCTGCACATTCAATGCATTTTTAGTCCCTCAAAGTCTTTCTATCTTGAAAGCTTCTGTCTGATCTGTTCATAACACACACAGAAAACTCTTCTGGGAAACCTTTCAGAATTTTTGCAGATATACAAATGGCTGAAAATTGAGTTTCTGGTAAAATTGCCTTAACCTCACCTTCAACCTTAACAATGAAATAATACCATTTCCAAGGACTCAGATTATGTCAGCAGCTCAGTTTTCTAGGCAAACTATTTTAGCAGAAAACACATTAAACTTCAAAGTGAAATGAGTGCTGTAGTTACAATACAATACAGCTGTGGTGTTAAAGGGTAAGGTCATGTCCAGACACCTGGGAACAGAAAAGCATTCAGACACTAATGTCTTCAGGCTATCAATGCTCAATACTGGGTCAAACCCCAGCTACCCAGACAGGGTTGGTGTGGGACAGAATACAAGTGCAATTCTCAAAGTGGTTTGTGCTCTAGGATCTAATTTGGACCCAAGAAGTGCTTTCAAACAGAAATGTTACGGCACTTTTTACATTTGCTGAGCTGTACCAAATGTGCTTAAAAGTTTACTTGGACTTGATGAATCAAAAAGGTTGCCTCCTCTGGTGTAGAAGAGACCATGGCCATGTGGTTCAAATTATGGCTGTTCATTGCTGTGACACTCTGTGCCACTACATAAGCTGGAGAGCACAGGGTTATTGGATATGCTTGGAACTGGAAGTGGCTGGAGACGTGTTACAGTTATACATACACAGAGAACAAACAGAAATCAGTAGTGCATGGGGATCCTGATCTCAGTCTTCTTCTGCCAACACTGAGTTAAAAATAGACATGGACTAACTTCATTTTGAGATCCCAAAATATAAAGGTACACTTACGCAGCTCTTTCATATACCCAGTTATGTTTTTCAACAACTGATATCCTATGGATTTGCAGCCATACAGAGAAAAGTTGTATCTCACTCCAGGTTTGAACAGAGCTGCAAGAGAAAATTGCTGTAAGAATATTTCACTTCAGAAGAATGATGCTTTTAGATTTCACATGATGCAGACATATAAATACTTATTAAAAGATTACAAAGTATAATGGTATAAATACCATCCCTTCTTGTAATTTCTACAAAAGCTATGCCATCAGATGTGGTTTAGAAGCAGTAACCAAATCTAGCTCCCAAACAAAGTTTAGTACTAAACAAAGAGGATTCAAAACAAGCTACTCAAATAGCATAAATGGCCCTTTCCATGGGGAAACAGAAATTGAAGTTACCAGAAATAATCCCCTTCCTTTCCTCCCACAGCAGCCATGTAGATCCTGCCTCCTCAGAAATACAAATGCATTTTGAAATAACCAGGCTTAATGGAGGAACAGTATGAAAGATATGCAGAAAACTGTCAAAAGTGACAGTGAAGCAACTTAGCAATGAACTGCACTTCTGAACTGACTAAAAAACACAGATAGTCATCAAATTTATGCTTCTCATGTCTTTGGTGGAAGCACATATATTTGATGCTATAATGTGTAAATAATTTACCACCTTCTGGGATTTTCTCAAGTCAGGGTGAAAACTACTTTCAAGACTTTTTCTAAACAAGGTATCACTGTGAAACTACACAGAAGCCAGCTGGGGTTTGCAAGAGTTCAGGTCCAGCCTGAGAGATTCTCCAAGCAGAACTAAGAGCAGAGGTGTATTTGCCTGCTTGAGGCCAGCCCTAGCAGCTGGATAACTCACGCAGGAGTCACATGCTGCAAGAACCATCCTAGTGAAGAGCTCTGGAGTAAAGCAGAGCATCATTGGACAGACATAGTATTGTCTGCTTTAAAAAAAAGCGATCTCTAGCTAGCACAAACGGAAACAACATGGACACAGTGTTGTAATTACAGACAGAAAAACATATTGCCCCCACCCTCCCTGGTCTCACTCCCCCTCAACTTTCCTATGTACACAGCTCCAAGCCGTTTTCTTGAATGGAGACTTTAATACTAAATTCTTCTAAAAGGCAAATATATATCCTTATAGACAGCAGAATAAAAAATCTCACATCTTTAATGGGTTCTCTCTTTGCTATTCTGCTGCTACTAGTCCCACCACAGCTGATTTTCATTTCCCTGATCTGCCCACCAGCATGTAGAGACCTGGAATGTGCCCTGTTCCAGGAAATTTCAATAGTTGACAGCAAGCCAACACATGGAGGTCACACTTTAAAAAAATCTGCCTTATGTAAAAACAACGGATTAGTCTTCTCCCATCCTGAGCAGCACTGTTTATGCTTAAAATCCAAATAAAACCCCAACCTCTAGATTAACCATTATGCATTAGGCTGAGTTAGAAAATTGTGGGGTACAGCTAGAAGAGGTAATGTCAAAACAGTTAATAAACACAGGATGATAAAAGTTAACTGAAGACTGATATTTGGATTTGGCAAGACTGTGTAAGAAATTAAAATAAACACAGTACCCAGAAGAATTTCATTTATTTACACAAGTACACAGCAATCAAATAATCTGCAAACCTATAGCTTCATGCTGCTTTTATTCCACTTGCAGCTCAGGATCTCAACCAGAAAGACTCACAAGAAATAATTTCTCACTTACCAGATTTTATCACTGCATTTGTTGTATTTGAAGGAAATTTCTGCCAGTCCACACTACATGGTTCAGACCCCGATGAATAACACCATTTTACTATGTAGCCACATGTCATGTTGGGGTAAGAATCCCAAGAAATATTAATTCCATTCCCCATTGCCACAGCCTGATCTGTTGTGACATTGTCTGCAACAAAGATGACACAAAAATCCATCAAAGAGCAGACACTTATCTATAGTCGAAGATGAAAGAAAGCCTTCCAGCCACAGCACAATGGCTTTACAAACGGCACCCATTTCTATGAACGAGAGGCATGAGTGAACTGTGAAATTCGAAGCAGTGCACTCAGCTGAGCTTTCTGGAGTGCTCAGCATCAGACATAGCCTGCAGCAAATCCCTCAGACAGCCTTAAATATGATGATGAGAAATGCAGCAGCTCAGGAGTGGCTTAAAAAGCACTTTTTCAAGGTAAGGATTTACAGCAGATGTCAGGTTCAAATATGAATTGACACCAATCTGGCAGGAGCCTCCAGCTATAAAATCCTGTTGTCATTTCATCAAATGCTTTGCTTTGTGTTTCTTTCCAAGTGTCTTGCTGTCACTCACCCAACCACAGACAGCCATTTTTCATGAAGAATCAACAGCAATAACCATGTTCCTGGTGAACTTTATGGAGGCTTCAGTCTACCAAGGGTAAATTATACAAGAAAAAAAAAACTTTAAAAAATTAAATTAAAAAAAAAAAAAAAAAAAGAAAGCGCTTTGCCTTTCGTCTATTTTCCTTGTTTCTGATTATCAAAGGTGTAGCTGCCCTTGAAGTTGTAAGATCTGGGAACAGCTTCTGATTCCTGCAGCTGCCTTCCATGTCTGTCCATCATATGGGACCCCGCAGTGCTAAGGGATGGTTTCCAAAGGCCACCACAAGAGCCCCATGACAGATCTGTAAAAACAATCTCAGGGTTTCAGTTTTCCTTTTTCAGTGTTCTCATTTATGCTCCCCATTGCGACTATTATTTCATTTTATTAAAGCCATAAAATACGGAAGGCTGAAGGGCAAGGAACAGTTTTTTAAGAATTAGTGCTATGAAAACTACTCTCACAGATGCGCTGGGATTGTCAAATGACTGTCAATTTCTAAATAATCTTAACATACAGTTAAGTGTCAACTCTTTTGTAGCTTGCTCATTGGCAAGAAAAAGACACACACGCATAAAAGGCAAGTCAATTTCACAAGGGCTTTGTTACTGTCCCCAGAAAAACTACTATGCTCCTATGCATTATGTAGTGAAACTACATTCCTATGGTGCTGGAAAAGATCATATTTCTAATTATCAGACTAATTCTTTCTATTTACACAAATGAGTTTTTTACTGACAGTAATCATGTACTCTCTAAAAAATACTTTAAAACACCACACTCCACCTTATTTTCGGAGCTAAATGACTGGAAATTCACCATGGGTAGTACTGCTCATTTTAATGTATTTATATGTCTGCATATATTACACTATCTATATATATACATTATCTAAGTCTGCAACTTAGACTAGAAGAACAAATAAGTACTAGCACTAGAGCAATACTATAGTAGGGGAGTCTGGATCAGCCAGATTACATGCCCCAACTCTCTACAGAGCACTTTTCAGAGACAGCGACAAATTAATTATGGCAGTGTATCCTTTGTGTTTTCAGTTTTCAGAAAACCTCAGCAGATCTTCAGCCTCAGACCCTCTGCTCTCTTACGGACATTAAAAGCAGTTACAGACTGCACATAGGAAGCAGCCAGAAAAGATGTCTGAGCAAAAAAGTCATCCAGTTCTTCGAATGAGTCATCTTTTATGACTCCAGTCAGTGACTCAATTCCTATACCAACTTGGGAGTGAATCTTTAATGAGTACAAGTTGGGTAACACCAAAGGGAACCTCAGACATCTAAGAGAAAGCTATACATAAATGCAAAGTTCTAGCTGCCATCAGTTATCCCACACCACAAATCTATTACAGAGACCTCTTTGAGTCCCAGAGTGTCTCTCTTTCTCTACTGAAGGAGAGCTATAAAAGCATTTCAAATCAACTGTCCAATACAATTACCTTTTCCCCCAATGGGCAGACTAAGAATACACTACCAGGTATTAGCATTGGTGCTGTGCTCAGTTCTGGGCTCCTCAAAACAAGAGAGACATGGAGCTTCTGGTATGGGTCCAGTGGAGGGCAACAAAGATGCTAAAGGGACTGGAGCATCTCTCTTATGAGGAAAGGTTGAGAGAGTGGTCCTGTTCAGCCTTGAGCAGAGGTGACTGAGAGGGAACCTTATCAATCTGTCAGTGTCTGCAGGGAGGGGTCAGAGCATGACCAGACTCTGCTCAGCAGTGCCAAACAGTAGGACAGAAACTGATGCACAAGAAGTTCCACCTGAACATGAGGAAGAACTTTCTGGTGCAGTGACTGAGCACTGGAACAGGATGCCCAGAGAGGAGTCTCCCTAACTGGAGATACCCAAGTGCCATCTGGACACAATCCTGTGCCTCGTACTCTGGGATGGTCCTGTTTGGGTGAGGAGGTTGGACTGTGGGCTCTTCCAACCTGACCTATTCTGTGATTCCTTGTTTTGGAAAAGCACAAGAAACATATTTCACATGGTTTTCCTTCACACAGAAAGAAACTTGTTTTTTCATCTCACTGTGAATCTCAGCCAGAACACATTTCTTCCTACGAGAGATGTCCATGTCTTATCAGAACCTGAGTTGCCAGACAACCAACCATGACACCTGTTCTCCAGGTGAGCAATGAGAAACAGACCCATGAATGCTCCTAGTAAACAAGCAGAGATGGCCTTGCTGTGTAAATCTGTCCTCCTGCAGAGCATCAGCCAGATCTGGAGCTAAAGGTTTGGCTTTGGGAGATTACACTGTCTGGTGTGCAGGGAAGTGTGGACTCTCAATAACTGCTTTACAATATTATCTACCCTCCAAGCTCAGTATTAGGAGCAGAAAATCATTATCTGGCTCAGCTACTTCCCTTTACAAAGCCCTCAACAAGAGCAGCAGTGTTTTAATTGGGAAGCTAAAGCCCTACCTCCTTTTCAAACACTGGCTCCCTAGCACAAGGATGCCAATATTTTACCAAGCAGTCCAATTAATATTCTCCTGCAGAACTCACAGTCGTTGAACTGACAATTCTTGCCTTAAAACGCCTCACAACACCTCCAAACTTTCTGAATCTCTTTAGCATGCAACACTTCTCAGTGTCTCAACAAGAACATACAGAAATTATACTGAGCTCCATAAATATCAGGGATCAACACCGATGCTTTTAAAGCCTCATTCTTGTTTCCTGAAAAGTGCAAACAGTTGTAAAGACTGCACATTAGCATCTTTTTTTTTTTTTTTTTTGGTAAAGAGTAGGATTAATAGTGATACACTATTCTAAAAGCAAAGCACCATTTTTTTGCCCACCAAGCAGATATGTGTGGGGAAATTAACACAAACAAACAAAGCATTACTTTTCAATAAACCAGCTCTCCCAGGTATTGCCCAAGCTTTGAAGGTGTTTAACCCTCAGCCAGGAGCACTCACCACTTGGAAGTTCCACGCTTGTTATCCTTGAAGGGGGAGATGAGCCTGCATGGTTTCTGGCTACAACGCTAATTACACAATCACTTTTTCCAAGTTTTATCTCAGTACTGTTTGAGGGTTCAAAGACTGTTTTATGCTTCAATAGTTTTTCTAGCAGGTGGCAGGACACTTCATGAGACACTATTTTTCCATTGGTTTCAGAAAGGGATAAGGGCTATGAACAGACAAAGTGCACATTAAAACCAAAATTCCATATACAGAAGAAGACATAAATTTACTGCTCCTGATCTAGTCTGATGACTGTATAAGACTATAAGGCAAAAAAGTAAGTCAAGTGTGACTTTGAGAATCAACATGAAAGTTTCTAAGTTCTTAATTTTCAACTGAGATGTATAAAACATTTAATTCTTCATGTGAAATGCTTCTCAAAGCAATGTTTAAGTTATAAAACTTTAATAACATTTTTATTTGGGGAAAAATATTTGTCTCACTGGATGGTTCTATAAAAAGTTAAGAAAAGCAGACTGGTTTATTGACTATAAACTTCACTAATTTATAAATGTGTAAGTAAGTAGTTTTTTGTACAATTACATTACACATAATTTTATGGTCCTATCTACCTTCCAGAAGACAATTAGGCTTTCACCAGAAGGACTTCTCTCTCTCCAGATATCTGGTCCTCTTGCAGGAGCTAAATAAAAAAAGATAAAGAGTGATAGTTTTTTTTTTCCCCAGTTGCATAGTAGACAATTTACCATCTATTGAAAAATGAGAGGTTTTTAGATGACATTAATTTTAAAATACATATTTTCATAATTCCAACATTTTATCATCAAGAGCTAGATGAACTTACGGGCTTCTGATGTTGTCTGCTCCACTCCCCTGCTCCAGTCACTCCACCTCCAGAAGTGGTCAGCAGCCGAGCAGCGCACCTTGAACAGGTATTTGGTGTCAGGGTGCAAAGCATTCAGCTGAGCTGTGTAAGTTGAGGATTTCCGACCAGACATGGAGACATTGTGCTGTTAAAAATTCACAGAAATTGACATGATACATGTATTATTTTTTTCTTTTAGATTACACTGTTAGTCAACCTAAAAAGGTGGGGGGTTTTGTCACCCAAGAATGCTGACAATGTCAAAGCTGCAGTCAAGCCCTATGAAGAAAACAGTGGGGAAAAAATGTCCCATGCAGCCACCGTATACAACAAAAACAACTTCAGAGATCCACCAAAGCAAAGTTCTATACAGACAGAAATTGAAGCATACAGTAGGCAGCACCTTTGAGATCTAAAGTGTGAAAAGGAGAGGCAACGCAGATGATTCTTCAAGAGGGTGAGCTCTGCACACAGCAGCAGGTGGTTGTTTCCCACCTATCCCATTCAGTGCCTCTCTCTCCCATATACAGCAAAACTGCTCACATGGGGCAGGCCAGGATTTCACCTCTGGTGTTCAGAACCCACACTTCCACTGAGCATAGGTACATCAGACTGTGAGGACAAAGGCCTTTTTCCTACGAGACATGCACAGAAGTACACTAAAGACAGTCTGTTTGAGCAGGATGTTTATCATGCAGCCTGCTGCCTTCATTTTTCCTTTAAAAGATAGGTCTTACCCGGGTGATCTCAGTTCACAGTTCTTATGACAGGACTAGTCTCTCCTATCATTTTTAAAGTGGTATGAGTCTAGGGAGCATTTCAGTTTCACAATTTCTTACAGAAACCCTAAGATGGGGAATATTTTTTTAATGAATCTAATTATAACACATGTGCATCACAGCTGCCAAAAACTGGACTCCAAGTGACTTTAAGATGCAACTAATTGTGCATTTCTAAAGTCAAATGACAACTTTAAAAATACTAGAAAAGCCAACAATCTCTCATACGGATGGAAATGCTTCTGAAAACATCCTCAAAATGCCATGTAAAACCCCATAACAATTTCACAGCTACTTTTGTTACAGGGAACTCCTGGAGTTCTTCTTTTAAGCAACCAGCAACAATATAACAAAGCTATAAAAGCTTCTACCAAGCTTTTTGCTGCATACAAAATATCTGTGAGTGAGGGCTCTGATGAGGTGAAGGGAATCAAGCTGCTGCAGAAGTGTAAGTCCTAACCCTCTCCCACTATCCCAAATGATGCAGTGACTGAGTTCACAAATGAGTGCATGCCCCAGGTTTTGAGCTACATATTCCAAAAATATCTGAATTCCTTCTGCTGTACCTAATCTCTGGTATTACTTAACACATGTTATTACAGAGAAAATATAAAAGCTTAGGGATTCTGAGCTCATTAAGTGCTTTGAAAGTATTTTAAAGATACTCTTATAGAGCATGTACCCTATTATTTTGGAAGCATGTACATAATTATTATCTTCAGTCTTAGCTGCATCAGTTCCCTGGCTTGATTAACGTTATTCAAGGCTGTGCTCAACGGTTGTGCCCAGCTGGCAACTCAGGGCAGAGGGTAACAGAATACTGCTAAAATTCAAACAAGCATTGCAAAAAGAAACCTCTATGGCTAATGTGCTCAAATTAAAAATTCAGGCTCTGCGCACCAAGACCTAGCTGAGAATTCACTATGTGCCTACTTGAAATGGTAAGAGATATGTATGCACAAAGAAACTGGGGGTAAATCCCAGGCCAGCTGAAAATGCACTTCTCATTAGGCTTCCCCAGTGAAACAGGTCACCCCATGCTAAGTCAGGCAATACAGAAGACAGAAGACGATACATTCACATCACCTACACTCAGTATCTGATGCTGGTGTCTAAATTAGTATTCTAAGCTCCTCTGACAATCAGCAGAGTAAATATGCAGCTCCAGTCCATGATGCAAAAGCACCAGGCAGCAGCTGGAAGCTTGACTGGATGAAAATCTTAACCTCACCCAGAAATACCACCTTCTGTTGTGCTGGATAGGTGCTCACTGGAGTTTACCTACTGGCACATCCCATGGGAAAATCCTTCCCTATCCTGCCTCTACATCACTGACATATGAGCAGGTTTAGCAGCTGCCTATTATGGCCACATAGATGTCAGCTGCTGACAGCAAACAAACAAATTGTTCTCTGAGGGGAAAAAATAAAAGGAGAAATTCAGTTGCAGACTTCAAGATCTGAAACAGCCAGTGTGGAAGTCTACAGGGGAGCAATACATACTGGAAGAGGAGTGTGTTAATACAGCTTGCACCAGGGACTCTTACCTAAAAGATCAGAATAAAGCGCTGTGCCCTCCTTTCAAGTACCAAATAACATGGTGCATAATTTGATTTTTCTTTTGTGTTAAAAAAACCCACAAAAACCAAACCAAAACAAAACAACTCCAACAAACAAACAACTCCCTCCCAAACCCCCCCAAAACCCACAAAAAAACCCTCAACCAACCAACCAAAACAGACAAAAACAGAGATGAGCAGAATTTTTTCTGATTGTAGAAAACAAACTTCTATTCATTACTACATTAATGATTTAATAAGATCATCAGAATAAAGCTCTTGATGAGAAAAGAATTTGAAATGTGATTAGTTCAGTGAAAAACATCAGCATTTGTTCCAATAAAATTATCTTCTAAAAGCAATGCTTACCAGTTTTCTCTCAGAGTAACTACTTGTAATTTCAATTTGACACAGAAGCCTGATCTCAGCAAAGCTGCCATTTATAAACCAACGCAGTTGGATGCTTGTAGAGTTGTTCCCAGTAACAGTTAACTTTTCTGGAGTTTTTGGACAAACTTAAAAAGGAAAGAAAAAAATCTTCAGTTATTAAAAAAATATCCACTTACTTCAGTTCAGAAAATTCTTATTTTAGAAGATCAGAGAGAATCAGAAGGATAAGCGTTTCAATCAGCAACTGGGAAAACTGGTGCTGGGAAAGCACTTACAAACAGTCTCATTCCTGACTCTTCTCAGCTATCAAACATGGAAACAGATTTACCTAAGACTGAGTGTCATGCACATATGATAAAGAGTTGAGATTCAGAAAAAGATTTTTCCTCTTACTAATTTTATCAAAAACGTGAAACACCAGCTATTTCGGATGACCACAAGTGATGGATGAATTTACTCAACTTTGCTCAACTTCTGTGAACTTTTTTAGATAGGACTTAAAATCTGCAGACCAGGACAAAGGAGGATTCCTAAACGACCCCATTCCAAAACTCACAGAATTTATCAACAACGTTCAGCACTAACATTCACAGCAATCAGAGAAAAAAAAAATCTACTGTTGGATTTGGTCCAGATACCTCACTGTGCTTTGGAAATTAAATGGATAGTGCAGGAAAGAAAGAAAAGGAAACATAGGAAAGAGCAGCATATCATATGGGTGTGAAACAGCCCAGTTTATAATTAACAGAAACAGATTATGCTTTTCTCAACTTTGTAAATTTACTCTGACAATTCTAATCTCAGGCTAGTTGAACTGGGACCTGGACAAAAAGAAATGCATTATCCTCATATCCTCAGTTTCTTGAAGAACAGAAGAATACTGCAACCAACAGGAATCCCTGAAACCACAGCCGTGATTGTGGAGGAGAAAAGGGTGGCGAAGACAGTCCTAGAGAGGTGGTCATCTTCCTTTCCCTTTTTAAACTGAAGGTCTAATGAGAGAAGTTACTTCTTCCTCCAAACCCTGACAGTAGATGATCATGGCTATTGTCAATAGCACACAATAGTCCTGATACTACCTTCTGTCTTCATGGGTCTTTTTTAATGCTCCAAATCCTGCTGCTGTAAAACTGTGTAATATTTTGCCCTATAAGCAGACACTGAAATACAGGGTCATTTACATACAGTTATATATAAATTTTAATTGTTGATGTGCAATAGAATATGAAGCAAAACATAAATTTGCCCAGAGAAGTTGTGGATGCCTCATCCCTGGAAGTGCTCAGAATAAGGCTGGATACGGCCCTGAGCAACCTGATCCAGTGCATGGCAACCCTGCCCATGGCAGGTTGTGGAGCATGGGGAGTGTGTGTGCTGTCCTGGAACTAACTGATCCTTAAGGTCCTTTAGAACCCTAAACACTCTGTGATACCATGATAAACAGCAAGTGGCTAATTATAAGATCACATATTAGTCTTTATCACACAGCAGTCTATCCAACACGGCAGCATTGCTGTTGAGAACTGGCATCTCCCTGTACAGGTCATCATTGCCTACTGACATGCCCTGGGTTGTCTGCAAGTTTGAATTATTGAACATGGCAATAATCTGAATACAATTAAGGAAAATAAAGAAAAGTATACCATGTCAGAGCTCTTCAAACCCAAAACTAACAAACAGCATGCAGGAAACATCATCTTCCCTTTGAAAGTCATAAATCTTACCTCTTTGAGTTATATCAACCAAAAGAGATGACTGTGCTTGCCCAATAGGATTTGAGACACCCAATATGAAATCATAGGTTTTTTGATCAGGCAGTACTGGAAAGCCACAGACATGGTCTTTGCTCACTTCACTGACTTCGCATGAAACATTTTTACCAGATGTTCTACGAAGTAAAGAAGGAAGGGAAAAACTTAATTTTTGATTAAGTTAATTCCTAGCAACAGTCAGAAGTCTAGGCTGAAAACAGGGTAAAAAATGATGGATTCAGTTCACATGGCTTACAGAATGGTTTGATTGCAGAGACATATCTAACACCACAATGCAGGCTAAAGTGGCATCAGTCATGCCTTGCCCTGTTCTCATGTGAAACTCTCCTCTTCCACTAGAGCTTAACATTTCCATTCTCTCACTTCTCAAAAGCCTGGAAAACAGGTAGGTCCTGTAAAAACACCTCACAAGTCACAGCAAAGATTCTCATTTAAACTATCTTCGTTCAGATCAGCATACATTTGCATTTAAAGAATTTTCTTAATTGCTTTCTGAACTAGTGAGACGCTACACACATTGTCTTTCTATAAGCCCTGTCAAATATGAACTAAGGCTTGTTATCTGGAATACATCCACTAGTCCCAGTTGTCTTTTAATCAAAAGCAGGAGACGCAGTCTGATAACAGACAAGAACAGTCTTGGATCTTCAGGGAGAAAATCTAAATTGTGTATCTGTGTGCATATACATATATCTGTTTTAATTACAATTTGTGTAAGCCTCTCATCCAGTAGCACAAGTTTAACTCACTTCTTCTTTCAGTCATTTTTACTGTGTTCTAGCTGAGCTCTGAGCTCCCTCCACCCTGTGCTCCATTTCAGTAGTTCAGTGTGCACTGACAATAACGATGAGAGTATTTATCCCAAAATGCATCACACTAATCTCACAGATTTGGGCTGAGCAAAACAAGACTGGATCATGTTCTTACTTATAAGATGAATATGGGCAGTCAGTGACTGAAGCTCCTGTCCTGTGAACATCTGCCATGTTTTGTCCATCTCTTTGCACCCTACCCAGTGGCTTTCTTAGCACTGACACTCTAGAGGACATCTGTGACTCTAGCTCAAACCTCATTGCATCCAGTGTGCTTCTGAGCCACCATGACACTCCATTTCTCATAATTTTGTGTGACTCAGGCCTCTCCTGGATTTTTTCCCTGACTGCTCCTTTGGAATGACACAAAAGCCTCCTCTCACCATGGGAATTTTGTTAACTCCTCACTAACTTACAACCACAATCACCAAGTAAGTGGTTGCACTTTGCAAGTGCTATTCCAATATTTTTTTTTTTTTAAGGCTTTACATGGCCTGGCCTTAAAGACAATGTAGTAGGACACTAGTTGACTGCTTCCTGTGGGTGAAACCAGTGTTATTTGTTGTTTTCAACGTTTTATGGGTAACATTTACTCTGCTTGCTCTAATTCTTAAGAGCAGGAGAACAGGCTAACTGCTATTTATTTTCCCTTGTGGCATTTGGGAAATGCCCCGCGACCTGCCTTACAATTGTTTCTCAGTGAACTTCTGCCATCCTGCTTAGCAGAAGTTCAGTAAATGTCTGAAATTATCTGACCCAGGTTTCATGTAAAAAAAAAATTGAGATTAGTGACTGACTCCTACTATCTCCCTGCATTTTCATACTGGTTTTGTTTACATGTTGGCAGCAGCCCAATACACTAAGCTCTTTATCTAATTGTGGGCTCATAATGGTATAAACCTTTGCGAAGAGTCATCCTTAATTCCTATTGGAATTTTGCAAGGCTAGACAAGAGTATTCCAAATTTAGCTTAGGTACAGCTTCCTGAAAAACTCCTGGAAAGTATTTTAGGCTCTAAGTTATCACATTTAAATAGGTATGGTGCAGTGAGTCCCAGGCAGCAGTGGAGGCATTTCAGTTGTATTTTTTTACTCCTTGTAGTGCTGATCAATTTTACCTTTCAAACAAACTGTACTTTGTTCTTCGTTCTCCATATAGCCCACTGGGTCTGCCTGGTTTCCAGGTGCATTTTATTATCAGAAAGTTGGGCGTTTCACAGCTGAGGTTTTGGGGATTATCAGGAGCATCTGTAGCATGAAAGGAAACCAAAACAGTTAGCTGATGGTCTACCATTGTAGTGTGACATTTGGGTTAGTGGCTTCCTGAAAGCATTGCTCTTTTGTTTTGCTGGGTCCTGAAAGCATCAATCTTTTGTTTTGCTGGGCCTAGACTGCATGCTTCAAAAGTACATGGCAATAGTTACACCACAACCATAGGAGTAATTTAAAAAAATTTTAAAAAAATTAAAAAAAAAAAAAACCAGACAATAAAATAGATGGATAATTATCAGCCCCATCTGACTAGCACTTGACTCTTGAATTCTAAGTGGGTGGATAATCTGGCAAATCACATGCAAACATGTTCACAAGCTCCAGGCTCTGACCTGGAAGTGTTTCACTGAAACTCTGCCAAGAGTTTTCTGAAATTCTGAGCATCAGTTCAGCCGCTGAGCAATGCAGGAATGCTGTCAGCTGTGTGTCACATTTTCTAACATGCCAGCTCCATCACTGCTTTGAATTCTCCAAACAAGTCGTGTCAAGGAAATGGTCTCTTTAGCATGAATTCCACACTGAATTTGAAAATTAAAGCAAGCCCTGAATTGCTCATTCTCTTCACTATGACTTTCGAAGCGTTGATCTTCTCCTTTTAAGTCTTGTTCTTTGTTCCCATACTATAGCAGCATTGAGTGCCTTGCTGGAAAAAATGAGGAGTGCTCCCAACAGAGAGGTACCCTCTAGCTACCCATGCCAACATGAGACTAAGCAGAGCACTTATGCCAGGTCTTGTACAACTGAGGTGTATGAAACTGGAAAGGTGTATGCCAAAAGTAGAGCAACAATATCCAAATAGAGATATAGCCCCTTCTCTCTGCCCTTGAGAAGGGAAACTAAACACAAGGCCACACTGGCAGGCTTAGTTCAGATTCCAAGCAGTGAGCCAGAAAAGAACAAATGTTTTGCTAGACGTAGGCTTAAGCAAAGTGTTGGGTATACATATTTACTCCCCCCACCTTTTCTCCCTCTCATCAGCAAGACAACCATAACAAGACCTCTCCCCACTAACCAGGTAGTACAAGAAGAAACACTGATAAGAAACAGACTTGGTATCCCATCTGTTTACAAAAAACATGAAGGAAAAACCTATGGGATTGTCACAGCTTTCCTTCTTGAACCACTGACTTATTTACCCAGAAGATTTTCCCACAAAAGCAAATTCTGCACCAATAATGTAAAAATGGTGTATCACTGGGAAGTTAAAAAATTCTGTTTTGCACTTCCTAGTACACATTTAACGGACTAAGTCAACGACAGGATGCACAGGCTAGAGACTGGAACACACTTTCAAAATTATTCCAGTTTCTCCTGTCCTTTTCCTCAACCCCAAGGATTTTAAGTTCAAATGCAGGCATTTGTAATGAGGAATGGGATTCTAATGAGCAGCTATTGAAAGATGATAACTCTCAGATTCCCTGTGAGGAAAAAACACACAAAGCTTTAAAGGGATCAATCATGGGGAAGAAGAATGAGGTAGACGGATTCATTTGTTTTGACAGGTATCAGTTTCTGGAACATATGTCTGAGTCTCGCATGGTTACATAGAGAAGATACACAGTGAGTCAGTTATCTTTTAAAAAAATACTAAAAGGATGTTTTACAAGAATGCCCAGGAAAGAGGAATTACTGCCTAGTTTCCTTTGCTGTAATCAGCTCCCAAGGAGCTTCTACCCTGGATGAGCATCTTTTGTTGCTGCGAATTTAACTGCTGATTGGTAAATGAATATTTGCACTTACAGTTTTTGCTCTTCCTCTCACCTAGTCAAGGACTATACTAGAACTGATGTAAACCTGAACTGCTAGAGACCGGCAGAGGCAAGGGCTGAATATTCATATGGCAATAAAATACTTGGCATTCCAAATCATGAAAAAGTATCTTTGAAAAAGAGACTAATGAGAGAAGCATTGGGCCAGGTTCTAAATAGGGCTTACATGGGTACCTTCCTATCCTTCCAGACTTGGTGTCTCCTCCATGAGCTGGCCTTTCTACAGTGAAATCAAACAAGTACAATCCTCAGTTCAACTTTGAAACCATGAGCGAGAAGTGAAAAAAACCACAACAGTATTTTTTTCCAGCAGAACCCTAAGAGTCTCAAAACAATTTTGATTTTCCTAAGGTTAGTAAACATGATACATACATCCTACAAACACGACACTTCCTTCCAACCCATTTTCGAGTCTGCACACTACATTTGTCCCGCTGCTATTTGAAACACTGGCATTTAGCACTCTGATGGCATGGCTTCGACTGCTCAGTCGCATCATTGGGTAGGATTTTGATCCATAAGTCATATTTGTTATGCGCTGATCTTCTTCATGGACACAACAAAATGTCAAATCTGAACCTACTGCCACCACAGGGTCCAGAGGAAACACTCCACTCCCACTGGGCTCAGTATCTTTTCCTAGCACAGAAGGAGGAAAACAGAGAGAAAAACAAGAAACCTCAGATGAGCAATTTGCTATAAACACAGTGTTGATCTGCTAAAATGTGACTGAGGAGCACTCCAATACATACAAATAAATGTTTGCTAGTTTTCATTAACTAGTGATTGCATTATTTCTCTAATTGAAATAGTCTCAAAGGCAGCAGTCCATCACTGCCTGATGCTCTCCCTCTGACCTTGGCTTAATTCTTATCATAAAATAAAACTCTATATGGTTGCAAGGGAACAAACATACCAGCGATCACTTCTAATGGGCTCCACTCACTCCAATCCTTGGGGCCAACAAACTGTGTTGCATTAATGTAACAGCGAATCTTCACATAGTGTGATGTGCACTCCAAAGGCATATCTGATGTCCAATTCCAAGAAAGAATGACGTCTTCGTGAGTCAGTTTTGAGTAGTAAGTAACCTGCAAAGTTTTTGCACCAAGAAATCAACTAAGACAGAGCTTACGAACATCTGTTAATAATGAGATATAATCTCCAAAGTGTCAACAGAATGGCAACTTAGGTGAAGTAAATAAAAAAATCTTCATAGATTATTGGAGTGTTCTACCTAACTTTCAATTGTGCTTTGAATTTACCTAGACAAAAGCCTAAGTTGCTAAACAGCCCACCAGCTAGGTAGACTGTGAGCCAGAAATACCAGAGGGCAGACATTTGAGGGAAAGCATGAGGACTCCCAAGCATTTAGAGAGGTATACTGAATCCTGGGCTTCAGAAGTATACTGAATCCATAGGCAATTAAATGTTCCAACTTCTCCAAAACAGAATTCTTCTACTATTAGTCCCAGGGTCCACATTTCATCTTTTTTCCAATATTAAAATTTATAGCACAGAGCTACAACCAGACCTGGAAGAACTCTGGTTACAAAAAAAGAAAAAAGCAAGCTGAGCATTCAGATGACCAAGACTGGAGACACTGTTGAAGATACAGAAATAATGGTGTAAAGTATCTGTGAAATTTGTAAGTTTTAATTAGAAAGCACCTGTATCAGAACAAACAAACAAACAAACAACAACAAAAACAAAAACAAAAACCCAAAACCAACCAACAAACAAAAAAACCCAACAAAACTTGCTGTGACTAAGTACCAACAGCACAGTAGCCAATGTTCCTAGTGAAATTTAACGAGAAGGTACCTGCCAGAAGCATGACTACACTCAGGTCCTGCAAAGCTCTACTGTCTTCACCATTCCCAGTTTTTTTTCAAGTGACTTCTTGGAACATTACCAAGAGCAAAAAACTGTACAAATATTTTTCATAAAAGAAGAAAGGGACTTACTTGTGTGACTACTTCCATTGCTTCTTTTCGTATTATCTGAATCTGCCAAAGGGCATCCAGTCCATATGGAAAGACCGAACCATTATCACTCCACTTCAGATTTAATGTGGAAGTTGGAAAGTCAGGCATTAAACTAAGAATGTGTGGAGTGACAGGAACAAAGGCTTGAAAAAGAGGCAGAGAGGGAAAAAAACACCATGTTCAGGTCATTTTTCAGCAGCACCAGCCATACAGATGTTTAACAACCACATCTTTCTGCTCTGAAATAGTTAGCAGCAGTACTAACATGTAACTCAAACCTCTGAATTAGAGCAAGGCTCTGTGGCTACTTGAGCATGAGAGTTCTCAGGAAAGCACAAGTGCTGATGAATCATCAGGTAGCATTTTCTTTTAATACCTCAGCATGTAGATGGGCAAGAAACCGATTGTGAATATGACTCTTCACAGTACATAGTAGGGAAGATATCCCATCTTTCCCAATTTTCCTTCAATACTACAGTGATAAAGGAAATACAGTGGCAGTCTTTGAAGTGTGCATGAGAACTCTTCTAGGGAGAATGGTGGAAAAACATCCCCAAAAGAAATATGTTTTGGAGACAAGCAGGAAAGTGGGGACTTGCAACAAAACGGAGATTGGTGAGGAAGAAGCGCAGAAGCACAGATTGGAAGAGGCTCATAAGAGGTACTGAAGATGATAGGGAAAGTGATTTTAAGCTACAAGAAGTATTAAGGGCATGAGATTCTGATGGGGAAAGGACAGGGAGATTAAACAGAAGCATCTCTTCTACAAATGTGTTGTGCTGAAGCAAGAGGTTGAGAAACAGGGAAGAACCTTGGTAATACAAGGGCTATGGCAGTTCATTTGGCCTGGTGCAAACTAAAACATTTTAAAAATATGTGTGATACATCCAACTTCAGTCCTGACCAAGGACTTGCAAAGGACCGAGAGCTTGCAAAGTGTTCAGCACAATCAATACACTGCCCACGATAACCTGTGATGAACCTGAGAAACTCATCGTGTTGACCCAACATATTTTGAGTCACATTTTGTTTAACTTCTTGAGCTGCTCTTGACTGTAAACAAAACCATGGATAAAAAGTGTTACTGACATTAGAATTTGACTAAACTGAAGGAATAAGCAGGCAAACAAAGGGCAAAAACTAGACCAAGCATGGTAGATTGTGTCACTGTCATCTTCTGTTCACAACTTTCTTCTTTGCCTGGAAGGAAGTGGGAAAAAGTCTAATTTACTTGTGTATGTAGATTAGGAATTTGTTAAAATACTTCCTAATTTATAACTAGGACTAAAAAGGGCAAAGAGCAAGGGATGTAGCATTGTTGTATTTTGTTTTCCTCCTCACATTTTGCCCTTGATTTTTTCTGCTACAAACTATGGGTAAGAGGAATATCCTTTCTCTTCAAGGGTTAGAGAAAACAACCTATGATATATAGAGCCTTCACATGGAGTCAGCATATGAACATTCTACATACAAGAATGCTGCCAAAGAAACTTGCAAACATATACACCTCTGAAGAGTTGTTAAACATAGTATAAAGGCCTTAGGTGCACACATATGATCTGATACTTACTGATATCTTTCTGGTGAATTACAAATTCTTTGGTAGCAAAAGCAGTTCCAGAGCTTTTGATTGTCACTGTGATGGAGCTCCCTGGGATTGGAATCTCAACCCTTCTCTCTTTAGTTTTAAAACACACTTGAGTGGTAAGGTCACTAAAAAGAAAGAGAGAATTAAGCAGTTATTTCAGCTGATAGGAAGCTAAGGCAAGTTAAGTCCTATTCTTGCACACTAATAAAACACAAATTCTCTGTAATAAACAAAAAGCTCCATAGCGAGTTTGTGAAGCAGTGAGACTTGCTTGGGCTTTGCTTAATCTCAGATTAATGGCATTCTCTCATCTTTCAACTCAGTTTTATCATAGTGGTAGGTTGTGTACTGGCTGCATAATGCAACCAACTAGTTGTTAAGAGAACCTTTCAAAGTGAGAATCTTTCTCTTCAACCAAAATCACAGAATCATAGAAATGTTAAGGTTGGAAAAAAACCTTTAAGGTCATCAACTGCAACTGTTAACCTAGCACAAGCACTATGTTCACCATTCAACCATGTTTTTAAGTGCCATATCCAAATGTTTTTTGAGCACTTTCAGGAATGGTGACTCCACCACTTCCCTGGGGACTCTGTTCCAACGCTTTACAACTCTTCTTGTGAAAAAAATTTTCTTAGTATCTAATTAAACCTGAGGCCAACAAAAGACATGCTTCTGAAACCTAGTCACCATGAATCAACATTTCAAAATAAGGAAAATAAAAAACTCCAAACCAAACCTAAGAGTACTGTCCCTTCTCTTTGTGTTTCCTGACTTACTCTCCTTCTATTTCTTTTCAAAGTGAGAGCACATGGGTTGCAAAACCAGGATTACCACCAGTGTCCACATCTGAGAACAAATCTTTTAACTCCCTTCTGCTGCTCAGGTCACAGAGAAAGAGCAGAAAGTAGGGCAGAGGATTCCTAAGATCCTAGGTGAAAATGCAGCCTGTGCTTAATGTTTGTGCAGTGCTCAGCACAATGTGATCTGGCTTTTGTCTTGAAGATGTAGATATATACAGGAAACAATAATGGATGGGTCAAGTCCTTTTGCTCATTACCACTAATATGCAACTAAAAAGGCAGAAAGTTTGGAAAAATCCAGACCTTCCTCTTGGGAGAATGACGGCAGGAAGGAAAGCAGAGAGAACAATGCCAGACTTCCTGCTGAGGGACTATTACTCACTTATGAACTGGAACAGGACCCTGGAGTTCCTATCAGCTGGAGTCAAGAGTTTGGGTTGAATTCTCAATATTCATACAAGACTCTGGGCTAGCAAAGGCCAGCTGAGACTTGAGTGCTCAGAAAGGCTGTTCCCTCTTCAGTACCAAGACATTATTAGAGGATGTCTGGGCAACTGAGAAACAAAACCTCTTTCCCTCAGGGATGTCTGCACCGAGCTCATATCAGACTCTCTGCTTCAGGGGACCCCAGTCTGTCCTGCTTTTCTAAGGAGAAACAGCAGCAGCTACATGATTGGTCTTGCTCAAAGGGCAGTACCTCATGAACTCTGCACTTCTGAACTCTGGCCACAGAGTCAGATATATGGTGTCTTTTAAATAGAAATGATAGCTGGCAATGCAGCAGGAATAATGAGACACAGAAAATCAAGCATGTAGGTGGACTAAGTGCAGCCAAGCCCTGGGACCCCAAGGAAAAGTCTGGGCTGCCTGCAGAATTTACAGGAAAAAAAGACAGTACAAATATCTGGACTGGGGGCAGGATCAAGATGCAGAATGGATTTGAACTCATCCCTAGCACATGATAAGTATTTGGCAGACCCAAAGCATGGAGAATTGAACATGTAGTCCTCATTAGCGAAAAAACACACAGAAGATTTAAGGGTTTTTTTCACTTTTCTTAAAATTCTCAATTTGCATTCACTTCAGAAAAGCTGTTTCAATTGTGAAATAATTTTTATGTTTCCTCTAATACAGCTTAAAATTTATAAAGGTTGTAAGGCAGTGGCTGAGAGATAGTTCATGTTTTTTCCACACGAAATCCATGTGAATCTCAACACTTGTGTCATATATTCTACTGCTTTGGCCCAAACATCAGGATTCATTTCCTTTTGGACTGAACCTATTTTGAAGATATCCCTCATGAAAACTCTGAGCAAGGGATAGGCAGACACACAGAGAAGTCTGAGTAAATAAGAGCATTTTCCAGTCCTTTGAAAACAGCGAGCAGATTTTGGCAGGCAAACTGTTAGCATGGAACAACTTTGCCAGAAATCTTGCCATTGCCTGAGTTAACAGGGCCTAGGGGGAGTACCACCCAAGGAAAACTGATGGGGAGATGCTGGGAAACAACAGTATCACAATTTCCATGGGCAGTGACTGAGGAAAAACTCTACTTTAATCAGAATTTTGTATTTTTTAACCAGGTATGTAGTGGGACTTACTTGGTAGTGTAGCAGAAGTCAGTTTGTCCATGTCTTCCTCCAGAGGTGGTGTCCCAAGTACAGAGCATTTTGTGTAAATTGTGCGTTACACATTTCAAATTCTGGGGGTCCCCTAGAGAGGCTGAAATCATATAAGAAATATAGTCAAAAATTGCAGGTCATAAATACACAACTGTAAAACAACTGCTATTTTTCACATCTGTAGCCATTCTTTGTACATTTTTATTGCATTTATGTCTGGCCAGTATTTTAAAACTGTTGAATGATTTGTGTGCCTGATTAGACAGCCACATTAGAGGCACCTGAGATCTGGGTTTATACTTATGTGCAGCTGCCTCTTTCCACAATACCCATTCCTTGCCTAGCCTAATACGCAGGCTTTGGGCCAATGGCAAAACCACAAGCTTTGATTTTAAACTAATGAGATTTTTGCTCTCCTCCATGTCATACATGGATGGCAATTAATGACAGAAGGGCAGTTCATGGTAATGTGTGAAATGGTTGAAGAGAGCCAACATACACAGCAAAAAGGTCTCAATGCAGACACACCAATACATATGCAGACTGTCAGTGGCAGTATGAAGAATTTAACACCAGTTTTGAACTGGTTTGCAAGATGCTGCTGGGTGCTGGAAAGCAGAGACCAGGCCTGGAACTGCCCCCATCTCTAGGATGGTCTGGAGCCACAGAGGTGATGGGTTTTGAACATACATACAGTAGGAAAGTAACACAATTACAAGGCACAGAAGCTACAGAGAAGAAGTAGTTAGTGCACTACATTGCAGTAAACTTACCTATCTCTTGGCTATACATTAAGCTTCTTAAGCATAAAATAGCTAGTGCTAAAAGGCAGCGGAGGCTTGAGTTCTTCCACATTCTTCTACTGTTTGTTTTATAAATAGCAGCTTTAAGCAGGAGTAAATGTCATCTTCCAACAAGCTGGTCAGTTCTAAAATTAAATATAGAAATTAAAAAAAACTCCAAAAAACCCAAAGCTGTAAATTGTGGACCTGGTATGCCACAAATGCCAGTTTTTGTACCATATACTTTTCTTCTTCAGTAATGTTTCTAGGCAGAGCAACTCCTTTTCCTTCTCCTGGCAAACAAATATTTTCTCTGTTACAACAACTCCTTGATTCATGTATTTTCTGTAAGACATTTCCTCAAGAATCACATAAAACTCTATAGTTCATAGGTACTCTTCAGGACTATCTAATACCAGAACAGAACAGGCATGGCAGAGCATTATTCCCCTAGGATAAGCCTCTTCAATGTCATATCTACAAAGGATATTGTATACCATGAATGGAAAGGTCCTCTGATTAATTTATGCACATAAGACCAAACACACCATCTGTTTTCTTCTTTCTTCTGCCCGATTTTCAAAAAGCTGTGATTCAAAGCTATGGGATGCCTGAGACATTGCAGAACCAGATCTGATCACCCACGATCAATGGTTCAATCCAGTATTAACTAATAACCCCTGGAGGAAAAATAATGGGTAAAAAGAAGTGAGCCATTTCTTTGTCAAAAAGTACTTGTTGCTGCAACTACTGACCTTAGAGTAAAAACTTATCTGGAATATTATGTTCGGCGTGTTCACTGAAGATGAACAGGTTTCTCATTTTAAAAACAGAACCTCAGCTGTTCAGCAGGGCCCTGAGAACACATACTCAGTTCCACCCACACATTGACCACCTTCAGATTTTGTTGTCGAAAGGAAAAAACTAAAGGAAAATCTATCCAAAAGCTCAGTCAATACCTGGTGCATAGTTTCACTCCTACCTGAAATCTGTGAAGATATAAGCACCCTTCTAGAGACTCTAACTTTCATGAAGCCAGAGGTCTTCTCTCAGTAACCAATAGCAGGAGCTTGGTCATTTTCATATGAGAATATGACCAACCCTACCTGTCCTACAGAGCAGCTTTGTTCCCATTTTGTCTAGGCTCTTATTTTGAAAGGCTCCTGACCTTGCCTCAGAAATACCTTCCAAACCCAGACCAACATCATCAGAATAACAAACTTTGTCTAAAAGCCTCTGTAATTTTAAAAGAAACACCTTTACACTGAAGTTCCCTGCACCATCAGGGCTGTGCTCCCACGTCCCCGCAATACAACCATGTATTTTTATTAGTTTGGTTTTTCATTTGCTTGGGGTTTTTTTAAGGAATCTTCCCTTAGGGAATAGCTGGAAATACATGAAATGCTCTTCTGTCTGTTACCAATCTGCACTGCGAAACATAGCAGCACTACGCCAAATAATCCAGAGCTACTCACAAGAGGCCATTTCTCTTCTTCCCTTTAGTCTGCAATAACCAGATTAAAGGAAAGTTCCAAGTAGCACGAGAGATAAGAGAAATATTATGGTCAAGACCACTGTCACATATGGAGGGGGAACCTATAAAGTGTAGTAACTATTTTAATTTCAGCATGTTCTCAAATTACTTGAAAACCTCACAAAACACATACTAATTTAAGCTACACTGCTCCCAGAGAATATCTTTTATATATTCCTTATTTGTAATATCCATGCAGTGCAACAAATGAAAAGCCGTATCAAGAGGACGGGTTGACAAATCCAGGTAAAGATGAGTAAAGAACCAACCAACATATAAAATATACTAATCTCTGCGCCAAATTCGCCCTCTGCATCACCGGGTATTCACATCGTATTTCTCCATGTTATTAATGAAAATATGGGATGTTATCTCCAGGTTTAAACTTTGCTCACAAATCTCTAACTTCGTAAAAAGCATGGAGATCACTCAGACAGGCTTGGGAGTTACATGAATAAAATGACTGATTTCTATTTCAGTCTATGAAGTATATGTAAATTTTATCTGTTTCTGAGGACTTCTTCAAAGGCTACTTCTGGTTTGCAGAAAAGCCCAAATCCAAAATTCCAAGCTGTATAGCACAATCAATTGACAGTCCCCTATCAGCTGGCAAAGTCAAGGAAAGAATAAAAGGCACTGATGCCACTTGAAGGAGAGAGAACTGAGCTGTTATGTTAATTAAATCCCAAGCCTCTCATATTAATCCCAAGCCTCTAAACACATTACCTGTGTAGATTTGTACAAAACCTGTTCAGTCATGCCAGGTGTATGAGGTGGATTCAGCAACTGTGTGTCTGTATTTTAAGAAAATCTGATTTTCTGCACCTCTTTCAACACATAGCTCACTGCGTTGTCTCTTACTGCAGAAGTTTTAAGAATAACATCATAGCCGTGCATTACAAGAAATCTGAGTCATACTAAGTTCTTCTAATTCATGCCCACTTTTAATTTCAGTTTCAGAGTCAGGCACAGAAGTGAATCTATGAAGTCTCATGCAGGGTATGATGAGAGTCTCGTAAACCACAATCTTTCACAACAAGAATAGACTCCCTAGCTCTTGTGTTCTTATACACATTTTGTAACTTGCTGAAAAGCTGGCAATTAGAAGGCTCATGTCACATAATTAAATGCCACTAGTCAGGAGAAAAGATTCCCATTTATAGGCTTATTTTAATTTAGAAGTTACAAAACAATTGAAGTAACTGTTACCTATTTAAAAATAGGAAGTTTACTTTCTTTGGATGAAAGCTGCCTTCCATCAGTTCAAGACTAACTCAAGCAAGGTATGGATTTTTTTCCTTACTCTGGAAGATATGAAAAGCTTGCTATACTCTAGACAGACTCTTATTAGCAGAGATATCTTTTTAGGACAAGAGAGCTCAACATTGTCAGGAGGTGGTAAAACCTTGACCATGTTTGCCTGGAGTGCAACAAGAGCAGTTGTTACTTAATGTAAATGTCTTTACACTGCAGGTCTTTGTTTTTAAAAACAGTGTGAAGTGGGTTAAGCCCATTTTTTCCACCAGAAAAAGCTACTAGAATTAAACCACTTTTAATAGTTGTCCATATTAAAAAATATTAGCAATTGCACATCTCATAACAATCTCATCTCCCTTGGTAATATATTCATGTCACTTCACTGACACTATCATCAGTGTTCCAAATGTGCTCCACAACTATCTCTTGGTCCATTTTAAGCACAGTACTTTGTCCTATCTCTAGCAGACAAAGAACAGTTTATCCTCTGCCTTGCAGCAACCTCCTACAGAGATGATGACTGATATCAGATCTTTAATAGCTCCTCCCTTAAGAGCTTCGATTTGTTTTTACCATTTCCCAGTCTCAGTTTTCAGATTTCTGATCATTCCTGGAAAAAATATTTCTCCGTGAACCAAAGCTGCTGTATCCACAGTTTTGAAATATCTCTACCCTGAGGCCCGAGCATTATCAAGAACAATGAAGGAACTTTCCTAAGGCAAACCTGTGTGTTTACACAGCCCTTTTAGTATTTGCTTTCTCCTACGTCCAGACCTTGTTGACTCAATTTCAGTGTGTGATCCAGCCTCAGATGCTGTATAAAGCTGCCACGTAGCTGTTTATTTAGCACTTCAGACTCCAATCTCATCCTCAACTGGACTGCAAAACCTCCTGACTGAGCGTGAGCGTGTTTGCACAGCAAGTTCACCCTAAAGTCTTTGCCTGAAAAGGTCTTTCACTTCTGAAATTTTAAAATATGGAAAGAACCTTCCATAAATCCATGCTTAGTAATAAAAACTGTGGATGCATAAAAAAAGTCAGATTCAGATTCTTAATCACTGAAACTAGCATTTGGTGGCTGATAGCTAAGAGCTCAATAGCCATCATGGACTTCTAAATGAGTTTTAAAGATGTTTTGATGCAGTCAGTGCATCTACTGATGATCAGATAGATCAGAAAGGGAAAAGTACTCTGAGACAAAAATGAGAAAATGTGTGAGGACAGCTTTGTTTCAAAACCTTGTCAGCTGTAAGGAAGGTTAAAGGTTCTGGTGACAAACTGAGAAAATAAGGGCAGCTAAGATACTACCAGACTCTTCAGACTTAACCTCTTAATGGGGAAACCAGAAAATAACTGGTATGTCTCTTTCTGACTGTTTGCTATTGCGTATTTCTTGGCTTAACTGGTTCTGTGTATCTTTTTTTTTTTTTTTTAGCATAGCTCACCAAATGCTCAATTCTCTTTAAAAAAAAAGTGTTTTCTTAGTCACTTGTAACAGATCGGTTCTCTAAGCACAAAAGTCTGCAAAGCTTTGTTGTACTTTTGAGTTTTCTGTTCTCTGAATGTATTTCATTGTCAAGTGCTTGGAAACCACTTTGAAAACAAACAAACAAAACAGCTTAAAAAAAAAAAAAATCTCTCCAGCCTTTCTGCCTGCAGCCTAATCTGACAGTCACAAGTCTCCAGATATGTTCTTTAAAAATGTCTATGAATTGAGGATTAGTTGCCAGAGTTTTTATTTTATAATTCTGCCCCAGAAGCAGACACCTGAAAAGAGATGATTAAAAATTCAGCTTATACAGAAAGTTTAGGAACCTGAGTGAAGAACTCTAGATGAAACCACAAAATGAGTAAAAATATACGTAGTAAATGCAAATGAAGAATTCCCTTTGTCAATAAATTTTCTCAAGTTACAATTTATATTTTGCCTCCACAGCTAAAGGTATCATAACAATTTATCGCAAAATGGCATATTAAAAGCTCTCAAGGAAAATTATTGTACAGAATGATAAGAGGCTGCATTTCTGGCAAAGCTAGACAGCCATCATCCCAAATACCATCAGGCAGAAATGCAGGTGCTCAGTATGCGCCTAGATCAAACATTGCTAGAAGAAAAATTACTCTGCTCAGCAGGTAGAGAAAGATAATTTTACTTGTCTCTGCTGAAAGATACTAATTCAACCTTCAAAGTGAAAGAAAACACACTCACATCCAGGTAAAAATGCATATATCAAATTACACATTCTACTGTTGATAACTGAAAGCTTCCAAAAAAATTCCCCTATCTGAAAAACCATGCCAGAAGTACACATTTCTGGGAAACCAAGCAAATGGCCAATACAGCTGACAGTAAAGGCAATGAACACAGAAACAGAAGCTGAACTGCCTTTCTTTAGGACGGCTGATCCCACAGGCTTCAGTCTTTGACTTTAAAGCTAGCTGAGTAATTTAAAAAAAAAATTAATAGGATTTATTCGAGGGAGAAGGAGCTTGGCTGTTTTTCAACAGAGTAAATTCTTCCACCTCCTCGAGAAAATTTCCAAAGTTGAGACAAAAACCTCTAGTAATCTAGATGCAGGCTTTCCCTCTCTGTTTTATAACATGGCACCATTCCACTTTAAAAAAGATTTGCAGGACATGAATCACCAAAACTCGTTTATAAACAAAGACTGAGTCCCATTTGGGAATCTGGCTTTCCCCAGTTCTGAGGAATTAATTTAAAAATCTGCTATTTCTCTTTCTGAAAGCTGATAAAATAATTCAAGTTTCCTGTCTGCACCAAACGTCTTCTACTCTGCAGCAGAAGAAAAGAAAACAAAACAAAGACATGGTATTAATATATTATTCAGTAAATGTGCAGGAGTACACAAGAACTTTCAGTCCTATGAGACATTAGTTTTATTGGGGTCTTTTTGCTGTCAAGCACATGAAGAAAAATTCCCTCCTCACTGCTTCCTCTGGCTGCCAAACAGCAGCATCACCTCTGAGATACTGAAAGCCACTGCAGTGACTCTTGCAGGCACCCCAGCCTGCCTCTGCAAGGAGAAATCAGAAGTCTGGTGATGACCGAAGCTCAATGCAAGGATCAACACTTCAGCATTTCATTTTCAAAGTTCCTGGTCTCAAGCACCACATACAGAGGCAGGCATTTTAGCAAGAAATTTTACCAACAAGGATAAAAGTGCATCCCAGATAGAGTAAGTATGTCACCTGTCTAAGCTTCTAAGACCAACTTGCAATTGCACCTGCATTACAGTATTTTCAGTTCTTCCTTTTTTTTTTTTTTTTTTCTTTTCTGATTCCAGGACTGTTGGACACTATGGAAATGCAAATAAGCAAGCTGCAGACTGGGAGAGCTGCACATTATTTCCATGACTTGGTGTGGCTATTTGCATGAGAAGCACCTTTACCTGGCAAGGACATGAGATGATTAATTCATAAACAAGCACCACAACTCAAGAATGATTTTATGAAAGCATTTAGTACCTTTTGGAGAGCACAACATACACACATAACACAGCAACTGAGACCAGGATTTGCCCTTTGAAAGAAAGGAAAATACGTAGCAGAAGCAGACATCAAATACTTGGATCATAACAATGTATACAATTTTGAGATGGATTTGGAAAGTAAAATGGAAGACTCCTTCATGTTATTCATGTAAACCAAAATAAAACCCCACCAAACAAGAACACCAGAGAGACCACTGAGAAGAATACCCCTCCTGGGACTGATGAGCTGAGAGAAAAAAGCACAGTCATACTGAAGAGGTGGAGTGGTCAGGCAGAGAAATGGACTGAAAGGGCAATACAAAGCAAAGAAAGACTGTAGGAACCGATTTTTTTCTATCACAATCAAAAGGTAACTTATTAAGAGAGTTTTCTTGTTTTTCAAGCAAAATATACATTTTGCACATTTTGCCTTTTGTTCTCCCTGATTTATGCCTGTTTTCAAATAAACTGTATGTTAATTTAAAAACTCTTAGTCCTATTAGAGCAATTTTTTTCACGCATTGTTCAGTGAACTGCACACAAGAGTACTTCCCAAGCCAGGCATTGCATTTAATGTTCCTAGCGTGTATCACTCCTGGTTCTGGAAATTCTTGCATACCAATTAGTCATCAAGTATACGTTTCAATGCAAGCACACCAATGACTACTAGGAGCACACTACTGCTCTCCAGATGGTAACAACAAAAACCAAACTTCTGAGAAACACAGCAAACCTGAATACTACCAAAAACAGACCAAATATGTTTTGGGATATTTGTAAGCAATTGTAAAATTGTTCATGATTTATTGTCGTTATATATTAGGACAATATTATTATAGATTACCCTTAGGCCTTATTAGACATCAGAAAAGGCATGCTACAAAGGTCTGGACTGCAGTACAGTAAAGGTTGGCTTGACTCTGCAGTCATTTCCTTAGCAGGGTTTCTCTGTCCTCCTGCTGTTGAATTTCACCAAGTTTGTAAGGACACAGTATGCTGAGATTTCACCTCCTCGTCCTGACTGAAGTGAACCTGAGTAGTGTGTTCAAAGGTTACTGCAAGGGTGAGGGGACAGACAACACATTATCAGATAAGCCCAGCTTCCTTAGGAAGTCAGCTCAAATTAACAAGCACAGATTCTTCTGCAATAGAGGTGCAGATGGAAAACACCTAATCAGCCGAACAAAGAACAAAGCAAAGGGGTGAAGGTTAAGGGATGCTACTGGCCAAAAGAGAATTTTTGATTCTAGGTTATTGTGCTGTGCAGGAGAAGGAAACAGCTCAGAGTCACTTGCACACTTGGGTTTTAACCCATTCAAAAATTTTCTTGATACTTACTACAACTGGCAAATTAATATTGTACAGAGATGAAGGATGTACTTTTATAAATCTGATTCAGCCACACACATTTCCTGATATGCTTGAGTTTGGTGACCTCATGATCGACACACTTCCTTGAATTCTTGTGGTTTGCGACACAGCATGGAACAAGCTCGGTGAGCAAATGCACACAAGTCTGATTACTAAAAAAACCCTCTTAAGACGGCTCCAATGGCTACCTATTATGCCTTTTCAATACTTAATACAGGTGCAAAGCATAGGAAAAAATGCCCCCACTTTATTTTGGAATACATAAACCAATTATGCAATGAAAACACACAGAGAGGTTTCTCGCTTCTCTGGTGTCTATTGCATTTTACATAACTGGAAAAAAACATAATCAAATTATTTCCAAGCACATTTCAGTTTTGGAGGATACTATCAGCCATTGTTCACTTCTCAAAACAGCATGTCTTCAGAGGAAAATGTCATCTGCCCACATTGTCAACTGCACTTTACTCAATGTCAGGTTCAAGGGCCAGATCACATCACTCAGACTTTACAAAGACTGCAGACTAAAACTGCTGTTCCTCAGAAGAGTCATGTTATCTGCATAATTTTGTCCCTGCCAGATCTCTTCAGTTCATACAGCCTTATGAACTCACAAACATTAAAGAAGTTGACTTTATTAATGAGAGTTTATTTTCCTTTATCTGGAAATGTACAAAAACTTATTTTGAACTACATGACCTTTAATCTTCTTTCCATCACAGGAAAAGCCTAATTCGTTTTATAAGAGAACACTGATAATTACTGAAGCAATTCCAAGTGTCTTTTTTTAAAAAACCGGCAATGACCCAAGGATTGGAATCTTTCATTGTTTACAATAAAACCTGTGGTATTCAAATTATTTTTAAGATACAATGAACCAAATCCAAAGACAGTCTCTCTTCATGTGTACAAGGAGCACATAAGTAGATCAAATGCTGAAATGCTTTCACATTAAATAATATATTGAGAATAAAGAGCAACAGTTATGTGATATCCTTTTAGAGTGAATGTAAGGAATGAGAGTCACTTACGAGAAATAAATTGATTTTTTTTTTTAACGAATCAAGGAAATAGGCAATTCCTGGAACTACAGATCCATATTTTTCTGACAAATTCTTGTTGTTCTAATCTTTATTGAGACTAAAAGCTCCCATGAACGGTTGCAGTTCCTCTCTTAATAAGTATCTGACAAATTACATGAAGACATACTGCAGCATGTTATGATGTATTACCATCCTTCTACTGCGGTGGGCAAACACTTTCCTCTGCTTCACACACAGGTGGGCCCTCAATGTGGCCATTCCCCTTCCAGTCTTGACAAAGGAGGAAGGTGTACAACATAGTAGGACATCATCAGAACAAGTCAGTCCATGTGTAATTACATAGCAGTTGTATTTCCTTCATTTATTTTCTTCACATGCTGTTTTAATTATACTTTTTCCCCATGGACTTTTCCACTTATGCATATATACATGCATATCCCTCCTTTTAAGGCAGCAAAGTGTGGGAATTAAGTACTCAGAAATACAAATATAGATTTCTACAGTTGATGAAAATCAGAGCTGGTCTCTTTCCTAATTAACTCATAGACACAGGCTATAATAAATTTATATGAATCACCCATTTCATGCACCTACCTGGACTCACTCTCATGCCTGCTTATGATACCAGTACTCCTTCATTCTCTTGCTGCTCACAGCTTCCACTGGAGTCAGGGACCCAAAAGAAATGCAGGCACACTAATCCATCTGAGTACAACACTAGTCCACACTACTCTTTCTTTTCTGCTCTGCTCCTCTCACAGAGTTCCCTGCAAAGGGCTTATGGTCCACTTGTAGATCTTGTAGCAGCACAGCAACCCAGAGCCTCAATATAAACTGACCCTTTCATGTCATCCTTTCTACTCACCTAATAGATTTCGATACTGTCAAGAAACATACAGCCTCACCTCAGTTTTAGTGTGCTCCTTCACATAGCACTTTCTTAAGTGTCTTGCCCTAACCAAAACAGATCACTTATTGTAATGCCAAAGGCACAAGATGTAGTTGTTTCGCAAGTAAATTAACACCCAGCTTTCTGCTTCCAATTATTTAGACTGATCATTCAGTTTAGGCAGCATATTGTCTAAAAATAAAACATGAAGGGAAGTTCAAATTTTGTTTCCAATTTTTGCTAAATGACTGCAAATAAAATTCAAAGATAGACTGAAATCTCTCAGTCCACAAGAAAATATGCCAAAATTTACAGAGTTTTTCAGAATAATCTAAATGAGAAGATTATTTAGATTATTTTCTTAATAATCTAAATCCATATTTTGTCTGTTGGCTGGGTCTTTCTCTCTTAGAAAATTTCTTTATTTTTCTTGATGTAAAAAAATTTAACAGCCCTTTATGTGTTTCATGGAGGGTCTCAGAATAGAAAATACTGCTATAAAAGTACTTTGCAGGGATGTTGTCCTGCTTTCAACATAAATAAACTGGATAAAATAGTATAGCAAACTCTGCATCATTAAAATAAGGCTCAGAAAAAGAAATAAAGCAATGAAGATATGAACATTTTAAAATAATACACATGATGGCTAGGATCCATGATTTTTACTGCTGCAAAATAAAACAACGCTTTTCAGCAATTTCTTTTAGAAGTTAAGAAAATCAGAGAATTGAGTCCCTGTAAATAACCCACCAGCAACTGCTGAGACAGCAGCATCTGCAAGGGTAATGATGCTGCACCTCATTTAAAATTGAAAGCAGCTCATACAAGATTGAGACTGCTACTAATAAGACACAGAGTGAGTCAGTTCCACAAGTCTCTTCTGACATGATTCATGCTTAGAATAAGAAAACTAAACAGAAATTTTCAAGGCTATATTTCACATCTTCACACCACTTTCACATGACCATCATTATAGCATCTGTAACCTGCATCTGCCTCTTCTCCTTTAATACTCCCTTGCAAGTGAGATTCACCTCCTGAAGTTCTCTAATTTTTTCTCTTCTGAAAGGTGATTATAAAAAAGGGCTGAGAAGAGGAAAAAACAACCTTGGATTTTACATACATAAGTCATTCCAACCTTTCTATCTATGTTTAACAGGGTTCTTCCTTCCTGCTATTATTAGTAAATCTCACAGTTTACTTCTCTCAGTATTGTGCTGGCAGATAAAGCACAAAAGAAGAAGCATTTCTTACTTACTAGCTTCTGACACCAACAAATTCTGTATACCTACACAGCAGAATGGAAAAACCCCTTCCTGTGGAAGGCTGTTCATCACATTTTTTCATGCATTGTTGCTGATATGTTTAACGTTTTTGTTTCACAAGTCAGCAACGAAGCAGCTATTGTTTCCAAAGTGCTGAGCAAGTCTGACTGCAGGAGCAAGATACGTGCAACAATTCTCAACGGTCTCTCTGGTGGCTGCAGACTAAGGTGGCCAGACATGGAGAAAACGTAGGGGCAAGGGGAGCCTGAAGAGCTGGATAACTGGAGACCTCAAATCTGAGTGCAGTTATATGAATCACACATTCTGTTTCAGTTTCTTTTTAGTTTCTATTCCAGTATTCTATTCCTTAAGAAAAATTCTACTCTTCATGAATCTAGTCAGGTCCATCCAGACACACAGCAGATGATGCACAAGGCCAAGCACATCCTTACAAGTTCACCTGTCTAAATCCAGAGACTTTTAAATGCAGAACCTTTAATTTTATGGCATGGAACACCAACAAATCATTATTTCTTCCTTGTGTGAAATATTCTTCTACAAAAGCTCATACCAATCTCACCCTGAAGCAAGTTATTACAACTCACAAAGCATTATAAAAATAGCACCACCTCAAACATCTTTGGAGAGTACTCTGCTTTTCCCATTTCCGCAACTTCCCATACTAAAGAGCTATTCACAGAATTGGCACATGGACTATAAATGCAAAACATATTTAGACGTCAATACTTATGCCTCAGGGATATAAGTATTTTACTTTAGAATATTATATACAGGAAGTATTTGTAAACCACAGGAGAAGAGCTTAAAAAGATCAGATACCCATGTAGGTATTAGGAATGCAAGTGACAAATAGCTTATTTTGTCAAAAAAGGAAAACTCAAAAAACTAAAACCAAATCAATACAAGTGACTAGCATTAAATATGGCAAAAGTTAATGGTCATTACTTCAAAAGAAGAGATCGAGTGGAGGTAATTTTTACCAATAGTTGTTAAATTCTTAAAGTGACCATCAAAAAGCTGAGTTTTTGATTGCAGCATCTTATTCATCTTTGTTCTCAGGTCTCATGAAACAAGCTGCTAAATGCTATCAGAGATCACCTGTGTCCTCTGAGGAGAGGGTATTTCACAGCCGAGGAGTGCTGCTCATGACTAACTCATTCATGCAAGATAATAAGCCTCAGTAACCACATATATACACATACTGCTCTGGAATTTGCAAACACAAAAGTATATGACTAATTCTAACTTATGAATGAGGGTATGCACAAACTCACATTTGCACTGTTGGCTGGAGTCCAACTGCAGGAGTTCTTTCCTTAGTCTTTGGTACAGGAGAGCTGAATGCTGAACTGGACAGTCAAATGAAGCACCTGAAGTTGAAAGACTCATATATAAACCATTGCTAAGAATGCTACACTTGAGGACCACTGAGAAAAGAAATTTTAAGTGTATGTTCTGTGTTTGAGTTTTAGGAGAGGAAAATTAACACTATTTTGCTGAAAGCGTGTTAGTGACCTAATTCTACAGCAGCTATTGTAATGCTGAGTGCTTGCTCCCATTTCTGTCTACAGTAATCACTGCCCAAATTCCAACCCAGAACTACCTACTGATTAGCAAGCATGCATCCACCAGGGCAAAAGGATAGCAGACAAATATCTAGCGTTTTCAAGGATACATTCTTTTCATATTAACTCCAGCTGCATCACTCACTAGTTGAAATATGAAGAAGGAATAGGAAAACATTCAGTTTTCAAAGTATCAGTTATCACAGTTCAAGCAAATAAATACATAAAGATACTGAAAATAAAAGTACTAACAACTTTTTCTGTATAGATCAAGCTATCTTACAAAAGCCATAGATCCAAAAGACAAGAGTAAAACTAGCCATTCATTAGCAATGGAAACAGTTTCATCCAAAGTACAAAGTCGATTTACACTCAGGATCAAATTAATACTTTGAACAGTTTGGGTCTGTTGTTGCAAAGGCTAACACAATGCAACTATTTAGTTCAGAGAGGTAACTTGGTCACAATTCTCAATTACCTACACAGAGAAAGGGTTTAAATTTAGCCCACCATAAAAGACATGAGAGGAAATGCCATGTAGTAGACTTTCACTGAAAAATGAAAGTTGTGAAAAGTAAAACTAATTAAGTATTGGCAAAGGTTTTCACGCAAGAAGTGAACTGGTTGAAATAAGATTAGATATATTACTAAGAAATTTTAAATATGGGTTCAATGCAAGTCATCCTGTATTAAAGCCTTCAGTTCACATTACTCCAGTGTCAGACTAGATTAGCACAAATATGCACAGATCTCACTTTAATATGGATTTTAATGATGAAGGAAGACAATATGCAACGGACAAAATACAGACTTTGACGTAAGACTTAAAATAGGGTCACATAACATCTTGCTGGATTTACATCCAGACTGACCCTGTCTTTTGAAATATATGGCAACATTTGGTCAAAGATTTCCCATCATCTTGATAAAAGAAACAGACCAATCACATTTAATTTGGAGAAGGCTGTTCTATATTGGGAACTGTGACAATGCTGCTCTAGCAGATGAAACGTAAGTTACGTGCCTTGAGACCTGTGCACTTTAGACTTCCCACAGCCATGACCTTTAGAATTGTGTGGAGCAGGGGGAAGGAGGACAAAAGGAGCAGGTAGACTCTAGGGAACAGATACTATTATCCTCACAACCAGGAGAAGTCCTAAAAGAGTTTGACATTTATGTTCACCTCACACATACAGTACTTCGGTTCTTGCTGCACATAACGCAACACATCACTGAAGTTTGCAATATAAATAAAC
This sequence comes from Sylvia atricapilla, assembly GCF_009819655.1. Classification (NCBI taxonomy): domain Eukaryota; kingdom Metazoa; phylum Chordata; class Aves; order Passeriformes; family Sylviidae; genus Sylvia; species Sylvia atricapilla. Next base: position 71,098,712 of record NC_089174.1, read on the forward strand.
AAACCACTTTTTTTCTTTTCTCTCACTTCCTCTCTTTTTTCTGCCTAGGATTAAACATTAGAAACTTATCTCCTTGGTTTCACTCCAGAGTATCTGTAAAAACCTCAGAGGTCAAACATCTCTTGCTGCAAGTGTTGAACTTGATTCAAAACCTGAATTATTGTGAAAATTAGTTATAATTGGAATACTTGTAACTTACATTCACCCTCTGGGCTTCAGAATCTGCAGAAGCTCCACCTATAATACTGACCATTATAATTTTCTTCTGAAGTTCATTCGATTTAGGAAGCATTTTTGCTCTGCAGTAATATTAAAACCCACTATTTGAAATAGATATTTTGAAGCTCTGTCCTCACTGATTTTATACTTAAGAGAGGCCATTAGATCACCCAGTTCAAGAAGGGCAAAATCACGGTCTACCATACAAACATAGTTACATCACATGATGAACAGCACTGCTGTCTTGGCACAACAGCTTCTGGATGACTGTGCTAAGTCCTGTCTGGAAAGGAGAAGGGCTGCCAGGCTAAGGCAGATACCACCAAATAACCCAAAACGCTACTGCTTGCCCAGACCTGCGCCAGATTGAGCAGAGCCAAGACTCTTTCACTTGTCCAAATTTCCCTTTTCTCTGGGCTCTCCAAGGCATGTAGGATGTGCAACTCCCAAATGTGCATGTGATTTGAAATAAAGGTATAGAAAATTTGAATATCAGATATTCTCAGACCACCCTGATGGACTGCAGTGTGGAGGCGTGTTCACCCACAGCCCAACTGCTGCAGATGGGCTCACCTTCACACTGTTTGAGACAACTCTGGATCTGGATGAGAAAACTGTGTAGCAATTGGCCTGGGTCACCATCTGGCTCCAAAACAGCTTTTTCTGTGCTTCTGTGTTCAAAGTGTTTGAAATTAAGAAAGAGCAATTTTTAAAGCTTTAGGCTGAAACGTGTGTTGTGCCCAAGGGCACAATGTGGGGGGCATTCAAGGGCATCAAGCCAGCTGGGAGAGAGCTGGCTTGCTCTAGCCAACCTTGCCATAGGCCATACGCACACCATCCAGAAAAAATGCTTAACAGTGCCTGAGCTACATACAGCCAACCGAGCCTGCATTTCCCCTTGGAGGGAAGTAACTGATTTATTCAGAGAACAAAACTAGCTTAAGTGGATGGCTGAAGCCCAGAACTAGAACATGGACCATTTCTGAGCCAGACTGACAGTGTAAACCACCCTCAACCACTCCTGTTACTTGTACTTTTATTATACCTTTAAGCAACTTGTGCAATAATGACAAAATTATGCAAGCATAAGAAACATTCCAGCATACTTTTCAGACAGTGTTTATCACCTAAAGAAAACACTCAAGCACATTGCTTTATTTAAATTTCATGATTACACACTACAAATTACCAGGCAACCTTGATATGAAACTATCAAGGTTCAGTAAATATCATAAAGCTGTTATCAGTGCAGCTGTAGGTACAAAGCAAGCACAAATCACACCTCTCTTTTTGGAATATATGTATATTCCAAAAGAAAGTACTTATTGACTGATTATCAAAATGCAGTAAGCTATACTGGCAGAGAACACTAGCATAACATTACTCATCAATATCAACAATCCCCCTTCAAAACAAATGAAAACACCCCTTCCTCCCCCCCCCCCCCCAAAAAAAAAAAAAACAAACACCCAAAAAACTCCAACAAAACCCAAACAAACACCCCGCAATCATTTTCTAACCAATGATACTCTATCACTGAAACTAGCTGACTGGAAAGAGAATGCTGCATCATAAAAACCTCAAGAAACCTACTTTATCTGTCTAAGGAAATTTCAGGAGACTGAGGCTGGCTGAAAGAATGTACTTTTGGTCTTGCAGTACTCTGCCCATGAACCGTGGAGTATACAGACGAGAAAGGAGACTGCTCTCTGACAACATTTGGCCCAATAGAGGGGGGAGGTGGTGCTAAACCCCAACCTGCCAACACAGCCATCCATCTTCTGCTGTGGGCTGTCTGAGGGTCTGATTTTTGGCAGGGTAGAAAGTGAGGCAGAAGGAGCAGGGAATTGCCACAGTGCTGTCCTTGTTTCCATGACATGTGCTTTTATAACTTGTGCTCCCTGAGGTAAAAGACACAATTTGGCCTCAACAGCTGACAACTCAGCAGTTCTCTGCCTGTGGGATAAGCTGGTTCTGTTGTAGCAACAGTTGACCTCACTCCAGTGCCAGCTCCAGACAGTGCACAGAAAGGAGGGGGGACATATGCCTTTCAAAACCTTACACCCTGACCAACATTCATACCATTGGCTTAGGAGTTATTTTTAGCCTAAGCACTTTCTGCTTACAGTGAAACCTGGTACTAGGAATGATTCCAAGAGACAGCAGCAGGGAAAGGCAGACAGCAGCAAAGTGGCAAAAGACTCTGTTGAGCTTCTGCTGCTTGCAGGAGTCCAAGGGCCTTACAAACACACAGCAGCAGGGCTCCCACAGTCTGTAAATGTTCCAGATGAAGGAGGATTGCAGCGAGCAGCAAAAAAATTATGATGTGTATGAAAAACAGACCCCGGATATATTTCCCAGGGACAGATAAGAACTTCCAAAGATCATTTACTCTAATTAAAATCTGCTATTTTGTAAGTCAGTAAGGAAGGAAGGCAAAGAACACAGGGGACTTTCTGTGTTTTCTAGTGATAGATATCCTAGCTGCCTCTCAATCCCTGAAAACACACATAAGAAAATAGGTCTGTTCATCTAGGAATTTATATGGCCCTCATCATTGCCATGCTAATCACTCTGGAGAAAATCCATACGATTCTGGAAGACGATCCCTGAAGACATTTAAGCGCGTATAAAACCCAAACTTTGGATGCTTCAACCTAAAAGAAACATGTTTGAAAATCTCATTTAGCTGCAGGTAAACATTAGAGAGAAAAAAAAATAAAAGGAGAGGTGATAAAATTTGTAGGCATGAGAATGCACAGATGCAATCTCATCTTTGACAGGGCCATACCACTTGCCTGATGCTTAAACACTCAAGATTCACAAAGCAATTATTCCCTGCTCATATCTGCTGACAAAATGACCACAGAACCAAAGAATCACGTTCCAAAGAAAAAAGCTGTTGCTTTTGTTTAAAGACATGGGAGAAGAAAGCAGCAGGAATGTTCCTCTTTTTGAGGCAACCCAAGTCACTGCAGCACTTGTGAGAGTATCAGAAACACCTCCAGGCTACTCAAATGACAGATGAGTCAGGATGAAGACTACAGCCCTTTTGTCGATGGTATTTCTCTCTGAAGCTTAAGTAACCACTGACTCAATGTAACACTCATGTTCATGTCCTTGAGAGAGGGCACTCACTACAAGTGCAGGATCGTGATCTCCAGATCTTGGTCCCAAGGATTTTTTTTTCATCTTTTATACTGAACTGTTTATGGAACAAAATGTATCAACCAGCTTTGGAGCACAGGGCACTTCTCAAGTCTTATCTAGAAGCAATTTATTTTTCTTATTTTTAGAAAGAAATTCGATGCCTACCAGCAAAGAAGTAATCATAACTATATCTCAGGGGAAAAGAAAAATATAATCCATCTGCATCAGCCTTGTGATATATGGCACTCTGCAAGATAGAGTCAGAATTCACAAACATCTAGGTTATTTAAATACATCTTTAAATATACCTTTTCATAAACCACAAAATTTGCTGTCAGACACTCACTGGATTAAGCAATCCAACATTCATACTCTAAAAGAGCTGTTGCTCATTTAGAGATTCATTTAATTATTCTGTTCTAGCATTTCCTATGCACGTTAATAAATTCAAATATTTTTAAAACATTTTCTAAAGCCCTGAGATGCATGATGCTGAAATAGATGTGACCTTACAGCCAGAGATTGTAACTCGACAAGGACTTGAAATTAAAGTCCTATGAATACCTGCTAGAGTAGCAGCAGCAGCTTTGCCACCTGTGAAAAAGTATTCCTCTCTGAGAAGAGCATCTCCACCCATATGGCAGTTCCCGTGTATTCCTGATTTGCCTTCGGCAAGTCTGTGAGTCTATGCCCTCACCTAAAGGTTAAGTCTCTCCCTTTCCTCAGCACACCTGTAAAGGGATTTTTCACAATCTAACTCACAGGTAATACTTGCCACTGGTTGCTCTAGGTGAGTACAGTGGTGTGTTTGGAAAGTGCACAATGGAAACTGTTATCATTTGGTAATGTTGATAAAAGTTTGAATAGGTGAAACAGCAATAAGATGAAAGGACGCAAAGACTTAGTAAACAGAAAGCAAACAAAATCAGGTGATCTACTGAATCCCTAAAAGTTATATTCCAAACCAGCTCTGACTTTGTGATTTTTAAACTTTCCTTTTGTGAGCTTCTGCAACATTTTCCAGGGTGGATCACACCCTTGCAGTCTGTCTTTTCTTAGACTTCTCCGAAGTAACCTGCAGACCCATCTCCAGCTAATGGCCAGCAACTCATGCTGAGAAATAACAACCAAGCGCAGGTATGATGCTTGCTACTAATTCTGTGGATATACTCAGGACATTTGCTCCTGTCTTCCACATCCAAATCCTTCCCCTCATTCAAAGATAATTTTTGTTTTGATCTTGATTCAAATCATGGCTGAACCCAGGAGACTTCTGGGTCTATTCTCACCTTTACGTATAGAAATCAACAGAAATCAAAGCTTATCTTTATCACCAAAATCATGCAGCATAAAATGGTTAATAAGCTAAGGACAAGCACAGACTTTTTACAGATCAAGGCATTCATGCATTCTTCCCTACAGGATGTACAAAGCTTTATACATAAAACACGTGGACACTGATGGATCTACACCAAAAAATCATACTGTCTCAGCTGGCACTGCCACATGCTGATTTGAGAGGGAACATGGCATGACACAGAGTTTAATCTTTCTCACAGCTACTAAACCTGCTTAGTCTTATTAGCAGTCTGGGTTCATGCTGTGGGGTTGAACTAAGGGTTCAGGAAGAATTTAAAGAATTCTTCTGTAGTAAAGGAGAAAATGCAGAATGGACCTCCAGGTGAGATGCCAAAGGCAAGTCACACTGCCTTATTGAGGTAACAAGCTGAGTTTCAAATACAGCAGAAATCTACCCAATTCCCAGGCTTTCCTGAAAGAAATTTGACATAACGTGGCCTTAATAATGGAATGTAAATATCTGACTACTTTTGCAATGGTGATTTTAAGTGTGAAAGTCTGCCAAAAAGAATCAGTGGCAATCCCTACACAACAGCTCACCATCCCACCTCTCCTCAGAATTAGGTGAATCTAATACCTAACCAGATCTTCACTCCCATTCATAGCAAACTTCGCAGGCATTCACCACCAACGACAAAGTGAAAAATAAACGATGCATATAACCAATTTCTACCGAAGAAACACACAGCATGACAGCACAACATAGTCGATTCAAATTTACACACTGAATTTTAACAAGGGAATAACGTTCTCTTCAGAACTGCCTCAAAGGTTTGGAGAGATCGTTTTCAAACACGGTATCGACACACATTAGAAATTCAATCACTCAAAACAGACACAGCTACCACTGCGCCAGTCCCTGTACAGCCAGTGTGCGGCAAGGCGCCCGGCACGTCTGGATGCTCCCCAAACGCAGAAGGGGCTTTAGAGTCCCCTCTTAAGGACCATCTTTCAAAGGGGTGCTATTTATTTAAAAGTGAAATAAAATAATAACAAAAGAAGGCATAAATAGTATTTACCCGCTGCTCAGTCCTCGAGCCAGCCAACCTGCCGGCCCGCAGAATGAGCTGTTGACAAAACACAGCCTCTATTTAAGTCGCAGGCTCCGGGCAGCGGCAGAGAGGAGCCGCGGTCTCCCCCCGCGCCCCCGAGGGAGGCTGCCGCGGTCTGCTCCCGCACCGGCTCCGACCCCCGCCGCGCCCCCGGCGCCGCCGCCACCTGTCCCCAGCCGCGGCCGAGCCCCGGCCGAGCCCCGAGCCGCACGACAGCACCGGGCAGGCAGCTGAGGGGCTCTCCGAAAATCCCCGCCACCGCGCTGGGGCCCGGCGGGGCTGCCAGGCCCCCCCCTCCGCCCCTCCCGGCCGGCACCTCCCCGGGGCGGGCAGAGCGAGGGAGGGATGGAGGGAACATCCATCATCGCGCCCCTCGGGCCGCCCCCTCCCAGGTGCGAGCGGCCGGGAGCGGGCGCCCGGCGCGGTCCCGCACTCACCCGGCGCCGCCCGGCCGTGCCCTGAGGGGGCCGCATGCCGCGGGTGCGCGGGCGGTGCGCGGCGCGGCCCAGCTCTGGCGGCAGCAGTGCGCAGCGCCGACAGGAAGGAGGGATGGAGCCGCGGAGGGAGGGAGGGAGAGAGAGAGGGAGGGAGGGAGGGAAGGATGGAGGAGCGGGGCTGGCGGGCTGCCCGCGGGAGGAGCCTGCGCCGCGCACCGCCCGCCGCCGCCCCCGGCCCTGCCCCGGGCACCGCCGCCTCCCGCCGCCCGGCGCGGCCCGGGTCTGCCGGCCCCAGGGTGCCCGGCGCTGCGGGCTGGCCGGCCCCTGGGCCGTGGGGTGGGGGCCGGCATGTGGCTGGGTCCCCAGCGGGCTGTGGCGGGTGTGCTACGGGGAGGGTGAAGGCGCGGATGTCATCTGAGCCTTTCGGGTTTTCTCTGTGGCACGGTCAAATATTCCTTATAGAAAAGTACCTTGAATACTTCCAGCGCTGCCAGACCTCCAGGGTTGGACGCGGTGGGCCTGGCCTCACAGGCGCAGGCCATTCTTGATTGGTTTTATGTGTGTTTGCCACTAGTTTTTGAGGTCTGAGACTTGACCTCCGACGTTTCTTTGAAGCCGCAAGTGTCGCAAGTCAGCCTCTCTTTTAAATTAAACTTTAAATCCTCACAATCCCACAGTCTCAAGAGTCGGGCAATTTAAAAAAAAATATGCCACGAGACCCATAAAATCAGAAGAGTTGGCAAGCCTGTGGCTCCTCTCCTGTGCCCCAGTCAACCACAAGACAGTGGGGAGAAAAAGTGAGTGCTGGATTTTCCTTGTGTTTTTTTCTGCCAATGTTTTCCTAGTGCCGTTTTCCAGGTTGCTGCAGATTGTTTGTGTCACAACCCAGATGACAGAAAACTGCAAATATTTGCATAGAATTCCTGATCCAGGCTTGTGTCCTGTGGTGGCTAAGTAGATGATTTCAGGCCCCAAATCCAGACTCTCCTGCACATTGCCTGCACATTGCACATATGTTCACTTAGACTTTCTTCTGTAGAGGAGAAATCTGCCACTGTTCTATCTCCTTTCCAGCAGTCTTGTGCAAACAGAACTGAAGCTTCAGTAGACCAGCAAGATGCATGTGAACCTTGAGTAATGCATCAAAATATGCGATTTCAGATCTGTTCTACCTCAAGAACTTGGCTTCAGACCTTGAACCCTGAGACACTTGTCTGTGTTTTGGTGTGTGTCATCTCAACAGGAAGGATTGAGTCTCCCTATATACCTGTCATTCCTGGATTATTTTTAACCTGATATGAAGAGAAGCCATGGGCTGTGAATCCCAAGCAGAACATTGATGCATGTTGAAACACTCACAAAAACTCCAAGGATGGACAGACTTCAAAACAAGAACCCTATTAGGGATGTTGACTTAGTAGGTTTAAGCAGTTGCCTTTCCAGCACATCAGTCATCCTTTCACAGTACCAAATCTCTCCTCACTGGAAAGGATGCTGGATGGCTGATTTTGTGTGAAAACTTCACGGAGGTTTGATATGTCAGCTGCCTAACAACATTTTTCCATTTACTTCCCATTCTAGCCCAGAAGTCCTTCTACTTTCTTTCACACAGAAGCAGTCAAATCACAAGGAAACTGGAAATACACGTAGCACCACAAGGTTTGAGCAGAAAGTGGACATTTTACTATATGCACTTCTTCAAGGGAGGACTGCCTCTGTCGTTTCCAGATCTCATTAACTGGTGACCTCTCTAGAGTCTGCATCTAAGTTTCATGAGGATGTAGCATGCACTTTGTGCCATGGATGACACACATGAGTGCAGGTTTCCAGCCAGGAAAATGACACAAGAACTGTTTTTAAAAGTCATTGAAAATGTTAAATGAAATCGTTCCGCCTTCCTTTTCTGCAGCTCATGTGATTTCAACTTTAATAAAGGCTCACAGACATCTCACTTGTCAGAAAGCCCTGTACTATATGCATGATACCATCAGTAGTGGCAGAAGATTGGGCAAATTTTCTAGATCACAAAACCAAGCAAGAGTAATTTTTAATATTTTCTATTTTTAATTAGCCAGATAGCTTCCCTGTAATTCACAGACATTTCATACAGGAGCTATGCGTATTTGAAGTTTTTTTTAAGCAGAAAAATGTGATTGTGAAATTAGAAGAGGCTTCCAGGACAAAACAGGGAAGGTTCCTGAAGTTGTTTTAATGTTTTGATACTGTAATAATGAGTAAATTTTCAGTACTTAATTGGAAGTTAAGTGTTCAATTTACAAGTCTGTATAGCACAAGTTTCAAGATGATAGACTACAGATGGTTGGTATCACTTATCTCTTCTTTTATGCAGTGAAATGTGTTAGTTTTAATATAAACATTCCCTAGACAAACAAGTGGCCTAATTACCCTGCTACTTCTCATCTGCAGTAAATATGCTATGCATGCATCCAGTCTCATCATGACATCTTCTCCATAAAATATCATAGCTGTTACATTTTATGAGGAAATTTATCTGTGTAGAGTACATACATGAAGGCCATTTATTTTGTTTCCTGCCTTATCTCTGTTTTCCAGAAAACTGAAGGACAGATGCTGGAACGCACAACTGTTTCTTTATATAGTCAGTGTAGGATTTTGTCATTGATGTCAACAGCTGTTGACATCAATGGAAGGCTGTGCCTTTCAACACTAATATTTTGGACATTGAGAGGGAAAGGTTTAAGTCACTCTGGAAAGTAGGTTAGCTTCAGTTTATCTTAGTCTATCTCAGGGCTTATTATTACTTAAGAGAACAACAGATCTGCTGTCTAAGTCAGAAAAAGTTCTTGAGGGATGTAGTTCTAAAGGAAAGTGAGAAGTCCAGCTAGGGCATTTTCATTAATGAGAGCTTCCTGGAGCCATTTAGTCTTGTGTTTAAGGGTGTGTTGGTTATTTATGGCAGAGAAAAGGAACGGATGTGTTGATGTTCTGGAACTTTTCCTTTGTGCATTGTTTCCCATTTCACAGTTGTATTTGGCACCCACTTTCCTCCAGCCAATAAAGAATATTAAAGAACTTCCTTTGCTGAGAAGTTGTATGCACATTTTGCAAACCATACAGTTTAACCAGAAGTTGAAAGGTAGTACTTCTACCAGCGTTTACAAAAGCCAGAAATTGCAAATATATAGTATTGCCAGCAAAGGTCTGCCAATGGTTGTTTTTATGGGCTATCAGTTCCTGTTTTCTTTAAAACGAAATTATATAATACAACCAACAAAGCAAATTTGGGTCTGACTGAATGTGTTCAGGAAGGCCAATAACAAAACTCAGATTGGCTGTGATAAACGCAGGAGTAACCTCTGCTCATGCCAAGAATAACCTTGAGTACTGAGGATAGTGCATGTATTTTTGTGCACTTAAAAAGCAACTGTTCTTTCCTATGGAGTCTCAGTGGAAGCATCTCTTGTCATGCTGACACAGAGCTTTTCTTGGAAATGAGGACACTGACCCCAGAGAAATAAACTCTTGGTAATTAATGATTTTCAAATACAGAGCATTTTCTTCATCATAAAGACCTCTGCCTGTAAAACCAGGGACATGTTGGCAATATATTGCTAAAGGACATAAAAAAAATTCCCTGATCTCTCTTCTCTGCAGAAAAACCATGTAGCCCATTGTGGTTTTTGTGTTTGCAGGGAGAAGCAATGAAGGACTTCAATCTACTGACCTGCACTAACTTTGATAATGCCATGAATTTAAAAAGAAATAGGAAGAAGAACACTACTTGCCAAAACCAATTAAATTTAATGCCCTCGCATTCCTTTCACTGGGAAAAAAAAATCTACCTCAGATGCCTGGGAAATACATGGTGTTGAAATCCTGAATTAACTGCCAGTAATAGGACCCTTATTGTTGGCAGTGAAAGTAAAGCTTCTCCCATGCATTACAGAGGTGATAGGAGATGGATTACATTGCAACACATTGCCAAATGCCAAGATCTTTTTGTCTAACCGGGGCATTTGTGTGTAGGATGGAGGATGAGGGTACCAACTGTTGAGTCTTCACTGAGTACTTGGGTCTATCTTCACTGGCAGCAGCAAACAATTATTTTGAACAGGTCTTTTGTATTTTCTTGAGTGAAACAGCTGTGCAATGACCTTGCCTCAGACCCTTCCTTGCCTTACTCTAACAGAACTTCCGGAAAAGTTTCTGCCAATCCCCTTATATCCTTATTTTCACATCCTTATGGCTACTGTCTGCCTTCCTGTTGAGAAGATGTCATCTGAGCTCATGTTATCAGGCCATAGTTTTGGGAGGGTGATGAGTAGCCTATGGTAAGGGAACTGATCTTTTGATCTTACCTTGTGATCTTGATGTAACCAGCACATTCCTCACCATCCCTCCATTTGAGTACAGTTGTTCATGCCCATTCGTGTCCAGTAGTGTTAATGCTTTCCACCCTTGCTCTAGTGTGGCTTCTGATGCTCCCACAAACAGGCATTTCCATTTGTATTTCATTCAGCTAAGCCTTAATACCCTAGTTAAACATGTCTACAGGGGTTACAGTGAGCTGGTGCCTTAGAAGGGACTTGGTGCTGAAGTTCCCCTGCTAAAACAATCTCCATGCTGTAACCAATTAACAGCTGCAGGCTTGCTTTTCAATCTAAGCACTTGTGCTATCCTGGAGGTGGTTATACGGCTGTGTAAAATACAGCACATGCTTAATCATCATGTTGGATGCATCATATTTCTGAGTCTAATACAATAGCATGAGAGGTCAGTTGTTGAGACAGTGGTGTAGAACACAGAATAGATCTTGGGAAGGATTAAAGCTAAATATACATTTTTGAAGAAACACCAACAAATGGTAACAATCTTGCTGACTGTGGAAGAGTTGGTGGAGTCAGTCCTAGAGCTAAGATTTATGGATATGAAATTGAAGAGGTATATTTTGTACAGTAGTTGAAGGGCCTAATTACACAAGAAAAAGGAGGATTTATGAGAGTCAAAAGCAATTTATATTTGTAATAGCCAGAGAAACATGGAAATCTGAAAACAAAAGATACCAAGAACATCTCAGACATTCACGTGCTTGTAATTTTACGACGCCCTTCACTGGCTCCCTGACAGCAGCATATCACATTCAAATGTCCTGTCATGTTCTGTGCAAATTTCAACTATGCTCCTTATTTCACAACTATTTGTCACTGTTGTGTTGGCTCTTTTTCCAGTGCAGTGCCTTTCCCATCAGTCACACTTTTCTGATCATGAATTTATCAGCTAGATATTGCCATGCTTTATCTATTTCTAAGAGATCTCACCAAGAAATGCCCTCTATACTACAAGGCTTAGTAAGTTGTTGCTTCAGATTTTCTGTGCATCAGTCCATGGCCTGAACATGTCTGATGAATGTTGGATGAATTTGAAGTACTCTAAGCTGTTATGAACTTTAGATGCACTCCAGAGCTGATCTACACATCAACAGGAGCCATTCAACCATAATTCATGTAAATTCAAGCTGAGCTTGAAGTTTCAGTGAATCCCAAGTAAGTTGCTCGAATTTTCAAAAATCTCATTGCACATAGCCTCCAGGCAGCAACATCCTCTCCCCATACTGAACTGTATCCAGGGAAAGAAATACGACTTCTCCAGCACTATCCTTGGACAGAGCTCTTAGCCACTCACTGCTTGGAAGAAAATTTCTATGCATCAGCATAGCAGTAGTGAGACAAAGAGCTCAGCTAGAGAAGCAGTAGAGATATGTAACAAATTCTGGGCCTGACTTAAATACTGGGTTTTTTGTTTGTGTTTAATTTATCCTTGTTAACAACAGTTCTCTTGTGGGCTAATAAAAGGTCTGCATTGCAACACAAACAGAGGTGCTAACTTTAGTAAAGCAGGTAATTCCAGCATGTTTGGAAGTCAGGTTGAAAGAAGTTTTCATAAAAGCAGGAAATCGTTTACATAAGGTTAATTTTTGCAGCAAATTCTGTACCTATTCTAGGAGTTTCCATCAAGGTGGACCTATTTTTGTTTCCAGCTTTGTTTTTGTTATTGTACAAAAATAACTCTATAATGGCATACAGTTCTAACCTATCGACTTAATTAGATGTCTGTGTGCATCCGTACATCCTCCTATCTGGTGTAACAAGCACTTTTGTTTTCAGTAGTTTGGAGACTAATGGCAATTGTAATTTTCCTCTGCATAACTTGGTAAAGCCAAAGCAGCTGCCTGCAGAGGGCCTGATTTGTTATAGCATCAGTGCTGCAAGGCTGAGCTTCTTCAGGCAGAGAACAAATTTCTGCAAAACACTTTTTAGAGCACATGTAGACAGCAGTGGATACAACAGAATTGTATGTACATGCTGAAAATTGTGTGACATAGCATGCTTTGTCTTGTTCTCATTCTTGGCCAAGAATGGGAACAAGATTGGATGTCTAGGATGTCTAGGCAGCTTCATTCCCCACTGGGGTCAGATGAGATGCAGACCAGCCAGGAGTCACAGAACCACATTTGTCAGCACTGAGCTAAAATGGTTTCACATTCACACTTGTCTCTGTTCTGCCCTCCCTGCTCTGAAATACAGCTCACCTGGGAGACTGCAAAGCACATTCTTTAGACAGGTGCTGTGAGTGCATGAGGCACAGGCTCATGCATGTTAATAAGTTGATGCATGTGTTGGCCTAGATTAGGGTTTGGCAGGTACTTTTTCTGCCATCAAGTACGAACTTCAGCATCCATCATCCATTCTGTGATCCTGCATTGTGTTAACATAATGGTTTGTGTACATCCACACAGTAAGACAGACTGAGGAAACAATTATATCTTCTTTTTTTTTCTTTTTTTTTTCTTAACCTCATCTCAATTTATTTTTTAACTGAATAGATTTCCTTCTGTGAGCTACACTGAGTGCAAACATCAAGCCTCTGGATGGCTAGTAGAAGGTAGGAATAAACAGCCAAGGGCAAAGGTTAAAGGGCTGTAGGGCTGGAATTGACATCTGAGGGCAGAAGCTGAAGGAGCACTCCTGCTGTGTGTCAAACCACAGTCCGGTGCTTTAGGCTGACCTTAGTCTGGTGGAAGTGCTGAGTTCAAACTTCAGCTTTGTCCCTTAGCCATTAGGTTGCAATATTTCAGGCACAGTGAGGGACTCAAACACACTTGCAATAGCCAGGATGAACTGACAGTAGGAACCCGAGGTAAAAAAGGAACTTGCCTTCTGTCCATTGTCTGAAGCATCATAGTTGAGGGAGTTGTTCTTAGTTCCAAAGATCATCAGGACTCTGCTCTTTGTGAGCCCACATCTGAACCTGACAGCAGTGTTCACCCTCCACAAAACTCTATAACCGACTCACTTGGATGCCCACTGGGACAGGGAAACTAACTTACATGATTCTGAGGAGAACATACATGCCAGAAACTTTTATTAAAGGACTTATTGCTCCTAACTGCAATTTTAGAGGTAGTTCAGTGTGTGGTGTGCTGGCTGTTGCAATCTCTAAGTACTGAGTGCCTCTTCACCCTGTGCCTGTTCCCTGTTTAATGAATGAGACTGCTATGAAATGCAGCCTGGGGCTGAACAGGCTGAGTTATAGACACTGCAGTACTTGGTATTTTGATGTTCCTCATACAGGAGGAAGCTAGCATAGGCTGCTAGCTCTCCTTCACTTTAATGAAAATTGCAAGCTTAAAAGTCAAGGTCCTGACCACACTCTCTGCTGAACCTGAAATGTATAATAAAAAATCCACATAGGCATCTAGTGAACTGGGGGAAAGGCTCACAGGAAGCAACCTGCTGAGCACAGAGCACTTGTTCTAGCCAAAAGGAAATTCCTGTTGTTTCATTTGTTTTCTCAGTTTTGCTTTCCTCTACACAGCTCTGTAAGCTGAGGTTTTGTTGTCTTTTGACTTTTGCGTACCAACAAGCAGGAATTCCACCATGCCGTGTTCCAGACCCCTGGTCTTACGTGCAGTCTTCCCTCTCGTGTCTGTAGTTGGCAAAACTGATGCCAAGGAGGACTCTGAAAGTTTCAACCTGTTAAGCTTTAGAATGTACATGCTGTGTGAAGTCACATTTAGGCAGAGTCTCTTCTGGCTTTGGACATGATAGTATTAGCATCAATTTTTTGTGTCACGTCTTGCCCTACCTACTCAACAGTTCTACTCAAGCCTCACCTAATTGTCCCTGAAACCCTCCCTTGGATTTAAGCACCAGGGATTTTTTTTTTTCTCTGTAGCCATAATGGAGAACAACAAATGCCATCATAAATGTACATAATGACTTTAAAGTCTTGATTGGGAAGTGGAAGAGCTGAAGTGCAATGGGACGGGGTACTCCAGAGGCTTTTCGTACCCCCTTGGGTGCTCTGGCCGCTTCTTTAGGCTAGAGGGCACTGTCCACTCTGATTTTGAGGCATGGACATTACTTTAAAACCAACAGGGAAGCAGTGGAGGCAAGAAAGGGCTGAAGCGGGAGTGAAGGTGGTTGTGAAAACAGTAATGCCTCGGTAGGGAGCGAGAAGTGCAAACTTCTGGTCTCTGCCCCAGGGCATGCTTTTTTTTTTTCGTTGTATTCGGGTGCAGAAACCGTGCATTTTTCACACAGAACGGTGAGGCTTTCTCAGAAAGCTGGGAAGAAACTTGTATTTGCCCGTAACAGTCACACTATGATTCACCCTGTCCCTTATTACAGGCAGCAACCTTGACAACTCTCTTGTGCAATCCTACCACTTTCCCGGACTTCACGGGAACACAAGCCTTTGTGTTGAGCTATTTCAGAACGGCCTGACTCCTCCCACCCGCAGAAAAGAAAGACTGGGCAGAAAGACTTGCTGAAACTCCTACTTCTTCGACACTAACGTAAACTGTGCCATTAACATGTTTTATTTTGACGTGCAAGTGGTAAAAGCCCTAGCCCTTCCCACATCCAGAGGAGGCAGGAGTTACAGTAGCCGTGGGTATGTGCCGACCGAAGCTGTGCAGCAGTGAGTAAAGGTGATTCTCGGGAATTAAGGGCTGGTTGCTCTGTTTCCAGCTGGGAATACAGAGCAGCACTGTCCTGCAGTGATAACAGAGCAAGCGTCTCACAGCTCTAGTGCCCACAACCCCAGAGAGAGGCTCTGGTATTAGGTGATAAGCTTATATGCTACACAGATGGCAGTGGTTGTATAAATCATTGCGCTTTTTTGGCAAGAAGTGGTTGCCAGACAGACTGCAGGCTGCTGTTATTGCACATGGATGTGAAATTTGTTTTGGTAGTGCAACTGGCTCCAACTCCAGAAAGAGGGAGTGTACCAAAGGCTTCAGGGGGAATTTGTACCAGTTGGCCTGTGGGATGGGTTCTCACAGCTGGTAAGAAGAAGTAAAACAATAACTGCTTCCAAAGAGAGCTACTCAGCACAGTCTCAGATTGACCCAGAAACAAGCATTTCATTTTTAGAAGAGAAAATCTGGGGACAGTCTTACCTTAGATACTAAAAAATGTTAGTTTTACTAACTACTACAGCTCTGCAAATAGTATTGCCTCCCTGTTTCTCTCCTTGTTTTGATTGGATAGTGTTTTTTCCTTTTCTGTTCTCCCTTCTCCTCTCCTTTGCTCTTTTGTTTAATTATTCTGAAGCTGGTTAAAAGCAACTCTGGCACTTTCTTATGAAGGTCTATAGTCTGTGATGCCAAGTGTCATAGAAATTTCCAGGGAGCTAGCTCTCATTCTATCCTGCAGCAGTCACTGACCAAATGTGATGCTATTCTTACCTTTTAAGATAAACCACAAACTGCAGAACCAACCCACTAAATAGTCTCCCAGAGATGCCTTAATTTTCTCCTCTAATTTCAGTGCTGTGCAGAGAAATAACTTTCCCAGGAAATCTCTATACTGGAAAAAAATGGGAAGCATGGCACTCTAAAGATTAGAGAGGAAGGTTATCTTTGTGTTTAGCTAGTCATTTGCAGTTTGGAAAGATAAAGCTAAATTTTATTGAGGGACATAAACCAGCTCCATATTTACTAGCATGTATGTTTAATATCAAATCTGGCCAGGCAAAGTGACAAATCCCTTGTCTTTGATGTATCCAGGAGCATATTAGTGTGCAAACCTTTGCTGTCAGTTTTAGTGGGAAAAGAATTCTATACCATAAGACCTATACTCTCACAAAACTTTTCCTGAAAAAGATGAACAGAGCAGAGAGGATAACTGTAGTGACCTTATCACTAGACAAATTCTTACTTTACCATTATGACTCTTTCTTTCCCCTAATTTTATTCTTAAAGCCAATTAATGATGTTTAAATGGTGTCTGTTAATTCTTGCTATGGAAACAAATGTAATTAACACATAATTTGAGATTTTGCAATTTTGCTTTAGAAATTAATTCAAAACTGAATAATATTTGCAAGTTTCAAAACCGAAAAAGTTTGATTATTCTTCAGGAAGGGTTTTATGCATGAAAAATAAGTTTGTTAGTCCAACAAATTGGGCAGCTTCTGAATAATCTTGATAAAATAGTAATAATTGCTGATTATCTATATCCAAAATGCAATCAATGTCCAAATTTCATGTATTGCTGCTGTTATAAAATTTAGTTTTCTTTTCATTCCAGGCTGGTAAAATTTCTGTATTGTTTTGATTTATTATTATAAAAGTATTTAGTTTGGTTTTAGAAAACTCAGAAAGAGAGGCCACAAATACTCTGCCAAGGGACTATATTCCACAGCATTTTATTTTTCTAGTCTCTGTTTTTTGTGATCTTCAAAATCTCCTATTTAGGCCTAATAAGTTCTGAAGAATGAACCTATAGCATATAAAATAATCCAAAATTATTTAGATAGTGAAGAATCTGCTGCATTCTATGAACAGAAGAGGACCTCCATGACACTTTTGGTATGACTCCTTCATCCAGCAAAATCCAAGGTCTTGATGGCTTGTGAAAAGCAAGATCCAGACCTAGAGACCTAGAGAAAAGAAAACATGTAGAGCTGCCTTAGGCATCAGCTGTCTCTACCTCCCTGATGCTCTTTAGAATGTGACATGATTTTGATGACAGGAGCTTGGAATCTCAACAAAGTACATCTTTGGCACTGATCTCTCAGGTTTGCAAAAGACATAAAATACTGTGTTTCACTTGCTTCCCCAGTGAAGTCAGAGGACTGTCTTGGGGTGTTCCAGTATCCTTAAGACATTTACCCATTTTCCCGCTGCTTCAGAATGACAGAGCTGAAACCAATATTTGTCCAGGGAATGGGTGAGTCTATTGGCACTTTGTAAAAAAAAAACCCAACAAAAACAAACAAACAAAAAACCCCAGCAAAAAGTATTTTCTCTACCCCAAACTTTTGCTAGGAGGACTTTTCCGATACATATTTGTGAAGGTCTGCATAGCCAACAAACAAATAAATGAGCGGGAAGAGAAAGTAACATGGAGAAAGGAGAAGTCACTGCAAAAGCAGTTGCCATTAACAACAGAAAGTTAGATGAGTGCTCCTATGAGTGCTGGCTGAAAGAAACAGGGACTGAGGAGCAGTGAAGAGAATCCAGCTGTTAGAGGCTGATGTACTCAGGAGTACAGGTTTACTGGGGTCTTTGCATGTAAACTAGGGTACATCACAAAAGGTCTGACTGTGTCACTACCACCTTCTCTGAATACGAATCAGCTACAATGGCCTAAATTTTGTTTGTTGCTCAAATGAAGTGGGAGACCCAAGAGGAAATATCACCTGTATGGCTCATAAAAAAACTAGCAGGAATGATAGGATACATCAATCTTAGGAATATCCTAGATACAAAGTATAACTCCTGAACACTGAACATGTGCTCAATGTCATGTTTTGCTTTCAACCTGAATGGTTACTATCACAGCCCAAAAAGTTGGCAACTGAACTGAAAACTTAAATACAGAGTGTCCAGTCTTCATCTACAAGTAAGTTTGTATAAGCTGTTTTGAAGAGATTTCAGGGTTTTGCTCTGCTTCACTCTAATGACTTAGAAATAGCAGCATATATGATATGAGAAATAATTTTCACAGGCAATTTCTGTATTGTGAACAATAATTGGAAAGCATGGGGCTGTAGTGGTTGAGGTGCAAAGGTGGAAGATTACTCACAGGACAGTGGCCACAGATTTACAAATCCAGTGATTACTGAGTTCAGGCATGAAATATTGTTGTGCTTTTGCCACTGAGCTCAGCCAAACAGGATAATCACTGTAAAGACAAGGAGATAAATTTTAAAATTGATGAGCTCCCACTGCTGTTATTTGTTTCTGCAATCTCAAACCAACAGTTTTGAGCTGAGATCCCCCTTCTGAAATAATATGCTTAAATAAAAAAAAACAAGAAAAACAACAACAACAACAAAACAACAAAAAAACCACCAGAGGGCGAGTAAAAGAGAGGTAAATACACCTAAATGCACCTGTCACCAGCTTCTGGAATACAACCATTTTCATTCTACACCAAAGAAAATGTACTTTATTTTTTTTTTAATAATAATTGAATGTCCATAGTCTGTTACAGAAACTGTCAAGATCTTGATGTACATCTGGAAATTTCATTGCAGAAAGAAGGCTAAAAATAATCTGTAAGAATAAACTGAGGTGCTTTGGCCAGCTTTTCTTTTTTTCTTTTTTCTTTTTTTTTTTTCCTTTCTTTCTCCCTCGCACCCCCCTCCCCCCCCCCAAGCAACAATCCTACTGTTTATGTCTTCTGCTTGTGATTTTTAAAGAACACATTGCAACTGACTTCTCTGAGTGACATAATTTGATAATGGTAGACTTGAACATTCAGTATTTAGTGATCCCATATGATTTTCACTGCAGTCAAATAAAGAAATGCTCTGGTGATTTTAATAGATAAAGGCTTAGAATAAGATCAGACATCTTGAATGATTTCATATTTAATAACACAGACAGATACCAGCTTGAATGTCTGAAAAACTGCATGTGGAGATATGCAAAAAAAAAAGCCTTTTAAAGATACTCATATTAAACATTAAGATTATCAGCAAGATTGTTAAGATTAAAGGTTTATTAAATGATGCTTATATTGTTTATTTCCTATTAAAAGTAGAAATCTAGTGCATATTTCGTTAAAGTTTATCAACTCACATAGAAATGACAATGATAACATGACCTTGAACTTGTAGGGGGATGAAAAACCTTTTCTGAAGTCCTTGGTCTGAAAATCATGAGCTGTTTGTCGTTTGTTTGAGAGATGATGCCTGCAGCAACAAATGAAACCTCCCGAGGAAGCCTGAGTATATTCAAAAGCTTCCTAATGATTCCAGTAAAAGTCCTTGTACAGAAAGTTCCAGCTCACTTCTTGTTTACTTGGTTAGCTGCTGTAGAGGAGTCACATAGGATTTCCCTAACAAATCACATGTTCTCATATTGCAGCATCCTTGAGCCAAATGCATAGAAAACCTTGGGTAACCTTTTCTTCTTCAATATACACAGGGAGAAATAATCTGTTTTCAACATTTTTGGCCCCTGCATTACAGAGACAATGGCCAAATAATGACCTATTTCAGCATATTTCCTCTTGCACTCTGAAGAGTATCTGTATAATTTTCTGTCAGTCTTACCCTTAACAGACTGGAATTTATAAGTAAGAGGGTCATACATGTAGTAACATATCATGAATGTAGGTTTGCAATTTTGAGTATTAGTTCATAAGAAATTACTCTGTTCCAGATGCTTTTCTGTGAAAAAGATATTTTCCTGTGCCTACTGGGAGACAAACAGAACTGAGGCTGGAAGAGGCTTTTGACAGAGTTTTTGGAAAGTCTGGCTTCTAATATCTGCTTCTTCCTTGGGCGCTTCAAAGTCACACATGGCCTCGCCCTTGAGCATTTGGCTTTCAAAACTAATTCTCTGAGCACTGAATGGAAGTGCCTTCAGTCAGTGTTCTTACTGCAAAAGATGCCTAAATATAGCCAGTACAAACCCAGAACGTCACAGATTTGTCCAGATTCTTACTAGAATGTGTTAAGTTGAATACATGTCAGGAGAAGGGGAGATCTGAATTTTAACCCCTTCTCCAAGGACTGTGCCCTGAATCCACTCACTTTAACATAAATAACCCTTTAAGCAGGACCAGAACCCAGAGTTCCATTAGTCTGTGAAAGTGCTACAATTACTGAATTACTGCTGCCTTTTTCCTTCTTGGTGAGGCCTGAAGTCTTTCTACAGAATGTCTTGGCTTTCACAGGAGGGGTAAAAGACACTGGTTGCTTGTGTCACACACACTGTTTAAGGAATACCTGCCTGGGATATGCAGTTTCCTATCAAATGTGTAGAACCTTTTAGGTCACTAGTTTCTTTCCTGGTTACACAAAAGAGAGTTGCACTTACACTTCAAAGTGCCCATGGCATTGAAAATATAGTATGTATTCTGACTAATTGTAATACAGATATATTTTCCAGTTCACATTGTCTTGCTGACTTCTGCAGAAAAATTTATATAGGCTTTCCTGTAATATCTGTGAAAGATTTTCATTCCCCATATAACGAGAAGGGATAGCACACTCACAGCTCAGGAGGTGAGTCAAATAGGAGAGGTGATAAGAATTTCTACTGATGTTTAGGGGCACTAGATTTTTCATTATACTGTTTATTTATTTTCAGTGATGTCATCCTCACTAACTTGTGCTCATGCCACATGGAAAACAGAAACCACTTAAGTGAAATGTATTCTTTTTAGAAGACTGTTATGACAGATTTTTTATTTTCTTCATTTTGTGCAGAGAAATTCAGAAAATATTTTATATTAATTATGGCTTACTTACCAGTCTTCTTTCACAGAAGGTATTTGACACCATTGATACCACAATGACATTGATATTGATAAAAAATGTCTTTAAGAACAACAACGATTCCCTCCAGGATTTCGTGTTAATACTAAAAGCTTTGTTCAAGTCTTTGTCATGGAAAAGCTACCTTTGAATCCAGTGGGGTTTGGATCAGTTCCTTGGACTTTGAGGCCAGAAAGTTTTTTTCACTAACATAGATTCATTAACTTGGACCAGTACCTGCAGAGAAGCTGTGATGTGTTCTCAGCAGGTGACAAAAGTTGCACAAAGAGGAATATTAGTGATTCAGTGATGATAACATCCTAAATAATCAGCCTGTGGCCATATTAGGGGCCAGGGTTGTCTGATGCAAACTAGGCACCTAATTCTTATGAAATAAGTAAAATATTTACTCCATCATACTGTATCTCGAAATACAACCAGAAGAGAAGCTCTAAACTATAAAAAAATGTACTGGAAAATATTTCTTCTCTTCAAAGAATACTTTGCAGCTCAGGTGAATAGTTTATGCCTCATTTCCAAGGCAATATGTGCAAGTTTTCAGTAGTACACATCCTTCTCACATTTGCACAACACTGAAGAGTTAATGTCTTCAGCAACTTTTTCATTTTCACAAAGCATAAACTTTGCAAAAACAGAGCATTATGTTTAAATAACGTGTTTAGTTCTCCTAACCAACAGAAATTAAAGGTTTTGGAAATCATGTTGAGCTCGCTGTATGGACTCGGCACAAACTTTGTGGTTGCTTTTGTGTCCTCAGTGACTCACCCAAAGTAGTTTTGGTATTCTTAAAACATAGATTTAGCTTCAACTTCAGTTCAGCTTTTATAGTAACATTTGATGCACTCTGTCTTCAAATCTGGAAAATATTTGTAAAGTAATCTATTTTTTCTCTGTGCCTCTGACTCTTTCCAAAAAGCACTAGTGTATCTTTTATTTCTGTATTCAATTGTAGATAAAACTTAGCACAAAGCTAAGTTAAAAAATAATTCTCTTACAAAATCACTTACAGGAGGGAAATACCCTTCTCTAAATTTCCAAGCCCAAAAGTGCCACTTTCTTCAATGGTTTCATAAAAGAATACAGAATAAAGAGTTTGGCATTAAATAGTGATCAGCTGCATCTGAGTGGACAAGGACAGTTTACACACTCCTGCTTTAGATAATTGGAATGCTTCCTTAAGCATGGGCATCCAAAACGTACTCATACTCTTGAAGTTAAAAATCACTATTTTTCCCAGTTCTGGACATGGGACATGATTGCATTAGGAAAACTGCAATGTAACTTCATAGCTTATATTGCTACTGAGATATTATTATTTGGCACCAGGCATAATGTTTTAAATGCAAGAACCAGGAACATTCTTATTCACTGCTATGGTTTAGGATTTGGTTTGCTCACTATTTGGCAGACCGTAATCGCAATGTACTCATCTGTTACACGCCTGTCTCCTATGGCGTGTGGGTACGTCTGTGAGGCATAAATCTCTGCTGGTGGTCGATTTAATTCCCATATTCTTGCTGCCTTCCTCCCTTCGTGGATCTAGAGAACGTAATGACTCATGACTCCCCTGTTTGCCCCAAACTCCTTTTGCTAGGGCACATTTTTTGTGCAGCTGGTCACACATATTAAGAACACAGTTTTAACTTAGTGTTTCCACTTTGCTTCCTTTTGATTGACCAGCCTCAAGCAGCAGCAGAAGAGCCTTACCCAGATGCTTCTTGGTCTGCCTTGTGTCATCTTAACCACACAATTTGATCACTGAAACTATGGGGATCAAATGACTATTCATGTTCTATATTGACCCCTCATTATTCCTAATTAATTTTCTTACCCGCACATACTTGAGCAGCATTTTATTTCTGAACTTTTTTCATTTATTTGTCTTTTTAGTAAATGACCAAGTGTCATTTTTATGTAAAACATGATTACTTAAAATTGTCCGGTGTATTTTAAACTCTGGTATTTTGATTTTAAATTAAAGTAACACATGTTCCTAATATATTTACCTTCTCAGACTGATATTAATTTCAGTATTGCCACTGAAAGCCATGTTCTGGTCTCCACAATTATCAGCTGATAGAAAAGCTTGTCTAAAATTTTCTTATCAGAGTTGGCTTTATTTTCCTTTATCCTAATCCCATTTTTCTTTCTACTTTCTTGAGGTGTCCAGTTATCATTTGTATCTTATTTTCTTTCTTCTGCAAGCACCAAAATTACTACTGATATTAGAGGGGCTAGTGAAGATAACATAGTTTCTGTTCCCCAGAAAATATTATAGTTAATTGTGCTATGACTCCCAGGCCATCTTAAGAAGACACAGTCTTTCTGTGTATTCCCACATCTATTTCCAGAAACCACATTTTTATTTAGCTATTATCTTCTGTGTAAGAGAAAGTGTATACAATGTTGCAAATGGGAATTTACAATGAGTATGAAATTTTATGACACTTTTTACTGTTTATTTCAACACTTTTTAAAAATGCTGGAGAAAAAGTATTTGGAGTTCAACAAAGTCCGTTTCTATAGTCATTAATCTATCTTATCCCACCATCCCATGAAGTTCTTTCCATCATCTCTTTGGTTACAATTATTTGGTTCTAAAATTCCCCACAGTTTTTTCTTTTTTCTTGATGAGAGCTTAAACTGCCTTTTAAATCTCTTACAAATTTATCTTCCTCAAACAGCTCAGCTATCTTTAACACATCTGTACTAAGATGTGTCCTAAACAGAGGGACCTCCGTCCCTCTCTCTTTCTGTCCATAACTGCATTTTTTCTATCACACTCTCAGCTGATCTTGTCTCTAAGTGTTGTGGCTCTCATAAAATACACCCACATTATGTGTATTTTCCTTTTGGTTCATTCATTTCACCAAATCCTGAACACCCTGCACAGCCCTATTTTTTAGATGCTTTTTTACCTTATCATGCTTATATCACACTTAGCATGGGACCAGCTTGAGGGTTCTATGCTCACTGTTACATGTCCATCTCCATTTACATTCCCATGAGCTCTTATAGTGCTGCTTTGACCTTACACCTAAAATTCTCCTGAATTATTTGAATTATCTTCTTTGATCTGTCATGATGTCTCCTGAAGACTGTTTTTAATTGCTACCTATTCCAGACTGTCTTACAGATACCTTCAGGATGTTGTATAATATCTGTAACTTGCTCATTGATTTTTCTAACCGTTTTTGGCTATCATGCTTTTACAACTCTTCTGCTTTGCATCTTGAGACAAAATATGCAATCTGATTACTGGGAACCACTTTGATCAATAAATGGATATGCTTGAACATTTTTATTAAGATTATTTTTGTGTTATTTAGCTGTATCCTTAACTGTGACAAAACCAATTTATAAACATTAGATCCCTGTCTTCCACATCTTCCTTTGCTACTTTCATATTGGAGCCATACATCACTATTTGGTAACACATTTTGCAATATTCTTGAAGACTATCACAATCAGACAGAATTAGTCTTGTAAGTTGTTAGTATTTCTTTGCTGGGAGCACATTTTTTATATTCCCTATGTTTGGGATGCTCCGCTAGCTTGAGGCACTGACAATCTGCTTGTATTTTCCTTCAAGGATTATAAAATGCAGAATATAGTTTCAGAGGATTGGTAACATATCAGTGGTGATATAGAGAGACATAATTGTACCTACTTTGACTTTCTTCCTACTTCTGACCGCTGCTGCTAAAATAAATAGTGATGATCCTCCCTAAGAAGCAGAAGTAGTTTTGGATACCTTTCCCTCCCTTTGGTAGAACCACCTGTGAACGATATCTCTCTGTTCATGGCACCACTTACCATGAAGTTTATTTCAATTCAACTATTGACTTGTTTAATAATAATAATAATTTGTAATGTAGTTTGTAAACTGAAAATGTATATAACAAACATTATTAAAAAAGGTTATCACATGCAGGTCATTTTATATTTTCTGTGCTATAGTATGGAGTACTCCTGCCCTGACTAATAATGTTCCTTGCAATGCCTTGTTAGGATGTGTCGAGCAGAGGATATTTTTTGCAGCTTAGAATGGAACAGTAAGTCTACACTTTGAAGGCACCTAATGAATGAAGGCCACACTTCACAGAATTTGAGTACTTCTGTCCCTGCTCTCCTTTGAAAATTACAGCCCAAACACAACACTGAATTTATGCAGCTGTCAGAGATTTTGAGACATTTTACAGAAAATACATTTTCACAGTCTTTCTGTCAGCACTCATTATGCCAGAATAAGAGACATATTGACTTCTACAGCAGTTTTTATTCCAGTATTCCTTTTTCATAATAAAATCAATTGAAACTGTTTAGGCAAAAGACAGCACGCTCTCATGTCATCATGTCATGTCTAGAAGTCTGTGGGAATTCCTGTAAAGCAAAAAATCATGATTTGGCCTCCTAAGTAAAAAGAGCATTAATGCCTTTCTCTGGATAACTGTTTGTATGTCTCTGTGCATATCTGCAGAGTGCTATCTCCACTGTAGATCTAATTTAACTGATAAAAGGAAACCATGACTTAAAATTTCTCCTCAGAATGTTTTTATCTCAAATTCCATTGGTTTTTATTCCTCGGGCACAGCCACTCTTTCCTGCTGTTGATATGTCAGCTACAACAGAATAGGAAGGGAAGCAGTACAAAATAAAATCAGGCTGCTTGTAAAGGATTGATTTGGCACATTATATAAGCATTTTTTTAACTCAAGTGGGTATTTAGTTTCTTTGTTGAACACAGGTGGATTTTAGAATAAAGCACAGCTCTATTCTGAAATTCTCTGTTGAGTCAGTATCTCAAAACTAATAATGACTCAGTGCAGTTGAGAAGATTTTACAAAGTCTTCTGGTTCAGAGCGCTCTGCAGCCTGAACCAAGTTACACTCCTAGGTTGCACATGGAGAGCTCCTCTATGTGTCTGTCACCCAGGTGTCAATTGCAGAAGATGTTAAATGTTTCCTTGGCTCTGCTTCTTAACTGCCCAGCTGTGAAGAGTTCTGCAAGACTCCTACAGGTAAGAGCAAAGGGAGATGAGGTAAACAAACTGGCATTGGCAAGAAGGGCAGTAGAAGGAACAGCAGCTATCTCAAAAAGCCTTTATTTCAGTGGCCAACATCCTGAACTACCCAGGGAATTTGTTCTGCTCACATCCTGTGCTATAAAAGCTTTCAAATTTTAAAGGAGAGAAACAAGGGAAACTGAGGAAAATTCTGAAATGGATAAGTGCTTGGGATGTTTCCTTTGCCATTATAATAGGTGCATTTCTAATGGATTCTTATGGTAAATTATTATACAGGAATACAGCCACAGGATATACTTGATTGCAAATCTGGCCTCTGTACTTCAAGAATCATTTCTATAGAGAAACAAATGAGTAGAGGTAAACAGCAAGGCACTGGCATGGAAATCAGGTCTGGGCTCAGCTTTACATAATTCCACAGCTATAAATCTTTGAGAACATCACTGGTAGTGAATGCTGCTATAACATCCACCATTGTGAATGAGTAACTTCTTCTCTCCTAGATAAAAGTAACAGGCTTTTGTTGAACAACCAGCATCTTTTGCATGTGGCAAACCAAGAACAGGAGGTGCAGTAGCTGACAGAGATCCAGAAGTACTGGAGTATAGAACTGCCTGAGAGGAAACAATAAGAGTATGAGTATTGACAGCACTGGTCACAACCTCCCTCTCCCTCACAGCTGGCACCATTTAGTGGGATGCGTTTCCGATCACATAATGGGGGAGTCTATGTGTGCATATCTCCAAATTCCGTGAATCAGCATCTCAGCATGGATCAATTTGTGTCCAGATCAGTTGTTCTCATTAAAATAAAAAAAAAAAGAAAAAAAGAAAAAAAAAAAAGTCTTTATTAATAATTTAATAGCCTGTTAATTAAAACACTCAGCCTGTGACCTGGGTTCTCATCTTGTTCAAATTTAAGAGCAGATCTTTCCTATGTCAAATGGGACAATTTTTTCTATTTCTCCTGTAGAAATTGTCTCACTTCCTACTCCATACTAACTTTTGAAATAGTTTTTGGGCAAGCAATAAGAACTGCTTCAGTGTCTTGATGCAGAAGATACAATTCTGGAGTGCTGCGAACAGTCCTGTACCTCCTCCCAGCAGGTACTTCAGTATTTCATGAGAAGCAGAAAAACTTAAGCCATCTAAAACATCTAATTCAGAAGGCAGTGACTGGAGGCCTCAGCTGGAGGATGGCAGGACCCAATTTAAAATCTTTCTTGTTTAAATAATTTGGAGTAAGAATGTAAAACCAGTTCTTCCATTTACGGGGACTTCCTATAGCTATCTAATTTTTGGGTAAAGGTCAATAGAAAGGCCTAATGCCTGATGGTGTAAATTTCAGAAATGTTAAAGGCAGGAAGTCAAGCACAGTGATTTTAAGCAGATAAACAGCTGCATAGCAACCGATTTTAGAAGCTCCTAGTAGTAACATGGTACTGAAATCAGAGCCCTAAAATACAGGAACTTTATTGTTCTCATAACTTTTGCTTCTGTAACTTAATAGGCTGTGCTGGATTGTAGGGGCATCCCTGGACGGCAGGGAGAAGGAGCTCTGCAGACCTGAGATACTCTAGAAACATGTGGTTTTATTGCAAGGGTCGTGGGTGAAGAGGGCCTGCTTTCAGCCACCAGCCTTGGCTGAAGGGAAGCCCCTAAAGAGAGAGGGAGAGAGGGAGGGGGAATGAGGTAAGGGAGGTAAGAAGAGTGCTGGGGTCAGGGCGGTAGGAGAGAGGGAGGTAGAAGAAGCAGAGGGAGAGAGCGGGCAAGAGAAGGGGTGAAGAGGCAAGAGAGGAAAAAGGGGCGAGAAGAGGCGAAGAGGTAAGAGCACAGGGAGAAGGGCAGGGAAAAAGAGAGCAGCGAGAGGGGAAGGAAAAAGAGAGCGAGGACCCTGTTCCAGCACATTACTTCTCCTTTTGTGTTGAATATTCTAATTTACAGTGACCAACCGGTGCAAGATACAAAACCTACAAACTTAGCATGCAACCTATGAGAACTATTAAATTACCATATCATCCTATATTTTAAACTTTAAAGACTACTGTTCTTATCTACTTTTTCCTTGATGCCTTGGCAGGGTGGAGACGGACTGCATTCTTGGGTCCTTTTGTTTTCTGTCCTTCAACCTATCTCCAGTTAATCACCGTCTTCCTGCCTGCCATGCCTACATCTCAAAGCTGGCCTTCATTTCTATTTCACTCACGGATTTTATATCTCCAGTATTTCTTACCAAACAATCATATCCATAAGTCCTTCCTGTCCCATCTTTCCCAACACTGAAAGCTTTTTCTTTACCCTCCTCAGTGAGATTCTGCATTGTCACAGTTAGATAATCATTCCTACTTAGACTGAAAACTTTCCTGGGGGAGGTCCTTAACAAAGTCTCAATATCTTCCTGAATGTAATAAAATGATCAGCAATGCCTGATACACATAGTGTGTCTGTTCTGGGCTGGCAGTCTTGAGGTACTGGATGGTGAAAGTTGATGGAATCATGGCTTGTGTGTGACTATGATGAAATTCTTTCCTCATGTGCAATAGATAACTAAGTAAGATATATGTGGTGTTTAATCTGTAAAAAGTCCTCTTGCATACATCATGGTCCAGAAGTTTGAATGTAAGGTTTTTGAGTTTAACTGTTCTTGTTCCATTCCTGGAAAGCTCATCTGCTTTTTTTGAGCCAAAAATGTGATGCTACTTTCCCCTAAAATTCATGCCCCACTTAGTGTAGAAATTCTATGACTGCTAATGATGAAGAATTACAGTACAGTTAACTGTAATATAGCTTTTGGAACTGTATAAAAGTAATCATTAGGAAATTGTAAGCCTTCTTTTCCTCCAAAACCTCGTATAGTGCTAAATAGTGTGTACTGCAGCACTTTTGAAAGTCACCATTTCAGCACAGATTATTTGGTTAAAACAAACTCAGGAAATGGGGTTGTTCACTGTCTATTAAGGTTATATAAGTAAGGATAAAGTCTTCATTTTTCTTAGGACTCTTCACAAGCACTGAATAGGTAAAACAAAAATTAACTAAGCCTATCTATAGGATTCTTTATCAAGTCAAGCATGCAATTGTTAACTACATTCAGCACTTAAAAAAGTAAACAGGAAGAAGTGGTGATGGTTCTCATCTTGCCTTACAACTGCTGTCTAGATTTATGTTTACTGTGGGCATGTTCCTAATGCCTGTATTTATATCAATAACATTTACATGCTTTTAGTAACACTGTTAAGAAATTCTAGACAACAAAAATATGCTTGTGATTCCCTGTGCTTTAGAAATATCCTGAATTAAGTGAATCCACCCTAATAAGCACTTTAGTATTCAAATACCAAAAATATGTGCAGACATTTACGGCTTTTAGTCTTCTTTAGTGCATAGCCCATAAAGAAACCTTGTAACAAAGACCACTTTTTAAAGGCATAAAAGATAATGTAAATGCAAAATGTCATTTGAGAAGCTTTAATTGCTTCAGAATAATGCAATTACATGAACTGAACAGAAGAAGAGCTACAGCTAATGTTTGTGTGATGCTTGACTCAAAGAAAATATTTACTGAAAGAGCAGGGTGCTGAATTTGATGCATCTGGAATTAAGGACCATAAACAGGATAAGCATTCACTCCGAAAGTCCATGTATTATAGAGAATATCTCTGAAATGACTAAAGGAAAAGAGAAATAGGAAAACAAGGGAGCCCTGCCAGTCTCCTCTGTAGGAGTAAACAGGATTAGGTATAATGAGATTATCAAGTAATTCTGTGTGGCAACACCCACATAAATCAACAGACAAGGGGGAGAGAGAAGGACTCTGCAGTAACTGTTAGCAGCAATGTAACAACCATAAGAATAAGGCTTCCTCCTCTCTTGTCCCCTCCTATAGAATACTATTCTAGTTGCACGACTATAATAAAAACTGTAACCAAGCATAGTGTCTGATAGCAAGAGTTTCTCTGTCCAGCAGTGTGCACAAACAAGACAACAGGACAAAAATTATTCCTATGTTGACCTTTTCCATGAATCACTGTTTGTTTTCTCCTTAATTCTCTGGAAGCATATCATTTAAGATATACAAACCACCAAAATCAGGGTAAATGTGGTTTCTGTCTGTTACCACAAAAACGGCTCCATAATTAGGAGAGTATAACCCATCCTGGTAGAATACCCTCTTTATTAGTGTTATTCTACCTGTATCAGAATCAAGCTTGTGATAACCTCTGGAGGAATATAATCCCACTGTCATTCCTGTTACCAAAGTCTTATCTGATCTCCGTTTTTCCTTTTCCTGTGTTGTCACTGGTGGACTCAGAGTTCATCATGTTTCCTGTGCTATTTAAAGAACTTCTTGGGCTGGTGGATTATTTTAAGCCTGCCTCTGTATGCTTTAAAATACCAACAGGAAGCATTTACCCTACACAAATCATAGTTACTGTACAATGCTGAGTTCATACAGAGAGACCGATTTGGCACATTTTATATATATGTGTGTGTGTATATATAAATATATAAAAACAGGATAAAGTATGAAAACAGAGGATTCTGGACCACATAACATTTTCATTTTCTGCTCAGTCTTCAAATATACTTTCCATATTATGGAACCCTACCACAACAGCTTGGGAAGGTCTCTGAATACAGCTTGAAAAGTGGCATGGGTATCATGCTGAAAAGTTGCTTGTGTTGTATCAGAGGATATAACTATAACAAAGAAGAATGAGAACTGTAACTTCTGATAGCAACTGGTGGTGAAAGCAGAACTGTACTGTACCAGGATTGTTTGGGTCCACCACTTCCAGAGTTATTTCAGGCACCCAAATCTGAAATTTTCTAATATGTGTGTTCTGTTTCAGCTCAGTTAGAAAACTACTGCTACTAGGGCCCCCAAAATGATTTATCCCTAGGTCATTTTCACATGATCTCTTTTCTCTTGTTGAGCCCCAAAAAATAGGATGTCAGCTTACTTGAAAGTTTCATGAAAGATATTTTTTTCCTATCAAGTAGGGAAAATTATGGCTTGTTATTTATCTGATGAATTTACATGGAAAGGACCTAAGGTTCCTTGCAAAAGCCAGCAGGACTCCTTACTGCTACATGTCCTGGATCACAGCCTGCCACTTTTGAGAGAGAGGAGTAACCTGCATGCATAGGATTTCTTTCAAGCATTACTTTAGGGGGATATAGGCCAGGTGTTTAACAAACACATGTGATATGAACACAACCCATATGAAAGAAAATCTACCTAATACTTAATTCACTGTTGTAGTGAAATTAGCCTTCTCCTCTGGTGGTGGTTTTTTTGTTTGTTTGCTTGGTGTTTTTTTGTTTTGTTTTGTTTTTTACTTTTTGGGTCTATGGTATTTAAAATGAAAAGCAAAGAATACGTCAGCTAAACCCAAACCAGGTTGTTGGCAGCTGGGTTCCAGAGATGGAAAGATATCAAGGGAAGCTGATTCCTAAGTGGGAAAGCAAGTATCAGGAACAATGAAACAATTTTTGTCAGCTATTCCTCTTGCGTAAGAGGCATGTAGCTCTACAGATCCAGAACCCTCCTGCAAACGTTAGTGTTGTCATGTGTGTTAATTCCTCAACAGCTTGCGAAGACAGCAACATCCAAAGATAAGCTGGAAGTGAGCTCTTCCCCACTAACATTCTCTTGCATGTGCAAGGGTAACTTTCTTGCCTTGAGCTTTGACAACCACAAATCCACAGACTGTCTTCAGGCTTTCATACCTTATCCTGACAAATATAGAATATCATGATGGCTAAGGCTGAAGGTGACCTCTAGAGATCATCTGGTCCAACTCCCCTGCTCAAGTAGGTAACCACTTGCCTAAGACCTGGTAGAGTTACATGGACCATGTAGACCATTAGAGCCTCCAAGGCTAGAAACTCTATGTCCTCTCCAGGGAACCTGTTCCTGTGCTCAGTGAACCTCACAGTAAAAAACGGAAAGTGTTTCTTGGTGTCCAGAGGATACCTTCTGTGTTTCAGTTTGTGCTGATTTCCTCTCAGCTGGTTACAGGGCACTTCTGGAAAGAGCCTCGCTCCCTCTTGTTAAAACCTGAAGATTCCCTTCAGGGTTTACACACATTGATGTGATCCTTCCATGAGCCTTCCCTTCTCTGTGCTGAACATTACCAGCTCTATCAGCCTGTCCTAATAACGGCTGAAATCTAATATGTTAATTACCTTAGTGGTCCTTCTCTGGACTCTCCAGTACTTCCGCACAAGGATTTTTATTTGCAGCAAAAGCAAAGAGCATCCTACTGGGTCATTAAAATTCTGTTTTCCATCACAAACATGGTGAAAGAGGTAGGGTTTGTAGAATTGCCTCTTAGTTATAGTGAAAAGAAGGGTTAAAATGTCTTCTAGTTCCTGATGCAGTGGTCTGCTCTCTAGCACTGATGACAGTAGTGCTCTCCACATGCAGGACTTTCCTGTCATGAAAGCATGCTGGCTATGAACAATGACAGCACTGACCCTCTGTTTTTCAATACCTCCCAGAATAATCTTCTCCAGAACCTTACCAGGTATTGAAGTGAGACTGACAGGCCTATAGTTTCCTGGGTCATCCTTCTTGTCCTTTCAAAGCCTGATTCACTTGCCTTCCTTTCTGTTTAGGATTAATCCATTCCTGCCTCCTAGCAACCACTTGCCATTACAACTCCAGCCAAGACAGCCTGTAAACATCCGCTGTGTAAGTACCTAATGCAAGTGGAGTTAATGAACTGTTTGTAAGTACTGTTCCTTCTAGCTAGCACAGCCTAAGATCTGCACCATGCATGCCTCTGTCAGCACCCTCAGGAATGAGATCTTGAGATTATCAGCAAACACAGCAAATGATAAACCAGTGTTTGAGTAACTAGAGAAAAAATATGCTCTTCCTTTCACATACCAAATCCAGATGGACTTGCTGAGGGCCCTATGAATGCCTTACAGGGCTGCTAAGGTGCTAACAGAAATATGATCATCCATTTAATCAGAGTATCTGCATTTGGTACTTATTTATTCTAGAGTTCTTCTATCATCAGGGGAGATATGAAGAGCAATTTAGATCCAAATCTGCATTAGTCTTTGGGGTTTTCCCTTTCTCCACTAACTCCACAGTGAGTTAAACCAGCTGGACTTCTGACTTGGACATCTCAGCATCTGAAGCTGGGTAGGAGGAATCTGTGTCTATATCAGGAATCCCTGTTTTTCATCTTATCATTATCCTGTGTATGAAAAAGCAAAGGATGTATAACCAGGTTGGTGTCATCTGATATTTTCTCTGAGTAATTTGAGGACCTGAACTGCCCAAGCATCTCCAAGATGCACCTTTATAGAATTGTTGAACCATAGCATAGTTGGCATTGGAAAGGACCTCAAAGATCACATAGTTCCAAGCCCTCTGTCTTGAGCAATCATTATGTCATGTCAAACTGTGATCAATGTAGATGGTACCGTAACATGAACATTTACATTACGCAGTTTATTTAAATCCTCTAACATTTTAGCCAGCTGTGTTTGCAGGTGGCAGATATCTACTCTGCTTATTTTACTGATGAAGTAAATTCATTCACCTTTTAACAACTGTCTGCTAAATCAGTTCTTCACACTCTTTCTAGCAACAGAAACTTTAGCAGAAATATTTATTGATTTAAGATATTCCTGCCTCTTGTCCCATGGAATAGCCCAGAGTTCTTTTGATTATGCTAACACTACTGTCTGTGGAGTCACATTATAATGTAGATCAATAAACAACAAATTTTAACAAGAACCCATGAAAACCTGAAGATCTCTTACATTTAAGGTTGTATTTAGGAAGCACATGCCACTGTAATAAATAATGAGGTTGTTGTGTGGAAAAATCTGTTATAATTTTCAGGTTTACTCACTGACTTTGGCAAGTGAACACCCAGGTCAAACAAAGAGCACTGTAAGTAACATATAAAACAGTAAATTGCATGTGGAATACTCCAGAGAGCTCAGACAGGAAAGGTGGGATTCATCTCACTTCATGTTATACCTCTGCAAGAAGGATCTTTGCTCATTTACAGATAATGGCGAGAAACACTCTTTTAAAAAGGTGATTAATTTCAGATGATAAGATGAATTGTGCTCTGCTAAGTGCCTGTTTCTCACCACTGATTGTAAGGAAGTGTAGAGTCACTGGCTCAGTTGTGGACATTTAGCTATGAATTCCTCCCTGCCTTTCCTGGCAGAGAAAGGTCACACTCTTGTGTGCTTGTGCACAGGCACACGCATGCACATGCCTATATACAGACACACACACAGTTAATTCCAAGATGACATACATGTATGGATGTGCTAGTTCCCATGTATGAGCCCTTTCCCCTCCGGTTTGCTGTCACTTCTATTAATAAAGTGGCCATGACATGTGGTACAAATTATGTGGATTCTTCAAAGTTGAGAAGAAAGGCAAGAGATCAGGCTTCCTTCTCTTGCCCAAGTTCTCCAACTTCACACCTGCTCACAAATAGCAGCTCTCAACTGCTAGCAACAGCTCTCTCCTTGCACTCAGTTATTGGGACTAGCTAAATGCAAAATCAAAGCAGTGGCAAGTATTATAATTAGCATAAAAGGCAGACAGTCTTTGGATGTTCATGCTCCAAGAGGGAGTTTAAGCACTTCTCCTTGTTAGCTCTATTAAATGATGTAAGGATGTACAAACTCCAAATGTCCAAATGTTCAAATTTCCACTCTTTAACTAAGAGGAAATTTTAAGTTAAAGAAGTTAGCTAATAACCACGTGGTGAGTCAGAGGTTGTTTGCTGTGAGTACTGTTTGCTGTTTATTCTCCTTGCACAAATGTTCATATCTCCTTCACTATGCACTCTTAGTTAGTGTAAACTAACTACCCTTTCCTATGCTTTGGGAGTTAATCCACTCCAAATTCAGTCATTTAAATGGATGGAGGTTCTAGGATGTAGCCATCCTTATACCTATAGGTATGTCTTCTGCAATAATTTGCATTATTCAGCCTGAACTTCACTGTGGTTCCTTTCTTAGCCTGGAGGCACTAAGTGTGTTGGACCTGCAAGAGGCAATGGCATGAGAAAAATTTCCAGAACAGTTTCATAGGCAGAAGTGAAGACTATTCTCAGGTCTTCCAGCATATGGAGATTTCTGGGCCCACCTAGCTTCTTCCCACATGGATACAGAAATACAGGGGATGAAATAAAATTTTGATCTCCTTCTTCCCTCTTTTCTATCTGTTTGGCCTAAACTCAAGTTCTGCAGTACACAATATATTGCTTGTCAGAATGCTTTCCTGACAGAGTCATTTGAAAACTCAAATTATGCATCACAACATCCTTGCAAGGTGAAAAGCAAATTACTAAACTGGCAAAAAACACTGCTTGTGAGAGCAATCTTGTAGCTCAGTGCTTACCTTTGGGTCTAGGTATTTTAAGTGATAGTTCAAAGCAACACTGAAGCAGAGGACAAGATCTCCATACTCCATGAGTGTGAATGGGAATGGAGGCTACTTGTTAACGTATGCAACCCTCACCTTTGTGTCAGCCCTCAGTCTCAAAAAGCCAAATTCTTCAAGTATTTAAAGCAGCAGAATAGTGACTTGTAAGGTCTCAAAAGCACCTCCCATCTAAAATCGCATTGGTTCAGCCTGACTCTTTAGGTAATTATATACTCTTTTAACATGGCCTTAAATAAAGCAAATGTAGCAGAAATCCAAGAAGCTGTGATTCTCCATGTCATGAACAAACACCCTGCCTCCAAAACTGGTTGTGATCCCTTCTACAGTATCCCATTGTCTCCCTGCAGTGTATGCAGACACTGTGGCACCATTTGGGCAATCTCTAGTGGTCGTCTTCTGTGCCAGTTCAGTGTTTGTAATTTTTATTTCTTCCTGGTTTTGAAGTGGCTTATCTGGCATGATGTTATTACAATGTTATTACTTGCTGGCCCAATGAAAGTGTGATTAAAGAAAAGAATATAAACAGGCTTTGGAAAAAGATGTAATTTAAATTCTTCCTGACAAATTTAATTCCTCTGTAGATTACCACTGAGTTTAGAATTAGAGGTGGGCCTCAGTCAGTTCTAACATCTGGACCCACAGCCACAGGATGAATTCACAATAGTTCCTTTAATAGTCTTTACAACAGAATAAACTACTCACTTATTTAACCTAAACTTCCCAGAAATTGGTACATTCAGATGCTAGGGAGAATTGTGAAATGTCAAACAAGAGTCCAGAGCCCTACTGCTCTGCAGTTCTTACTAACTTCACCTCCTGGGAGGACCCTGGGTGATGACACTTTCCAAAGTTACAGAGTGCATCAGAGGAAGAGTCAGAAATTGCCCACTGGTAAAAATAAAGTGTAAAACATCTTTTCTTCTACTACCACTACCTCACCTGAAATTCAACTCTCTCTTTCAGTGAACATTTGAAACAGAAAGAACTTCAAGCTCACTATGTACAGTCTTCTGGGAACTATCAGATTTATTCATGATGAATTATTCTCAGCTGTCCTTCCTGGGAGGAGCAGGATGAAGGAACCTATAAGCTTTTTGTAATTGATTTGTGACGGGTCAGGTTCACAGAGCGTAAAATAAAATAAAGAGCCTTCTATTAGGCTGAAGTAATGCAGTCACTAGTGCAAGGAAAAGCAAACAAAGAGCTTCCCTTAGCTCAAACACTGCGGTATTCTCAGCCTGTGAACACTGACTGACTTGCTATTATGCACATATAGCCAAGCTCCAGCCTTCCCCACGTTTGCCCTTTCAATAGCCACATCCTGGCTATGCACAGACCCAGCACAACCACCCAGGCTGGGAGTGTGAGAATGCCAGATGCAGGAGGGCCAACAGCAGCTGTGGGCAGCATGGAGAAGCACCCACTTCAAATGCCATAATGTGCCAGATAAAAGATGCAGACATGGAGAGAGCTGGAATCCTCCAGGTCGAGGGCATTCTCCTCTCCCCACCAGTTTGGCTGGGAGCCACATTCCTACATTCCTGGCTCTGCCACAGAACAAGCCAGTGTTGTAGAGGCAAAGGCCAAATGCTTTGTTGTGGGTAATGTATGTCAGGACAGCTCAAACAAAAAGCCAAAGTTCTACAGTTCTTCTGCAGGCCGTATCCTGGGACCTGAAGTTCACAAATGATTACTAGATTAAGTTATTCTGTAGCCTCTTTTGATACCACCCACTGAATTTAAAACTGTTTTTCTCACACTGGAAAGAATCTCCTTGGATTAGAATACATTCTTCCTTATTGAAATGTTTATTACTTGACTTAAAAATGCCATTGACACTGAAGCATAAATGATTTTCTGCTTGGATTACTAAAGAGCCTTTTATCTTGGAAGCCAGACTCTGAGATTCACCATTACTTAACACAAAATATGACAAGAGACTCACACTTTCATCAGCACACTTTCATATGCCACTAAAGCCTGTTTCTTTTGTGTGCTGACACAGCAGAACAGATAAGAAGTAGGAACAGACACAGTGTTCTGGTATTTACTGTATTTTCGCCAGTCATGCTTTAGGTGAATTACTCATCCACCTGTTTTCCAAGGGATGAAAGATATGGGAGTTTGATATTTGGGCACGGTGTTTTGTTACATTGATGTGATGGCTAAGACACAAAGGCAAGGGAAAAGCTGGGAGGCTGGATGCACTCTTCACTATATTCCTTTTCCTCTCCATTTATAAACTCCAGGGAACAGAGAGCTTGCCAGTACCCCCATTACCATATGGGATCTTCCCTGTCTAGGTGTGTAGTGGGAGAGGAGAGATATATCAGATTGTCAAAATGAAACTTCATGATTACAACACAGAGACCCTGGAACCCAGAATATTTTATAATTTCAACTTCTACTCCACTTTTTCTTTCAAGGTACAGTATCCTTAGTGGTTGCAGTCCAGTGAACAACTAGGTTATCTTCACAATGGTAAACTAAGCAGATCCAGGGAACTTGTGTGATTCTTGATCAGCTGCCTTCACTGTTCATCTGTTCAGTTGGGCAGCAGAGTGTGGCTTTGGCTGAAGCCAAGTAAGGGTCTCCCAGACAATTCCCAGGTATGTTTCCAGGAATCAGTCACAGCTAGTGGTCTGGATACAGGCATCCGATCTTGGAGGGCAAAACTGCTTAACTCCATAGACACAGCTACTGTGCACCTGTTAAACTTAGTGCCAAAAATGCTTTTTGTTTCCTAATATAGGAAATTGCTAGTCTACATTTAGCCTGAGAAGCCTGGCCTTGTCATGGTGAAGAAAATTGATAGAAATTGAATATTAGAAGGTTAGCTTTCAGATGCTTTTTTCCCTTCCCCCAATTCCTTCTGCTCTCTCCCTGCAAAATCTGTTTATACAATCATGCAGTGGCCTAAATTACGTTAAAATCTATGTGTTATTTGGGTCCTGATGAGAAAAAAGAGGTAGGCTTATGTCTGGGGTCTGGGGGTAGCAGACAGCAAGAAGTATTGATCATGGAAATTCTGAGAAAGCAGGAGGGACAAATAGCAATAATCAGAATGGATGTTTTTGTCTGTGAGCAGTACAACTGTACACGGTACAACTGCAGTTTCTTTTTAGAAAGATATCCACCACAGGCTCATATACTATGACCTGAGCCAGAGAATTGCACATCTCTTTAATAATTCCACACTCCCCCCCCCCCCCCGAAGTACACAATACAGGACAATTTCAAACCTCCCCCCCGCCCCCCCAACCAATTTTGCATCAGTTTTTCAGTCTGAGGTCGCTGGATCAAAACTTCTGAAGAAAGTTTTTATTTCTCAAACATGATCTGAACCAAAGGCCATTCAGAATAATTTTCTTCATGGAAACGATTCTATTTTTGTTAAATTTGATAACAGCTTGTTTTTACAAAATAAGACATTGATGCCAAATTGAAGCTGGCAATATCATCTAAAGAAGTGTCACTCTGGATATAAACAGGAAATGTTTTGAGTGCTGATCCAATGATTAATGAATGTTTCCACGTCTATGTAGCAGCCAATTTTCCCTTTCCTTGGAGATTACTCCATTACATAAGCTACAGAAGGGCCAGAACTTTGGTCCCATGTATTGAAGTATACAAAAAATACTTCTGTACAAATGCTGGCATGTTTTTCTGCCTTTGAAATTAATTACAGGCATCTTCACTGACTCCAGTGGGAATGAGAAGCAAGTCAATTTTGGAAAGGTTCTTTGCTCACACCTCTTTTTCAGGGCCCAAAGCAGTTTTCTTCTGCAGGATTTCTTAGCCTTCGCCTAGTTCATTCATAGACACCACTCCTTAAAATCTGACTACAGTTTAGTGAGAAACTCTTCACTTTCCTCTCTGTTAAATACCCTTATATTTTTTACTGACCGGAGGGAAAAAATGAATTTGACTGAGTAGTTCTGAACTCTATTGTATGGGTCCAGCCAGACACCCACAGTAGTCTTTTTAGGCTGCCCATAATCTAAGTACACATTAAAAGGGAGCCTAACAACAGAGCCCTCTAGTTGCCTGATCTAATTGTCTGACCAAAGAGTACCAATTTAGGATAACAATAGCAAAGGGCAGAACTTGTTAACTAGTACATGCTATCCCCAGACCAACAAACCAATGAAAAGGGAAAAATAAGGGAGTATGTATTTTTGTCATCATCTCTATTCTTTTTGTGAGGACACAGAAACCTCAGGCACCCAAGGGAGCCCAAGACCTTCAGGACAGCTGCTTAACTTGGCACTTTAAGTTGCAAGCCAAGCATATCAGCATTTATTTAGTGGAATTTCTGAGAAGAAAAACTGCACTGACCAGAGCCTTTGTAGGCAAACTGAAAAGAAATATCAGGTGGAAGAAAACAACATGATAGTGTTTTTCTGGTGAACTCATAGACAAGTTGAGACTTACCCTTGAGAGCCAGCCAGATGCTCCTAAGTTTCTGCAAGGTATCAAGAGAACTCTGCTTATGCGGGAAGCAGTAGAGGGGAGGAAGACTTCACAGGAGACGGGATTATAAATCAGCATTCGGTTTCCTTTTGTCTGTTCTTGTTAGGGACATTTTTCTTCAGTTTTATCAAGCCCAAGACTGGCTGATTTCTGCTTTTGCCATATTCTGGCTACCCAAGCTCCCCAGCAGCCCTTTTGTGAGGAAGAAAAATCCATGTAAATATTCACCTACAACACAAAAACTGTCTGAGGTAATAACTTGGCAGAAAAAACTCTCTTATGTAAGAGGAGTTGCCCCAGCCTAAAACGTCTCTACCACATAGCTTTCAGGAATGAAGGGTGTTTAAAGTTAATAACTCACTGTGTAATCCTTAACTTGCAAAAACGTGATTGTTCATATCTGAAATGGGTTGCCTTAGGAGAAAAAAAAAAAGAAAAACAGAAATGGCATGCTTAACCCTCTTTAATAATGCTAGGTAGGAAGGAAAAGCTGTATGTAATATATGGCTTCATTCTGTAGGAATACATGCTTTACATATAGATTACATATTTATTCTGTGTATGTACGTAGCAGCTAAATACTCCCATTAAGGACCTGATCTCAAGCTTGCTGAAGCCCAGGGAGCTGCTATTGACCTGAATGACTTTGGATAGCTACTAGCCCTGAGTAACTTAAATTTAGAAGTCTCCAGTAATGACCCTAAAATAGCAACTAATTAAGGCTTCAAACTGAAGTGAGATTTGGGCATTCTGAAAGTCTGGCTTATTTCTTCTTATTTCACATTGACACAAACCACTTCTCTTCTGGTTCTAACCAAAAGGCTGCCTCACCTATTTGAAAAACTATCCAAGCTATGACATCGACTTTCATTCGCAACCAAGTAAATAAACTGAACTCT
The DNA here is from genome assembly GCF_009819655.1 of Sylvia atricapilla. Taxonomy (NCBI): domain Eukaryota; kingdom Metazoa; phylum Chordata; class Aves; order Passeriformes; family Sylviidae; genus Sylvia; species Sylvia atricapilla. Next base: position 71,139,552 of record NC_089174.1, read on the forward strand.
GTGTTTATCCTTTTTATTTTCCCTGTCCTGCTTGAGTGTGTGGGAATGTGTGTGTTTTCATTTCTTTATTTATTTTGGGATCACTTTTTGCTTGCTGAAGCCACAGCTTTCAGAGTCATACCTGGGTATACCCGATATAGTCAGACGCTATTTCAGGGAACAGACAGTTTTACTCTTCCTGTTCAAAGAGATTGGCTATGTTGTCATGTATTTGTAGCACAATTTCTTTTTCAAGTACTGACAGTTATTTGCTCTACTACATCCCAGTAGACAGCTGTCAGTTTAATTGTCTACTTCTCATTTAAGCAACTTGGGCCATTCTATTAGCATAGGTATAATGGATGTAGGAAAGAATAAAGCTCTAGGACTCTAACTAAAAGAATGGGGCTGCATTACTGCCACACATAGAGTTATATATTTAGAGGGAAAAAACTCAATATTAATCTCTGCAAGATAGCATCATATTCAACCCAAGAGTTAGAATGCACTGCTTTTAGTCCCATATGAGCCAACAGAAATACAGAATTATTCCGTATTGAAGCACTTTTGTTTATTACCAATCATTACAGTACTCCGCAATAAAGTCTTTGCAGTATTTTATGCAGAAATGAGATTGAAATCATGTCTTTGAAATGTAGAATGGATAGTTTGACTTCTGTAATTGGAACAGAGTGGTTTGGAAAAACAACAGTGATAACAGAGCTTTGGATAGACCTTTCAGGTTGCAGTGAAGACTGGCTGTTCCTTAAGGGAAGGGGAACCAGGAATTGAGCCCAATACAAGACTGGCAGGGCAAAGCCCAAACCCCACACTGGTCAAGGAAATGAGCAGCATGGGCTCAGATATGGCAGTCATAGTCAGCACAGGATTCAGATTATCAGATGAATTCATGGTAATATGGCAGATCTGAGGTTAAGCCACAAAGTAAATCCACAGATCAGGACCAGGATAATATTTGATGAGGGCAATCCAGGGCAAAACACAGCTCAGTAATAATGGAGCCGCTCCAGAGTAATGAGACAGGTATGAGAACAAGCAAGGGAGTCATTCTGCAGACAGGGATCAATGGTATCCATTGCTAGGCTGAGCTGTGGCTGAGCTAGAGATCCCAAACACAATTCCATCCTCCAATCCCTGACATGCACTCAAAAGAGGCACCTAGCTGCAGGGGCAGAGTGTGTGTGGAGGGGCCAGGTAAGGCTGGCCAATGCAGTTAAGGCCTATGGGTACACCATGGGAACTGACAAGATCCTGTCTCAGTAGCCACAGTCTTGAGGATTAACTGAGTAATTCAGTCTGTAACTACTGATTCTGCATGTTTGAGGAATCAGTTCCTCCTAAATTCATCATCTGATAGTATGATTTTTTTTTTAATAAACCCCACATTCAATATTTGAAATCTTTGTATTGTGAGTTTATTTATATAATGAATGTATAGTGAATTTTAAAGTAATAAAGATGTGACTTGATTTTTTCCTTAACTGTTTTTGTACGTCAGCCCCATTCTTATACTTTGTACTTCAGACTCATTCCTGCTTTCTGCTCAGCCTTCATTCACTCTCATACTGACATTATTGGAAGAAAATTCATTTTCAGGGGTGAAAGAAAACATTTTTTCTCCATGCCCTTATAACCATACTACTGTTTTTTGGTGGATTGAGCTTTCTGATGTATTACTGTTCATGGTCAATCAGCCATCTGTCAGAAAAGAATCCTCTCCAACCAGTGAATATTTGGATGTAAGCTTCAGCCAAAAACTTTCAGAAATAGAGGTGTCTGGCAGGCTACTGCATGGTATGTTTTTTCCTGCATGCTCTAAATAAGGGGTTTATGGTGGTAACCAGCCATGACCTTGATAATGAAACAGACTCTCCATGACAGAAGCACCACAACTAACACTGCAGCCGAGACAGAAAAAAAAATGGAGACTCGGAATTATACCAAAACAAACCAACCAACCAAACAAACAAAAAAAGCTTTAAAAGATTTTTTATGCCAAAACTTCAAAGATTTTGAAAGCAGGTTTTGCGTGTGTACAGCTTTGTAATACTTTGTTCTGTGTTCTTTCTAGCATGTCTGGTTTGAGTCTCCAGACAAACAACCCAATATTTCACAGTAGCATTTACAATCAGCTCTCTCATTTCAGGCTCTCATTCAGAGTTAAACTCAATCAAGAGTTCAAGAATACAGGGTCTTCCTTTGTAATTGTCACAGAGATTCCATGTTTATTAACACAGAGTTCACTTCAAGATGCTTCCAGTTACACCAAGCACCATCTCTTTTGTTTATGTGTTTGTATAACATAGGCACAGGGTGTATGGAATTGCTCTGGAAAACCCCGTCCCATGCCATTATACACGGAGGCTGAAGGTTAAAGGAATGGGAGAACTTGCAGATTTATAACCATAATAAGATCTTTTTTCACAAGGTAAATTTTGTACTTGACAAGATACTATATTCTTTTATATCCTGCTGTGGCTGCTACACCACTTAGAAGAACCACAGTAGAAGGGATACTGACCTAAACCTCTATAAAACATTTCATTTCCATTTATACCACACACAGCTGCAGAAAGTTAAGCCAAATAGTGTAAACACACCCTGGCTGACTATAGTCAAGCATTTTCTCTGCTGAACAGAACCATAATTTTCATTGGATTGTTTCAACTCTGGAAGTTTGTGGCATTGTGTATGACATGGGGATCATTAGTTCAGCCTTCTTTTGTTAATACATCCCTGAAGTAAAACAATATCCTGATTTCTTTTTAGGATATTATCCAGAAAGCTTGTTTGACCTGGCAGTTCTTTGCACGCAAGTTCAAACTTAGCTATCCATCTTCACACCTTCCTGTCTCAGCAGATTCTGTATCTGTAAAGAACAACAGCCCGTCAGCAGCTACAATCTCCCATCTTTTCTGGAGAAATCAGACTTGAACCCACGAGTAGAATGTTTTTTCCCACAGCCCTGCCCTTTATTTCTATAGTTGCTTAGTCTGGTGGCTAGTTTTCCGGCATGCCTTTCCTTATTAAGAACCATTAGTCATGCTTTGTTCATCCCCAAATTAGAAGGACTGTTTCACCTATGTACACCTCAGCTTCTCGTCAGTGTAAGAGTAACAAGGAGTTAATTATGTTAGTGGTACATGCACAGACAGACCTTATTGTCAGGTAACACATATATTCTGCATAGAGATTAAAAAGACCCAAACAACAATGCTAAAGAAAGAAAATTCTCATGATTTTTGCATTTCTATGAAACAAGGGAAGGGGAGAAAAGCAAGGGTTATCCTGTATATGCTGCTGAAAAAATCACTACTGTTCCATATCCCAGGACTGGAAGGCTACAAAGGCAGTAATAATGGACTGTAAAGTGCAGCCACAATAATGAAGCTTCAACCTTAAGCAAAGCTTTCTTCTAAGAAAAACAGTGAAGATAAATGGCTAGGTGACAGAATTCAAGGCGGAAATCTCCATGTTTGGAGGATTTAAAGAAGAGGCTTTGAAAATTTTTGTTAGGAATGGGAAGGAAGGAAGGATGCTATTAACCTAGGAAAAGGAAAAGGTTGAAACAAACTCTAAGGGTCTTTTTGCAGGGTTATTTGCTGGTTGTTTCTCCATCAGCATGGATGATGCACAACCTAGAAAAACAGGCTTATTAAGGGAGATTAAAAGAAATTGACCTTCCAAGTTTGTTTAAGAGATTAAAAACTCTACAGGGTCATTGTCTTAGGATGGACCATAAAGAGGAGAGTTCTCATTTACCTAAGTCCCAATTTCATATATCAAGGGTCTGGGCAAGTGTTTGCTGTAGGAAGCTGTTCTTAGAAAAAATTAAAATATGATATGTAAGCAATAGTAATTAGAGTGCTGATGGCACATCCCCACGCTAGCACTTGGAATGTTTCTTAACATTATTGCTTATTAAAATCTGTCCTCAACTAATTGTCTGGGTCCCCTCTAGAGTCAACAGGGAGAGACAGATGGCTCTTGAGATGATAGAGCCCATCATTCTCAGAAATGTCAGTCTTCAATGCCTATTTCTCTGTCAGCCAGAGACTGAACCTATGCAAACACTAAACATTAAAGCTGGAATGATATAAACCAAAATTCACTCAAAGGTATTTCATTGATATGTTTTCTGAAAAATAAGGTACAGCTCAAGTGAGGAAAAATTTATCCTTGTCCTTAACTGTATGAATCAAAATAAATCCCCATGGTTTCCACATGTCAGAGCTCTATACATCAGTCAGTCGCCTGTAAAACACCAGATTTTACTAAACTAATTACTATAGTACCATCACATTTGAGTTCTGTTAATAAAAAAAAAATTACAGAGGCCAATTAGATCTCATTGTTTTTACAAATCAGAACTAATGCACAGAGATATTAAAGATCAAATTTTTCAAATTCATGAGGTTGATATAGATAATACATTCTTTGAAAGACTTGTCATTTATATTTCCTGATAGTACAGCTATTAGAGTTGAGAAGGGATACAAGATGTTGTAAATTTTATCACTATAGAACATCTATAATAAAAAAAACTCTAACCAAATGAAAACAAAACTAAATCTTGAAATAATCTCATGCTGAGCTTTTCTCAGTAAACAAATTATCCAAAGGGAAGAATTCTGACTTAAGCTGACTAACCTAAGTTTTCCATGTTGTTGAGAAATGCTCTGTAATTGTGAATTTCAGAACCTTTTGTTCCCACTTTCTGTAATAAGTTACATAAGACTGTAGCTATAGCTGGGGCCTGTAAGCTACCAACAGTAAGCTGTCAGTGAATTCTCTCACCACTGCTCACAGTCCTGTCTCACAAATGCACCAGATAATGACTTACTGCATTAAGTCAGATAAGAGTGAAGAGATGGTTACCTCAGAAAGAACTGAGCAGGTATTCAGCTGTAGTTAGTATCACCAAGCTGACAGGCCAGAATGTGTTTGTTTAAAAGTACAATTGACAAGATCTTAACCCACAGCTCACCATTTTGTAGAACTAGGATGAAAAAGATGTCATACATTATATTTTGTTCTCAAGACATATATGCTGTACTAATGATTAAAACTCATCTGGAGTAAAAAATGCTACACCTTTCAAAACTCCTACTACAACACTGAGTGTATGTCTTAAGCAATGCCTCCAAAGTAACAAACACTGTTGGCTCTAGGACTGTCTAGTGATTTCCTGACCCTGAAGACACAGGTATCTGCATAGGATAGGGAGAGTAGTGCAGTGGAGATGGTGGGCATATGGCCAGAGCACAGGAAGCTTCCCAATGTTTCCAAGCTAGCGAGACTCCACTGACATTTCTAGGGACAGGCCACAACACAGCCTTTTGTTTTCCTTATGAGCTATGTTTTGTGCAGAAAGCAGTTTCCTAGCTGCACTGTTTGAGGCCAGCCATAGGGTATAAGTGTCACAATATCCTGTCTGTTGGGGTGGACAGTCTCCTTCATGACCTCCCCACCCCAGCATACTGAGAGCAACTAGAAAGACCAAGGTATATACGCTACGCCACTGCCAGAAGTTCAAGAGAGTATGGTACACATGTACGCATGGTACACTGTGGAAAGAGAATCATGACTTTATTTTATTTCATGGTAATGCAAAGCCTTGCTAGAATGTAGACTGATTCCTTTCCAGTAGCCAATGTTTCTTAAGACTTGATGATGACAGTAAGTTTCTGTTGCTTTGAAAGAAACCAGTATAAAAGATGACAAGGTGATACAAAACTTAGCATTTATTGTGTCTTTATTTTCCACGAGAGACCTGTTTTACCCAAACATTCAGAAATCAAAAATATATCCTTCCCTTCCCTTCCCTTCCCTTCCCTTCCCTTCCCTTCCCTTCCCTTCCCTTCCCTTCCCTTCCCTTCCCTTCCCTTCCCTTCCCTTCCCTTCCCTTCCCTTCCCTTCCCTTCCCTTCCCTTCCCTTCCCTTCCCTTCCCTTCCCTTCCCTTCCCTTCCCTTCCCTTCCCTTCCCTTCCCTTCCCTTCCCTTCCCTTCCCTTCCCTTCCCTTCCCTTCCCTTCCCTTCCCTTCCCTTCCCTTCCCTTCCCTCCCCTCCTTTTTCCTTTCCCTTGTTTTTCCTTGTGGTTTCTCAAGAGAGATGTGCTGTAGACAGAAACCAGCAAAGGGCAGAGACAGCAATCAGGAATGATTATACCATACTAAAATGTTAGTAGCATAATATGATTTAATTGTGGTGCCACAAATTATAGATGAATGTAGAGGCACAAAAAAATCCAAAGCAGAAAACACACTGTACCCTTTGTATCCAAATCCCCTGAATTTTTCCAAATTCCTCAGACCAATTCCAGGCATTTACAGAAACTAGCTTTTTGCACTTCATCCCCTGAAAAATGGGTCTAGAAAAAAGTATAAAAGCTGACTGGAGAACTCGTGATGAACAAATACTTATCCTGAAAGGTGGACAGGTCATATTTGCTGACATCCAAAGAGCAGATTCTTGCACCAAATGTGCTGATGTAAAGAGGTTGGAAACTGTGTGTAAGAACAGAATGTTTCAAAGGACATGCAGAACACTGAGGTTCAAAGGGCTGGAACAACATGACCTCTAAAATTCTGCTGCAACCAAAAAGAACCATGTATGCAAAGACCTGGAGGAGGAAAAGCGGAACATGGAAGCCTGTTCTCAGTGTTTTATTACCTGTATTTTCTTATTGAGGGACTGTCAGCATGGGATTGAGCTGAAACGCACCTGAGTGCCAAGGATAGTACCAGAAACAAGCAGTGTCTGCTCCTGCATGCATTTACTAAAGCCTAGAAAGATGCTGGGGACTCTGGAGGGTCTCTGCCCTTGCTCCATAGGAAGCTTATGTAATACAGTGCAGAAGTGTTTTGAGCTCATGAGAAGAGACACCCAGAGAAAACTTCTGTAGTTTGTTGTACATGATGGACACCGCTCCTGTTCTGAGAAAATAAATCACGAAGACTTCATCATTTGGTTTTGGTCTACCTTAAAAGGAGGACTAGACAGTTACATTTTTCTTTTAAAAGTAATCCAAATCAGCTAACAACCCAACTGAAACACTAGCGAATCCATCTCAGCTGCTCACTTTGCTTTAACTCTCCTGGAAGATTTGTTTCATGTTATTTCTGTGAGCAAAGCAAGACCATACCTAGCCATCTCATAGCCTGCTGTGGGTTGCTGAGGTGGGAGCCTGCAGTGCATTTCCACAGTCAGTCAGTCAAGACAAAGCAAATGCTTTCTTGGGCTTCTCCTGTGTCAGTTCAGGATTGGGTCTGGCTTTATCCTAGATTATGGCAGAAGTTTTGCTGGTTGAGATAAATGGCAATTTTTGCCTTTAGACCCTGCTACTGCCCATCCAAACGAGTTTGCTACTGCTTGAGAAAGACAAGATTTAATTGTTTTCAAACATTTTTCCAGGATCCTACACTGGTATGTTGCAAAGCATTTATGTTAAAGGAATAGATGACTCCTCACAATATTAAATGCTAGTATTGCAATCTTTTGTGTACAGAGGAGGGCAAGGTGTAGCAGAAACATCACCTCTAGAGCCTACACGTTGGGTAGTAGGAAAGGCTTAGAAACCTTGTTCTGAGGGTAGTTAGGTACTACTGCTGTAAGTACCTTCTCCCTATACAGCCTTTCATGTGAGCAGTGGCAGACACAAATATTGCCTCTTTCAGCTTCTCCTCATCTTACTGAAACCACTAAGTAGAAAGTTATGCACTTGCCAGAAAACTCTTCAAACTCAAGGCCTTAATGCTCTCAGGTAAAGGACAAATCTTGGAAAATTCTGGTTCCTGGCACCTATTTGCCTGTCTGAACCATTTTTTGATGGAAACAATTTTGGAAATGGCAACTCTGGAATTCCCCAGAAAATTGAGAAAACAGTTCCCACTTAGCTGCAAAGTACACAGAATAACTAGTAAAATACTTTGCAATCCCTTAGTCTCCATAAAAAGCATTTACATGACATGGTCCTCTTCATAAAAAACATGTGCATGACATGTACATGTACATGACAGATAAGAGGACATAAAATGAAAAGATACCTGGATTACATAGCCAGGCACTACAGGGACTTTAACTTCATTAAAAAGCTACTAAAACTTTAAGGGCAATGCAGTCCTCCATTCTGTCCTGCTCTTCTTTCACTCTAGGTTTTGTCAACTGAGTCCTTTTTTCCTCTTGAATAATCTTATTGAAAATAAAATGCATGAAATCTAGGTGCAGCCTTGTCTTCAGCTAAAAAACCCTTTGAGGTGGACACAGAATCACATCTTATTAAGAACTGGATGAATGATCAAGACCAAACAACTTGGCCAGCCCAACAAACTCTGCAAACAAGGGTGATGCCACCAGCCAGGAAACATGCAGTGGCCCATTAGGTTGCTATGGTAAAAGTTGGATATATATATAGATATATATATATGGTGTGGGGTTTTGTTGTTTGTTTGTTTGTTTTTAAGCTCCCATGCTTTTTTCACCACTAGAACTTAATGACATTGTGAATCTCTCCGGTGATACATTAACTTGTCTCAGTCAGCAAATCCTTCAGTTTTTCTTTGGAGATGATTGTAACTGGGCCCTTTCATCAGCAGTGGGGTGTGCAATAGATAAATGACCTAATTCTCACTTGTGCCAAAGGGCTTATGCTGATATAGCCCCTAATATAAGTGTGATGATAAAGTTCCTTACAACGGTACAACACTGTTCTCTTCTAATACAGAAATGAGCTTTACTGATACAGCTCCATTCACACTGCAGCCAGTCTAAACTTGGAAGTTTTACTGGCAGAGAGATGCTAGTTAAGAGTGTGGGGAAAAAACATCACACACCTATCTGACAACTGTGCTGGCAGACACTCCAGAGGCATCCCTAGATAGACAAAACAAGTTTCAGCAGGACAGCTGCAGCTGTCTGTGTATGTTCTGCCAGCATGAGAACCAAGGTATTTTGAATCAGCTTAGCTCCCTTTCACTGTGGTTGATCTAAGGTCTGAAGCCATGGTCGTACCGGCCTAAAAGTGAATAAAGTCACTGAATTCCAGGAACTGGTAAGGGCAGTAACACCAAAACAACCCTTTTGCCAGTGTACATATCTTCTCCCTGAGGAAGGAAATCCACCACTACAACTACTATAAATAAGGCCTGAAGAGCCTGAGTTATAGCTATTAAATTATAACAGAAAAGTAAAAATAGCTCAAAAGTTGGGTTAATCTGAGGCTGCTTTCAGAGTAAAGATAACTGCATTAAGAGATGAAGTAAGAGATGCTTTAGCACAATATATCGAATAATTGTTAAGCAGATCACATAAATATATTAAGCCATGGCAATTTATTAGGTGGTAGAAATAATACTCTTGTATGAGAGAACAAAATTTCAGACTCAGGCAATGTCAGGGAAGCTGTACTCAAACAGCAAAGTGGATTCTGAAAAGTGGCAAGTTGGGATATCTCATTTGTGACTCAGAAGCTGAGCAGGATGCAAAATCTTCCCTACTGCCTAATCTAAAACAATCTGCCATGTACAGTTTTTCTTCCATTGTTTTAAGTGACTAAAATTAGTGCAGCAAGTGACTGTGGAAAACAAGTATGGAAATAACAAAACTTATATGTTGTGCTGTCAGTGAACAAAAATTTTGTTTTGAAATGGTTACTTTATATCTTGATCACCCTACTAGACACTGTGTATTTCTGCACAACCTCCAGCTTATCTTCTAGGCATAACTTTTTCAGACCAAATTTAGGCAAATGAGATGTCCTGGACACAATAGCCAAAAACTTTATGGTGGTGCTTTGAATCCGCAGACGGCTGGGACAAGGAATTCTGCCAACTTGTATATTCTAGAACATGTGGTTTTATTGCAAGGGTCGTGGGTAAAAGGGCCTTGCCTTCGGCCACCAGCCTCGACTGAAGGGAAGTCCCAAAGAGAGAAGGAGAAAGAACAGCAGGGTGAGAGCTGAGAGAGAAGGGAGCGAGAGAGCAAAGGGCAGGGGGGAAGACAGCAGGAGAGAGCGGGAAGAGGAAGGGTAAGAGGAAGAGGAAGGGCAAGAGAGTTAAGAGAGTTAAGAGAGTGAGGTCCTTGTTAAAATACATTATATCTCCTTTTGTGATGAAAATTCCAATTTACAGTGACCAACCAATACAAGACACAAAATCCTATAGAATCTACATACAGCCTATAAGAACTACTATATTACCATACTGTGTTATATTTTAAACTCTAAAAACTACACTTTAGATTTCTGTTTTGCTACATTGACCTTTGGATCCCTTAGCCAGCAGAAAGGTATTGTTCAATCTAAAGAAATTCTCCTTCGGCTAGCTAGGCTATTGTTTTCAGGTTATATAGTAACTAAGACTCAGTATCCGACAACTCAAAATAAGCTTTCATTTCTATTTCGATTATAGGTTTCATATTTTCAGAATCTTTTGCTAAGCAATCATATTTATAAGGCTTCCCTGATTCATCTTCCCCAACAGTGCTTCATTTAGTAATTCACTAATGCTTTTTTCTCACTAGAAATTGAGCCAGTAAAGATGGCAAGCTCTCAGTACAAGATTATGTCTTCCACCCAGATCTTCCCTGTGATCTTACCACCTGCTTTCCACAGCACATCCCAAACACATCACTTTCACTCTTCCCAACCCTTTGTCTTCACTGCCACAACAGCCTCAAATGTCTCTTTCTCCTGGCAGCTCTCACCACTATTACAATAATATTCCTAGAGGGTTCTCAGAATGATGAGTGCACCAAGATGCCTTAACTGGCCAGAATGAGGCTTCATCCACTTCCTAATATTGTCTTCCTTTCCATTTCACCTTTTCAGTTCCTAGGTATGGCAGTCCAAGAATGGCTTGTAATACACTAGTTACTGAGAACTCCTCAACAGTTCATGAGAAAGCATCTGGATGATGCTCTCAGTGATACGATTTAATTTTATGTTGTCCTGTGAGGATCAGGTTGGACTCAGTGATCCTTACAGGTGCCTTCCAACTTGAGATCTTCTATGAAATATAGGAGCCTAGGAATTACGCAGGAAACATTACAGAAAGCACATAGGTTAAAAGACTTTGTGTGCGGTCTCTTGTCAGTGCTGGTAAGTGTGGATTGGGAAAAGGAAGAGGAAATTAATCATTGCACAATCAAAAAAAAAAAAGGTGCCTGACAAGCTTTCAGGGCAAATACAAGACAGTGTAAAAGATTTGTGGACCCAAACCAGTGGAGACAGAGTGGTTTGTGCAGTGTTGCACTACCCACAGCCCAAGATCCCAAAGGCATGCTTCACTCAGGAAGAGCTCTTTGACCAAGGACACAGGGGCTGACCTTATTTCAACACAGAGTTCTGTGAAACTATCTGCAGCAGAGGAAACACACGCAAGACAGAAGTCCAGGAAAAGAATGCAAAGTCAATATGTGGGTCAGTTGGAGGGTGGAGTGGATCAGTTATGAAGTCCCAGTATTCTGAAGTCTGCACTTAACTGCTAAACAAACACAGCAGTGCAGTGTTTTTGAATGTTCATTTGCCAGTAAGTGTGACAACCAGGATGCCATAGCTCAGAAGAGAGGCTGAATATATATTCTTTTCCTTATATGTAGCTGATGACTGTCTTGCAAATTACAAGAAATGTAGTGCTTTCCTTTAAAAGCAAAAATGAAAATGGGCTTTTTGTCAGCAGAGATATACTAGAAGTCCAATTAATCTCAGTTTCTTGCCACTAAAAAGCAGAGTTCAAACATCCTGCAACCTCTACTGATAGTTAATAACTTGGCTCTCTCAGAGCTAAGAATAATAAAAGTAGAATTCTTACCAGAAAAATCTATGTGGCTCTTCCTCTTAATTGTATCTTCCTTGGAACACATATATTGAATGCAAATATTTGCACACTATTTTGACAGCACTCCACAAAGTAAAAAGCAGTGGATACTGCAGCTGCAGTATCTATTGCTGGGTGAGTGGGAAAGATTCTATTTCTTGTGTACTGCAGGTTCCTAGAGCACATCCATTGCTACTTTTATGCTTGCTTAGTTGTTGAACATTAGACATTCACACTGAGCATTTGCAAAACTGATCCAGTGACATAAAAATCTTCCAGTCTTGCTGCTGAACTGTTCCTAACTACTTTTGCGTTTACTTTCTCTAACACAAAATCATGTCAGTTAACCTGAAAAATGTATATATGTTTCAAGTATGTAGGAAGACAAACTATACCAGTAATTATTTTTAATTCATATGGAATGTTTAGCTTTGCAGAGTTAACACAACACTCTTAATACACACATAATTGTTTAAAAAATAGTCACATCAAAGGATAATGATAGTGATAGATGGCAACAAGAAAAAATGTAAAGGCTAGCAACTACTTCCATAAAAATCAGGTGGTTGAAGGTTAATAGGAAACATCATGATCAAAGAGACAGGAAGGTAGATCGATCAAAGCCAAATCATTACAGCCTGGGAAATCTTCAAGCCTTACTGCCAGTAGGTAAAAGCAGGTTTTTGATAGTGTCATGCATGATTTCTAATGTGTTCCATGGCTCATGGGATAAACATTGATTTATAACTCTTGCTTCAATTTTGCTAGCTCTTCACATAGGAAGAGGTCTGACAATCATCAGTGGGACAATATCTTTCAATTAGGAGTGGCCCAAAAAAAAAGTCTGAATCAAATTCACCAATCTGTGTTTGCGGTGACTTGTCAGTCCTGTCAAATAGGAATAAACTTAATTTTCTGAACAATACTAATAAGAGTTCAAACAAATAACCTGACTCCTGTATGCACCTGCACACATTTACCATGCTCTCTCCCAAGTATCAAATCATACAATCACATAATTACAGAATGGTTTGGATTGAAAGAAATCTTAGAGACGATCTTGTTCCCACCCTGCAGCCATGAGCAGGGACAAGTTGCTCAGAGCTCTATCCAACCTGGCCTCGAACGCTTCCAGACAAGGGGCATCCAAAACTTCTCTGGGCAGCCTGTTCCAGAGCCTCATCACTCTCAGTAAAGAATTTCTTCCTAATAATTAACCCAAAGCTGGCTTCTCTTAGCTTGAGGCCATTCTGCCTTGTACTATCACTATATATCCTTCTAAAAAGTCCCTCTCCAACTTTCTTATAGGCTCTCTTCAGGTACTGGAAGGTGCTATAAAGCCTCCCCAGAGCCTTGTCTTCTCCAGGCCGAATGACTCCAGCTCTCTCAGCGTGTCTTAAAGGAGAGGTGTTCCAGCCCTCTGGTCATCTTTTTGGTTCCTCTGGACCAACTATAAGAGGTCCACATTATTTTTGCACTGGGGACCCCAGAGCTGGATGCAGTGCTTTAGGTAAGTCTCACCAGAGCAGAGCAGAGGTGTAGAATCCCCTACCACAACTGCTGCCCATGGGACTCTGGATGACAACTGTATAGTTTGCCTCTTGGGCTGTGAGTGCACAGGGCTGGCTCATGTCAAGCTTCTTATCCCCAAAGTTTTTCTTGGCAGGGTTGTTCTCATTCCTTTCCCCATGCAACATGTATTTGTCTTTGGGATTACCCTGATCCAGGTGCAGAACCTGGCACTTGGATGTGTTGAACTCCAGGTGGTTTGCAGCAGGCCACGTCTCAAGTCTGTCTAGGTCTAAGCCTTGAACTGAGGGCAGCTACGAGGAACCAAATAAATAATCAGAAATAAAATCTGTGGCATTTACATGAAAACATTAACATCCCTGGCCCAGCCCCATTTAGCCTCTTCACACCACGCAATGCACCTTTTCAATAGATCCACTGCCTTCCTGCTGCCTGGTCCATTACCTATGCATGCAGCTTCCCATCTCAGTTACTGGTCAGAGAGTCTTTCTGAAGAAGCAATGTGTGCACGTATTCTACAGTTGACCTGGATTTTAGAGGTGCTTGTGGGACCGTGCTAAATCCTTTTAACCTCCCAGCTGTCATCTATGCAGCTTTAGAGGATTGCTTATTTAGAGTCACACTCTGGAAATCATAAGCTGCCAAAACAGATCCCAGCTGCTCAGTGGGAACCATGGAACTGGACTGGGCCTGTTGGTTCTTTTCTTCAGAAAATACATGGGGCTGTTCAGATGGTAACAGAATAATTCCACATCTGGAATATATGCCATAAAGAAGAGGGAACCAAAATTGTTTTCCCTCACTTTTATGCTGCTGTGATATCCTTGTGTGTCCTCTTTCCAGTATATACCAAACAGCCCAACCTGACTCCTCTATTGCTTGGTTTATGTAAATAATTATGCAAACGCCTGTATCATTATCTCACCCTCCCTCTAAAACTGGCTTTTGAAGTTTCCTCTGTTTGCCAGACTTGCCTAAAAATAAAGTCACGTTGGTGCAAGTTAAATTTCAAAAACTTGCCTTATTATCAGACATCTCTTTCATGTACACTTTAATGTAAACTTCAAGGAAAAACTCAACCTAATGCATAGTTCACCTGTTTTGTGTACTTTTCACTTTATTTATCCATACAAAGTTCCTATTTTCTTTTGTATGTTTAAGACATAGACATTTCCTTGTTTCTCTGCCTGCACATAAGATATACGTACACTTGTATAACTGATTTCTTTTGTAAAAGCAGTTATTTCCCCACCAAATTCAGTGATTTCCACTATAAAAATATTGAAAACTAGCTTTACAATATTTGGAAATAAATGGTCCTTTCATTATGTAAAAGCATTAGGCTGTCTCCCAGGTATTCCAGATATAATAATTTATAGTAAATGAGATTATTATTGCTGGGAAAAGAACCACTTAATGTCAGTTTTCTGCGGGAAAAACCAAAACAGACAATAGGGGTGGGTGCTCAGAAACATACAGCAAATGTTTAAAAGCTTCAAAGATCCAAAACAACAAGGGAAAAACACATGCTGAGGAAGTAATTTGGAACAGGATGCTTCTGTTCATCCTTATCATAGGGAGGTAGCCTTACTGTCCTGAAAATAAGAATAGGAAGCATATTTTATCATTGTGTTATTCCAGTTTATACCAGCTTGTCAAAAGTAGTTCTACCAGCATAATTGTGGAGTAATGCAGTGTTGTGCCAAGCCTGCATATACGGGGACCTGAAATAGAAATTGTTGAGCATTGAGAAAACGTGAATTGCTGTCTGAAAATCTCATAAACAGACCTCTGTGGCTGCTATGAGCAAAGCAGTCATGTCAGAATAAATTTGCCTCAACATACTGCTATAGCAATCAGCTAGTAATGGCTCATCTTCCAAAGATAGCAGTACTACAAAATTAGTAACTTTGCTATACAGCCACATAGCTGAACTACTAAAAATCAAAAATTAACCTTGAAAATGACAAATACATGGGTAGTATTCCCTAGATATAGACATCAAGGAATGCATCAGAAGTTGATCTGTATTCCTTGCCATTTTTACTTTCAAAGTATGACAGTCTCCTTCTTCCACACAGGCCCTTCATGCCTTGCCAAATTTCTCAGCAACAATTCTTAAGTCAAATGGGATAAAGGCATTTGGAACTGCAAGATGAGTGGTGCAAAATAATCTCTCACATGGATGTTGAGGAAGAGTCCTTATCTATTACAAAGCACATTCCAGCTGAACTCAGTCCCATCTTGTACTTGCACTCTCAGATGCTCTGTTTTGGCTGTCCCAAGATGGTTCATGGGGCACTGTGGAGGCTCAGCTAATTATTCCAAAAAGCTACAGATCTGTTATGTTATATACTCCTTGACACAAAAGACAGAGCCAGTCTTTATGAGTTCTTCCCCAGCTAGAATGAGTGTATGTAAGATCAAACACAAAACTAGTGAATTTTTTCAAATAAATGCTTGCACATTTCTCTTCAGTACACTTTGGTCAAAATGCAATCTCAACATCTGCATTGTAAGAACAGAGAAATGTCCTGAAATTCTCCTGTACACAATAAAACTTACAAGAAGCCAGAACTTCTCCAGAATGGCATGTAATCTTATGTAGATGGTTAAATGAACAAGGTGGGTGTCACTGATAAAAAGTAAGAGCTCTGGTTTGAAGAGCTGTAATTTGTCTTCCCCACATGTTTGTTTGGGGTGTGGGTTTTTTTTTCCAATTAAAAAGATCTGATAAAAGCTTTGGAAACTGCAGGCCATTAATATATAATGAGAAAATACTCTGTTGATTATACAGGTGAGAAGAAAATCAAGAGAGAAGGTAGAAAGTAGGGAGGAGAAGAGCACTTAGAGAAAAATAAGATATAAAACATAGTCCAGAAAAAGTGAAGGCAGTAAGTAAATTAATAGAAGCTTGCAGAAATGAACAAAGTCAGGATTCAATTTGGCAGGTGGTGGCAGTTGTGGAGATCAATTCTGTATGTCAACACTTTCTGCCCTATCTATCACAGCATGCAGAGCAATTCCATTGAAATCCAATTAAGGAAGAAAACAAAATGATTAAGACACATGGACATAGCGACAGCAAAATATGCAAATTGTTCTGCAATTTTTAATGACATACAAGGTAAAAAACCTACAGAGAGAAACTCATGGAGGGAAATTAGTTCCAACACCATTAGAAGTACATTTTCAGCTGAAGGCATGAGGGAATTCAGCTGTAGAACTTCTATTAAGCTTAATTAGTGCCATGGTGTAAAGTCCCTGCGCATCAAGTTGCTAATGTTCTCTCTGAAGAATGGCTTTATGCTTCTGTAGTTGCATTGAGGAAGAGAGTGAAAACAGTAATTTCACCATATTATAGGCTCTAAACATCTAAGTTCTTTTTTCTTGTGCATATACTATTATTGTTAGTTTCGACCTGCACGATAACAAATGCTTTTTGTAGTAGAAAAAATTATTTGTATGTCATTAACTACTCTGAACTTTTCTTTTTTTCAATCAAGGGATTATTTTTGCCTCTTCTAATACTGCTCATAAATTTTAGTAGTGTTCTCACTATGAATATTCCACATGGGGAATAAGAGCTCAGCTGAATGCTCCAAATTAGGCTCCAGTTTGTCTAGATCAGTTCAATATGTTGACATGTGTGCTGTGACAACCTAGGGGGTGAGTGATTTACTGGCACTAGTAGATGCCAGTTGGAAAAAAAGAAACCCTCCCAAGTTAGCATTCCATTTCATTCTCCACAACAAATTGATGAAGTGTTGGAAAGCACTGACAGGGTTGTGGATTAGGGAAAGAGGCATCTGAAGCCATTTACAGGGTGAATATATTTAGCACCTTCAATATTTCTTGTTTTTCTCAGATTACGTATTTATCTTTATACTGACTGTCTTCTATCTTCTTTAGGAATTAAGTGGCCACTAAGAAGATGAATGAAAAAGTGTGAATATTTATTATATATGTATGAAATGCAGTGCTTTCAGAAAACACTTCTTCTTATTTTAAATACTTATATATTTCTTGTTCTTCTTTCTGATTGAATACTTGTTAAAGAGATGAGAAATCAACTTTTATGAGATAGGTTATACTGCAAAATGCATTAATTCAATGACAGATTATATGCTTACGGGAATTTACGTGTGCAGAGAGTTAACATTTCCATTTTCAGAAAAAAATACAGTCAGATTTTTGAAAACAGAGAACTGAAAGAAACAACATGTATTTAACCACATGTAATTTGTTGTAGCTGGTAGGAAGAGTCTGAAAAAGATGGAGCTAAATTCACTTTGTAAAACAGAGTTGTCTGAAAATGGTGCTTATCACAGCTTGGCAGAGCTCGGTTGAATCAGGATTATGATGAGAGATACTTTGGAAGATTAGTGTTCTCTTGAGGAGAATTTTTTTTCCACTCTAACTCTGATTAAGAAAAATTATTTAAAAATTAAAATTATTCTTATTATAATAATAAGAATACTTAATAACAAGAGTTATCAATAGTTACTTAAAAGTTACTACGCTACCCACGTTGTGTGACTCCGACCCTATTCTGAGTACCATGCTATGGAAATTCAATGGAAATAGAAGTTTAATGGAAGTAGTTTACAAGGAAGTAGTATAGAAGACAACTCACACAGAGAAGAATGAGTAAAATTTTACTGATAGTATATTCTATGGAGCAAGGAACATGTCCTTTTCAGAACAGCTGAAATCCAGTCTCCTGTGAGTGTGTCAGAGTATGGGTTGTGTGGAGACCTCATGATGACTCTTTGAAGGCTTCATTAGTTTGAGTTTGGCTAAACTAGAACATTTTGGGGATGCTAATGATAAACTGTGGGTATAAACTTGTTTTATAGTAGAGAAGATCATACCAAGACAGAGTAGATATTAACAAGATTTAGAAGTACCCTAATTATCTTGGAAAATTTTACTCCATCAGTGTAGTGGGTTTCTGACATACAACCAGTTCCATGCAGCTACTCAGATTCACAAAAACTCCACTCTTCCTAGCATCTCTGAGTTCTGGTTGGGGTGTGCTTACCGATTTTTCTCATCAGCTTCCCAGTCTCTCTGGATCCATTCATTCTGCTAAGTGACACAAGGGCAAGCACTGTTCCCATACCCTGTGCCAAATGGCAGGGTTCACACTACACAGAGCTGGCTCTGGGTCTCCCTTGTGTTCCATGTGGTGATTATGCAGCTCTAAATTTTTTTCTTTTTTCTTTCTTTTTTCTTTCAGTTTAAGTTGTCTAAGAATAGAAAAAGGGTTGTGTTCAAGGCTAGGGATTCAGCATATGAATGCCTATGGGGAATAGCCTGGGAATAGCATGCTAATGCCTGCACCATACTCAGGCAGTATTTCAGAGGGTGCTAGCTGACACAGGCCAAAATTGTATGAGCAGCTAAGCTCCTCTCCTAAGTATGTCCTACTTAGAAACACACACATGGCTTTAGTGACTCCTTTCTGCCTGTTCCACTCCATACTGTGGAAAGGGCTCTTTGCCCATCTTTCTGTTCTGCTCGTGTCAAGCACATTCAGGTGCCCTCCAAGAAAGTAGGGCATAGAATGACCCTTTTTTGGCCATCAAAAGCAGACATTCTCTCTGTTATTTGACCTGCTTCTCCCAGAGGAATGCACATAAAGTTATAGTAAATTGCAACCCTTATAAGGCTGAAGAAAAGACTGAAGAATATTAGAGTACTGCATCTGTCAGTGGCTGTCAGGCACAGTCCAGATGCAGCCACAGGCTCAGGAAGGCATTAGGCTGCCAAAGACCAACAACTGGGACAGTGTACCTGGTCATGCTATTCAAGTTCTTGCTAGGTATCTGTTACCATTCTCTGTCAGAGATAGGACACTGGGCAAGAGGTTTTGTCAGAGCTTAACAGGCTTGTCAGCATGACAGTTCTCATTAAGGAACCAGCCTAATGATTTGATATTCAAGAGAGGAGGAGAAAGGGGAAAATATATTCTTCATCTTGTCTATCCTGTTGGGTTTGTGTAGAAGACGTTCTCTGTCTTGGGAAACCTTGGCTTCTAACTAATATCAAATCTAAGTGTAGTCTTATTATCAGGCACATTATAAGGATTTTCATGTGTTTATAAACACTGGCTTCTTAGGAAGAAATTAATATATTTTAAATACATCAATGCTGTAATCTTAAAGCCTCCATTAAAATATTATTTCTAGCTGTTTTGAATACAAATTACTCAGTTTTATAAAATCATACCCTTTTCACAGACAATCTCTACCCAAAGGCAAAACACATTAAAGAAATTACCTGTCATAGTTTTTCATTTATGTGCACTCATGCAATGATTCTATGGTATTTACTTGTACTGAGGCACAGCAAAATATGCATAAAACTATCTTTCAGTATTTCATAATTAATGCATTAAGTTTTAGGCAAAGATAGTTCACCTTTTTTCCATGTGATATATTTTAAAATATTGTCACTTAAAAAAAACCCAAAAAACATGAGATCCACTCAAAATGATAGATTATTATCAACTTCTTATAATTTTGACAGTACAGGCATGAGGCAATCTATACCAGATCAAACTGAGATTTTTTTATTCTTCCTGAGGAGTTGTAGCTTTTTAGCTGCATAACATTGTACTGTAGGTATCACAAGTAAAACCTGTGGCTGACATGGCCCATGAAGCTCATAATTAATATGGGAATTAGCCCAATGTATAATTTACTCTGGAAAAAGTCAGAGCCTGGTCTTATTGTAAACTCTCTGAAAGAAGAAAGAAAGTACTCTATGTTTAAGAAAATCAGTTGTTCACCACAAGACATTTGTAGACCTTGCATGTGACTTTCTCTTTGCTATTGACAGATGGAGGCATGCTAGGATGTGTGATGGGGAGTATTTCCTTGAGAAGCAGGGATCCACACTTGGCACAGGGGAGCAGAGCCTGGCTGCAGCTTGTCAGTGTGCCTCTGGCAAGGCTGTCTTATTTCAAAGGACATGCTATGAGGTACAGATAAATTGTCTGTTCTTGACTTGGCTATAGCACTGCAGAATGATCATTACCCTGCCCAGGGCCTCATGTGCAGAGTGCTTTGACTAGAGGAGCAAAAAATCAGAACAACCAGCTGCATCTTGTATGCAGGAGAGGGGCTATTGTGCTAAGCTCATTTCTGTGAGAATCTATTTAATAAAACACATGCGTATTTCTGTAGTTCAGGGACAGACAACATAATGTGTCTGTGATGAGACTAGATAGCAGAGTACCTTAGAGTATATTCTGCAATACACCAAAAATTGAAGAAATTGTTGCTGGCTTTTAAAAAATACTTTAGCAACACAGTCTCAAGGTCTTTGGTATTTTTAGAAGGCAATCGTGCACCAAAAGGCATCTAAAAATGGTTTTGTGCACTTTAAGAGTCTAGAAGCAAATGTTTGATTTACTTTTTCTTTTTCTCTCCTCTCTCTGATTAACACTGTCATAGAAGTTAGTTATGTATTAGAACTACCAGCTGCAAAAAAGGTAAATGGAATTGCCCTTAACATTTTCCTTTAGCTTTTCACCTAAAATTCTTAATACGGCTCATGTTTAGAGAGTACTAAAAAGCAAAGGCTATAACCATGAAGACTATAGGCAGGTATTTGCCAGATATCATGCCATCTCCAACACCTCCAGTTTCCTTGCTCTTGTGCTGACATTATCTTAACCAGAGGTCTCTAAATGTTCCAGCTATTTACTTCCCTAAGAAGGTATGCAAGAGAGAGCCAACTGATAACACAGTACATGTCACTTATCAGCCCAGAACAAGAACAACATTTCTAAATACTTTATTATTAATAACTTTGGTTACCTGCCTGTTATAAGAAATGCAAAGGTCATACCACGTTCAAACCTGACTATTCATCAGAGCAAGATATAAACTTCAACTTAAAAGTTGTCAACGTTTCTAAGAACTAGGAATCAATTGATTTATCATTCTCCTTTCTCTGTGAAATAAAGACCTTAAATGATACTGACCACACACAAGAGAGCTGTTTACGGTATCATATATCTTCTCTTTCTTTTGACAAAAGTTTACCACTTAAGGAGCATTGCTACAACATTCTGGTTTGTTCCTAGTTTTGCAAAACACCACCTCCATTCCTGAAAGAAAATCAGGAGAAAAGAGATTGCGTTCAGATTTAAAAAATTATTTCAAAACCCTCAATTTTTAAACTAAGTCTTGCAATATGATAAAGGCAGAATCTGAGAATGTTAGACCTTGTGTTGCTTGCATGAAAATCTGTCCAGCTTTGGCCAAATCACAAACTAATAGAAATACTGTTTATAGGAAGATATAGGAACACTTGAGCTAAGTCTGAACACAGTGCATTGCCATAAAAATGTGGTTATTTGGGTCCCAGTCTAGTGTCTCTGAGTTACTGCATTGTATTTTCACCCTTTATTGCTGCCTAAACTTCTGTGCAATCTGAGTAACGCAAGCAAGCGCCATCTGGTTGTATGCGTTCGAGCATTTCCCCTAATCAGAGCTGGCAGACAGCCTTAGTCTTAAGCAGAAAGTCACACCATTCATCTAAAAAGTTTCATAAACATGTATCATCAGATCAGAAGGGAAATAGATTGTGCAGGAAAAGACTGCAGTGAACCACTAAGAGACCTATTTCTTTCCACTAAAACACTAACAAGTGGTGATAAGCAAGCTGTCAGTTCTGTACTCTTGTCATGTTACTTTACTACAGAATTAGACAGCTCCTTACTTCCCTGATTGCTCTGCTCCCTGTGAATCTCTATACATCTGTACCAGCTGCTCTTGGTTGGGCTTAGACCAGCCCTGACTACAAGTAGTTGTATGTTTGTTTATTATATACAGTCCTGAGAATCAGGAAAAACTTTACAAACTTGGATCTGTGATATGGTATGATGAACACTTGTTAATGTTTTACAAGGTTTCTTCTGACTAGCTTCTCTGATTTGAATCTGTTGGTAATAACTTCTAGAAAAACAAACTCAAGAGATGAAAACATGAGAAAGGAAACAAAGCAGTAAGCTGTTTTTATTGCATGGGTGCTAAAATTGCAAAACTCTACCATAATTCTACTTTAATATGGAATGCTGAAAAAAGGTTGAAAGAGCAAAAAACCCCATTATTCTGTGCAAAATGTTCAGTGCAATTCTCTAAAATCAAGCAGCCCTAAAGATTAGGAGAGATCCTTTGTAAATAGGTATTAAAATACAGAGCCTTGTGTGTAATTTCATTATATAGAGATACCACTAAAATTACTCAAATTACTTCCAGAATAAAGCATGAGTTCATCTAGGTCATCTCCCTGCCTCTATATAGTATCCATGTCACTTGGTGATTCTTGTCTAAATCATATTTAGTTTAATTTATGAGGATTCAGCACTATCTTAGGCAACTTAACCCAGAGAGAGATTACCTAATGCTTCTACCACATTATCTCTGTTGTTGTAACTCATACCCACTACTTCCTGTCTTCTCTGCAACATTGTATTCCTTTCCTTTTTCCTGCAAATTTGAAGCTGTACCACTCCTCCCCACAGCCTTTACTCCTCCAGACTAAACAAAAGCCTTTTCTTCCGTCTTTCCAAACAGGTCATGTTTCAGACCTTTTGACCTGTAACTTTACTGCAGTACTAATCACTCAAGGACATTATTCCCTGAAATGATGCAACTTAGATATACCAAGGTTAGGCAGGCTGCCCAGTGGAGACAACAAATCATTAGGTTAAAACCATGCTCCTGTGTTGCTGATTCCTCATCCTCAGCCTGCCAGTTTGTTTGTTTTAATCATCTGTTGGATGTCATCATAAACTTCTTAATCGTCTTCCCAATACATCTGAGCAGCACATAGAGCAGCCAAGCCACACACACCTCCTACTGGGAATTCCCATACCCCTTTGTATAGATATCTAATAGCATTCAGAGTTATAGCTGAAGCCCTTTGTAGGCTTGACAGGTGCCTGACCTCATACACTGTTTGTGCAAAATCACTCACCAGCACTCGGGGGAAAGCCTGATCAAAGGACCTGGGTATTTAATAGTTTCTCCCTGGCATCTTTCCAGCTCTCTAGAAGAGTTGAACCTCCCTGTTGTGGTCTGACAAGTACAACAGCTTTTTCTGAAATCCTTGCTGCTTTCCATACCAGCATACTGATATTTTCATTATGGATAGAGATCAGAGCTGACCGCCGCTAGGAGTGCTAGATAGTTCTAGCCAGGCATGCAAAGAGTTCCAATGGGTTGAAGAGGAGTGAGAGAAACACACAGATTTATGAGGATGAAACACAGGTAGTGTTGCATTATAACAAAAGTAATGGTTTTGTGGAGGATGCTGGAGGTTTTGGCTATTTGGCTGCATTAATGGAGCAACTTGGTAGAAACTATGTGTACAAAGTAGAACCAGGATGCAGACACGTAGGGGCTTTACATTTCAAACACCACCTTCTGATTAATGTATTTACTCTGTCTGTATATCCAGAAAATGGGAAAGCTACTCCTGACTGCGGTGATGGATGACTTTGAGATCACTTTGAGGTAGGTAGAAAGTATTTTCATCTCTATTGCACAGGTGAGATCTTACTTGTGCCCTTCCATGGTCCAGTACATATCTGCTATACAAAGCCTAAAAAACTGCTCCAAGACAGTCAGTTTCTTTTCCTCACCACTCAGTTGCACTGGAACATTTTCTAGAGGAAAGCCAGGCCAAAGGAAAGAAAACATGTTATTAAACATTAAAACAGTGTTTGCTTTCACTCACAGTGGCTGGAACAATTCTTTCCCAGGAGACTTTCCCACAAGATCTGTTCCCTCTTAAAATGCTCACTTACTCATTACTTTCACTTCCTTTGTCTTGGAATTTCTAAGCAAATTATTACTTTAAGGTTTTCAGAAAATACGTTTCTTTTTCTAAAGGTGATGTTAATTGGACCCTCTGACTCAGTTTCCTGTTAGTCCAGATGCAGAACAAACTTATATAAAATTCTGGTTATCCTAAAAGCAAATGAGGATGTTCCTTTAGCATGGCTACACCACATTAAACCTACTAACTCTATTTTGTAAGGTTTCTGCACAGCAGAAAATACCCATGGTTTTATGGGTGGTTTGGATTTTCTCATAAAAGAGCAATCTGGATTTTCCCAGAACAAAGAAAAAGGTATTGCAAAGCTCTAGACATCTTGCAGGCAAACCTTGTCCTAGCTTTCCTATATGACAGCTCTGACAGTCTTTCTTGAGAACAGTTCTGAATGTTTGGGGCGCCTGAATCTTCATGCCTTTGGAAGGAGGAATACGCTCATCAAATTGAAGCAATTTTGACAAAACAGTTTAATTCTCTGAAACATTTGAAGCTTTCTGAAAATGTTCAAAGGCAAGACAGAATTTGCTGAGGGTTACTGGTGTTCTAAGCATGCTCTGATTCTCTCGGTTATGGTCAAACATGCTAATGTTCGAGTGGGGACAAGACATTGCTGCTGAAGTACATTCCATTCGGAGAAAAAAAAATCAGGAGTCAGAAATAGATCAGGAATCAAGTAGAGTTGAAAAATAGTGTTGGAAACTGTTGGAATCTATGTAATATTTACTTCTGAAATAATAATAGATAATGAACTAATAATAATAACAACACATAGAAAATTTTCAGGGTTAGCTTTTATTTTCAGCAAGTAGTTTGATGCTGTCTTACTTCTCTCAGTCTACAGTAAAAGGACCTTTGAGTGTCTGAGAATCTATCCATTTGTCTTTATCTCTAGTGTAGAAAAAAGCAAGAAATATGGTTTATGGAGAACATGAAGACAAGAAAGTGAAACCTGTGTTGGCAGCTGATAGGCCTTGGAGGAACCATGATGTACTATCTCTCTGTAGGAGTTGTCAGAAGCCTTCAACTGCTCCTAGGCATTCTCTGGCACACAGAGAAGCCTGTAGGGATAAAAGCTATGCAGGTGTCTACACGCAATGTAGGAGGACATGGATCTAATTATACTTCTTCCTTGAATCTGTATGCAGGCTAGCATTCCTAGTATTAGCTGGTTTATGTTATCCCTCCTATCCTCTGCTATGGATGTAAAGCAAAATTCAAGGAAAGACAAGACAGTCTCTGATCCGTGTCTCTGCCTGAAGTGAGGCATTATGAGCTCCAAAGTTTTCTAAAAAGAAGAAAGTCCTTTAAAACCATCTTGCATTCAACAAGGAGGAGCTTTGATTCCTCCATGTGACCAATTTTCTGGGGTGAGCCAGTTAATGTTAGAGCAGTAAGAAAGAGGAGGGGGTACCTGTGCTTATCATGTGTAGCTCAGTATGCTGCAACAATACTTGGAGAACTACTGGTTATCTAGAGCCAAAAAGTGCTCCAGGGGATAAGTATCATTATTTGATGTTTCTGCCAACCTCTTCCACTTTTCAAAAGCAGTATGTAGAGGCTTGCATTAGCTGTGCTCTAACATGGGATCAGGGCTGTCATCCTGGAACAGAGCGCTCAAAACTACTTAAGATTTGTCTAATTATACTTCAGATGTTTGAAAGATGGGAGTGGTATTTATCTCTAAACTTTGCATTATGAAACTGCTGTTTGGCAAATTAAAAGCCTTGCTTCTCTCATTAAACATTTACAGAGAAATTCAGGCAGTGTCATTTCTCTGTGTCAAGAGTAGCATTACTGTTAGATATGGCAGTGAAAAATGGATTCTTAAAATCTGGAAAACAGAGACACAGAATTGGTGTTTAGACCAGCAGCTAAAGTCATAAGCTGAAATCTTAGGGTTTTTGAATGGTAAGCTGCATGGCAAACTCTTGGTGTTCAACCAACTCAGATCATACAATCATAGAAACAGAGAATCATAGAGTGGCCTAGGTTGGGAGGAACCTTAAAACCATCATCTTCCAACCTTTCTGGCATGGGAAGGGAACCTTCCACAAGACTAGATTATAAAGAATTTATTCCTAATACCTAATGTAAACCTACCCTTCTTCAAGTTTAAAACCATTTATCCTTGTCCTGTTGCTATACTCCCTTGCAATAAATCCCTCTCCAGCTCTCCTGCAACCCGTCTGGCAGGGGTAGTTAGGTACTGGAAGGTGCTGTAGGTCAGCTGTGAGTCTTTGCTTCTCCAGGATTAATTACCCCACTGGTCTCAGCCTTTCCTTACAGGAGAGGTGCTTCAGCCCCCGATCATCTTTGTGGCCTCCTCTGGACTTGCTCTGGCAGGTCTATGGCCTCTGGGGTGGCCATGGACCCCAAAGCTAGAAGCAGTGCTCCAGGTGTGTCTCACCAGAGCAAAGGGAGAGAATCACCTGCCTCATCCTGTTGGCCATGCTGCTCTGGAAGCACCCCAGGATACAATTAGTTTTTTGGGCTGCAAGCGCATGTGGCTGAATCATTTTTGTCCACAAACACCCACTGATCTTTCTCCCCAGAGCTAATCTCAATCCATTCTCCACCCAGACTGTATTTCTGCTTGGGATTGTGCCAACCCAGGTGCAGGACATGGCAATTGGCTGTGTTGAACAGATCCACCTCTTGAGACTGTCCATGTCCCTCTGGGCAGAATCCCTTCCCTCCAGTGTAGTGACCACACCCAACAGCCCAGTGTCATCAATGAACTTGCTGAGAGTGCCCTCGATCTCACTGTCCGGTCACTGGCAAACATGCTAAAGGGTGTCCCAACACTGACCCCTGAGGGACACCCCTAGTCTCCGCTTAGATACTGAGCTGTTGATTGCCAAGTGGGGTATCCATCAAATCCATGTCTTTCCATGTTTAGAGACAGGGATATTGTGCCAGATAGTATCAAAAGCTTGGCACAAGTCCAGGTAGAGGGTGTCTCTTACCCTGCCCTCACCCACCACTGCTACAAACCCATCATAGAACGTGATCAAATTTGTCAGGCACATTTTGCCCTTACTGAAGCCATGTTAACATGGTGATTGCCTGTTAAAAATCACCTCTTTGTTTTCCATGTACCTCACTGCAGTTCTCAGGAGAATCTCCTTCATGATCTTACCAACCACTGACATGAGACTCACTGGTCTGTAGTTCCCTTGTTTCTCTTTTTAAAAACAGGGCATTTTCCAATCAGTAGGTGTTTGACTGCACTGCCATGACTTCTCAAATGTGATGGTTAATGCCTTAGTAACTTCCTCAGGACTCATGGGTGTATACCATCATGGAGTTGTGCACCTTCAAATTCCTTAGATGTTCATGAACCCAGTCATGCCCTACAGCAAGCATTTCTTCATTCTTCCAATACTTGCTTGAGGATGGCAGTCATGATCTTGAATACATGGTTTTCTTCCTGGCAGAATATCACAAGTAGGGACTCTATCTCAAGAAACATGTGAGAAGACAGAAAGCATTTCTAAGACATTGTCCCAAAAGAAAAGGCACAGTTCAGCTCTAGAACAACATTAAATATAGACCCCTAACCTTTTTTTTTTTAATTTTCAGTGATTGGTATAGCCAGGCTAGTATGGCACTCTGCAGTTCTGTTTAGGAAAAATCAGACTTCAGAAATAATTCACATAGATATTTCTTCAATGTGCTTAACAGAACTGTGGAACTATTGAAAGCCTACAAAAATCCCATGTGTGTGTCAAGTAGTAGCTCAATCCATAAAATATGTACTGAAGCAAATGAGACAAAATTTTGTGATGCTGTAACATCCTCGCTGATGGCACAAACACCTCCCATTTATCATCAATGGCTATGGATTGTATAAACTTGGAGGGAGTAGAAAGACAAGTATCTTCAAAGGTCCTCAAATCTCAAAACATTGCTCAGAGATTTCAAGAAAACTTTTGATCCTGTGTTTAAAGCCGGAACTCCACATTCCCTAACCAGATGGGGAAATAAATTATATTCTGCATTGAATTACTCCCTTCAAAGTCAGTCATGATTAGCTCAGAAACAGCTGAGGGATTTCAGCAGGTCCCATAGCTGTAACTCTCCCTTCTCTTCTCTCTCTGGTCTTCTTGGAAATATCTAGTTAATCTCCCCCACATTTACCAGACTGGGTTTTGCATTTTGTTTTTTGTTATTTTTTTTTAAACTACTGTATAATACTTGTCCTCAAATGCTCAATCAGTTCTGAGACAGAACAATAGTGTAATTTTACACTGAAAGCTTAAATTGAAATATTATCCCCTTGTGAAAGCCCAGTTTAAAGCATAAACCACTAGTTGGCTGTGCCCAAAAGGCTGTATCACATTTGCTCTCATTCACAACTTTTAGACTGCTGACACTAGCTCAATCCTCAGCTAGGGCAGGCACAGATTTGAACAAAAGACCAAGAAAATGATTGTTTTCTTCAGCACTTAATAAATTTGACACAATTAAAGAGAATTCTTATGTTTGTGAACAAGAAATCTTTTGCTTCCAGAGGCCAAAGCTAAATGATGAGGCACAGTATTAACTGCAAAAGTGAAATGGTACTCACTATTACTTCCAGCCTAGCTTTGGTACTAGAACTAAACTGTTGTATGTTCTAGATCACATTCCCCTGTTCTGCTTTGCATATTATGTCCTATTCAATACTCTTCAATTCAAAATATACCATCTTCAGGGCATATCAGGAGGACTGGCTATTTTAAGTAGCATTGCTTCACTACACATGGGCTGAGCTTCTGAAGATCTGAAGTGTTGCTGGTTTACTGACATTTGATTAAGACTCTTCTGAAAGTGATGGATGTCCTATTTTACAGAGTAGCTAATAATTAAGAGCCAGTGTCAGGGCCCCACCAACCTTAGGCAAAACCACAGTTGGAGATCCTGTTTGTTCTACCCCAGTTTGTGGCTGTATATGTATGGTGCAAGCACACTGCTCTCATGTCCTGAAGAGTCCCTAAAACAGTCTTTCTTAAAGTTTATTTTTTCCCTTTCCTAGGGAAACCACTGGAAGTTTTACCATCTTTCCCCATCATCACTTTCTAATTACCTGTAGAGAGATCTGTTTCTGGTATGGGGCAGTGTTTTATCTCTGTTAAACTCCCACCAGGATTTTGATGATTCCAACCCATCGCATTCCATCCCACCACATCCCATCCTGTCTCATTCTGTCCTTATCCATTCTGTCTCATGCATTTCTTCCACCAGATCCCTTTTCACTGTGCACAGTTTGTAGTTCACCAGTATTAGAAAGCTTTTCAAAGGAGAAGTCACCCATAGCTATGTTTTATTTTACTGCTGAAAATGATATTTAATTGCCAGCAATGCATAACTAATGCAGCTATAAAAAACAACACAGGATTCCGTTTTCCCTCATATAGCATTGATAAAGCTGTCAGCTTAAGCTTTTCTTTTTTACTTTTGTCCCTAGAGATCATGACTGACCTAAAAGGAACTTAGTTGGCTTTTAGAAATACTGGTATGTTTGAAGTCATGATGAAGGACAGATGGAATCAAAGTCTCACAGAGCTCTTTTTAGAAAGAGTTTTCTAATGACAGCTGGATTTTAGCCAAGCCATTGTCTCTGTTTCTGAATGTTGACAGCAGTAACATTTACCAAGTACCTATATCTGGTCAGATGACAATCTCAGGAACGAATGCAAATAAATTGTTTCAGCATTCAAACCCCACCACCCTCCCCAAAACCCCACCTCAAACAAACAAACAAAACAACTACAAAAACCAACAAAAAACCTCCACCCCGAACCCCACAGAGGTAGTTTATGTAGTTATTACTCCTTTTCAAAATAGTCTTTCTACTTCATTTCAGCAGAAAAAGAAAAAAAAATAAGGCTGTGTTAGAAGGAAAGTATTCAGGGAAAAGGGAATGTGCTTAGGAGGTAAACATAAATCTATTTCATAAAGAAGTTTTCTTGTAAGGAAATGTTATAAGTGAAGATGAGTTTATGTTTTAAATCTCCTTTTTCAACAGTTCTTGAAGGACATTTGAATACTGCCTTTCCTGCTGCCTTCAAAATCTAGCAACAAGACTTGGCTTTTGGGTCACTTAATATTAAAATTTTTATTTTTGGAATCATAAGCATTGTTAATCTCTTAAAATTCAAATGGCTCCTTCTTTGGAGCTATTTTCTCTCCTATTACCACCACTGAGTGGCCTCCTGCTTCCAGTCCTTGTACATTTTTCAGGCCATCTCTCCTCTCTATGCTTTCTCATTAGAATGCAAAGAATAAATCTCACTTGCTGTCAACTCCAGTTTCAATTAAGCCACAATTTGGCTTTTTTTCTTTGAACAATTTTCTCATGTTTACTTTCCTTCAATTCAAACTTTTCCCAAAGACTGCCTGCCTTATAAAAAAAGCAGAAGATAGGATTAGGAAGTATTAGGATCTATGCTGCAGACCCTGAATTTCTTTGACTCTTTGTCCTCTGCTTGAGCCATGTGTGTTACTCTTGAAGAGTGTGCTGGTTCCTTGCAATCGGTTCAAACCAAGAGATTCAGGAGCACTATCAGAGTGACTGTGAAACCTCTTTTGTCAAAATACTTGTACAAACTTTATTTTCGTAAAAATACTATATGCTCTGAGTGTTGCAACAGATTTTTCAAAAATATTTGAAAACTTTGAACCTTCTGGTTCTCTCTGGAAGATCAGAACTATTTTGCAGTTCCACAGAAATTTGGAAGCCATTTAAAAGGGTGCCCACAAT
Source organism: Sylvia atricapilla (assembly GCF_009819655.1). Lineage (NCBI taxonomy): Eukaryota > Metazoa > Chordata > Aves > Passeriformes > Sylviidae > Sylvia > Sylvia atricapilla. The sequence continues at coordinate 71,170,497 of NC_089174.1, forward strand.
TTTTTTTGCCACTTATGTTGGAAAGTAGGGAAGACCACCTCCTTCATCTAACATCTTGAGAAAAATCAGAACTATGGCAGAGTCTGAGCAGCTCCAGTTAAAGAAATTGAATGGTGCTCCTTGTGTCAAGAGTGAATTGGCAAGACTACAGCAAAGTAGGTCCATCAACGAGTTTATCCTTGTGATACAGTTAAGCTGCTGGAATGTGCATTTCTGCTATGTTGCCAAAACAAATTAACCTCTGGTATAAAAGTCATTATTCTTTATTCTAGTACTGCAAAAAGACACATTCAGAGCTTAATGACAACATTCCTTTTCAAATAAACCTGTCTTACTACACAAGAGAGAGAACTTGACTGTTGGTGAGAGAAGAGGCCCAAGAAAAGGTAAAGCGTGAGGACTTCAGATCAATCAATAACTTTCCTTGCAAACTGTACTAAGTAATTTGATCTCTTAATCAGCATTCAAAATGCATTAATAGTTAAATTAAAACCCAGAATTATTTGATTAATAAACAGCATAATTACACCAAAGATAGATTTCTGCTGCATTATTGCATTAACTTGCATTATGCACTGCATTATGCACTAACTTGCATTATTTTATTGGGGTTTTTTTTCTATTTTATATATATATTTATTACGACCTAGGGAAATGGAAAGTTTTAGTAATGCAGACTACCAAAGAAAGCTTATATCTGTATGATCAAAACCCTGAAAAAGTGTGAAAGAAGTGCTTTTAGAATAAAGATACAAACCTCCCTCCTGTTTTTGAGAAAAAAAATGGAATATACACAGGAGAGCGATTTGTGTATTTTACACCAGGAGCCATATAAAACATGGCTCTACATACCATGTTGGTCTTACATGTTATACAGGAATAATCTCCCTAATTAGTCTGCCTGATATTCTGAAATTAAAAAATAGACTTCAAATTAATTTTTTACAGAAATTGTTTTAAAAAACAAATGGTGGCAATATAATTTAGAAATCAGCCTACATTTTGCCTTCTTCAATAAATGAAAAATTTCCTATATGCTCCTTCCATTTCTTTCAGAAAAATAAAGAGAGAAAAAGAAAGAAAGAAAAAAATTATTGGTGCCAGTATGCTTCCACCTTATTCATTAATGTCCTGTTTGCTAGTCCTGAGTCTCCTATTTGAGTGCCCACATGCTGCCCTTCAGGGGTGTCCACTTATGACTGGCTTATGAGTATTAGTGTTAAAACAGGAAATTCACTTCTGCTAGTGTAGTGTCTAAGGACAAAAAGACTTTCCTTTTTCTATAAAAATCTCAGACTTACTTTTTAAGACAGATTTTAAGTGGTCCATAACATGATAAACCTTTTCTACTGATGGCAAGTGGGGTGACCGGCTAGCAGAAGGATTTTGTGAGTAATTAAACAAAAGCAGATCACAGGCATGTCAGCTAAGGTCTTCAGATGGTCTTGAGATCTGCTGTTTTCTTGAACTGAGGCACTGACTCAATTCAAGAAATTGAGAGATGGCAATGGTGTAGTCTCACAACAGTTTATGCAAGAAATCCTGCCTCTTTGTGACTGCATAGCATACTGAGAAAGAAAAGCAAGCTCAGTAATCATAAAGATGCCATCAGAACAGGACTGTGAGAAGACTTTGCCTCACTGCAACTTCAGATCTAACTTACAAGTTCTAACCATTACATCCACTTCTCCTGCAAGTGCTCTAAAAAGAGAGCTCCAGGTACTACAACAAAGAGTCTTTACAAAAATCACATTTTCAAAACCATTTTCCAAGCATAAAGAGGGGACATTTAAACACAGGACAAAACTGGGTCTATGCAACATACAACTTTGAGAACTTAAGCAGCCTCTCCCTGTTCCGTCCCAATTATCCTCTGAACCAGCATGATCTGAGAATGTAAAGAGAGGCTGCAACCATTTCTTGTGCTCAGGATAGGTAGCAGCCATGTGCCTTTCACTTCTGCACATGGGCCTTCTACTTCTGGCTTTCCCTTCTTCTTGTGACTGGAGGCTATAAGGAAAATTGTGGAAAAATTCTGCCTAGCGCTGCTCTATTTATGAAACTGCAATTTCATGTGTACAAATGCCTTTTCTCACAAAGCTGAATTCTAAATTTGTATGGATGCTGAGGTAGGTCATCAAAGATCCTCTGTAAAAGTGCGAAGTATGAGAGTTACTGAGGAAACCTTATTGCAGAGGGTAAAGGATTCATTCCTATCTGTTCTTTATTCTTGTGTGACTGCACTGCATTGCATTTTTCTTATATAAAAATGATAGGCTGCACCATCCCTATTGCACTGAAATAAGGACCTGGATAAAACTGCCAGACATCTTGGTGAAATGCATAGGAATTCTGCTGAGACTGGACAAATTTTGATGAGTCTGCAGTGTACACAAATGTCCTGCAAAATCCTGACTTTTGGCAGCACTGATCTTCCCTCTTAATGATTTCAGTTGATAACCAGTCATATCCTGTAGCATCCTCTACTCACACATGCACACACTGATAAAGATGAAACATGACATTTGTACTGGGGACTTCAACTGCAGACGAAAAATTCAATCATTTCTGGCAGGCCTTACCATTCTAATTTCTCAGAAGACTTGCAGGTGACCCATTAAACTTCCTTCAACTCTGTTCTAGGAAATAAACTGATCCAATGCTTTCTGCTTCAGCCTGTGATTCTTAAATGCTTGCAGTGCTGATTTGTGAAAACAGATCTGTGGTTATTGAAGTTCAAATTAATGTCTTGATTCATACAATCAAGATGCTCTCTGTATAGGTTTGTATTTTGTCTTGAGGAAAGCTGATCACGTGCATAGTATTACTTTGATTCCCTGTTACCAAGTAGACTATGTGTCAAAGCACAATATGGCCACTGGAAAACACTACTTGTCTTTTCACTGCTTCTCTGTGTTTGTGTTCTACAAAGAAAAAGCTAAAGTGCTTCTTTCAGTTCTCTAACTTCATACAGTACAATCAAGCTATGGTTGGTAAGGTTTGACTGTGGGTATATTTTTTTTTTTGTGCTTGAGATTATAATTCCATCCACAACCTGATTTCCCTGTGCTTTATGATGTTCCAAAAATCTTCTGTAAAATGCAAACATGGCCGCCTTGTTTCAGTGTGCTTCTTGAAAGTCCTTCTGGTCCAAACTTCCAGTAGCACCTGATACATTTGGTAAGCACTAAAAAGGGCAGAGATACGAAGAATGGGAAAAATAAATCAAGTACTGTGCAAGCTAAAAATCTGTATTTAAGAGAGAAACTGAATCTATGTGACAAATTATACAAAGGAAATTCTTAGTTGCCCACATGCTGAAGAAGCAACTCCATGTAACTGAAACATAAACCCATCCTGTAACTGGTAGTAATTGTGGGAAAGACTCATGCAAAAGATCAATGATCTGGAATCACTGAAATCTTAAATAATACACATATGAGTCAGTTCACTAATAAAATCCCCAAGAAGGTAGTGAAGGTGCATAAGGAGTGCTAATCTAGGCAATTATAATGAAACACTTTGTAAAACATTCAACTTAGTAAAGAACTGTTATAATGACTAGGCATACATCCTGTGTTATAAGACATTTGCTGAATGCTTTCTGCAGATGCAGAGAAATAATTTTTATAATTTCAAAAAAGATTGCCTGAAACTGCTTTCACCAGTTTCCAGGACTGCATGATATCTCACATTTTCAGAAAGAATCTTAATTCGAAAAAAAATGTAAATTTTTTGGATGACACAAAATTAGAGGTGTGGCAAGTGAAAATAAAGGTAAGCAGAGAACAGCCTCAAATCACTTGGGTGAGCTGAACTCCTTCATACCAGAAACTTAAGTGGGTTTAGATGAACAAAAGGAGGCAAAAGTGTCCCACAACTACTTTGAAAAGGGCATGGGGCCAAGCAGACAAGGAACTTACCAGATATGTCAGTGATACAGTGACAGAACAGTAAAGAAGGACAAAGAATGGAAACAGAGAGAAGTGTAGTAGTACTGCTTCTACATGTAAAATGATGAAATCAGTGTGAAAATAATGAAATTCTACAGTCTATATTTTCAGGAGATTTTGAGGAACTGACAGAAAGGTATCTCCAAAAGGTCTTTGCTTATGGAAATACCACATACTGATAGACCTAGTACACCATCAGAGGACCATCCAAAGGATCCATCCACCTTTTACCTCCCAAAGGGTTTGGTAGGGCTGAGTACCCATGGTAGTAATAACAACCTAAGTAATAACAACCTTCAGGTTCACTGACACTGCTGACCTGAAGAGGATTTAAATGACACAGGAAAAGCAACACAAGATCTTTATATATTCTTACATTGTGAGTGGTGATTGTGACAGGTGAAGAAAATTATAGGCAAAATAAAAATCATATATCTGTGAAGCTCAGATCACATAAAGTTATGAAATTTAAGAGGTTCTAACCCATTAGGTCATACTGATTTTGAAGTCTGAATATAATCCAGATAACAAAAAAAAATTCTGAATATAATTTATCTGCTTTCAATTGTTCGTTCTAATACCCTAGATCTCCTGTCCCTCATCCATGGTTTCCTCCTTACCCAACATTCACACAACTACATTCCATTTTTGCTGCTACAAGGTGACATCCACCATGAGGTAAGCCACTTGGCGCATCTCATGGTATCTCTCAAGGCATTTTATTACTGCACATTACCACAAAGAAAACGTGCAGCTCTGGGCAACCACAACAGAGTTATCATGATCCTTTGATCTCTTCCTATGAGTCAAAGTTAACCAAAACCAGTGCAGCCACAGAGTCTTCAAAGTATTTCTAAAGATTCACTAGATGCTCAAAAGATTAATAATGCCAAATAACTACACAAGAAAGAAATAACTTGTCTCTCACTACTCCTTTTCTCTGCTCACACAGGATGACATTTGGTGAGGTCAAAAAAGAAAAAACTGGTACCATCATGTTGTTATTAATGTAGTCTCATGTCAGATTTTTTGCAACTTTCAGAAAACTTTCTGGGTGGACAGAATTGGTGAAAAAGCAGATGAGGTCAGAAATTATGACCAGAATTATGGTCAGAAACAGTAACACAAACTGAAACAGAAACACAAATTTGCGGAAGGAATACTTCTATTTTATGTGGACTGATCAAATGAAATTTCTATTTTTTTATTCTTAGATAATGACTCAAAAGCATGAGTAAGCAAAAAAAAAATTTTTTTCATATGAAACCTTTGCTACTTTTGTAAAGGTGTAAAGAGAAAGTTACATGAATTTGAGAGGAATTCTTCATTTCTTCTGTGACTGCTAAGAATAAGAGCAAATTTTTAAACATGTAAAAATTTAAGCTAGTAACTAGCAGAATATTCAATGTCTGGGACAGAAGACAGAAGTTGACAGTGAAACAGCGGATGAGTAATGATACACAAAGGATTGCTCTAATTGATCAGAAAATGACACAGCGTAGCACAGAGAAAGATGTTGAGGGAAAGTGAAAAAAGGGCACAATACATGATTATGTCATCAATGAGTAAGCCTTGGTGTTTCAATGGCATCCATGGGGTTTAAAAGGTAAGTTTTGAGTTATAAACCATGGTAGGAAACTCTCAGAAATTATAACTTCCCTGGCATAGTCTTGATGCTGCCATGCACCATAGAATATGAATAACAATTCCTAGCATAGATACAGGATGAACTAAAGCCCATTTACCCAATCTGTAAAAACAAGCTTGCTGTGTGGCCCGTTCAGCAGAAGATGCCAGACATACTAATAATTTATCCAGTTCTTTTTTATTGATATTTACTTCCCCATATTACTCATAATTTTTCCAATCTTAAACCATTTTCTGGTAAATTGATGACACTCTTAACCTTCTTATAAATTTACTACATGACCTCCACTCTCCTTTTCTGAGATAACACCACTTAGTCTCTCAAGTCAATAACCCACAAATTATCATTGACTACACATACCTATGTCTTTACTGACTGGTTAGATCTAAATTCTGAGCATCATTTACACGTAACATTTCTACATCTTAGGCTCCTCTATCTGCATAGCTAGCTAAAACTCCTCCAAAAAACTGCTGCATCTCATGTCAGTTCCTAAGAAACTTTTCTCCCTGGCCTTGTCCAGATTGACCTGCTCATATCTGTCCATTTATTATTACTGCCAGCATTTTATCTTCATCTTTCATTTTGACTGGTTATCTTTCTTTCAGTACCACATCTCTGATTTTCCTTCCTTGTCTTTCAAGGCCTTTCATGGACTTTCATGAACCCAAGCACAGACACCATTGCTAAACTACAGAATTAAACTACAGAATTAGGAATTATAAGATACTCACCATATCCCTCCAAGATCTGAGCAGAGCTAGACCATTGTCCTAAAAAGATGACAGTAGCTAGCTAGAAGACCCACATTTCTGTCTGTGGTTTGGGGCTAAGCTGGGTTCTAGCATTATCTCACAGTGCCAACTTCAGAAACCCTTGCTGGCTTACTTTCTCCTAGAGATGAACTGAGAATACTCAGCACACTGCTTCTGTTCAGCCCTGATGACATGACATAGACTGAGAATGGACTCCATGCTTCAATAACTTGAGAAATTCATGTAGTCAGTTTGCTGCCCCAGAGTAACTTCACACTCAATATTATAAAGTCATTGAAATTTCAGCTATAGCTGGAGTATCATATAATCCTGCTATCACTACTTATCACATTAAAAAAATTGTTTCTTTGTGCTTCCCTCTCTGCATAATCATCAGCTTTTATTTCAAATTTCCATTTATTTTTTCCATTATTTGTGTAGGACCTGGCATAGAAGAAATGTAGGCTTCAGGAGAGAGTTTCCTGAATAATTTAAACACTCACCTATTGCTGGCTCTTTCACCAGAGTGTCACTCAAACTCCAGAGTATTTCCTCCTGCAAAGTTCTGCATGTATCTCTTAGGATTATACTGTATGAAATGTATGGACACTGTCTCAATAAAAATGCTGCTACTTAAGTTGGAGGTATTTGCTTTTCTAAAGAAGCATCACCTTGCTTCACCCTTCATTAAATCTTCACAGATTCTTTCAGTTGCTGTCTCTTTTCTGTGGATTATAGCTGTTACTTTCCTTCTGGTTTAAATCTTCCAAAATCAGTGTTGTGACAATGGAAAATACCACAGCAGCTGGCACAGTGCTTGCTATTTTGAGAGTAGGAACCCTCACAAAGTGGATCTAAACCAGCACCTTCCTCAATCCCATGACAGGACAAGCAGATTATCCTGGAACAAGTCAGGAATATGAGCTGTGAATGCTGATAAGCAGTGTGCTCTGATTCCTGTGATTTGTGCAGTTAGGTTGTTGAGCAACTGCATTTCTATCTCGGGGCAGAGGCCGGCAGCAGAGAGCTCCCACCAGTGTCCGCACACAAAGGAGTGGCCACATTGCACAGAGATGTCTGGAGCTCCACTATGCAATGGAAACAGATTGCAGGGTAGGGCTTAAATCTAGCACATAAAGGTTTTCGTGGCCTCTTGCTGTCTTCAATTTCCCTCTGTTGTCTTCAGCTTTTGTGCTTACCCTGTGTATCAGAGCAGGCAGAAGATATTTTGCTTGCAGGCACTCAGCTTTCACATTGGTGTTTACAGAGCATTTGTAACTTCCACAAGCCACTTCAGGAGAAGAAAGCGACATACACATCGGGGGAAAAAAAAAAAAAAAAAAAAAGGAGAGAGAGAGAGAGAGAGAGAGAGGAGAGAGAGGAAAGGAAATGGCTTCTACTATCCATTACTGCCTGCATGATAATAGCTTTGTACTGCCAGTGGTAAGAATCTCCTGTACTCCTGTAAGGAAGTGAGTTCTCTCATTATTTTAATGTAATTTGAGTGCACTCAGTGCCTTGCAAAGGCACTTGACACCTCACAGGAGCAGATGCTAAATGCTCAGTACATTAACCATCTCACTGTTACCCTCAGCCTCTTTGATAATAGAGGTTATTTAAAATGTCACATACTGCTGCTCAAATATTAATAACTCTTCTCCTGACCTTTTCTAAATAATATAAATAACTCACTAATCATTACTTAGTTATCATCTGCAAATAACAATGCATGAGATGAACACTTATCATGAACTTTTTATGTACACAACATTCTCTATCTGAGAAACTGGCAGTTTGCTGCAACTTAATTTGGCAACTAAAAAATATTCCACTTAATGCTTACTAAGCAGCTTCACAAAACTGTCTGTGTAACTCTCCTGAGGTTTTCTAAACAAAACAGAATTTTTTCACTACTAGACTCAACTTTCTTTTTCATGGTAGACAGAAGAACTGAGGGCACACTAATAATGTATTTTCAAAAATATTTCCTTTTCCATAGAGGAAACAGCTGACACTGAAGATTTCTTTAATGTTTGGTAAGTATTTGGAGACAGTGGTTTATTGGTATACAAAACATCTATAAACACACTACTGTGGTATTCAAGAGAGCAGTAAGAATGAAATAAACTCTAATTTTCCCAAATTAGAAGCAGCCAGACTCTGTTTGCCTTTAACTACACTTCTACTTGGAAGGCAAGGTAGAAAAAATGAGGAAAGTATTTATGTTGTTTAGTCCAGAAAGTACCTTGAAAGCTTTTCCATGTGGACTTTTACTTGGATGAGTACGAAAAATAATGACTCAGAAAAGCCACAAAAGGTAAAGAGATTCTTCAACATTAATCAATGCATCAATATGTCAATAAACATATGAGGCTGTGGAAATTTACAGGAATTTGCAGACCTTAAAACATCTGAAAAACTTTGATGCATTGAGCTACTGCGCCATCTAGCCTTGTCTGCAAGATATTTCCCCCTGGAATCTGTTATGGAACAATGCGAATCTATCAATAAGTGTATTTAAATATTGCGTACACAGTGGAGTACTTCCATGGGTTAAACATGAGTTGAAGCTTGTGTTTCCCATCTCCAAAGGCTTTATAACTAAATAAGAAAAGCTACCCTTTCACGAAAAGATGTGATCTGCAAACCTCTACATGTATGTCATCAGATAAAAAAAATCATCATACTGCTAAGTGGCACAAGTGTAACCTTGTGTGGGACTTACACCCTATGTGAACACTCTCTACATCACCAGAAAAGCCACCGGCTGGCAGCAATTCTTTTTTCTCAGGGGAAGCAGTGTGAAGAAAACAGAACTTTTGTTTTCTGGTTTTGTCTGGGATACAGTTGATTTCTTCTCCATAGCTGGTACAGTGCTGTGTTTAGGATTCAGGATGAGAATCATGTTGATAACACATTAACGTGGGTCTAGCATGGCTCAGTAGGGGGTGAGTAACTCTATTGGGCATCAATTAGTTCTCCTTGAGTTTTGCTTCTTCCCGTTTTTATTTACTGTCATTCATGCATTTTACTTTTTACTTTTGAATTTACATTTTGGTTACTAAACTTTAGTTATCTCAACCTATTTTTACTTTTGATTTTCCCTCCCATTCCGCTGGGATGGTGGGTGGGTGAGTGGCTGAGTGGTGCTTAGCTGCTTGCTCCGGTTATACAATGATGAAGCTCTGTCTCCAGCAGAGGCTTGCTGATACCACTTTAGGGCTGGAACAGCTGTTTTCAGAATACCCACAAACCCCTGATGCATGGACAACGCTTGAGAACGTGCCCTTGAGCAGCTCTAATGACATATTCTTTGGGCAGCTCCTTTCCGAGCCTGCCTCCTCCCTACTTGATGGTCATTTCAGCCACAATGTTCCCAACTCCTACCACTCCACACTCAGAAATGACTGCTTGGTGGTCTCCAGGAGCCAGGATATATCCTCCACAATCCAGGATGTGCTTCTAATGCCTCCAGAAGCCAGACTTCCTCAGCCTCGCCTAAGTGTACTGTGCAACAAAAGACAACACAATAGATTCTTTCAGTATGGCAGATAGGAAACACTGCACTAAATTTCATCAAACCACTGAGCCTAAGCATCCAAGGAATCAAAGCTGCAATTTTCTTTAAATAATAAAGCCAGCCTTTTATCCATGCATTGTGAATTCACACTATATTCTTCTATTCAAAGAAACAGAAATTCACTTCTATTGTGAATTTATGATTAATTTCTAATTGATTAATTACCTATTCATTCACTAAATAGTCAAGCTTAAACAAGTAATAACATTATTCATGATGTATATTTTAAATCTAGGCATCTTAGCTTATTAAAGATATAGTACATGGCACAAATTTACTTAAAATTACAAGATTTCTGGTCTCAAATTTCTGCCCTCCAATTTCTTTACATTTCGCACATCCTAGGCCAGACTATATATTTTGGGAAAAAAGGGGAAAAAGATAACTCATTGATTCTCACTGGTGGGAATTTGAATTTCTACTTCTGGCACCTCCACATAACACTCAGCTTTTTTTATTTTTGCAGTAAATGCAGTATGTTTTTCATCCAAGATGTTTCAACACTGTGTAAAGAAAAGATCCTGATTGTTTCCGAAGTATCCCATCTGAGAAAGCCTACCTCATCTTCAGCCTTCCTGATCTTTTGGAGCTTGATCCACTTCCCACAGACTTTCTACTGAAAAAGATTTTCAGGAACAAGAATGTTGAATACAGCAATTCGAAGCCAATACATGGAACAAAACAAACGTTTTTTCTTCCCATTTTGCATCACTAATGGGCCTATGAAGTCCTTCAGCAATTCATTTAATTGACTACTCTGAACTGACAAACAGGCATAAAAAGGTGGCACTACCTTTTCAAGATGCTACTGTCAGTCATTTATTCAGTTGAAAAACTCAGCAAGATTGAAATTTTCTATGCCAGTTATATCTTGCAGGCCTGTTTGTTTTCTTAAACTTCAGTCCAACTGACTTTGCAGTTTCTAGTAGGCATGGAAATCTAGAGATTTGTTTAGAGCTGTCCCACTATCTCAAGTGCTTGACTGGAAATCCCTACACTTGATTTAAATAACTAGCTAAGAAGACTGAAACTATCTAGTTGCAGTAGCCCATTCAAGCTACTAATTCAGATTTTTCTATGTGGTCTACAGTAGATATAACCTCAAACTGTGTAAAGCAAATAATTGTCTTATGAATTATAATAGTATAGTATTAATTCCGTAAAGTGGAGCATCTATAAAAACTGGAAACAACCAGTTTTTGTAGCTTCACTTCCTACCCTTACCCTGTGGAAAACAGTCCTTTGCCTCAGTCTCAGTTGTTGCCTGTACTCCATCACACCTTATCAGTGGATTGCTGTGTCCCAGAACTCAGGAATAACTTTAGGCTAGTCCTGTGCCACCAGAGCAACTTTTTCTTGTCTTCCTGTCATCTCCTGCTAGCTGTTATCTCCAACTGAAATGCTGGATTTGCATCTGAAAGCACTACTGTTCCAACACTGATGGGATTTCTCCATCAGACACCAGGCAGATCTGTTCTTACAACAGTGTGAGGGCCCACAGAAAATATCTACAGCTAACCTTCTCCTCCTGAGTAGGTGCAACTCCATTATCCACTCAAAAAAAGCAGTTTTATCTGGACACAGATAGGACTTCAGGACTTTAGATATGTTCTGAATAAGTTTAATATAACCATAAAGGCTATCAAGTAGCCCTGCTACTGCTATAAGTAATATTCTGATCACACAGAGAGAAATACTGTGCTCTTTCTCATCCTAACAAATTAGCTCACAGAAAAAACCCTACAAATCCAATAACAAAACAAATATGTATCCACTATATTTGAGCATACAGTCTCAATATACAAAACTGGACAACTACAACTACGGTTCTACCACACCGTGCTGTTTTCTCTCCTGAAATGGTACATCACACTCTCCACGTTTTATTAGTCCAAATACGAAATTAATTTTAACCTTGACTCCCATGTGAACCGAGAATGTTTGCTTTTGAGGTCTCTTCTTCTAAACTACCACAAGATGGTAGCAGAGAGTTTCTCCTAAGAAAAACTGATCTGCAGTCACTGAATTGTCTCAAATTTGGGACCCAGAGAGTGCATGTTTTGGGGCTTACTCTGCTTCCGATGAGCCAGGAAACTAGGCAATTACATATCGAGGCTCTTAGGCAGAAGCTTATTTCCCTTCTGGAATCCCACCTAGCTCACCATTAACCTGAAAATCTGAATACACTTGACATCTCTACACTCAAATTCCTTGAAGAACTAGACTTCACATGTACAGAATCGTTGCAGTGTGAGGAGTACGCAGCCTGCAAAAATGCTTTTGGGGTCCAAAACTGGGTGTGGGGATTCCCAGGAAGCTCATTCTCAGAGTATAACTATTGCATGTTGCATGCACTTATCCTTCATAGGAAGATGTTGAGGCCCACACTTCTAAAATGCTAAGGCACACAGCCCTTTTATAATAGCCTACTGACCAGAGTGCTCAATCTGAAAGTAAAGAGAAGGATTCAATTCCCTCTTCAATTGGAAGAAGTTAAAATATATGCTTGGAATGACCCCAAGGAATTACCGATGGCACAGATTTACCAGTAGTGTAACTGGATACAGCCACTGCCCTCCATTTAAAGCTGTCACTCTTCAGAAAGACACAGAAACATGTGACCTGGAGAGGCACACTACTTGTACCTCATCAATCAAATGGGACAGAATAGTTCTGGAACATGATTAGGCTGCAATTTGTTTACTCAGAGGAGAACCTAGGACTTTTAAAGATTCTTGGAAGGTGCTGTTCTCTAAACCACAAACAATTTCAGTGGTAAATAAATGCCTAAATATTGTAAGTGGTTACTAGCTAGTAATGAATCTTTTATCTTGCACTGTTGGTCCCAACTGCATTTCTAGTAACACCAGAAAATTCTGGTGACTTTAGTTTCCAAGTTAGGTGGGGAAAAGATGAGAGATTACTATTAAATTGATGTACATAAATTTGGCTTATTTTACACTATGGATGAAGGACCACAGAAAAAAAAGATACTGTTGTTTTTTTCCACTTGACATTTGGGAGAAAATAAAATACAGAGGATCCACAGAATAAGTGAACTGTATCTCAGCGTTCGCCATGAAACTGAAGTTTGTGAATAAAAGCAGACCTGACATAATTTAGCACAATACAACCAGGTATATACATTAAAAGACACTTGAAGTGACTTATTAATTCTAATGTTGGTACTTCCTACATTTCACTGCTTTTTCATCTAAATAGCAATTGTTTACAATAGGGATTGTTGGAAAATCATTAGTTAAAGGCAAGTAACTGATAATTTCTTCTTCATAAACTCTGTAACTAATTTATGCTACTGATATTTTAATTCTTTAGAACAAACATACACTTGCCACTTCTTAGTTAAGATCATATCAGATAATACACATATAACACCATCTCTTGTCAGGAACCACAATTATTACTTGATCAAAGAGATACACTTGGAGGAGAGACTATTGCTACAACCAGACATGCTGGCGCACAACAAACTGCAATTTGATACAAGGTCAGGCTTTCCCTTCACAGTGACCTACCACAACCACAATGGAAATGCCTACAGAAAGCTCAAACCTTATTTGTGTAGGGCACGCAGGACGCACCTGCAAAACAAATGCAATTAGACCATTCCTGCCTCCTACATTTTGTGAGAAAATTCAGATTAGCACTGAGGAGTCCTAGTTTGACTCCAAGCTGAGACACCTGTTGAGAAATAAAGAGCACTGTCCTAATGCAACAGGGTTGTACAGTTTCAATGACTCCTCTGCAGCTGCTGGATGACCAAAATTACTCCCAGAGAAACGCCATGAATATTTATGAAAACCTCTTAGCATTCTGAATGCACTAAAATGTACATCTGAAATAGTTCAGTTCAGCGCAGTTCAGCTCAATAACTTATCTCTGAACTCTTTCATTCTGTTGAGTACTTCTGCAACTTCTGACTAAATAGAAATTGTTTCTGGCTAGGAATTAAATGATGTATGAGGAATACTGTTTGTGGAAAACAGTGGTTTGCTTTACTTTGGGTTTGGAATTTGCCACTGTGCAGTCAGAAAGCAATTAGCAGTGGCTCACTGCTAAAAAGAAAGAAAAAAATCTTTGTGCACTATAATAGTGGAGCTAAAAACATCTGTCTGGGCTCTACACAGCCAACAATCTGTCAGATAAAACAGAAGATGCTCAGGACTTCCAAGTGACATGAAGATATGAGGGATCACAATCATATCAGAAAACAGGATTAATATTCAAAAGCATCTTGACAAGTTAAAGAAATGGTGTGTCAAAAGGGAAAGAGCAATGTTGTAGTGTTAAGCAGAAATAATTAAAGATGGAAAGAGAACACTTGGCAAGATTAAAATGATCTGTGACTTACAGAATGTCACAGCTAGATCTGAAATAAACAATGTTTTGTTTATGAGGAAACAGCAAACAGAGAGACAGGTAGGAACAGAAGTGTCACCTGTGAGTAAATACTGTGTTAATAAGGCTCCTCTTAAAAGGAGTGCTGTGTCCATCAACTCTTCTCTGAAACTGGACTCAAGAGACATGTGAATAGTAGTGAACACAATCAACATTCTGTAAATCATGAAAAGAATTAAGTTTGTTTAATCTAGAGAGGGCTGAGGGGGTCCTGTTATTAATCTTCGATGCTTCAAAAGCCGCTGCAGGAAATAATAACATGGTTTCTATTAGTTTGCAGGCAGAGAGAAGTGGGTATAAAGTCCTACTAAGCCTTTTTGAGAAGAGAACTTTTTACCACTAAGGATAGTGAGTTCCTAGCCAGGGGCTGTCTTGGAAAGCAGTGGAACTCCTGGGAATGGGAGATGTTAAGAAATAAATTTGACAATCAGGAAGTGGGTAGCATTCATCCTGTTTTGGGGCTAAAGATGACATCTTTCACACTATTTTGAATATTAATTTGCACTTGAAAGAACTTCAGATTTTTCAAACAAATTACTAGATTTTAATAAAAGAATCAACACCCCTACTAAACTGTGCAGAAGCTCATGCATATGATCACTAACTGGAATCAGAAACTCTTGAAATACAAATATTTCTGCTTTACTTTAAACAACATAGTAAAGTTTTCATTACATGGGTTAATGAGAAATATTAAACTATCCCAGTTTTCTTGTTTCAAGTCTTTGATTCAGTGCCTCTCAAAGAGAATTGTGTTTTGTACCATACGTTTGCAGATTTTTTTTTTTTTACCTTTGAAATGGTCATGGTAACATAGATAGTATTGTTCCACTGGCTTACTTTCTTCCTGAGGGGTGGATAAATAAGAAAATAACCTTTTATTACTCATAAGGGGCAGATTTACTGCATCGTGTAATGGGTAGAAATTATTAATATACCAACATAAGGGTTAGTTTTTGTAAATTATGCAAGTAAGTTATGTAGCATTACATAACATTGTGTAACAGACCTCAACAGAGAAAAATTAGTTTTTGATGCCAAGATGCTACAAACACTTGACATATGAAAGAGGAAATATTTTATTTTAGGAACAGCTGACACTAAAATATGGAAAATTAAGAACTACTACCAAAGGTATCAGCAAAATTGAGTTTATTGAAATATATTGTAAAAGTGTACCTTTTACAACAAAATTCAGTGGCAAGGTTCACTGTATTACTGCACAAAGGATATAATAATGCTTTAAAGCTGCCAATACAAAAAACAAAGCTGCCAATACAAAAATCTCTGTGCACTATAATACCAGATTATGCACGGTATCTGTCAGTTACTGAGCATATGCTTTTGGTGGGAAGTTTCTATGCTTTGAACACCAACCTCAAAAGGTAACCCTGCTCAAGGGGAGATTCCACACAACAAGGTGCTTTGCAGAGAGAGCTTAAAAAATGCTCATTTAGGCTAACATATTTCTGGAATAAAGTGGTTGGCTTGTAGTCAAACTACATACAATGGGAAAGGTATGTGTGAGAATCCTTGCACCCACAGCTTTCTTTGTTCCTTGATAAATGAGTCCTAGAAAAGCTACCTGCTCTTCAAGCATTATTTAAATGATCAGTGACCCAAGCTCATATGCAGCAGTGCTCACCTCTGTCACTCTGCTCTTTTGTGTATCTTTACAGAACAGACTGGAAATAGAGAAGTTCTTGGGCTGGTTATGCCCTAGGTCTTTACCTTCTTTGGACCCTGTAATAGCTGCACTTACTTTGGTTAACGAGTTGAGTGCATTTGTCACACTTGGTCAGTTTGTTCAGGTATTTTAGCCAGGCACAGAGACTCTGCAAGGAAAATACACATAATTGAAAATAAAGCAGTTAGTTGTTGGCTAACGGAGAGGAACTAGCTAGAGTTTAATGAGCTGCTAGACAAAGCATTACTATACTCGCCACTTATGTTAAGCTACTCAAGTCTTTGCTGAGCAGGCAAGCATGAGTCAAAAGGGTAAGGGTCACTTTCCATGGCTCTTTGGAGAGGAATCCCAGCATTTCTAACTTGCAGTCTTCCATCAACACTTCAAACACAACACAAGGGTTCACAGCTAGCCCTCAACTAGACTGTCTAGCTTGACCAGGCTTCCCTCAGTTATCTTTACCTTTATGATTATATACCTTTTCATGCTGGTGCTTTCCCTCTGAAATCCATGAACAATCTCATGTCCACAGCCCTTCTTCCAAAACTCTCTACAGATGACAGACTTTCATAGCAATCTGGATCAAGGCCCTGCAGGTGTTTTGTGTCAGAGATGGGCTTTAAGATACATGTACACAGGCAACGAAAAACCCAGAAAAGTGGGATGTAACACAGAGCTGTTCTAACAAAGAGGGTATCAGGTTGGATTGGATGCCTTCTGGGTCTTTCCAAACTACATTGCTATAACTTGGTGTATATAGAAAAGTCTGGTAGTTGACTTGGGATTTTAAATTCTCTAGATTCTGTAACACTTGACACATTGACCTTCCAGGCTGATTTGTGAATTTACCTTTGTTCTTCTCTTTGTCATTTTTTCTTGCTCAAATACCAGGAAATGGACAACTTGCTCTTTGAAACAGTTTCTGACCAGGCATGAAATTCCTTTAAACATTATTCAATAATTCTTTAGGGTCTTTTTGGTTCTAATTAGTACCTTGAACATTATTTATAAATAGCAGTGAATTCATATGGTTATAAGGAAGCATTCATAGTATAAGCGAATACATTATTCATTCTGGAACTTAAGGATCATGTGGATCAGTAAAAGCAACATCAGAGATTGTTGCTGGTACCCAAACAGAGCAGGGTTGAAAATGTTAAATATATTGATAGATTTTAAAAGCTATCTCCACTAGAGACCGAAAAGAATAAATATTTTCAAACACAGATGAGAGTGCTCAAAGCACAAAAACAAGTTAATATCTTTAGTATATTATGTGCAAAGATTTTCTACCCCATATTTTATTTATTGAACATAAATAGAAATCTACTTTCCAATATGTAATTGATAAATTTTGAGAAAGCTTTATTAATTATACTGTCTAGAAACATTAGAAGAAAGAACTTACTAGCATATTGCAGAGACTTGTTAACAAACATAAGAAATAAGAAAAGCTAAAACTTTGGCATTTGACCATGGACATCTGTGATTTGCATTTTCAGTAAAACTTAGCAGTTAGATGACCTTTCATGTGTGTACTGCTCTGAATTCTGAAACAACCACAAACGTCCAGCTGTGGTGCCTCCAGACCACATGCAGGCAATAAAAAATGAGTGACTCTCTGTGAAAAGTTCAGTTTATATGACTCACAACACATGCACAAGAACTCTGTGGAAGAAATACATGCAATTATTTGGAATACAGTTCTGAAGAATAGAACTATCCTTTGACTAGAAATCATTTGCTTGACTTAAAAGCAAAAGCGTTGCAAGAAAATGGAACGCCTGACTAAGGAACAGGATATTACTTGGCAGAGGGAAGTATGAGGAAACCCTGAAATACAATGAGGCAGGGAACAACTGGCTATACAGCAGTTCAGAAGAGAAGGATCAAGGTGCTGAAGTGGACAAGTGTATGTCAGCAACGCCACGCTAGTACAAAAAATGTACAGACTATGTATCATGAGGTACAAAATAAGATAGCCAGTAAGTTGAAAACTTTGCAGATTACATCCCCCTAATGAAGAGCAACCAAGCTTCAAGAATTTGAGACAATCCAGAAGAAAGCAAGGAAAAGTTTCTTAACAGGTACATTATGTCTAACCTAAAAATAAATAGAAAAGAAACAAAATATACACAAGACCTCTTTCATGTAGAAGTGCTATAAACTGGAAAAACCTTCACCATGAATGTCCTCGAAGGGATGAGCAACAATTTAAAAAAAAACTTTCCTATGAGTACATCAGATTTAGCCGGACTGCTTTTGGCATACTGTACCTCCCTGAATGAGGCCAGTCATATGGGAACCCATAACAGAAACACGGTCAACTCCTGCTCTCCCCTCATGTTTTATATGATTTATATGAATACAGCACTGCACCCGGTTACGGCCTGGCCCCGAGCCCCGCCGCGGGCCCCGGGCACCTCCTCACCCCGGCCAGGGAGACCGTCCCTGCTCCCCGAGACACAGGAACCCTGTGATGAAGATGGCCTGGGGACATCACTGCGGCCCGCCGGGGACGGGGCAGACCGGTCCCTGTCCGTTCTCTGTCCCCCACGCCCCTCCCGGGCTACCCCTGCCCGCCCCCGCAGCCCTGAGGCGCCGAGGAGGGGGCGGCCCGCGCTCAGCCCCCGGGAGCGCAGCCAAGCGCCGCGCTCCCCGCAGCCGGCGGGAAAGTCCCGGGAAGCGGCTCACCCTGCTCCTCGAGGCGGGAGGAGGCGCCGCCCTGCCCGGGGAGGGGCGGCCGAGCCGCTTCCCGGCACTGACCGGGGGGGCCGGCGCCGGGAGCTGGCTGACCGCGGGCTGAGGGGGCTCCCGCTGTGTGCAGGTGAGTGGTGCCGCTGTCTCCCCGTCTCGGCAGACCCCCGTTCCCTCGGGACCCGTCCGTTTCTCCTTCTCCGTCCGCGGGCGCCCCGTCCGCCCTCGCTGAGGGGAGCTCTGCCTGCCCCGCTGAGGAACACCCACCGCGCCGCTCCGGCGCTTGTTTCGAAGCGCGCTGAGGAGTTTTTACTTTGAATTTTAGCATTTCTGATGCCCTCTCTACCGTTTACCCGCCCCTTCTCCCGTTTTTTGCAGGCACCCCTGGGCACGGCGTCGCGGGAGAGCAGGAGCGACGCCTCGTACCGCATCTCTGTCTTCCTGAAACCCGCATTATCGCATACCGATGAATTTAAAGCGCTTCATGACCGTCTAGTCTCCGCTGCTTTCAGGATGACGCTGCTTAGCTACAGCATAAAAGCTGCTGATTTGACTTGAGCGAAAATTACTTAGGTGGGGTACCTCGTGGGATGAGGATGCTGCACCTGCCAGAGGTGATTAGGGTTTGGTTTCAACATCTTCTGTGCCCACTGCTTCAAGAAGATAATGACTTGCTCAGAAATGCGACCCAGATCTTTAAATCTGGCATCACATTGAGAAAAGTTGTTGCTCCTGCTTTCTTTTAAGCAGCTGAAATCCACTGGTTGATCTCGAGGTCATTCACGTAAACAAGAAAACATAGTTCTGGTGTGGTTCCTGAATCTTTCGGAGTTTGACTATTTTTTTGGCATAACTTTTTTTGCCTCTCCTTTTATCTAAATTTTGCATGCCTGGACCAAACTCCAGCACAGCAAACCCGATAGATCCTAACAGAGATAAAAGTAGATAATGCCTGAAAAATTGTTTCTCTACAATTGCTGACATTTCTTTTCTGATGGAGCAGGAGTAGTTTAATCAAGTTCATGAATTGCCTTATAGTTTTAGATCCTATTTCCTGCTATTTCAACTGGGTTTTTTTGTTTGGATTCTTGTCTTTGTGGGACCATGAAGTGCATGTTTTTCTCTTTTGGCAGGGATTTTTAGGAAAGCAACAGCATGCATCAAAGAGCTTCCTGTTTATCAAAACACAGGAGATAAAACTACCCCTCAGCAGTCAAATTACTACATGTATATCAGACCTTAATTATAGAAATTACTTTGTTTCTTTCTTATGCAGCCTTTTAAACGTGTTCATTAAATTACAAAGCCTTTATTAGGAGCTTTCAGTGTCTTGTATACAGATGTATTTTGAGTACGAAGTGTAATTGAAACCACCTTTAAAATTGCTTAGGAGAAAAAAGCAAGTGCAAGAACTAAAGGAAAGATTAATCCACTTTACAGTGTGATTACCTCAGATATTTGTTTTAATTTTAGCATTCAGGACTGTTGACAATCACATTCTCAAATTTTTATATTAAGTGTGATACTTGCTTTTAGAAGGGGTCTATTTAGCTGGGATGTTTTAGCAGATACTACTTTACCAACACTCCACAGGTTCCTGATGGCTTGACACTTCTGCCTGTTTCAAGAAAATTCAGCTGGATGTCATCTCTGCACTGTTGGTTTTGCAAGGCATCTATTGGAAAGTGCAGAAATCAGGAGAGCAGATGCACACTCTGTGTTGTAGTCTTCGTGCAAATCATTTGCTTAGGGCCTTCCAGTTCCTTTTGACAGTTACCTAATTATCTCTTTATTTAGAAGACAGAAAACTGATCAGGAGGATTAGTTAGCCTGTGCTCTGTTTATTTCTAGGGGTGCCTTTTTGTAGGCTGTGGATAAAATTTATTAGATTTTGGCACTGAAACGTCACTTATTTTTTAAGTCTTGTGTTGAATAGTAGAAACTTGAATTGTGATTCTGATCCTCAGTTTGTTTATGAAGTAAAGGGAATAACAACATAGGATGAACGTGTTAAGTATTATTATTTGATTTGCCTCATTGACAGTCTTCTTCCACATCTGGTTTAGAAAAGCTTGTTCATGATGGTTGTGAGTTGTTATCCTTATGAAGTAGTCAACATTAAATAGATTAAGTATTCTGCAACTGGAAACACTTCTTTTCTCAGCCTGTGTACATGTTCAGGTTCATTTAAGGATTTGGCTTGTGCCTGGCAGCTGTTTCAAATAAGCAAAGCAAAGGGCACAGAGAAAACAAAGTTGTATTAAGTATGATTCGAAATATGTGCCTTTAGGAAGATTTCTGCAAAACAGATTGACTCTGCAGTCAGCTTTGACTAGTTGTTCATAGCATGGGCTTCCTTTCCTTACACACAGAGGTGTTTCAGGTGCTGAAACAGAATGTGTGCTGTATAGCTCCAACTCCCAGTCAATTTAATTTTGGTGCTTCAGTGACTTTGAAGTGGGGTTTGATGAAATGTTAATCTTTGGTGTGTTTACTAGGTAAATAATGATAATTTCTTTTTAGTTTCCGTGGCATGACAAAAACTTTGGCTCTGACAGGACTTCGGGGATCGTGTAAGCCAGCCTTTAACTCTGAAGGAGAAGTTGTCTGTCTACCTGGAGATATTTATTTAAAATATTCACAGACCACCTACTTAAGGAAATTTCATTTTCTCAAAGGTAATTTGTTTCTTTGCTGTCTCCACTTCTTTAAAGAAGACTGACTCCTCTTTAATTATGTTTAATCTGAACAATTTTGTTGTTGCTGAACATTATTTCAGCTGCTGTCAGGTCTCCAAAATAATTCTGTTCTATTTAAGTATCTATCAGTGCTGATTAATTTCAAGTTAGGCAGGGAAGTCCTGAATCCCTCTGTATTTGTATTGTCACATCCCAGGTTACATTTTTACAACAGGACAATTATAAGTAGACTTTGAAGCTATGACTTAAAAAAAGCCCAACAACTGGTGTTATAGCCTGAAGACTGATAAAACTAAGCAACTCTCCTTTATTTCTCCCAGAGAATTTGAGCTTTTGTAAGAGGAAAGAATGTATGCTAAAAATGAAAGATTTATTACTCAGCTAACTTCTGTAGTTCTGACAGATCATTTGCCAAACTGACTTCAACTTGCTACTCAGTATCTCCCCTTTTCTGGTTACCTGTCTTCATTGCCTTTGTTGTTCTATCTTCACTTTTGGCAAGGATGTTGTTAACATAATCATAATTTTGCTGTTGCCTTTTTTTTTTTTTTATTAAATCGGTAATGTATTTTGTAAAACTGTAGCCAAGACACAGAAATATAAATTATGATTTTATAAAAGTACTTAATTATTGATAATACAGTATAAGTGCTTGATATTCATTGGTGGTAATTATTCAGTGTGATTAATTTGTTAGTCACAGACAGATGTTTCTGAATAAAGATGATTTAATTCAAAATATTACTATATATTAAGGACCATATTTCTTTTTTCTCATCTAGTTTTTAATTTATTTAGAATTACTTCATATTCTCTTTTGCTAGAGAATTCTAGGACTTTTTTGATGAAAACCAGTTTGTTGCCTACAATTGCGTATATTACCGCAATTTGTTTATTATGCACTATTAAACTAGATTACTAGCATACTGAGTAGTGAAAACCATTGTCACTATCCAAAATATAGTTATATTTTGGTAATCATTTATTATATTACACTACCCTTTAGCAGCAGAGGCTTTTGCATCAATAAAAGTGATCTAGGCTGTGCCATTAGTGAACTGGTGGTGTAAATGACTGGAGCTAGAAAGTTAACTTAGACATTGGTTTCATGACAATAGTTGAGAATGGTTCTTAAGAGCATAAAAAAAGTTTGGATTTTTTTCTGAATAGGAAATAACTTAAACAAATAATCTAATATGTGACTGTACCAGACTACCTTCCCACTGTTTTTAATGTTGGATTTAAAAGATTCATAACCAATGGGTGGGGCAAATTTTGTGTGTTCAACCCCAGAGATATTTACAAAATTAGGAGTCTTGCAGGGCCAGATTTTTATCATGCTGATATAATTAAGTCAGGAGATATGCCGCTGAACCGAACCGACCACTCAACCCAGCAGAGTTGAGTCCTTTGACTTCGGAAGCAGATTTGTTTCACGTTTTTCCTGGATGGAAAAAAAAAGGGTTTGTAAGATTTGGTTTTGTATCTTAGTATAATTTCATATAACTCAAAAAACAATCTGCTGAAGGAGTTACCAGAAGTTTTAACATGATCTGCCTTGGAAAAAAAGTCTTTTTTTGTCATTTACTCACCACTCTCTTCTCTGTATTGTCTTGTTTATTCCAGACAATACGTAACAAGTTATTTTCCCTTTTAGCACCTTTTAGGTGCTTAAAAACCCTTGGAAAATCTAGAAAAATTAAGATTTCACTAAATCAGTTCTTGGAATAGTCTAGTAGCTGCATCTGAATTAAGCCTATCTTCTCAAAAATATTTAGATTCTTCATACATGGTGATCTTAGTGTTATATAAATTCTTCTGAGGATATTTGTTGAGTGGCAGGAGAGACTGCAGAAGTTTATGCATTAGGCAAGACAACACTCACTGGTAAATATAGGGGCCTCCATGTGAAGCATTTGACTCACAAGGAGAAGTTTGGGCACACTGCAGCAAGGTTACTTGTGTGCATTGAGCCCTGGGTTGCAATGCTACATGCAGGATTCCTCTACAGTGTTCGTGTGATCTTTAGAAACATATTTGAAAAAAAGTTTGAATTCTTTCCTTTTATCCTTCAGAGGAATTCAGAGCTTCCCAAAACTGTTGAATCTAATTAAACTTATTAGACTTAAGAGTCTGCAGCTCTGAGGTATTAAATCAGAAGTTTTCTGCTAGAAATAAATTCCATGGTAAATTCCTGGCTCTTCTGAAATCTTTAAATGTTCTGTTCTTAGCTTCAGTGGGTACAGGTCATTTTGGTTAATCTCCTGTTAAGCATTTGCAACCTCTGTTGTGGAAGTAGTGATAGAAAACTATCAATATTCTGCACAGCTTCAGACATCTAAAATGTACAAGTTTTATGTTAAAGATAGCTGTATCCGTTGTCCTGTTCCTGTTGTTTGTACTCCTTGTACCCTCTGTGCCTTAGAGCTTTAACCATACTGCAGCCTGATGTCTAGCTCTCCTTTCTTCATGGGGGAATTTGCTGGTGATTCATGTCTTCTGAGATCTAAGGTACAATCAGTCCTTCAGAACTGGGCTGTGTGAGTCAAAGAGTTTCATCCTGGCACCCCTTGAGTGTTAAAGCTGTAAATGGAATGCAAGATAGAGCTCTGTGGTTCTTGAGATGACAGTCCATCTGGGATTGGAACTTGCTAAGACTTGATTGTGTGTTTCAGCTCCAGCCTACCTAAAGCTCTCCATATGTAGTGTCCTGGGTTCTGACAGAGGAATCTGCTGGATCAGTCAGGCTGTAGGTGGAGCAGAAATCACAAGGTGTTTTGTACCTTTAATACTCTTTTCCTCTTGTTGGGTTGGGTATCTTCTTACTTGTGCAGGAAGAAAGCCAAAATATATTAGGACAAACTTCTACTTCAATATTTATTTGAAATAAGTGGATAAAAACCATTAAAGATATTGTGTGATTTATTTAGATTCAATTGAACTTTATGGTTATAGTGCTACTTTGCTATAACTAGATCCTAAGAACAAGAGGTTTATTTTTTTTTTCATTCCTTATCTTTGTGTGTTCTTCCTGAATTTCTCTAAGTATCCTGGAGTCTATGCAATTGAGTTTTTATTTATTCATTCTTAAATATAGCAGTGTTATCTGGACTATTGTTTGGCATGCTGCATTTCTTCTGAAAGAAACAAATAAATAAAAATGTTTTCTTTGCTGTTAAGTCTTATGCAGGAAAAGGTGGATGAATGATGAATCACTTCATGATTCTAGCACTACTGATTCCCCTGAGGACGTGCTACGCTGCATACTTACAGCAAGGTAAATGTCTGAATGTTTGATTTTTTTAATTTGGAAGCAATCTACAGCAACAGAAGCTTTCAACTTCCTGATTTGTAAGTCTCTGATTAGGCAACATGTCACACAATGAATCAAATTATTCTCTTTGGTAAGGTGATGGAGCAACTTTCATTATTGCCCTTTGTGACCCTATTATACAAAATTACTCAAAATTGCCTGTTGAATCAACAACTTGAAATTGTGTGAAGCCAAAGTGTATTTATTTATTTGCTCCTCCTCTTTCTCCTGTGATCTGTACTATCATCTTCAAGTAATTTATTTCCTCTTTGACAACTTTTATGGTTTTTTTACTTCTGTCCTTCCTTTTTTGTCTCATTCTGAAAACTTTCTCATTTCTATTTGGTCTTTTATGATTGAGCCACAATATTCCAGGACCAGATTTTTATTTTTTACACTTCACGTATTTATCCAATACAAATACGAAAAGTAAATATATGTATTTGAAGGGGAAAAAGTTGCATATAATGATAACTTTACAGAAGGCTGTGTTTTTTGAGGTAAAAATACTTGTGTACTTGCTGTTAGCAATAGCTCCATTAAAAGAAAAAAGAAAAAATTTAGTTGAGCTTTCTGTGTCCACAACTAAGAAGGTAGACCTTACCAGGCTCTAGTCTGCATTATGGAAATTTTACTGCCCTTTTTTAAATTGGTGAAGAAGGAAGAGAGATGTGTGTGTTTTATAAAATATATTTATTATCATACTGAAGGGATAATATATCTCTTTCAGACATTTTGTCTCTCTTCAACTTTGAAATTCTTGTGTTCACACACCACTCACTAATAAGTCTCAGTTTTGAGACCTTTTACTAGGGCTGCTAGAATGGCAAAACTTTGTAATGCAGGCAAGTCCGAACTGTTACTTCATTACAGTAACCTGGTCACTTGTTTTCACATGCAATTTTTCAGGAATAAAATTAGTCTCTGTTGTTAATCACAGCTATTCACATAGTCTTGAGTTAGCTTGCAAGTTAAAACAAGTCTTCAGATGTCTTAATTACTTAATTTTGCTGGAGATAATATTGTAACTGAATGCTGCAAATACTTCCACATGTTAAAATTATTCTACAGAATTCTTTAATACCTATATTGTAACTTGGTGGTCATCAACATTTTTGATATATCCTTAACTATAATGTTTCTTCTATTTTTTAGTACTGTGTATAAGCTCCAACTGACGGTCTAGACTGTCTTATGCCAGACTCTGTGGAAAACAAAATAGTGTGGGGTGTGCAGTGATACGTCATCTAGCTGAAGAGGGGGGCGCTTGTACAGATGGAAAAAACTGAGAAACTAATTATTCCTTTGTAGTTTTTTTATCAAGTTAATTAAGTGTTGGAGGTGGAATTATTCTTTACAGTGAGAAAAGGGATGTTTTCATTTGCACAAAAAGAAACAGATGCAGAGAGGAGATGCAGGCTCATCATCAATGCAATAGGCATAATAGTGACACTTGCAATTAGAATTTGCTAGAAAAAGAGCAGAAAGAGGATAAGGAGGTTCAGAAGATATATAGAAGTTTCTTTTAATGGTGCACCCTGAAAAAGAAGGGGGTTTCTGCCAACTAGCTGGCTTTTCTTTCAGGTGTATTTATTTCCTTTCCCTGGGTTCTTACTTAGTGCCATTTAATTTCATTGAGAGACTAACAGGGTCCTTTCCTTCTCCCAGTTCAGCTTTTCCTCTGTTGCTTCAGCTGTGCAGACAGAAAAAACAATTATGGCAAGGCCCAGAGTATCTAGATCAGCTTGTGTATGTGAAATTAGATCTCCCAAGAGATCTTGGTGCTTCAGGTAAACAGATGATGAACATACAAGTAAGGTTGACCAGAAAATGAGCAGCTAAGATTACGTACTGGAGACAAACAACATTAGAGTCAATTCTTTAGCATAAATGGATTTTAACAGTGTTTATCTTGTTTTAATGGTGAAAGTCTGTAAAATGTGGGGAAATGAAGTGTGTTTTGTCCTGTCTTCCCAAAATAAAGTGATACTCCACTTCCACAGTTAATTTTATGAATCACTGTGTTGTTTTGGTTGTTCTGGCTCCTTGCCTAGTCAGTTGTTTGCAGTAAAGCTAATAATATTTCTTTTTTCCAGTAAAAACTAAAATTGATGCTTTGTCATCATTCAGTGAAATTTATCCCAAAGCCTTGTTTATTTATCCCCATGCCCCTAACCTCGTTTATTCAGTTTCAGACAGTAATTGTCATAGGTACTGGGTTTCCTGATGGCAGTATAAAACTGATGGCCACTGTTTTACAAAAGCAGCTGTGAAAGCAGCAGATACGCTTTTTAAGGACCATGTCATTCCCATAGACAAAAAAGGAAATTTTATTTCTGCATGTGCTACATTTTCCACTTACCTCACAGAATCACTAAGGCTATCAATTCTGCTTTCACATAATTTACACGTTAATAATTTCCTGTTAATTATATATTAAGACTGCAGTGAGACTTCATAGAAGCTGTGTTACATTTATTTCTTCCTCCAAAACATTTGAAGATACCAAGTCCTGGTTCTGAGACCATATGTTTGAACAGTGAAACTTGATTTCTTCTCCAAGCTTATCTGAAAATGCCTGTACCAGTTTCCATTCCTCTGGATGGAAAGCATGTGGTTTTCATTTTGCTCTGATTTCTAGTACCCTTGAAAATGGAATAGGTTAAAAATATCTCTACAGAGTTTTTGGATGATTTACTAAAAAGAGAATTATTTTTTTCCAGCAGCTTTTAATAACTTTGTATTAATGATAAAATGCATTCTTTCTTCCATTTATTCTTTAATTATAGTCTGGACTTATATAAACAGCAAAGTTGTGTCTGTATTCTCATAATTAACAAATACGCTTATAAAGTTTTATTTGCTTCCTTTGGTTGACTAGAGATTATTATAACTGCTGCTTCTCTTGAGCCTTTCATTCCTTCTCCTAATGTAAAAATTCTTGTGTTGGAAAACTGCTGCACAGAGGCTAGGGTAATGCAGATACTGCAGGATAAATTGCAGAATGATTTAGATACATGATGGCTACCAGAATCTACCAAAATATAGATTCTCAATCTAAATCTTCTGAATGCTTGTGTTTCTGCTGATGATACCTGGTCAAAGTCTCAGGTAGTTCAGTGGGTGAAGTGTATGTGGGAAACAGGAGTGGAGGTGGCAGTTTTATGAGAGGGGGCTGCTGGGGTCACTTAATCCATTGTGTCTGTGGTGAGTCTGGCTGTAATGTGGCAGGAATGCACAGAATAAATTCTATTTTATTAAAAGATGCAGCTGTTTTTGTGACTTTTTTTTCTGTGTCTTGGTTAGGAAAAACATTCTAACTTGTCCTTTTGTAGCAAGCAGAAGCACCTTGGAAAGAACTTGTGGCAAAACAAAAGGCCTAGTTACTCGGATGTTTCAGCTCTCTGGCTTCATTAACCACCAGATCAAATTGAGGGGGTTTGTGTTTGTTTGTTTAGTTTTCAGGAAGTAGAGAAATGACAAATCAGTGACTGCTGTATTTCTTCTCTTCCAGCAGTTAGGGTTTTAGGGAGGGGTCACAAAGGAATCATCTAAGAAGAGGAACCACTTACAGAGTTATTTGTAGTTTTTAGCAGAACAATCTTACAGGGACTTTTATATCTCAACACCAGAAGGGACTTCAGTCTGACTTTTAAACTTTACTTTATCATGTTATGGTCTGGAATTAAACCCAGAGCAAGAGAAGGATGCAAGCGCCATTAGAACCAGGTGCCTAATTCCAGTAGAAGAATCTACAAGCGAAACTCTGTGTAGAGCCACTAGGAATGTACTTAATACTAGATTATCGTCTAAGATACCTACTGGAAGGAAACCCTTAACATATTCTGTTCAAATAATGGTTTTGCATTAACTCCCATAGTCTGGATCAAGTCAGAGATCAAAACTGAGCCCAGAGTTTCTGCCCTAATGATATGAAGGCTTGCTGGGTTTGGGGATTTTCTGGGATTTAGTCCCTCTTAATACATTATGTTGTTGTTCTTCATAGATTATGAAGGGATGGATCTGTATTTCCATAAAACAACTAGTAAATTGAGAGATAAGGAAATGAAACAGCATACCAAATATCATGGTGGGGAGCTACTGAATAGATTCAGGAACCTCATTTTGGCCTACTGATTCCTTAAGAGTAATTGTCATTCCTTTTGTCATCGTCAGCACGGGTCCTGATCACTTTTGTTTTTTCCTTCAGAACCATCTGCTATGGAACCTACCTTACCTCTAACCACTGTTTTTTCAGATCTGCTTTGTAACTTAGCTAGACAGTAATATTTTTGTGCCTTTCTGTGCTCCTAGAACCTGATGTGTTTCCAGTAACATACCTTAAAGTTTCCAAGGATTCAGATCTTCAGCAGCTGCTGGTGGAATGGGATGTTGACAAGTCAGCCCATGATGCTGAGCTTACAATATGTTTTGAGATACAAGTCCGTCGAACTGATGAAGCTACTACTCTATGGACAGTAGGTGTACTTACAAAAGAAGTGTACTAGTCATTTGCAATGATGGAAGATGTATGGATGTCTCTTTGCAAAAAGTCCCTGTCCTGATAGTGTTCCTTAACATCTAAACCAGCAACATTTTTTGAAGATGAGATTACCCAAATAATCCTAGCCTTAGGCCTGTTCTGGGTGTTTTTCTGTTTGTGACTTCTGTATAGGAACAGTCTCCAAACAAAATTTAAAACTTAGTGTCTTTGGCTTGTTGGAGAGAGGGAGTTTACATTCTACATTCCAAGGGAAGCTCCAGCTTTCCCTGGCAGACACGCGTCTTTTCAAACCAAGACACTTAGTAAAAACTGAAAAACCACACTACCTCATTTAGAGTTGATATATATCAGAAAATATATAAAACAGACAAGGGCTTAGTTTTCTGAAATTAGTGATCAATAAAATAAGATAGGTGTTGATAAAAATCACAGCTTACTTTGATCATCCTAGCTGGTGGTGTTTTGTCTCTGATTTTAAGAACCATATCTTCACTGCAAATGAGCTTTATGCAGTTCTGAAGATTTTTATTGCTTTGATACGCTGGATAGGATTTTTAGGCCTGTGAGCAGATCTGACCCTGAAGTCAGTAACTGGGGCCATATAGCTACAAACAATTAAGTTTTGGGTTTTTTAAGTGTCCTTCAACAAAATCTTATTAACTTGTTGGAAGGAAGTAAAAGTGCTTCAAATCCAATAATGTAGACTGTTCTGTTATTCGTAATAAACATGACCAGTTACTTTGGATGTCACTACCATACAGGAATATATTTGGTTGTGTGTTTTTCTGAAGAATGGGTACCAATAAAGAAACTCTATGAATCTGCTCATAACAAAGCGTGGACAGCCCATATAACTTCTAGAGCAGCTGCCACATTCCTCAGGGCTGTAACTGGGGAATTAAATTTTGAACTGATGGCAGAGTTTTTCTCAGAGCAGTGGCAATATGGAAGTGCAGGTGTTGCCAATGGAAAGCAGTACTGTAGAGAACTTCTTGCCTGGTGAGTGTGAGTCACGGCTTTAGTACAGAAGCATATGAGCAGCACAGATCTGTGTCCTGAGAATCTGGAATGGTTGCTATAAGAAGTACTAAAAGATGTAGAATGATAGAATGTCATGGGTTGGAAAAATTCTTTACGATCATTGAGTCCAGCCGTTAATCCAGCACTACCAAGTCCACACTAAACCACCTCTCTAAATGCTGAATCAGCACATCTTTTAAATCACTCCAGGAATGGTGACTCCACCAGAGGGATATGTATGCCACAGCATTAGGATGCACTTGTCGACAGCAGTTTATGCAACAGCAGACACAAATAACCTGCTGAAAGTCTCTGAGAGCAAATCCATGTCTTGAGAAACAGGGTCTCACTCCCACATATGTCAGCACATCAATCACTCCTACCATTGGTGGCACAGATCTGTAAGCAGCTGATTAGCGGACTAGTTACTTAGTGTGAGATCACATGTAGCTAGTAGAGTTTAAGACATTCATTTTCAAAAACATTTTTCTCCTTTGAACTTTCTCACTGGTTCTGATTGTATTTCCAAATCTTCGTGTTGCTGTGTTTTCAATACTTTGCCTTACTGCTCTTTGAAGGAGTTTCATAATGTCACGCTTGATAAAATGAGAAAGCCTCTTCATTGGACATGGGATTCAGACATACCTTTGGAATGTATGTCACATGCTGTGAGAATCAGGAGCAAGGCAGAAGCGTCAAAAATCTGGAGTCGGTGGAGTTTGTGGGAGATTGTTCCAGGTAAGCAAAACAAAACAATATTGGAGTTTCTTTCAAGTTTCTTTCAATAAAGCTAGTTTGTAATTCGCCAGTGAAGGTAATCATGGAGGACAATTCAGGACAGATGGCATTACATCAAGAATCCATTTGCTCTAAGCACTAACTAGTTCCTTATATTTTGCTGGCAATAATACCAGTGCTTCAGCTATTGTGTTTATTGCTATAATTTGTAGACTCTTCTTAAGCTAGTAGACAAGAAGTTTTAGAGCTTTTTTTGTACTCACACCTAAAAAAAATGTAGTAGATGGATTGTCATGGGATCTTGGATAGGCACATCCCTGGCCCAGACTCAGGGAAGGAGGAGAAGCATGTAGCTAGGGGCTGCGTGATCTGATGAATGTGTTGCTTTTGTCTGGGATTCATAGCTTGAATTGGTATTACAGAAAGAGAGAGAAAGGAGCAAGTCAGCTCCTTATTTCACTTGGAATGAATGTCTTGTGAATTTTATGAGAATAAACAGAGAAGCAATAATGCAATTAGTGACATCACAAAATTTATCCTTTTTTTGAGTCTTACTAGAGCGGTTTGGTTTTCAGATAATCTTGTTTAAACAAAATATGTAACTACTTTACAAAATATGTAGTGATTTTATAGTGGAATGCTCGTTTGGAGCAGCAAGAGCTTTTAGATATTGGAGACATCATGTGTATAGAAGAGGCATCACAGGTGTTCATACACAGATTGTGACATTCATCTCCCTCTTGTTATATAATGGGCAGTAATCTTGAAAATAATGCAAGATTATTTTTTGTCCCACAATCTCCTCAATCTTGGAGATACTATTTTTTTCAGTTGCAAGTGTATGAGGCTCAAAAATACAAACTGATCCCACATTACAGACCTGATTTAGAGCTGTCTGAAAGTTAGAAACTCTAGATGTCATCAGGTTTTTCAATCAGATTCTTGAGAGTAGATTTTACCTGTGCAATATGTGTAAAAAACTTAAATTCCACGAACTTTTCCATCCAATAAACAGTCCAACATAGAAACCTATGGGAGTCTCATTCCAAGTTGATTATCCCCTCACTGATCTGATTCAGTTAATGTTGACTCCTCTTAGCTCAGCTCTGCATGAGCACTGGACCATGATATTTTTGTAGCCCCCTGCTCCAAGTGTTCAAAAGCAGGCATTTTGGATATAAGCAACAGCATGTGCATAGGAGCAGGAGATGGTGTTCTTTCGTAAAGGCAGTTCTTGATGGAACACTTGTTTTCTCTAAGTGAAAGACAGTAAAACAGATTTAGTATCTTAGATAGTTTGTTTGACTACATTACATATTTACGAGTTTAAGAGAAAGGTATTACTACATGTGAAATTCACCTCTGTATTGGGAAGAATACTAAATAAAAGACTATCAATGGATAATATAACATTAGTGATTTCTTGTGTAAATGCTTAGTTTTGTGTTCTGGCTGAAGGCTGCTGCCCTGAGCAGATTTTGAAATGTGTTTGTTGTTGTTGTTGTTGTTGTTGTTTGTTTGTTTGTTTGTTTTTAATTTGCAGGCCTGGATACTTCAAATAGAAGTGGGCCACAAATCTTTCCAAAAGAAAAATTTTTAGCAGAAGGTTCTGATATCACTCTTTGCTGCATAGGAGGGAAAGGTCAACCCATTAAGGAATTCTCCGTATACCCAGCTGTTGATGTTTTCAGTCACACAAACAGTCAAGTCAGACTTCTCACTGTGGCAAATCTCTCACATGACAAAGGGTCTAACATTCATGTCTACTGTTATGATGAAGATGAACAGTTGCATCAGGCAGCTTTCTTTGTGGGTAGTAAGTGAATACCTTGTTACAGTTTTATTTTCCTGTTGTTAAAAACTCAAGAATGACTGTAGAAAAGTGGATGGGGAAAAAAAGCTTGCTGTAAGTTGCCATGGTCTTATCATGTCTGGCTGAACTCTGACTTGAGATCTGTAAACTTATATAGAGAAAGCAGGAAAGAATAGCATTAAATTAAATG
Organism: Sylvia atricapilla; assembly: GCF_009819655.1. Taxonomy (NCBI): domain Eukaryota; kingdom Metazoa; phylum Chordata; class Aves; order Passeriformes; family Sylviidae; genus Sylvia; species Sylvia atricapilla. The sequence continues at coordinate 71,203,513 of NC_089174.1, forward strand.
ACCCCATGACAGGTGAATGTACCCACCCATTTAGGAGTTCAGCTTCTGTCTGTGTGCACCTGGTAAAAGCTCAGCACATTCTCCTTTTCAAAGACTAACAGCAACTTTAAAGCTAGAAAAAAATACAGATTGAATAAATGAAAGGATGAGTGTACAAAGAAAAGATAATAGAGTATAAAAGTGTTTGAGTGCTATTGACTCATGGTATTATCCTGACTATATCTGCAGAGTGGTCATTGATTAAGTGTAATTTCAGTAATAAGATCTAAAGTAAACCAGTAAATTCATGCTTATTATTATGCTTCATGCTTATTATTTCTAGCTTGTTAATGTATTAAAAAGGTTGATGAGTTTTGCTTTGACTGCCATGATGTTGGTTTTTTTGGTTATTTTGTCTGACAAGAGCCACCTGATACACCTGAAGATTTTTCCTGCCAAACTCAAGACATGAAAAGAGTAACATGTACTTGGAGAGAAGGAGAGACCTATCTCTATGGACAGAATTTACCTCGATACACCTTGTCTAAAATGTAAGTCTCATTGTTATATCAATCCTGATCTGTGCTGTACCAAACAGTTCCTTCTTTCCCTTAGAATCTCTGGAAATGCTTTTTGTCCATGCAATTAGCTGCTTGCTTTTTTCCACCTCACTGATCACTTATTTAACAAAGCTTGAGCAGTGCATAATTGCTCTGAATTAGATTAGCTCTAACAAAGTTGACAGTACTTTAGATCAAGTTCTGCCTGATGAAGTTTATTCTAACCATTCTTTTGAGGTAATAGGTTTGGATATTGTTCAGTAGGTATTAAGATATTCTGAAATCAGGATGTAGATAACTTAAAAGCATAACATAATAATTGAGTAGCACATACATAGATAACTAGGATCTGATCAGCTGATAGGCTGGGATCATGCGTGTTCATCACCCATTGACAGTAATGCTGACTCAAAGTTAGCACTCTTCCTGATTAACCTCCCTAGTAATTTTCCTTTAGGATTTTAGAGCTTTACATGCTGATGTTTTCCTTCTTAAGTCCTTAAGTTACTGACAATCCTATCTCAATTGTTTTTCTTGTGTCTATAATTTCTGTAGTTCCAGCTGGCTTCTTTACTTTATTTTAAAAAATATCTGCAGACTTTCTCATAGCTCTTTCTTAGCTCTGAGTCTAGACTTCACAGCTGTGGCATATCAGACATGGCCCTTACATGAGGAGAGGGGCTTTACAGCAAAGCCTGCACAGAAAAGTAAACTCATAAACAGGACAGATACCGCATAATCACAACAAACTTTCATCAAAAGATCTCAACAGAAAACAGGCCAGCATTGCACATACCTTCCTGGTCTCTGCATCCTTCACTTCTATTAGGATACTGTAATGGTGATTTAAAGGTGGAAGGTTAGAAGATGCACTTCAAGATGCAGTTGAAATTACAACTTCATTTCAAAGCTTAATGGCTAACATGTAAATTATTTAAGTCCTGGCAAATAAGTCTCTGGTTTAGATTATCCATTAGGAAATTTCTAAAAGCAATACAGCTGTATCTTAAAAACACAAACCTTGATTTCAGAGCAAACTTTCTTTTAGGTGTATTTGTACTCATCATACTTCAGGCTAAGGGAAAGGAGTGGATGACTTCTTAAATAAGGCCTCTCAGCCTTATTTTTATGCTGCTGAATTCTAGTTGAACATCATAAATTTCCAAGATCTATGTTGATTGTAAATTATGGAAAACATCTTTTTCTCTCTTTGCCCTGCCTCCTACCTCTCCCTTTCTTTGATAGGTCATCCCAGAAAACAGCTCTGTGCAAAGCAAGTTGTTTGAAGCAGTGCTCATGCTCTTGGGATATAGGGCAGCAGCGGATCTGGAATGTCACACTGACTGTGGAAAATCCACTGGGAAAGAAAACTGCCACAGATGCTTTTGATGTAAATCACAGAAGTAAGGTTTTTTTTTTTGTCTTTGTTTAGGGCTTTTTGTTCCTACTTCTGAGCTTGATACTTCTGTGTCCCAGTTTAAAGTATGGAAGTCCTTGATTTTTATCTTCACAGTTCAATTACTTATCTGTCCCTGTGCTATAGTAACCTGCTCTCTCTTCAGTTCCAGTTTTGGAAAATTGTATTAATAGTAGGAAACAGCTTTACTCCAAAGGTCAGCTTTGGTTATTGGAATGACCTCTTAATGTTTCAGAATTTGCTGCTTTGCTGAAGCTGTTTAATGGAAGAGAAAGCAAAATGATGCAATAATATAAAATGGGCAGTTTAAGCAAAGTATCTGTGTAGGTTACTTTGGAGTTGGTATGATTTGAGATGTGGTACACATGAAGAGCTATTGCTGGGAAAGAAGTGATAGTGCTAACTTGCTCTTGCTCCTAACATGGGACAGTAACCTCCACTGGGCTACTGTAAGGGAGGAAGAGTACATTGGTGACAAAAGTCAAGTTTTTTTCTGAGCAGTATCTAATGGTTGGTCCCATATGTTCCTTCCTACTCCTGCCTCAAAACAATTTCTTCAGTCTCCAGCAGTATTTCCAGTTCCTTTTGAGTCTTCTTCAGTGTTCTCCAGATTCTGTGGCTGTCTTACCTGTTTGAAGAAGCAGGAGGCAACATGTGCTTTGTGCAGCTCGAAAGCTGACAGGACCATGGCCTAGGAGGCCGTTGGTGTAACTGCTGCGTCCTGGCACTGTTTTCTTCCTCAGAGGCATTGCTGACAGTTTTGCTAGACACTTTTTTTTATATGAAGGAACTTATGCTAAGTGTCTGTGTTAGATTTGTCTCAGAGAGGCATGAGAATTCTAAAATATAATTTTCTGGTTATTTGGAAGTGGAAGAAACAGGTCATGAAAGTAGAGGAGTAAACTGACAGCTTGTAGGGAGACAACACAATTTCATAAACTAAGTTTTTATTGGAAGTCATGCTAGAATAGTTTATATTCAATGTGATAAGTACATTAAAATTTTACTACAATAGTCTTTTTCCAGTCCTAGTGATAGTTGCAAGTTTAAGAAATTATGTATAATATGTGTGATAGGTTAAGCTTTTAAACAGTGGTTCCTGTAAATCCTTCATGTTTTCTCTGGTCCTGCAAATACTTACGTTATAATTTTCCTTACTTAAAGGGTGACACTAAGTATAGGAAAATGTAAATCCATTGTTTCAAATTCTGCATGTGGTAGTTTGAACCTTCTTTATCAAATAAAACTCTTTCGAGTATGAAAGTCCTTAAATTGTACTTCATGGAGTAGTGTAATTCAATAACGTAATTAGTGAAGTTTTAGGATAAATGGCCAAGGGTGTAAGCATACCCCTCACTTGCATTTGTGTGCCCTCATATTGCATTGCAGCCCTTACTATTATACTGATAATATGGGAGAGTTTGAGGTTTACTTCACTTGCTGAATACTCTCACACAGTGTGCTGTAAAGGATCTCGAAAATCTTTTGTAAGAAGTGGCATTGACACTGTTTACCACAGGGTAACTACTGACAGGAGTCAGTGTTAGAGTTGTGAATAAAATTTCTGTCAGAGGCCCAGTTCTGGGTTGTAGAAATGTGTCAAATGTTACCATGTTAAAGAAGCTTCTGCCAGGTCCTGAATTAGAGAATTTTTATGGTTTGCAATAAATGTCTCTCTTACTTTTGTCCATGATGTTTTAAAACATTTCTAAGTCAGCACAAGGAGTTTTTTAAACCTTGTGTAACATTTGCTTGTATTTACATTCTGAAATGAAGTTTTATATTTTATATGTGTTTCTTCTAGATTAGGAGAAAATTCTGTATTTTTTATTTGCTTTTACTACTCAGCTAAAGTAACATACTTTTGCATATTTTATGTTTTAAGAGCTAACTCAAATTTTCCCTTGGCAGTGTATCCCACTGCACCTTTCCAGGTTTGGGAAGATTGCACAGATACAGAAATTACATTACATTGGAATTATGAAAACAATGAAATTGAACTCTTTTGTCAGACCGAAGTGCTCCATCCTGATGGCAAAGTAGAACGGGTATGAAACCTGAATTTCCTAAACAAAAGCATAGTAAGGATCTTTCTGATGTGATTAAAAAATAATTCCCAGGAAATACAAATACTTTGTTAATCTTGTGGGCATGTTGATGTGTCTGTTTTCTGGATTTGTTTGCTTCCCAGGCTCTGCGCGGCTTATGCAATCTATGTGAGCAGCCCCCGTTGGCTGTAATTCACACTCCAAACACTGCCTGTACTCTGGCAGAAGTACATGGTGTGACTGGTCTCACTGTGGGGCTCAGTGCTCTGCTGAATGGGTTCTGAGATTTGTTGAAGTTAGTGAAAACACTGAAGGGCTTAATAATTGTAAAGTTGTATTATTAATTAATTAATTAATATTAGTGACTGGTAATCTTGATTTGTTTCCATTGCTTATGCTATTTCACATACAACAGAACAGTGTTGTAGATTTCTTTTGCATCACTCTAAGCTCTTTCTGTTTGCTATTGACTGTAGTATATAGTAGTAAGTCTGGTTTCTAATAGTGGAATCCAAGAACAGCTTTCCTTCCCTTCCTCTTCAACCTCCTTGAAGATTATTTGAGTAGATTCCTTATCTTGTTCCACCTCTTCCACAAACAGTGAAGTTAATTCCTTGCCCTTTTACTATGACTTCTCTGTAGCTCTTTTCTTGGACGGCAGCTTGCCTCTAGCACATTAAAAAGGCACAGTGAAGCTCACAGTCAAGCTGCATTCTATCTTGATTGTAGCTTAAGTGCTGTCAGATCAAGTGACCACTGCAGCTGGCCATTCCAGGAGACAGTTTTGAAGAGAGGCTTAAAAAGCATGCTGGTTTTTCGATTCTTACCAGAACTCACCCTGTCTCTTAGGAGAGAGTGGGGTGAAGACTGGGAAAAAAATATGCAAAGAAAAGGTGGCTGTAGATTGCTCTGCATAGATCTGGAACAACATCATACCTTTTATATGAGGTGTTAGCACAAGACTCTAAGAGTGCAAGGTCTCAGTAAATTCCCTCCCGGACGTAAAACATACTGATGTAGAGGGTTCTGAGTGACTCAGACAGTTACACAGAGGTGGCTTCCATCCCTCTTTTTGGAACTCCCACTGTTTAGACCTTGTGCGTTATTTGCCTTTTTTGATCGTTGTTCCATGACCGTCTTCCCCAATTGAAACTTAACTGGCTCTTGCGGGATCTAGAGGAGAAGCCTTTTTCTCGGAGAAGGACACCTTGCTTAGGATGCTGTTCTGAGCGGTCCTGTTGTGTCTTTGTGTTTTGCAGCACAACAGCTCCGTCGCGGGCTCAAAGCGCGTCACGGTGCGCGGGCTGCAGCCGTACACGGAGTACACGGCCAGGGTGCGCTGCGGGGCCGCCGAGCACTTCTGGAGGTGGAGTGAGTGGAGCCAGCCCCTGACCACCAGAACCAAGGAAGGAAGTATGTCCAACCCGTTGAGAAGCAAAATTTGAGGGATGTTCCTTGCTCGCCACCTCTCTTTGCTGTTTGTTGTTGCTCTTCTACTGTGTAGCTAAAGCAGAGGCCTCCTGCATGTGTGAAAGAAACACTTTAAGCAAACTTCAAGAAGATGACTTCTTAAATAGCTGTCAGCCTACCTGCTAGTCTCGGACATTCCCTCCTGGGTAGGCAGTGAGAAATCGAGTTGACTGGAAAGATGGACAGACTGAGTTACAGTGCCCTTGTGAGGCCTGGAGGAATGGTGCAGAGGTGGGAAAAAGAGTCTGGTGAATGCAAGCAAAGATTTTCTAGGGAAATTAAGCAGACTTAATTCAGAAAAAGGAATAAAGGGAAGGTGGTGTTAAAGGATAATGCTTGGGCAAGACCTGGAGGTAATGGGAAAAAGGAGGTGTTGTGAGAAGAATTTCTTCAAATGGGAGAAAGCAATTAAACTGCCTATCCTTTCAACAGCCAGAGCATTCTCATTTTCTTGTTTTGTTATATTTATCACAGCTCCATCAGGGAAACTGGACATATGGAGAGAAATTACACCAGTTCTGGGGGGACGAAATGTGACCTTGTTCTGGAAGGTGAGACATGCCTGCAGAAATAGAAACAAAGCTCTTCATAAAGAGGTTGGAAAATTCTCCCATGATTTGTATGCAGCTGACAGCAATTCAGTATGAAAATGTCTTCTACAAATCTAAAACAGATTGTATATAAAATATCTCAAAACACATATATGATGGTGTGCTGTCCTGGAATTTCAGACATACAATTCTGTTTTTCTAAGTATTAGAACAAGACAGATCCCATTACCAAGATTTCTGCATTTCCATTTCATCCAGTATGTGTATGAATGTATGGAAACAAGTGTTTATATTCTTACAGAAATAACACATCCTGTTAGTTATTTAAAATTTTAAGTCATCCTCATACTTTTCCACTAAAGTTTACTAAGTTTTTGTTCTCTTCCTCCACAATTTTTTCCTCAGCAAACACCAAGTTTTCAAGCAAATGGGAAAATTATTTCATATGAAGTAACCTGGGAAAAAATAGAAGATGGCTCTGAGCCTGAAAGTATTTCTATTTCTTCAGTCTACAAGAGCATGAGGATTTTCATTGACAACCATTTCTACAGAATCAGTATCATGGCAAAGAACAGTGTTAATTTTTCACTTCCTTCAGTACTGATCATCTCTAAAGCTACAGATAACAGTAGGAGTATTTTCAGTTGAAATTACATTATTAGAGTAATTTGTTTCTACCTGTTTTGAGTGAAGTCATAATTTGTCATCTTGGGCAACAAATTAACCTTACCTCTTAACTCATGCCAGTGCTGTGTGAAAATTACAACTTCATTGTCTGCTACAGGGTGGCAGCTGTCTGTTTATTAAGGTTAAGTACAGGAGAGTGTCTTCACAGAGCAAAAACATATTTAGCCTAAAACTAGGGCCTAAGACCTGTAGTAGGTGCCTTGATGGTGCAGCCAGTGTCAGTGTGATTAGCCTCTTGTGACTCTTTGACTCTAGGTTTCTGCAGCTGATTTTTTTTTTTTTTTTTTGTGAATATGTAATAACAATTACTGGATGGTTTCTAAGCTGTCAGCCTTCAGCATGTGGAAGACCTCATATATCATTTAGTGAAGGAATGCAACTCTTTAATTGTTGTTTTCAACTGCTTAGTATAGGAAATGTATTGATCTTCGTTTATCAGACTTCAAGAATCTGAAGTGTCATGCAGGACAATAATAAGAGATTCTGTTTTCTTCATTCATAGGCACCAAAGAGGTTAAGGAAGGACAAGTTAATGGTACAGAGGATGGCATTTTTATCTCCTGGGAGCCCAGAAGTATATATGACAGTTACATTATTGATTGGTGTAACTTCCCCAGGTTGCAGCCTTGTGATTTAAAGTGGAAGAGATTTGGACCCAGCACTTCCAGTGCTGTCATCAGCTCAGGTGAAAGCCAAACAACTGTTCTTTCTGACTGTGCAGCAGTCCTTCAAGCTGTGGGCATTAATTGAATTTAGGAAACAAATATTTTTTTTAATATTTCGAATATTGAATTCTGTTACACCTGCTGTGCAGATGTAATTCTTAAAAGACATATGACATCACATTTTTCCTACCAAATTAATTAGACAAAACAAATGTACCAGCACCATTAAGCCTTGGAAATCAGCATACTATATTAGAAAAGTCAACACTTTTCCAAGTATTGGAAGTCCAAGTATTCTGGACAAAACTTCTGAGTGCCTTATGGCAGCATCTTGAAGGAGGACGGTGAGGTTAATGAAAGGGTTAAAACAATTTAGCAAGAGAGATGCAGAAGGGAGCTTTATCCTGTCTGTAACATGGATCAGAAGTTTAGACTCAGACAATTTAAACCCATGGTGTAGTGAGAGATTTGGTGCCGTCAGTGTGCCACAAATGATGGGTCTCAGCACCAGTCCTTGCTTAGGATCCCTTACATGTCTTTTGTCCTGGTTGTGGCCAGTAGACCTAAATCCTTTCTGTCTAGGTGGAAGTTGCTCTGATATGCTTCTAGAGCTGCAAAGATTTAGCTTTCCTGGAGTCTCTCAAGCTGAGAGCTCGCTCTGGAATCAAACTTTTGTTTGAACAAAATTTGATTGAACACACATAAATTTGCAAGTAAGGAACGGCACCTCAATTCATACAAATGTCTCCTGCATGTAATGAAGAGGACTGTGGTAACACATGGGAAGAGTATTGTCAAATTCTTCAGCAGTGTGCACTTGCTTAATGTGAATAGGAATGGATGTCAGTGAGTATAGCAAGGAATCCTGATACCTGGATATGTGTCTGCATCAAATACTCCAAAACACAGCCTTTGCCTGTGCCAGAAACATAAATAAAATTGTCTTCTTTTTTGGTGAATTTGAAGTCTATTGTTCAGTCACCTTGAATTCTGTATGGCAAAAAGAAAAAAAAAATATATATAAACCTCTCTCTCAATTCTCTCTTTCAGACAGAATAAGTGTGTTTAATTCACATAATGCTCACCAAGAATTGGCTTGACCTCTCTTTCAGTTGCTTTAATAGCATAATAGCACTCAGAGAAGGTGTCTAATATGTTACTGACCTCTGTAGAAAGCAATTAAGTAAAAGTAATACTGAAAGACAATCCATAGCCTATTTTTGTTCAACTGTTTTCTAGATGCTTTTGTTCCAGGGGTGAGATACAAATTCTGCATCTATGGATCTGTTGCTGATAGAGCCTTCTTACTGGAAAAGAAGATTGGTTATCTCAAGGAGCTGCGTAAGTTTGCAACAGATTTGGGGCTTGTGCATTTGCTAAATTGATCTGTCTCAAATAGAGTAATTGCCTCCTCCTACAGCTAAATAAAATCGGATTTTTTGTGTTCTTTCTATATCTTCAGTGAGGCACTTAAAAGTCCTATATCAACATGCAGGCCCTACATGGAGGATGTTTGGCTAGTGCAGTGACCAGGTATATCCCATGTTTATTAGGAGAGCTGAACAAAGCTGTGATCATCAGTTTTTGCTTCGTGTATTACATGTATGCATGAAGGCTCTGTGAAGCTGATGGTTTTTGTACAGAACTTTGTCTTTCTTCAGCTTTGACAAGAAAGATGTAAACATAAATACCACAGGGGAATGTAGATTTTTCAAATTATAAGAGAAAAGAATAATTACTCTTGAAGAATAATTCCAAGTTTAACTCAAATTTCATTTCTCCAGCTCCTCATCTTGACCCTGTTGTGAGAAAAGTTGACCTGACTTACAATTCAGTAACACTTTCATGGGATTCTTATTTCACAAATGAGTCACATCCTGGTTTTGTAAGAGGCTACCATGTTTATGTGTCACCTGTAGAAGGGAACTGCAATTTGAAAGGATCAAAAAAGCACATTCTTTCAGGTAAGTGAACTCTCTAATACAGAAAGTTGTGTCATTGATACAGCTGAAAGATTTATTGGTATTGTGACATCTTACAGGGTTCACATTAGGCAGTCTGGCTGGCTCATTCAGCCATCTCTAGATTTCAACACCTGTTGTTCTTAGTTCCTCTCTGTGCTTGGGATGCTGGTAGGCAGAAATGATTCCTGGCTTTTAGTGATTTACAGCCCACATCCTGTTGTCCATGACTCCTTCTTAGCTCCAGAAATTACTCATTTAGTACTATAGGACGAGTTCTGTCTCGTGTGATAGGAGCTCTGGATGAATGCTGAAAAACATCTGTTTGTGGTCTACTTGTATAAAAGTCATAGGAGGCATGTTAGTCTTACTAGGATTTGGGGTATTTTAGAAACATATGGGATACAATTTATTTCCTTCAAAATTGGAGCACTTTATAAACTCCCCATGTAAATTCTTTTTTAGTGAAAGTATTCGTGTGTGTACTCTACAGTGGAGTTCCTTCAGCAGAACTGAGCTGTGAAGTGTCACAAACCCACAAATTTATATCAGACCTTTCCACATGCAAAACTGCGCCAGATGACTTTGCTCCATTGTAGTTTTCAGATGTTTCCAGCACATTAAAAGAATATATTTTATTTTTTTCCTTACCTCTTCTTCTGCTTGGGTCATGTACTGTGTTTTTCTGCTGATTAGACTAGTGGCAGGGTAAAAAGCATATTTTGAACTGAGGGAGTCTTATGTAGAAGTTCTAGTCAGAACTAAACTAACCATTTAAGTACTATAATTCTGTAATTAATACCAGTTAGACTTTAAAAAGTTTAAATCAAATATTTTCTGCTTCATTGCTTCTGCTGGCAGACAAGGGGTGTGACTGCAAACAGCAGAAATAAGCTAACCTTTTTCTCCCTGGGGTTTGGGAGTTGCAAAATAGAGAGGCAATGGAGCTCTTTTTTTTCAGGCAGATTTCTTGCTTTTGATTACTTTCAAGGAAGTTGACATAAGTTTAAGGACTACAGGATTGTGGTAAAAAAAAGAAATGGCAAAATGCAAATAATTCTGGTACAATGCTTGAAGAAGAAGAAATTACAGTAAACAAGGTTCAGCCTTTGACAACAAGTTATTAGGATTCTGCCAGAGGAGGGCAATGCTGTGGCCAGTCCAGTTAGGAGGGATGTGAGTTCAGCCAGTGGCAGTGAGTCAGGATGCATCATTCTTCCTGGAAGAAAGCGTGCAAATTACAAAGAAGGCAGATTGCAAATGCATTGTTATTTCAGTTAACTGGTTTTGTAATATTTTGGGGAGAACTTGTTTCAACTTTTCAGTACCTAACAGGGGGCTTATAAAAAAGATAGAGAGAGACTTTTCACCAGAGCTTGCAGTGATAGGACAAGTGATAATAGTTTTAAACTGAAAGAATGTAGGTTTAGATTAGCTATTAGATTTATTGTGAGGGCAGTGAGGCTCTGGAACAGGTTGCCCAGAGAGGCTGTGGATGCTCCATGTCTGGAGGTGTTGGAGGCCAGGCTGGATGGGGCTGAGTAACCTGATCTAGTGAAAGGTGTCCCTATCCATGGCAGGGGAGGTGGAACTAGGTGATCCTTAGGGACCCTTCTAACCCAGAGCAGTCTGTGATCCCATGATTCTATCTTACCTGTTTTGTTTTAGATGAATCAGAGCTATGTAAATACACAATTGAAAACCCAGAAGAAAAGCAATACACCGTGAACCACCTGATGCCAAACACAAAATACAAAATAGTTGTTAAAGCATTTACAGGTGGAGGAGAGACTCCCATTGGTAACTTTAGATACATAGATACACCATCTAACTGTGAGTACTGGCTATGAATAATGTCCTCTAGGAGAAGGATGGGATGATTTAAAATGTTATAATAATCAACCTTTCTTAAGGGAGAACATTTAATTCAGTGCAACATTCACTTAAGAAAGAATCCAACTGAGAATGGTACAAGCATACCAGCATGGCATTTTGATACTTCTAAGTAGAAGGGATTTTTTCTAAATTTTAGAACAATCGTAATTTACATCCTTATTTAAGTTTTATATCCTTCTGGGAATTAGATCAATATATGCACATTTGCATGCCTAGTGAGTCGTTTTTGTTAGAACTTGTTGTAGAATTGTGTTTGGATTTAACTGGTTTTTTAGTATAGGAAAACCTACAAACCTATATTCAAAGAGGTAATTCCTGTATGGACTCTTGAATTTCTGATGTTGATTCTTACTCTCATCAGTCTGTAAAACCATTGCCAAGTTCACTCCTTCATAAGCCAATACAGAAAGGTTGTTGGCATGGGCACATTATATGCTAAATGGGCAGATTTGATCACCAAAGCAGAAGAGGAAATCACTTGCCCGTTACTTTGTCCCTTGAAAATGCTAGTCAGCATGGTTGTGAAATTTAGGATCCAAACTAGAGATGCCTGGTTTTGAAAAGCTTGTTGGGGCAGGAGGGAAGGGGTGGGACGGGGGAAGCATTGGCTTACACAGGGAATCTCCATGTTTTAGGTTAACTACTCCAGTGTCTGACCATCATGGTACCCTCACAGGCACAGTTCTGGTTCTAATACACAAGTACTGGCCCCCATCAACCAGCCAGATGCTTGTACAGCCAAGCAGAGAATAAAAACAAGGGCTTAATTAACCCTAAAGAGATAAGAGGAGAATGTAATGTGTCAATTCTCTCCTGTGATGTGTGATGGGGACACACAAACTCTCTGGCATAGGGCAGGAGGGCACTGGACAAGGAGAGCAGGCTCTAACTAGTGCTCTCCTTAGCCTACCTACAGTCTCAGCTGTGAGCAACATAGCCCAAGGCTGTCTTCCAGCTAGAAGGAAATACTGAGATGCCTGTATCAGCATAAATCCTAGGAGACCTGAACACTTGTGTGGTGTTTTCTTGCTATAGTGAGTCTGAAATGGAAGTATAGATGTTGCTCATTGTCTCACACTAAAAACCTGTCTTCTCTGTGAGTATGAGAGAAAAACTAGAACAATACTTAAATGAAGTTATCATTGCCTTAACTTTTGTAAATTACTCTTATAGCTAACGTGCCAAAATGGGGGCAAATAAAAAGCAATCTAGTTATAATTCCATTCTGGTAAAGGGAATCAAGGTCTAAAGACTTACAGAGATATCCCAGAGCATTTCAGCCAAGCTGCTTTGCAACAATGGACCACAGAGTTTTACTGCTGATTTAGTGGCAGGCATCCTACACAGACTTGATGTTATTTTTGCCTCAGAATCTTAATCTATATTGACTTTAACTTGTGATATATTAAAGCCAAAATTTTAAAGTATTTTTCTTCCACAGCAAACATGCTGTATTTTGTATTCCTGCTAGTGATAGTTCCAGTCCTAGTAGCAGCTATATGCCACTGGAAGATGGAGTGGTAAGTTGTAATGCATGCTTCTGTTGTAGACAGAGAATATCACTAATCTAATTCACAAACCACTCCTGCAGCTGGTTTCTTCCAGCCCATTGCAAGGCCTCATTAATTTCTTCCTTTGGCTCTCTGACTGTGTGGATGTTTCCAGTACTTGGCTTGTGGCATTTCTGAGACACTGGTCATCTGCCGCTGTGCCTGTGGTGTGCCACACATCTATGGATGGCTTCTGCTGACAGTATGCTTTGATAAGAGAATAAAAAGGTAATTTATTTTGGTCTCTTATTTCCAGGGTGAAGGAGTGTTTCTGTCCTGTAATACCTAGTCCTAACAAGAGTAAAGTGCTGTCATTCAAAGAGTTTAAGGTAAGATCACTGAAAATCTAGAGTTTTTAATTTGTCCATTCTTTGCTTAATAGATTAAAAAAAATTCTTGTGTTGACTGCATTTAAAAATTAACTTCTTGTCAGTTTTTGTGTTGACTACATTTAATCATTATACACAAATTAACACAGTTTGATATTATCTTTTAGTGGAAAACATTTCTTTTGGCATTCATGTGACTCTGCAATGACCAGTTATATTCCAGTCTGTTACTGCAAAAAAATAAAAGAACAAAAAAACCCCAACAAAAACCCAAACAACAAAAGCCAAAACCAACCAAACAGCTGGAGAATAAATGAAATCTTTTGATCAGCAGGTGATTCCTCCACTGTTACTGTTCAAACTCCTGCACTGTGTTAACTCACAGCCCAGAGGCTGTGGGACTTCCTTGCAGCCCGTGAGCTGTGTGTGCCCCGGTTCCATCAGGAGGACAGTGCGGGCCCGGCCACTTGCTGGCCCTGGGAGGATGCAGGGGGTTCTCCCAGGCACTGCCAGGCCTGGCTGGGAGAACAGGCTTGGCAAAAGGCCTCCAGCTTCTTCTGTAGCCCCTTTGAACTGGGAGCTGCTGCTTCTGTGCTGCATGCAGGGGGCTCCAAAGCCTTTGCCCTGGCACATGGGGGCTGCTGGTGTTCACTGAAGAGTAGCACAAGAATGAGGACTGGAGTACACTTAACAGCTGGTTCTGCTGTCTTCCAGTTGCTTCTGCCTCAAACTAAAACCAGCACACATGAAAACCTAGCCAAGTCTTTACAGTAGAGGGATGAGTTCCTTCCTCAAATACAGTCATTGTGAGTTTGTTAAAAAAGAAATCTCCAAATAATAATCTGATAAATTTCACATAAAACATAGCTTCCATCGAGCATCCTCTATGTAGGTTTTCCTTCAAATTAGTTTAATTGAAAAATGCAAACCATAAAAAAGAATGTAGGAATGTTAGAATTCCTTGAAGTACTCACTCTCTCTTCTCTACTTCAGGCTTCTTTCATTGAGTAGTTTTTTTGTTTACTAAATCTTTTGCAGATTGATTCTGAGAAAGTGCTGAAGATAAATGACTGCCTTCCTGATGTGCTAGCCATGGACAGTAATACTGAAGTTCAGAAATCGCATCCTGTTACCTGGAGCCCGTTATCTTCAACACCAACTGAAGATAAGACTGATGGTCACAATTCTTCCTGGATTTACCCCAGTGAAAATGCTGAGAGAGACTTTCCACCCACACCTACACCTCAAACTCATACTTGTTTTGAGAATTTTGCTTATTCTTCTCCACTTAAGGCTGAATCTAATCTCTACCAAGTACAAGAGACACTGAGAGTAGGCAAGACAAATCAGGCAGTGGTGCTTTACCAGCCACAATGCTATTTAGATATTTTTCATGAGGATGCAGCCTCAACCACCAGAGAAACAGCTCAAAGAAAGAACAGTCTGAGATACAGCTCACAAACAGATGAGCACTGCCTGGGGGGCAGGATTTGATGTTCTGCCCTCCAGTGAGTCCATTCAGTGCTTTGCTACATACTATAAATGAGAATTTCTAAAACCACAACTTCTTTTGATCAGGGCTCTCACAATCCCAGCTGCCTGGGATTCCATTAATATGGGAAATCTGTTGTTTCTAGGCTAGTTTTGAGTACTGATTTATGTGTGTTATTGGTTCCATTACAACTTTCTGGCATTAGATGAGATTTATAGGCTTGTTTGTGGCCTATATTATGCAGAAAGTTATATCAGAGCAATCTGTCACAGGCAGAGAAACACTTTATCTTGCAGAGATTAGAACTTTATTCATAAAGTAGAGGAGCATGTGAAACAAGTGGGAAAGTTGTGCTGCTCTAGGAGTGCATTTCTCTTGCAGTGTTCTGTGTACCATGGCCACCCCAGCCAATGGGTGCAGTGCTGCTGGGCATGGAGCATTACTCAGCCCCAACCCTTTAGGGGCTGGGTTGTATTTTCCCTCTCTCAAACGATGTAAAGAATCATCGTAGGAATCATTCCTGGCACACACTGTGGCTCATTCCTACAAGATTTGGAGGAACTTTGACTTCCCCAGGAGTGCTGCCCAGGGCATGCAAATCCAGTGATCATCCTGCTTTCTCACCTGTGTCCTAAATACACTTGATGTGTGAAAAAGTACAGAAGACAGATCTTCACAGGGGAAGACCCTGCTTCTGTTTTTGTAACTGGGGCTCCTCACACTTCTGTGTTCTCTGCCTAAAGACCCTTAAAAATTGTCTTAACTATTTGGCATTGGGTGGAAAAGAGTTAATTTTCCAGAGGTAGTACCACATGGCATGATCTCTCTGCTTGTGCACATGAACTGAACTTTTGGCATTGACCATTCCATAGCAAGCCCCAGTCAGCCAACCAACTGAACAAGCAACCAGTCAGGCTGGTCAGAAGCACACGTGTATGAATCCCAATTGTGAGGGACATCATATTCAGGCTGCATACATGTAGATCTCCAACACTACTTTTTCATGTGTTAAAGAAAGCAAAACCAAAAAAATATTTATTGTTAGACTCAGAATTCCCGCAGTAGGCAGCAGTGAGTTTGGCCTTTCATTTTGATTTCAGGAAATCGTACACTTGTAATGAAGCAGTACAAGTTAGAAATGTAGTTTAACGTCTTGTCAGATGTACCTCAGTGCACAAGGAACCCTTTGGTTTTGCCTCCTTATGCTGTTTGGAATCTGTCACAGAGATGGTTTCAACTTAATGGCACAGCACAAATGATTCTTGAAGGTGAAAAAAATGGTGTCTGACAATTGCATGTTCAGCTAGTTTCCTGTGCAAGGTTTTACTGGTTTTCCTGTTGCAACACAGCTTGTGACATGACAATATCTGTAACAACACTATAAGAACAAGATGTGATTTAGTGTCAGAACTCACTTTGTCTGCAGCTGCTTGGTTTCGAGGAGTGAGATTAGCTAGTTAAACACAGGGAAGGCAAGTAACTGCATTTTAGCAAAGTGACAAGCACTGACTGCAAGCAGAGGGAGGAACCTTCAGCCGGAAGAGGGAAGGTATAAAGATACAGGGAGAGATGGGCAGGTGTGGCCAGAGGTGTTCAGTGCACACTGTGTCACATCCATCTGTGTGCTGTGCACAGGTGCAGATGGCTCACAGACTTGAGAAGTAGAGAAGAATTTACAGCATGGTCCTTCCTTTCAGCCTCCAGCCAGCTGAATAAAGAAACATGGCTGGGCCTATTCTGCTGAAGGGCAGGGGAACAGGGAGGGTAAGGGAGAAGGCTGATGTTATTTGACAGATACATCCTGGGCAAACTTCCTCCCTTTATCTTAACCTCTTCTCTGAGGAACAATGCATGTAAAAGCTTGATACCACAGTATCTTTACAGCATGGAATACTTGCTTCTCCAGAGTGCTTCATCACATTTTACGTCCTTATGTAGCTTAAAAGTTTACTGCTGGAAAAAAAGGCCATAAACATAGGGGAGCTGCTTTGTCACAACCAATACAAAACTTCTGAGCTGTACATTTCAGAAAAAGATGTATTTATCCTAAAATGCTGAAAAGGTATCCTAAATCAAGAGTTATATACTAAGGAATTCAGACATATATGTCAGTCAAAGAAATCAGAATATCACACAAAGCATTTTAAGTTTCGACATTGCTACAGTTCCTCCTGCCAGGGTGACAGCTGCAACCACACACAACTCCCTGCTTTGAAAAAGCTGCTGTGACTGAGGCCTGGCTGCAGCAATCCCACTCAGGAAGTGAATGAAGGGGTTTGTGGGTTCAGCCAGTTGTGCCTTCCTGATGGTGGGGTAAGACATATGGGCCTGGTTGAGTTTCCACTTCTCAGTCCCCTGGTCATTCCTGGAAAGATCCTGCTCTCATGAAATTCTGTTATCTGGATGCAGTGACAGATTTGACCATGTTTCAGACTGCTGGGTGAGGGAAGGAGAAGCTGGCTCCTCTTTCCCTATAAACTCTTCTGCTTCCTGGCTCTGATGGGTGGTGCTCTGTGAAACCACCTGTGCATAAAAAGCACACAGATGGAGGATTCCAGGAAGGATAATGCCTCTGTGCCAGTCAAAGGGCAGTCTGGGAACCAGAACTGAAGATCTGAGAAGTATTTTGTCCTACGTGGAGCAGTGTGTATAATTTTTACATATTAAAACATCTGTCTTGCATTAATGGTTGAATGAGTTCAAAACTGTAATCTTTTTTTGTTGTTGTTCATAATGCAACTTCCACAGCTGTTGTTGAAATGCTAATACTTAAACCATCACATAATAGAAAATCATTCTCAGTATGTTAAATTTTTAAAATAAAACTGTGTGTGAACTATTAAAGAGTCCTGTATCTTATAAAATATTAATGTAAAATGTATTTTTGACAAAAAAATTTATTTGGGAAGCTTCTGATTGTTTTACTTAACCAGTAACTTAGAAATATTAATTAAATTCCAACTCCTTTCTAACGTTGAGAGGTAAACAGGAGACCAGAACAACTATAAGAAGTTTAAGTACATTTTATTAACAACGCATCCCTTTGATAAGACTACGCTTCAGGAGGCCTTTAATGCTTGTTGACATGAACTGTACACAGTATACAAAAAAAACCCAAAAAAAACCAAAAAAAACCAAAACAAAACAAAACAGAAAAAAAATCAAGGTGGGCAATACCATTTTGGGACAAGCCTCTGTTTAAATTATACACAGCTCAATGCAATATTCTTACGTAAAATATATAAATACTTTCTCTTTCTATGTTACAGGTATACAATATAAATCAGATTTCAATGTCTGTTCAGTGACCTACAAACACTAGAACCTCCAAATATGTAGCAGCGTATTACTAAACAAAAAAAAGACCACACAGGACAGGGAGAGTTAAGTATTGAGATTTTTCTTGATCCCTTCCCTCAGATCAGAATGATTTAGATAATCTCTTTTAACGCAGTTTTAGGGATGCTGACAGCCCAGTATTGGAACAATTTTTCAATTAGATTTACAAAGTGTAAAGCCTTTTTCCCCTTTAGACATAGCATCTTGTGCTGAAACACCCTATTTAGTGGCAAAATGATTTTACATTTTTTGGCATAAATTAGGTTTTGCAAAAAAATAGTGTATTTTAAAAAGCAACTCAAGCAAAATGTGCAATTTCCGCATGCTGAGGCATTGCTGTCCATCTACGCTACAAACATTACTCAAAGAAAATCCACATTCTTTAATGACTATAAATCTGTTGAAAACAAAACTATTCAGGGAACCAGCATTGGGAGTTAAGCAAAAACCCAGGAGATCAAAGACCTCCAGAAAAATAAAAACATCGTTTCTACCGTGTCCTCAAAGGTCTTCTACAGTTGTTAAGATTTTGCTCTCATATCATATACCTGTCATAAGTACAAAATAATACAAGCGTGACTTAAAAAAACGTTGCTGGACCTGCTTTTAAGTGGCTCCAGTGCAGCTCAGCAGCAGGACTGCAGGGAGGTGAGCAGGACCTCAGGGCCTGGTGAGAATTCTCCCACTGCAATTGCTGCACCTGAGCTCACATTCACTTACAAGCTTTGCCAGCTTCCTGCTGCCCCAACTGCCAAACACCAAGTCCAAGGCACAGACGATAAAGCAGCAACTCTTCCATCCCTCACTAGGTTTTGGTTACAGTATAGAACAGCTACCTGACCCTTCAGACACCTACCTAGGAGAGGCGCTTTGGTTTTGTTTTCAGTCTCACTGCAAACCACAACTGTTTCCAGACCACTATGTATGTTTCAAAGTGAAATCAGAAAGACAAGCAGGATTCTCACAGGTGCCTTATAAATACTTATAAGGGCAGCTTACCCCAGTGTGCTGAGCCACTGCACCCAAAACTAGTGAATTGTTTAGAACCTCACTTAGGGAAAAACCACCACCACCCTGCAAAGAGTGCATTTAGGGTACCTTTGTCAAGACCTCAGTAAAGTAAGAGCTGTCAGATGAGGAAAAGCAACTGTTTCAAGCACAACATGCTAGGGGCCCCAGACAGGAGTAGGGAACTTCAAAGCCTGATCATCTCCAGCTTCAAGTGATGTCCACAACAGCTTGGAGTGTTCTGCGTTTCTAAATTTCAGAGAGGTGAAAAGTTCTCCAAAAGGAGACAGTCAGCCCCCAGCCTCCTTTCCTCCATGGAGAGGACTAGGCCCTCATTGAGGTGCCCGGGTGCCTGTCAGTCAGCTCTCTGCTCTTTGGAAAGGGCTCCCCTTTCCCCTGCCTCTAAGAGCAGACCAAGAGAATCAGGCAGCTGAGCTGATGATAATTGTGACTGGTTCCACAAGCAGCCTCTCCTTCCCAGAGTGGCTCCCCCCGCTGAGCTGTGTGTAAGCAAGTTGAGTCCTTGAGTTTTCTTTGCCACAGCAACCAAACTGCATCTGCATACAGTGTAAGTGAATGCTACACACATTATCATTTATTGATAAGTATCACCAATCACTGAGACTGAAAATATAAAGTTGGTGGTCTGTCAGCTTCCCTATGAGAAGTGGAAGAGATTCTTTATTAGGGCTAATGTAAGCACAATAATTATTTACTACAGATTTCTTTCGAAGTTTTATCATGATACAAATAAAACCCCAAAATAAGGACTTTGAAAGGGACATTTAAAAAGAAAGAGAACTATAAAATTAGAAATTCACAGTTTATAACTACGCCAATATAAATTTCCTTCAGTAACAGTATCCCCTTCATCTGCCAATTAAAGTGAAACATCAATGTGAGCTTAATGTCAGTGTGTAAATTAATTTCCTAGAAATGTATGCTATGTACAATACAGACTTAACATTCTTGATGCATACTTGTTGAAATCTACTGACACTCATACACTTTCAGAAGAAAAATCACGCTTTATAACTGAATTTGCAGCCATAATTTTTTATGTCAAGTTTCTGTTGTCATGGATCCCCACACAAGCGCGTAATTCAGAATACATGAGCATTTCAGGATGGAGATTCTTTCAAAAGTATATTTGCTTACCTGTCTATAATCAGAGGCCTTCCTATGATGTTTTCTACATTAAGTGCTATGGGTTAAATTTAACAGATGAACAGAGGTGTTTTTTTTTTTTTTAAATACAGGTGATAAAACTTGTTTATTTTGCCTTAACTGCAGAAAAATAACATGGAGTTGTTCAATGTAACCCCATTTAGTTATTAAAACAAATCTCTTCTACTCTAGCCTAACTGAGGTAGTGTTTGAAACTACTGTATAACATACGCTATCCCCATTTGTGGGAAAACTACATTATTTTCCTTTGGAGTTTATACCACTATTTGGTCTACTGTGATTGACATTTTGGTTTTACAGAAGCATTTATTTCTTATGACCAGAAGTCCAATAGTTACTGGTGTGGTGTATTTCCTAAACATTTCAAACATGTCTTGCCACACAGATGTATTATTTGTGTCAATGACCATAGAAGAGTTCAATCTGTTTCTTTTTGCTCCTTTCAGTGGGAACTCATGAAAAGACAATCTTAGGAACTAAATCTGACTATGAGCAGCAACGTACAGTCTGCTTTCCTAGAACCTGATGGTATGCAGTGCACATAAGAATTCAGTGAAGTGATAGCTGCAAAGCAGTGCTTATGTAGCACGATGAAATTTCCAGTAAGAACAAATAAATTCTACATTTCACTAGGAATTGTGTGTTACTGTTCACATGACTTACTTATTGAAATCTCCAGTAGCATAGCTAGTAAGAACAGAGATATGAGCATCAGGATAAATTTCACTTAAGTATTAATCTGACAATTATAAAAAATGGTAGGAGTGAATGGATAAAAATACGTTCTACTTAGTACAGTCCAGCTGAATTATTTACCTATATCAAAATCAAAGGGTAATCCCTTCTATTACAGGCATTCTAACAAAGGTGGCCATGCTACTGTATATACACATTTGCATATATTTATACTACCTTTATATAAAGGCTTCTGAATCTTTAGATCCATGATGAAAGTGACAGGGATTCCTACTAGTTTTTTTTTCTTAGCTTGCACTTCCTAGTTTAGAAACAGCACTAGTAACATGATAGAGGCAACTACTTCAATTATTACCAGTCACTGTATCATTTAACTTTTGCAACAAGTCTTAAATACTAGTACAAAATTTTAAGTACGGCTGCTCCAAAATTTGTTACTTAAGGCTTTTCACTACAATTATTAGTACTATCTGATGCTTGATCACTAATCCATTTTAAATTCAAATAAACCTTTGTTTTTATAAAAAGCTGTTTCTGTGGAACTTGGAACTCATACCTAAGTCTCCTCACAAAACCTGCAATGATTAAATGTCTTCAAGTTCAGTTTATACAATATTTGCTTATCTGATACAAATCATGCTTTTTAAAGGATTGTAGTTGCGTAAGACCCACATTTGTATTATATAAGCATGAGTTAGAAACTGCAAACACATGCATAGTATTCAGGGAAAACAATCTGATTTCAGCATATTAAGTTTTAAATTACTTGTTTTGAAATTCAAATTGTAGTGAAAATCCTTAACTGCTTCAGATAAGATACATGTATGTAAATGCAATGAAATCGAAGAGACTGCTAATAAAATGTCTTACAACTATAGCAATATTAAAATAACTTAATGAAACCTCAGATTCAGAGGCATTTCTTTCTGTCTGAAGTTACAAATCCCCAAAGTAGTGTTATAAACAGTACAAAAATCAACAGAGAAGGGCTAACATTAATCCCCTGGTGCCCACAACTACAGCATGGCTCCTCATTGCTGGCAGTGGAATGCACCCCCATCTCTCTGATTCCTGGTATCCAGGGTTTAAAAAGCAAGGCATCGTTCTGCTTCTCTGGAACAGAATCGGAAGTCACTTAAAAATGTCTCTGCAAGTTGTACTATTTCATTGTAATTTATGGTAGAAAATGAAATGAAAACTTGTGGAGGTGTTCAGTGCTTGGCTCTTGCATATACTGGTAATTACTATTATTAAAACTATGGTAATGTCTAATTAATCCCCAAAGGGCTCAAATGACTGTGCCAGTACTTGGTTGAGGAAGAAAATGTTTTCAGTTCAGTCTTCAGGTACCAGTAGCTTCTGGAAGGTTTCAAAGATGATGTTCCTAACTTTTTATCCAGTCAGTGGGAGGTTGTCTGAGCATTTCAAAGTCCATATGCAGAGCACTGCCTGAGCAGAGGTCAGGACTCAGCTGATGCATCAATTACAGGCTGCTTCGTTGGGGTTGCCAAAATAGCCTCTGCTTCCTCATGCATCTAAAAGGAAAAGATGGAGCATTAATACTGCTAGAGATTTTCCTCAGGAGACATCACAAAATCATTTCAAAGCAACTTTTACTCAGGATATGGACCTGCACCCAGCCAACCACTTTGGTACATTCAGTGCATATGCACCCTACACTTACCTGCAAGAACTGAACATCTTGAAATAGTTCCTGAATGAACCTTCGGGATGGAAGTCGAAATGTACAATGTGCTAGCAAGTAGGACACCTCAGAGTAAAGGCATATGTCATCAAATGCTTGGGGATACTTCTCCTTAATTCTGAACAAGAGAATAAACAAAATTTTGTAGGTCTTCAACAGATTTTGTATTTGTTTTTGTATTAAAAAAACCCAAAAATTTCAGTAAGATTGCCATCATTAATTCTTCAGTAGTAGGTATTATAAATCCTAGAACTGTCAAAGTAAGAAAATCACGACAGCATTACTTAGTACAAAACTTGAAGAAATCTACACTAATGAGATGAAACAGAATATACAACTTGTAGGTTATACAGAATTATTGTGATTGCCTAGGCTTAAAATAACAGATTTCAAAAGAGAACAGTATATCAAATGATTGGCATCCACATGTAGAGCAGTCATAAAAATTCGGAAAAAGATTAAAATAATCTTTTAAACTTGTAAGCAGTTTTGAAACTAAACCACACATTTCTGCATTTTCTTTTAGCAGATGTCTGTTTTTAATGTCACTAGCCCAGAAACCCACAGCTTATAACATTTAGTTTCTCGATTTATATTCCCATATTTGAATTTTTTTAAATAAACTATTTTCAGGAGCTGTACTGCTGCTTAAAGTAGAGCTGGATTTCTCATGAAATTACTTTCAGTTTGTTATTGCACTTATCTATTACTCAGCAATTTAAAAAAAAATGTTTCCTTTTTAAAGATACATGCTACACTAGGTATGTAATCAGCTACAGCTGAATTACTGATGTTAAAAAGTTTGGTCAAGAGTAAAATACTAACATAGCAAAAACGTTAAGATGATTTGTTTAGCTTTTATGTTACATTGAATCATACCTGCCTGACAACTTTTGAGAAATGAGATTATTTACTGTCCTTGAGACCTAAGAGAACACTTGTGTTGCTAAAGCATCTGTAATGTACTGAACTTACGTCAGAAGTCCAGTTTCATGGCCTTTAGTTCCTACTGAACTGCTCAAGTTGATAACTAAACGTAAGACCTCCTTCCGCAGAAGAATCCTGCACACTGGTGTGTCATCTGGGATTGACTTTACTCCTGGAAAAACAAATAAAACAGTGAGGATTTAAACAGAATTGTCTCTGACTGAGCTAATCTTACACTCTAAGTCTGTTTATGCATTCCATACACACATGAACACACATATTTACATACGGATTCTGAGCTATCAAAAATATTTCTATTGAAATCAGAACTTAAAACACCATTATTTCCAGGAATTTAAAGTTTACCTTTTCAAAAATATTTCTACGATTTAAAAGAAAAACAACCTGCAAGATAAAGTTACTGTGCTATTGTTACCACTAAATCATGCTGCAAACTGGATGAGCTTCTATCATAGAAGCTAAAAATTAAATTAGCTTCTATGAGAATTTAAAAACCAGCTACCTCATAAGAAACCATCATAATTCAAAATACAACACACAAGTATATAAAAGTAATGTAGTAATTTACAGTAATTCAGTAATTCTAAGCCTTTTTTACATTAACATCTGTAGAAAAAAAAAGGCAATCAATTTGCTTGTAATGTCAGGTATTGAATAATCTGCAAAAATGCTGTATAGCAGAGGGAGAAGATTTTAGAGCTATATTCTCCCACCTGGAGATGGATGATGGTTTTATTCAGATTTGCTTTTGTCTAATAAAGAGCATTTATTAGTTGCAGTGTACATAAGTGAAATATAATTTTTTCACAATGCCTAAAATATACTTCATTGGTTATAGTCTCTAGTAATCATAAAGCTTTCAAACTTACCTAACACAAGCTCTGTACTCTTGGTGCTGCTGGCTGAACCATGGGATACTGCATCACTACAGCCTGAAATTCCAGAAAATTTGGAGGAATGCACATCTAAGTGATTGTGAATGGTCTGCCCACACCAGTCAGTATATGGAATGTCTGAAAAATCTGACATAAACAAGATGTTGTACCTTTATTATTCACACTTCTCCTTCATTTCATATGCTTTCACTATTTTTCAACAATGGCAAACATGCAAGATACTGATGCACTAAGTACGATGCATAAAATCAGCCCAGAACTAGATGGCATATTCTGGACAAATCATCTCAAACTCTTCCAAAATTGATTTTTTTAAAAAAATCTTAAAATATATGAGTGGAGTCTTTTCCAGACACTGATGGAAGCCTAAGAAGCCATCACACATTGTACTGTTACTGATATATCCATGTTCTATGTAACACAATAGAGATGCACCTGCATGTGCAGACTTTTTTTGGTTCACGCAACTGTCACAGGTGTTTGCAGGAAGGGATGTGGCAAGAGCCAGGCTCTGCTGCACCTCTAACTATAGCTAGGATTTTATCTGCCACCCCTTCTTGCTACTGCACTCAACCTCCAGCTGAGTTCTCTGAGCCATTCCTCACATTTGTGCATCACCCCCTGGCCAACACTGCTACTAATAAATGTGTAACGGTGTTGTGATGCAGTGAGGATTCCTACTAAGTGTCCACTACCAGATTATCTTTCCATCTCAGGAACTGACAAAACACATGCAACTGCAAGCTCTGCAGAGGTTAGAAAAAATAACTCTGAATCTCATCTGAATCTCAAAATAAGACAGAAGATGACTAAATCCCAGAAATGACAGCTCGGCTTCAACAGACTCCACACATTTCCTTTGTTGTATTTTGTGGCACAGACTTGATTTGATGTCAGACTTTTCATTAGTTCAACAGCAAGTGTCAGCTTTCAGAACATGCATGTTAAGTACTAAATAAGATTTTTATTTTGACATGCTCTTACGAATATTAAAGAAAAATGCAGGCACCTAATCCTACTAACACTAAAAAGTAGAGAGCTTGAAATGACCATAACAATACCACTGGTTGCACAATGAACTTATTAGAGAAACAATCTCTTAAGGTCAACACTCAGTTTAAAAAAACCTTTCCAGATTATTTAAAGATAAACAAAAGCCAATATGTTCACTCAGTTTTATCACACTTCTCCACAGGAAACACTAACCTGTACGATTATAGGAAGAGCTCACTTTGGTGCTGGGCTGATAACCCAGGATGTGAATGCAGACACAGTAAAGACAGTTCTCATCTGTGTGCTCCTGGAGCCCGGTGTCCTCGGTACCTTCTAGGAACTGACAGGCATCTGAACGGCTGGTGTTCATTATTTCTGTCAGACTGATCTGCTGGCGGAGCATCTGAAAAGGGCTTTTGACAACATCACTCCCACCTGATGGAAGACCTGTAGATGAAATTCAATTATCAAAAAACTCCCCACAAAACCAAGCAACCAATACTAACTCTATTAATTAATTTTCACTTCCAAGCCTTTTAAGGCTGAGGATGGAGTGCATGTGAAGACCTATGGAGTTTTGATGGGTTTTTTTGGTTTGGTTTTTTTTTGAGTGGTTAAGCTCCCAAGAGTGCTAGCATTTGAGAAAGAGAGAAAGTTTTAGTCTCAACTTACTGTACGTTACGAAACATTGCAAAGGACAGAATGCAACCTCTAAGTACACACTGTAAGAAGGTAAGTGGTAAATCCTGACACGGTAACAACATTAACAATACCCACATAACACCAATACATTACCAATTTTCATACTGTCAAATGAGATTAATACAACAATATACCAGATGTTGAAATTACACATGCACCAATGCAAAAACAAACACAATTTAAAAAACTGTAACTTAGTGGCCGTGACAGGAAGAAACTAGACTCAGCAATGCAGAAACAAGCAGAAGACACTTTAGGGACATGCTCTTCCCTGGGTAGAAAAAACAAACAAATACAATTTTGAACAAGAGTTACTTAACACTGAACCGTAGCAATCTACAGAAACACACTTCCAGCAAAGGCAACTTTGTGTATAGGGAAAGGGAGAAAAACCGAAATGTAGGACAACAGCTATCTCAATAAACTATTAAACAAACAGCGTCAAGCCTTCCTTTTTTCAGTTGAAAAAACACATACTAAGACCCTACAGATTTCTGACTTCTCTGGACTAAATAGGAGGCACATTCCAGAGTAAGCCAAGCATTAGAGCACTTGCAATTCCGTGTCCCATCACTTTCATTGATCAACTGTCATGGACACATCTCAGAAAGACAATTTACTTTCTGAAATACACATCTAACACTGTGGTAAGTTGCTCTAAATGAATGTGTAATCAAAGGGATATAGTTCAATATGTGGCATTCATATTTTTCTAAGCTTAAATTTTGTTACTTTATGCAATTCTAAAAGCATCACTACCAGACTT
This sequence comes from Sylvia atricapilla, assembly GCF_009819655.1. Classification (NCBI taxonomy): domain Eukaryota; kingdom Metazoa; phylum Chordata; class Aves; order Passeriformes; family Sylviidae; genus Sylvia; species Sylvia atricapilla. Next base: position 71,230,359 of record NC_089174.1, read on the forward strand.
TGAGCAGCATTATCTCATGTTATCAGAAATGTGCAGGCTTTCCTCCTTTATTTTTTAGAGCAGGACCAAATTTTGAAGCAACACATTAGCTCAAACAAAAAATCCCAGGGAATTAATGGCCTGCTATCCTGATTACAGAAAACAGTCCTCAAAGCTTTACAGCTAAAACAATGTTTTCTGTAAAGAAACATTAACAAATTGATCAACAACCAACCCAATATGCCAGTAAACAACAGAAAGCTACAGGAGAGGAACCAGTACCTCCTGCATCAGATGTAAAGACCCTAGATCCCTGCTCATCAAATGGAGGTGTAGTTTTCTTCTGGAAATATGGAGTTTCCTTTACCTGGAATACACAAGAAAGAAAATCGATTTTATGAGGAAATTAAATGTTTCCTATTTTTCACTTCAGGAAAAATATAAGAGGAAGAAATTAAGAATGAGCTCCTAAGTACAAAAGAAAAGACAAATGAGAAAAATATACATTTGTGAATGAACATTTATTAACAAAGGCTCATGAATAGTTAAGAAATGTTAAAATGGTGGTGGACAAGCTGTAAGGAAACCAGTGACCCACAAGGGCCATTCATAATCTGTCCACGATCATGCTACACCAATGGAGATCTTGGGAATGCAGTACAAAAGGCGACCAGGACATTTAAAATGCTGCCTGTAGGATGTAGAGCTGATGTCTCAACTACAGAAAGATCTGAGAGGGATGAAATGACGTAACAAATATGCCGCAAAGACTGTGAAGGAAAGAGAAAAAGTAGTCATTTTACAAAGGAAAACCAGAAGCAGACACATGATATGACATGATTTTGCATCATGTTTAGCAATTTATTTGAGATTAGTAAGAAATTTATTTAGATTTGAAAGGCAAAGACTAGTTAAAATAAAGATAAGGTAGTCCACTTTTACCTTTGACATAGAACACATCCTGGTTTTGATAACTAAGTAACAGAATATTAAGCCCTATGATGCATCGGTTTGTTAAATGGGAATGTCTTTCCACTGAATAGAAAGAGGAAGGGATTTGCTAAGACACTGAAAATAATATTTTCTAATTTAAATACATGCATCTTCAAAGTTAAGACAGTGTAATTTAATACTATAATGACATATATATAAAAATAATCTATTATTTAATATTGATCACGGTAGTAGAGTGTGATTATGCACATAATTTATAGGTGACTCATGAATATGTCAATTATTGGTTGGCTAAAGCAGAATTAACAAATGCACACAGACTATGACAATTTTAGCAAAAAAGCCAGATGTCTACTAAAAATCTTGTGACAGCAAATTTGTCACCACTTCTCTAATAGTCTTTGCCATTATTTGCTTTTAACATAAACCAGTCTAATAATCTTACGTAAACAAGTCAGAACAGTTAGAAAAGAAACTTTAGTCCAAAATCCATTTCTTTAAAGTACCACATCCATTTTTCCTCATTTCCCTAGATTTAAGCTATTCTGATGAAAAGTCAACAGTTGACTGCCTTTCAGTATGAAAATGCAAAGGAACCAAGTCAGTTAACACATACATACCTGGAATATTTCGTTGATATCCACTGGGAGAGCAAGGCCAATATAATCATCAGAGCTACCATAGGTAGCATTAGAAACCATGGAGCGAACGGAGGAGGAACGCTGAAGTGTGTTTTGGTTAATAGGACTTAATAAATCTTCTTTATCTAACGAAGCATAACTTAAAGCTTTCATGAACCTGTAACATGGAAACAAATAAATCACAATTGCAGTTCCTCTCTCATTCTGGCACATTGAATCTTAGGACTGCTTCCACGAAGACCATCCTCATCTTCCCATTGCAGATCTCAGAGTCTGTTAGGACAAATTATAGTTATAGGCATATTGCTTCTTTTGCCTCATATTGTCTTGCATGGTTTGGCAGTTCCTGGAGTACAAATTTCTTCTTTATAATTCTTGGCACAGGAACTCCTGCCTGTCCTGCAAACTCATGCATTTTCTTCAGCATTCTAGCTTTGAATACAGCCCAGACACAGCAAAGAAAGACTTGGGCTTCTAAACTACTAACTACCTAATTTTGAAATGTACCTATGCACTGAACATGTATTTCCTGGATATTCACAAATTCTGAGCTGAGCAGGCACATCCCTGCAAAAGGCACACCTTGAGCCTACAGTGATACAAGGAACATTTTTTCTCCCGTACTCCAAAGGAGCCACTCAGCAGGTCACCCAAGCATGGAGAAAGTATTTGGTCAACATGAACACACAAAGAAAAACTTAAACCTGCACAGTGAGTGGAGCTGACTGTGACAAATAGCTTGAATACAGAAAGAAATAGGACTGGAAAAGGAGACAGGAGAGAGGAGGCTGGAGAACAAGCCCTAGGTGCTGACCAGAGCCCTAATGATGGAAATTTCACATTTGGCCACCTGTCATTTTACTTTTCATCAAACATAAACACCTAAGAATGCTTTCCGATAACCAATCTATGTAGATGGTCTATATGCATGGGCTGAAGCTTCCTAATAAAAATACACACCTCAGGAACAGTGAATTTTTACTGCAAATTATGACACACTGGAGGGTAAAGTGAACATTTGAATTTTTGACTTTTGCCTTGGATGAAGTTTTCTATCAATTTTTTAGATGGGTAACAAAGTGTTCACTTACCCCTATAGATGGGATTTATACTGAGATAAAATTAAATTATCAAAGTTTGACCATGGAAGGTTCAAGAAATTATTATGCAATGGAAATGCACAAAATACAACTGAGAGGATATCAGTAGTTTTCTTGTTGGTAATTCTGACCAATGCTAGTGACAGTAGCAGTGGACTCACAACAGGAGTTAGACCACAGTTCAAAAAAAGAGGGAAAAGACCTCAAGTTGTGCCAGAGGAGGTTTGGATCGGATATTAAAAAAAACCCTTCTTCACTGAAACAGCTGTCAAGCATTGGAACAGTCTGCCCAGGGAAGTACTTGAGTCACCATCCCTGAAGACATTTAAAAGATGTGTAGATGTGGCACTTAAGGACATGGTTTAGTGGAGGACTCGGGCGTGTTGTGTTAATAGCTGGACTCAATCTTAAGGGTCTTTTCCAACCTAAATAATTGTGTAACCATAAAACTCAAAAAATTATTAACTGTATCAAATGCTTAATAATAAAACATTCTATAATTACTCTCAACAGAAATTAAAGATAGAACTCCCTGCTTTTCCTAGAAAAGCTAACAGATACAGCATCAGCAGTGATAAACACCACCAAGTTTTCATGAAAGAATGTCTGCAGGCAATAGGGTGAGAGCCACCATCTTAAGATCTAAGATATGCACGTTAGTATTTCTGGCTAGTTTTTAAAGACAAAGGTGGGAAATTCAGCCTCACAAAATTTACTCATAGAAAAAGGCTTTTTAACCTTCTTAATAAAAAGAACAACTAAAAACATCACAAAAGTAAATCTATGACTGTTAGTTGCTACTAACACATGAACTTTTGAATAAACCATAAATAAAAGTTTTCTGAAGACTGACAGAAAAATTGATTTGGCAGTTAAAAAGGACAAAATTTTTCTTTCTACTTTATTTTTAAAAAGCACATAAGGACAGTTTTAGCTGGACCAGTAAACATACTCTGAATTTATTAGTAAATTATAAGAACCATTATTTTTTAGTGGGGACACAGCATAACCAGCAAGAAAAACACATGTACTAGTTTCACTGCAGTCTTTCCAGTCAATTATATTAGCAACTAACACAATCTGAATCTCTCTTTGAGTATTCATGTCTGCAATTATTTAACCTTCTCAGAGATACAAGCACTACAGACATTTCAGTTCAGTGTTAAGCAGGTCAGCTCAAATCCTTGACTCTGTCCACTGACACAAGAGAACATGAACAGCTAAGCAACAGGAATAGTCAGTATGACACGACGTGAAGGATCAAAGTCCACTGCAGCAAGGCTCTGCACATTAAGGGCATGACTGCAAGGAATGGTAAAACATTACTTACAGCCGTTACAGAACCTGTACTACCACTGAAATGACACCCACCTCTTTCTGCACTAGCACAGGATGCCAGCAACAGCAAGGAATGGCACTTCCAATTTCTAGGACAGTGAGGGGGAGCTACTGTATCACCCTTAATCTAATCAGCGTACTCAGTCTAGCTCTAACTTACTTCAACAAAGGCATTTTCCACGGCATCTTCCCAGAATGACGTGAAAATACCAATAAATGGATGTTTCTTTTAATCAGGACATATGCACTCAACTGTGTATGAGGAGGGCAGCTCAAGGACCGAGCATCTGCTTTTTCTGCAGTACGCAGATGACTTATGTATCAGTAGTGTCCCCTCCCTCCCACCCCTTCTCTAATTTGAGAGATAAGGTAAGAACAGAGAAAAGAAGTGCCTTTTCCATTTCAACAGAAATGTGAAAATCTAATGCACTAGCTAAAAGATGATGTGAAGGAAAAATTCCATACAAGAGCTTTAAAGGGCAGGTTATTAAGCAGTGACTGTTGCAGCTGGGAACAGTGTCAATGTAAAGAGCTAGACATCTTATGTAACTATCTAATTAGTCTTCAGAACATCTAATATTGCTCAAAAATAAAGAGGTGACACTGCCATCTAAAAATAAACGCTATGAGTAAAATCTTTGATCTGCTGTAGCTAAGAACCCAAGCTGACGTTCCTATCAGTGGTAGTAGTATCTTATCACCGGCCCCAGTGCCACAGTGAACACAAATATAGCATATTGGCAGAAGGCCCTGTCCTAAAACCTCCCCAAGTGACACAGGGAAAATTCTCTTCTGAAATATTGCTCTGACTTCATGAGCAATTCAGCGTGTTTGCAACTTCAATGTTAGAAACTTTAATAATGTTAGCAATGTAACTGCATTTTTTATATTATAAAAATTAAAACAGGAAGCAAAAGTGGTAAAAGGAAATCTTTTCATTTGTCAACAGCACCACCATTATGAAGGATTGAGGAGAGCTATGAAAGCTGGGCTTCTCTGACAGCACTTACAAAGTTGAGAATTATCCTTCTGTTATTTACTTAATACCAGTACTGCTTTCCTTTACTGAATTAGGAATCACCTTGCAACAAAAACAAATAAAATAAATTTTAAAAAATTAAATAAATAAAAATATCAGAAGACATTTAAGTTGCTCTTACAGCACTCAAGTAAGAAATGAGCCCATAATAATGTCTTACCGGCTTGGGGTTAGTCGAGAATCCAGGCTGCCAGACTTCATGGTGATAGTGTCAGTAAACAGCACATCTTTTGCTGGAGATGCCAGGGCTTCTGAGTGAGACAGCGAGGGATGCATCCTCTGCTGCTGCAGGCGCTTTAGTGTAGCATAGCCAAATGCATCTCGAGAACTTGTGTAGCTGAAGTTATAGTCAGCAAGGCTTTTTATCGTAGCAAGAGAAGGAGCTTTAAGAGACTGGGCTCTTCTAGGAAGGGTATGAGAAGACCCTGGTGGAACCAGGGATACAGAGTTGGATTTTGAGAGAGGCAGGTGGTTAGACTGTGGTGTTGAACAGTGACTTGGTTTAACTGTTTTTGTGCTTACAACAGTACTCAAACTTCCGCAGTCAGTATCGACATTCGTAGTGTCCACACCTACAGTCTCTCTTGAAGGGCTAGAGCTCATTGAACTTATGCCACTTGTTGTGGTATCTGTATTAAAACTTAAGCTACGGCTCTTAAAATGTGTTTGTGTAGTACCATCTCCTATTAGCCTTTCTTTGCTTGTGTTTTCCCGATGAATTTCATTTCCGAGACCTTTTGGCAGTTTCAAGTCATTTTCTCCAATACTCTGAGTACAATCAGTATCTTCCACATGCTTACTTCCAACAAAAGAAGTTTCTAATCGTAAAGTCTGGATTTTTGGAACTCTGAAAACAGGGGTCAATTCTTCCCCAGGAGGAAAGTCTATGCTACCACTAGGTTCTGTTACTGTACGATTTCGCCTCAGGCCTGATTTACTGTCAGATGACGTCAGCTTTCCTCCTTTTGGATCACTGCTACTTCTGTGTTTTTTATTAGGTAGAGTAAGAGAGTTTAGAATGCGATTTTTCACAAGTCTGCTAGAAGAAAAGAAAGGAAAGGGACTACGGTCTTTGTCCTTTGAAGGTCCAGGTCTGTCATAAAATATTTGCTCTGCATCCTCAGTAATATCCAGGAAGAAAGTACTGGTGGAAGTACTACCAAAACGGTCATCCTCCATGATGAACATACCTGAAATTATACAAGACTTTGTCACACAAAATAGGCATTTCTTTAAAGTCTATAAACTATGTTGCAATATAGAGCAATATTCTACAGAAGCCCAGCTTGGGGTCCATGCAATTTACTGTAACTTTAGTTCGTCTTTTTTTCTGCAGAACTTGGTGCAAATTCACTATCTCGAGGAGTAAGTGAGCTGAAGATCTCATTGCTTCAAAAGAAAAGCCACACTATCTTATTTCAGTGCAAACATCCAGCTACTAGGATTACAACCTAAGAACTCCTTTAATGATATCTAAATATGGCATCAGTCTTAATTTAAATTCCAAGTATCCATAGAAAAAATAAAATACTTTAGTACTTGAAATACACAGTAGTTTAAATACAGCAAAATTTTGGGGGTGTGTGTACATCTAGAGAACATAAACACTTATTTTATAAGATATTCCTTTGAGGACAACCAAGTGTATCTTTATACCTAAACATGGTGGTTCTGCAACATGCTATAGCAAACTGCCATGACCTAACATAAAAATTAATAACTTAGCTCACGTGAAAATTTTTCTTCTACACCAAATGTGAAGCTAAGACACTGCTTTACTCCCTCTGACTTGTCTGCATCTCTCTGAATGGACATACCTGTCCTACTGGTTGTACTGTTTTATTGCAACACCACCTTTGCACAATTGGTTTGAATCTCATCCTGCCAAAAGGTTGGTAAGAATGCCAAAATATTGTTTCTGGTGGGTTGGGCTCCTGGCAGGGTTTTTTTGTTTGCTTGTTCATTTTTCTCTTGCTTGCTTGTTTTGGTGTTCTGGTTACTTACTTGATGGAGCAGATTCACTTTCACTGTTGTGCCTAGAACTGGTAGACTCAGAGTTTAAGCTAAGAGTGCTGGGTATTGAAGAAAGTTCATTGCAGAGCTGCTCCATATCATCAGGGACCACTGGCCAAGGCTGTCTACGACTGTGTCTCACTGCATCCCAGTTGTGATGCTTCAAAATGTCACATCCTTGTTTAGTTTTGGCTATTAGACCAAGCACGTAGACACAGGTTCTGTATTTAATGTATATAAAGAAAAAAGAGCAACAATAATAGCACCTAATTAACTAAACTTACTTCACATTTGAAAGGAAACAGTTTCAAAGCAATTCAAGAGAAATATCACAAAACTTACAAATAGTATACTGCTATTTGAAAATCAATGTAAGCTTAAGAAATTCATTAATATATCTGAGAACAAGATACTATTAAAAAATAAAAATTATCACAAGAGCCTGACTACATGAAGTAGGAAAGTACCGTTTGAAAAAAAAGGCTACACATTAATGTACTAACAATATTTTATAAAATACCATCTACTTATGCTTTTAAATATTTAAAAAATATATTTAATAAAAAAGATGGAATAATAAATTCTCACAGAGATATAAGCAGCAAGCACTTTGTTTTACAGAACAGGAGAAAAGTTGTTTCCACCTTTTTCATAGATTTGTTTACTGCATGTTCTTTCAGACTTCCTACACAATTTTGCAGCTGCACAGAACTAAGGCTGATCATCAGTGACTTTAGTAACTAGTTTCCAATAAAGTACAAATCTGTACTCACGTAAATCAGATAAAGCTATCTGAAAACTGATCACAACTACCATCTGTAAGTTTTATGTATAGATGAGATACACATACCCTCTAACAGACAGAACCTCACAATGCTGAGCAAGTGCCATTATATCAGGAATTACATTCTCTTCTTGAAGTAAGTTAAGACCCCAATTTGATGATCCGATATTGCCCTGGAATGAAATTTGTCAAGTAAGTTTTGATCTTAATGTGATCTGCAGCACTATCAATGTAAAGCTATGACAATTTTGTTTGTTGGTAGTAGAGTTTGAAGCCACATCTTCTCAAAGCACTTAGAAGATCTGAGTATCCTTTCTAGCATTTCCTAGCTGTGCTAATACAGAAGAGCCCTCAGCACACTGTGTATAATAACTAAAGCCACTCAAAGTTAGAACTACTGTGTATTCCTCACTTTTCAAGTCCTGCTATAGCCTGCAGCATGATCTTGGTTTATTCATTTTACATTCCTCTTACACAGGCATCTTGTTACATACTTACAGTACCTTCCAGTAATAGTCACCTTGGACAAATGTTTCAAAATTAACTTCGGGGAAGACAAGAAGCACATTTAGGAGTGTAGCTTGGATACACACCAAAACTCGATTTTTGCCTGTCCCAAGTACCAGGGTGTCGTGACCACATGGATCAACACTGGCAGCCAACATCCTTGCACAAACATTAAGGACTACCACAGTAAATACATTAAACTCAGACCATGGCAACTTTTAACCAGTCCCATACTAATAGTCATATGGCAATGTGTTATTCTTATTTGTTAAAAAGAAAAAAATACAAACTGATTATTAAAAACCTCAGAACGAAACAGGCACAGTGAATCATTTTAAACTGAAAGTATAGTTATGGAACAAAATTCCAACTTGAAAAAAAATCACACAGTTTTTGAAAAAAACCCCTAATTTCTAATTTTTATAAAATTTTACTTAGTTATTTAAGAATCAACAGTTATAACAGAAACTAAACAACTGCAAAACTTTGTAAATATATTACTAACCAAGGCCCAAAGGGCTGCTTTCAGCTGCTTAATTCCTTCCCACTTATCCAGCATTGGGGAACGAACAGTGTAACTTAGATCTGTAACAATACTCTGAAGGAGAAAAACAGAAAAAGAAAAAAACTATGAATAGGAGACTTCAGTCTAACAGGTTCTCTAGCATTTATAGTAGAAGTTAAAGCAATAATTTAAATCATGCACTGTAGGAAGAAAGTGGTAGTTCTGGAATAATAACCATAAATTAACAGCAGTGATAATGCAAACGAAAATTTTAATGAAATCACAGATTGCATGAAGTTAATTTAGGTATTATAAAGATGACAGATTAGTCAAACTAACACACTGCAATATATACATTTTTTCTCAAACTTTACAAAGAGCATCTTCAATTCATTAAATCATTTTACTAACCCACATAAAAAGTGAATTTAAGCAATTATGGCTTAGGTTTTGTTTTCTTAGATTCTCAAAATATTAGAAAGATTTTACTCCCTCATATTCCATTTTTGTATGCTTAAAAGGATAGTTTTACCACATGTATAACTGTCAATAAACAATCCAAAAAGAATTTTTTCTATTTATGAATTGGCTTTCCATGCAAAGATTTTGCTAGTCATTTTAAGAAAAATGTTGAAAGGTATTTTGTTGATATTTCAGTGTCAGGAAGGAATTTCACATGAGATTAGATGGCAGACTGTCTTCACAACTTAAGACTCATAATCAACTTCTTCTGCAATGCCTATTTAAATATCTCTTTTAAAACCTTTTTTCAAACGTTTTACAGTGAACTTTAAAATATTTAAAGTTGTAAACAATTATTATCCTCACCTGAGACTCCAATAAATGGCAGCCTGTCTTATGGTGCACCAGTTGACCATAAAGGTGAACTGGCAGGTAGACATGTGGTCGCTGTAATCTGGGAAAGAGAAACATACATAGGTTTCCCAACACTTCAAATATTTTATTCTAAAAGTAAATTACGCTGCAATATAATACAATGACTTACCCTTAATTTTTTTCAGAGAATTCTTTTGAGGAATTTAGAAAGGAGCAAATTGTTTCAATTGGAAGGGATGTACAATCATCATCTAATCCAACAGCCAGACCACTTCAGGGCTGACTAAAAGCCTGTTATTAAGGACACTGTCCAAATGCCTCTTGAACACTTGAGAGGCTCAGGGTACTGACCACGGCTCCAAAATGCCTGTTCTTCTATGTGACCACTCACAACTCTTGTAGTAAGGAAATGCTTCCTAGTATCCAGTCTGAACCTCTCCTGCTTCAGCTCTGAACCATTCCCATGCATCCTGTGCTTGGATGCCAGGGAGAAGAGCTCAGCACCTCCCTGTGCCCCTCCCTTCCTCATGAGGCTGTGGAGAGCAGGGAGATTACCTCCCAGCCTCCTTTTCTCCAAAGTGGACAAGCCCAAAGACTTCAGCTGCTCCTCACAGGAGGTTCCAGCCCTGTCTCCTTCCTCAGGACAGGCCGAAGGAGCTTCCCCCGCTCGGCGGCGGGGCCCAGCGGAGGCCGCCCCAGGCCGAGCCCAGCGGGGCCATCCCCGGCCCGGGCCGTGCCGCGCTCCGTGCTCTGGGATGGGCTTTGTCCTCGGGGCTGCCCGGCCACCGCTGACCCGCCTGAGCCCGGCACCGCCGGCCCCACCTCCCTCACAGCTGTCCACACGCTCCTCTCCCGCTTTACCCCTGTGCCCGGGGTCACTCCATCCCGGGTGCAGAATTCAGCATTTGGACTCGGCAAATTTTACCCCAGTTACCGTTGCTCACTGCTCCAGTCTGCCTAGATCCCTCTGCAAAGGCCTCTTGTCCCTCAAAAGAATCCACAGCAGGTCCCAGTCTGACCATCAGCAAACCTGCTACTGGTGCATTCACCCTCAGCATCCAGATCATTGATAAAAACTGGCCCTGGATAGGAGCCCTGAGAACAACATTGGTGTGACCAGTCACCAACCAGATGTTGCCTCATTCACTACAACCCTTTCAGTTCAGCCTTTCAGCCAGTTCTTCACTCATCACACTGTGACCCTGCTCATCCCACAGCCTGACAACATGTCCAGAAGGACTCTGTGAAGAACAGCATCAACAATCCTGCCAAGATCCAGGAAAACAACATCCACCACCTTTCCCTTCACCCAAGAGATGGGTGACCTTATCATAGAAGGCTAATAATTTAGTTTAACTGAAAACTTTCCCTTTGTGAACCCATGCTAACTATGATGACTGCATTGTTCTTCAAATGTCTTTCAACAATACCCAGTATTGGGTATATGTAGAAGTAACCTACGTAATTTTTCCAGAAACTGAGGTTGGACTAACAGGTCTGTACTTCTCTGGGTCTTCCCTTATGTGCTTCTTTGCAAACTGGAATAAACCGGTTAGACTCCAGTCAGCAGGGACTTCCCTAGACTCACAAGACTTTTGTTTTTGTAGATGATAAGAGATGGGTCTTGATACATCTGCTAGCTCCCTCAGTACTGCTAGGGTAGTACTGACGAGGCTAGTCCCTCAGCCTTGTGGGAACCAGGCTGACCTGGTGAACATTCAACTGACACAGATGGTCCTCCCTAAAATGTTAGTGTCCACAAATGGAAAGTCAGAGTTTCCACATTTGTGGACCTCTGGCTCAGGGAACCAGGCAGCCCAAGCTCTATCAATATTGCTGAAGACTGAGGCAAAAAACACACAGAATTTTAATTCTTTTCTGTTTTCCTTCATCCCTGTATGTCAGGTGACCATCTCATGCAAGTATTGATCCAGTGTATCCTTCAGACTTCCTCCTTCTTGTTGTACGACAGAACATTGCTACGTTTCAGTCCTGAATGAGCTTTGGCCTTTTGTACCTTCTCCCAGTTTATGTGAATCACAGTTTTATAGTCTTCCTGTGAAGGGTAACCTATAAATCATATAATTTCTTTTTCCTCTTGAGCTCCATGAAGAGTTCCCTGCTCAGCTAAAGTGAATCTTCTTCTGTCCTGCTTGCTTGACTTACAACACCATGTGATTGCCTACTCCCGTGCTTCTGAAAGACAGTTCCTAATGATGGACCAGCACTTCTGGACTCCTTGACCCTCAAAAATGTGCTCTGCTAAAGCAGCTCCCCAAGTTTGCTCTCCTGAAGTTCTGGGTAGCAATTCTGCTGTGCTTTGTCTCATTACATTGAAGATTTTAAACTTAACCATGCCACGATCACAGCAGCCTAGAGAAACCCCCTCCATTACATCACCCACAAGCCCTATATTCACAAACAGCAAGTTTGTGAAAGAGGAGGGCTTCTTTCCTAGCTGGCTCACTGAGTATCTGTGAACGGAGTCTGTATCTCCTACAGACTTTCTCCTACAGAGAATTTCCAAGGCTGTTTATAATTGCACTACGGTACTTGCACTTGATGCCTAGAAGTTGAAATCTTCCACAGGAAGCCCATAAGAACAAGAGCTACTGATCCAGAAGTTTCTCCTAATTGTCTATAGAATGACTCATCAGTACTAACATCCTGGCTGAGCAATCGCTAGCAGACATCATCCACTACATAATTTCCTTTGTTTTCCATCCCCTTAATCCTCACCCAGAGATTCTCAACCACATCACCACTAACTGTAAGGGCTGTATAATCAAACTTCTTCCTTATATAGAGTGACACATTCATCTGCCCATCCCTCCTGAAAAGCCTGCAGACCTCCATTCCAGCACTCCAATAATGGGACTCAATCCACCAAGTCTTAATAAAGTGAACAGAATTCTATTAAAGCTCTAAAACTAATTACATAAAAGCTGTGAAATAAATTATGTTAACACTCTGGGAGCTAAGCAATGCATCCAGTTGATCCTGTGTGTTTCTCATACTGTGCTGACGTACTGCTCCAGGAGCAGAATAAACCGAAATCCTGTTGGAACCCCTCTCCCTCATACATTTCAGTTTACAGTTCTCCAGTTTACTCTCTCTTCAGTTTACTCTCTCTCTGATCAGTCCCACCAGCTTGTGCCTCAAAATGCATTTTCCCAAATTTACCTTTGGTTGCTCCGACGAACATAGTTATCCCCATCAACAGGCTTGCGGTATGTTGTAAGTGCTTCATTAAGCTGTTCTTCAATCAATTCAACATATTTTAAGTTATATTCCTGTAAGAAGACAGATGAGGGCTGACACAGTACATTTAGTGGTTTATGGTGTTACAGCATGAGACTTTATAAGGAAGAAATAATTGAGGAAAGTACCTTAAGAAACACTGAATTTTTTTATGATCTGAAGGCGGGGCTCAAGAAAATGAATGCACTTCACACATACAGTGAGTTTGCAGAGCCAACAATTGATTTCATAATTATTTCAGGGAATTTGTTAAAAGAAGAAAGAAATACTTCACATCTGACAAACTCAATTTCAGTATATCATCATGCATTTCAGTACTCAAGAAGTGACACTTGTAAAAAGTTAGCAACAGGAATGCAACCAATCTCTTATCATCAATTATAAAACCAAAGTAACATATGGAGAGTTTTATGCAAGTTATGACAATAATGAATTTTTCTTAATGGTCATGTATTCCTCTTTACTTCCTAACACCATCAGCCAATTCTGTCTTCATGAGCTCTATGTTTAATTGCCAATAACCAGAGATAACAGGTATCTTGAAAAGTAGCATTCCTTTGCATACTTCTCTAAATAATGACCTTCCACAACAACTGATTTTAAAAGGTCACTACATTCCTGAAATACTTGCTGAAAAATCAGAATTATATAAAGGTCTTGGTAAATCAAAAGTGCTCAGGTACAGAGAAGCTGTGGAACTCTAAGTCTCTGTCAAACTTTCCCAGCAAAAAATGTTTTGTCACCGATGCAATAAATGTATTTGCATAAGCTTTACAGGTACATTAAAATGCAATTATTTTTAAGAATCTCTGTTCTAAAACTATGTATTTACAAAACTCCTCCTAATATCTAGCAAACTTTTTCTTCTTAGCATTACCTTTTGCCACTTTTCCATTTGTTTTGTTACATAACCTCTTTCATTTAGATACGAAAACCCTTTTGGGATAGACAGAAATCTGTAAAAAGACATGAGACAGTTAACATTTTAATTTAAACAGCTCCCAGACTTTGAATAAAAAGAACATTTATTTGTTTCCACAGAGTGAAGTCAAAAAACATATGCAACATTTACCTTAGAAGTAGAAGCAAACCCTTGTCTCCCAGATGAGAAAGAGCTGGTTTCATTTGGATAAGGGCATGAAGATTGGCCTAAAATAATTAAGAACATATGAAGAGTACTTGAGCATTATATAATTCTGAGAACTGCAATAACTATGACACTCTGCTTGCAATGAAGCAATATGTTTTTCACAAGAAGTACCAAATGCCAAATTATTCCTAATAATACCAATCTGAGGTATCTTCTGTCATTAAATATAAATTACTTTACAAGAAGTATAATGAACAAAATAAGCTGCAACGCACAATCCAGAATTCTCTGTTTTCTTGTAAGCAATATTTCAGTAGCTTCATCAAAGGGGCCTAAAAACTATTTTAAGTCCATCAATGATAACTGAAAAAGGAAACCAGTAGCTTCTTGCATATTTGTACTTTGCTACTAGGGAAGGTAGTGGGAAAGTGCATAAGAGCAGGATAGCAAAAAGAAGTTAAAAAGAGAAGGGATGCTTACCTTGTCTTCACATGCTTCATCTAGAATATCAAGTGCCTCAGACGAAATAGTTTTATTTTTATCATGTAACTGGGTCACCAGTAACTCAATCCCCCAGTTGCTGAAGAACTCTACATTAGCTCTCAGCAACACTCTCAAGTGTTTTGTTGCATACAACCTGCAGCTCTGCAAAGTAAGGAAAATGTTTGCTTGAATGGAAGAAAAATAAATGCCTTAAGTTTTAGCTTTTCATATCTACTTCATCATAACTAATGGCTAATGATTTTCAATTCCTAAAAATACCTTCCAATTACTGTATTTTGCAGCAAGCAACTGTGATACACACCTTATCTATTTAAATTTTTTAAATTATTTCTATCTTAGCAAATGGGAAAATTGAATCTAATATCACAAGTAAATTGGTCACTGTAAGTGTCCAATCCTATCTCTTTTATTATTGTACAATTGTATCTTTTGAAGAGAATTTAGAAGCCAATTAAAACAATTACAGTCAGTAGGGAGCTTCATCTTTCAATGAGTCATTCCTTCAACCTCAGCTGCCTTCATTACCTTCAGAATCCACTCTTTATCCATAAGAATCATACCACTGACAGTTTCAGAGAAATACTCTCAATTTAGGTCCTCCTCTTCCAAAATACAGCGAGATATAAATCTAGTACCTACATTTTTCTCTCTAGTATCTACTGTAGAACACATTCTGTCTGTTCAGAGGACAGAAACAACTTCATTCGAAGTAATGAACATTCTTTCCTAGTAACATTTCAACTTCTTGTCATCTATCTCCCTGACATCACTGCTTGCTTGTCTAACAATATTACCTTAAAAGTCAAGTTTGCTCTCCCAAGTCCACCTGTATTTTTTTATCCACACTCACCTTTGATTCAGAAGAATAAATCCCAACGCCTATTTCTGCACCATTCCAGTAGCTATAGCATCTACTTAGTTCCAATGCACTGAGTTACCTCAATCATTATCAGAACAGTACTGACTTCTAGAATGCTAACATGCTTTGTTCTGCTGGAAATACAGATTTCTATTTGTGACAACAATGCCTTCACAACTGGTTTAAGATGCCATTGACCTAAACAATCACAATCAATTGCATTTAATTATACATATCAAGACTTTAGCCCCCATCTTACATCAGAGAAAGCTGTATTTGAAGGAATTCATTTCTTGAACACAAATACAATACAGGGTATGAAGTTTACAACATATTTAAAAGCTACACTTGTAGGAGCTTCAGTTCTCTGAATACAAAAATGAGAACCCTTCTCAAACATAACAGCTTAAAAATAAAGTCATAAACCTTGAATAATCAAGTAAATGTGTGGAGGATAATAAGAAAGGAACTTAAGCTGAACTGAACTTACATCAGTAGCTGCTGTCAGGATTTTAGAAAGGATGACTCTTGCCAATCCATCTCTGCTATAATCCAGACTAGAAACAGTCAATTTTAACAAGTGATCTTGGTTCTTCAAAGAACAAAGATTAAGAAGACTGGAGGCATGGAAGGGGAGGAAGAAGAAAATTAGTATTTGAACTCACTTGAACTATCAATAATTTAAACTTAAGTAGTTTGAATTATACTTTTATTAATATAAATGCAGAATACAAAGTATGTTCTTGTATAAAATGGAGGAACTTTAAATTGTTTTACATATAAAGTCAAATAGGGATGAAATAATGCACTGAACTGCAAGGGGCAAATCCCAAACCAACACCTTTTATAATGGCTCTGTAAAAATGCTGTCAGCATAATCAATGATTATAAGTATAAAAACTAATGCCCATGAAGCTCTGTGAACAATTCTTCATTGAAAAACATTGTGTATACAGCCTGCCATTAAGTTAGTCCTGCTAACTGTCTCTATTTTATTGTACACCAAGTTTTCTAAGCCAGTTAAAAGGTTGCTTTCTAAACTTCAAGAAAATCAACAATAAAAGATAAAAATGAGTATACTGAAACACTTCCATTTTTACTTAAAGTTTATTACGTGTTGATAAATTAGTACCTAGTCACCAGCCAATTTATTCCCAAAGGAAGCTAAGTTTATTTGTACTGAACAAAGTTTTGAGCTTCAGAACTTCACTCAAATATACTGATTTGAAGGTTAAAGTGCAACAAACATCAACATTTCACAAATAGTATGGCACCTGCCATTTTTTTATGGTTTGTGTGTTTTGAGTTTTGTTTGTTTTCCTATTTCCCCCACACTGCATTTTTCAGTACACTATAATTCTTCCTGATACTGATCTATGTCACGCAGGTGTGGATAGGAAACAGTAAGCAGTTTATGCCATAATCACCTCTGTCTGCTTAGTAATGACAGACTAGAAGGCCATAGGAAAAAAAAATGGGAGTCTTTACATGTAAATACACCAAAAATAAAGTTTTCAGCTTTTCAGATGGTGGCCCTCACAGAGTTTAAAATTTGCACTACTATTACACTGCAAGTACAGTTCAAGCCAAATAAAAGCACTCACCACTGAAACACATTACATTTTTCAAGCATTTTCACTCCATGAGGGTGACAAGATAAAGTACCAAAAAACAGGAAGTAGTGCTGGCTAAGGGTGTTCAGTAACCCATTATTCTGAAGACTACGTTCAGGTTTCATGCCTGATGAAGAGTTGAGCCAAAGTACAATATCTTTAACCAATTCCTCCAGGTAACCTTGTCCATCCTAGCAAAATAAAGAGGAACAGCATCTGTCAGTAGTAGAAATGTGTCTTTTCTTTACTGAAACTCATTAATTTAAATTTCTTAAATGTACAAACACAACACAGAAACAAAATAGAAATGAAGGCTGGAAAGCAATTCAGACTAAAGAAAAAGTTTCAAGGCAAATAATAGGAACTAAGCACGGAGACATCTTAGGACTAATTCTTTCTTTTGAGGAAAAGGGTAAAGTATTATTCAATGACATTTTCCTCTAACCTGAGGCATAGAAATCTTTAGCACAAAAGGAGTTAGAAAAGGAAGGTTATACACAGCATAAATAATACAAAAAATTCTTTCAAACTCTAAGTTTCATTTAACAAACCTTCTACATAAACATAGTATTCTTCCTCAATTTTTCAGATTGTATTTCTTAATTACACTGATAATTTTAGATTTAACACCCAAAATCTCTGAAGTCTTCACCAAAAATTAAGGTTTTTCCACGTGGCATTCAGCAAGACTAATTCTACTTCAGTCTTGTAGCTGAAAATTTCTTACCTCCTCTGACTCAAGAAGAAATTCAGTAAATTGACAACCCACAACAGTGAGCTGCTTTGCCTTGGCATAGTCCAGATCCAGGTTAGCATAGAGTTTACTGCTAGGCTTGTAAAAATACAGCAATCTCCTTACAAACCTACAGAAAGTAAAACAGATTTGGCTATTATTCAGTATGACAAGGACAGTCTCGCAATACAAAATGCTAGTAGAAGAAATGGGTTATACTTGGTTTCTTGGCACTAAGTCATAAAAAATTATCAAAAGAGTAGCAGTTAGCAGTAGTAACTCCATCCAGACACAATTTTAGAGATGTTACTGTACTGTGTGTTATAAAGGGTTCTTTATACTATTACTTAATATAAGCAAAGGAACTTAAAATCTCTATGCTCTCAGAAGCTATAGCTTCCTTCTCATTCTCATAATTTTTTCTTTATAATTTTCTTTATAATTTATCCTGCAGCAAATTTCAAAGATTGTAGTATCTAGAGTAACAAACAGCTTAAAAAATAAACCAGTGACCTGAGTTTTCTTCAGCTATTATAGTTACTGCTACTGGGAAAAATAGATTTTCATGTTCTGACAGAAAATTCTTCAAAAAATAAACATACATTTGTGCCTTAAAATAACACAAAATATTTCACCTGAGGGTCATTCAGGCTGTCAGGCATTAAGAAAAATTACTACAGAACTGCACTCATATTTGAAAAAGTCAGAATAATCCACTACCCCTAACTCCAAACACAGGACCAAGGAAACCTGAAGGCTGAATTAAGTTTTGTCAAATAAAATGTATTTTATTCTAGGTTACTAGCAATAAACATATATTGACATACAAATTTATACATGTCTATATACAAATTTATACACATCTGTTTATGTGTATATTTAAGCATGTGTGTGTGCTTATCAATGTGTATGCATTCACTTTTGGGGCCCCTGGGGCCTCACTACAGGAAGGACATTGATGTGCTGGAGAGTCCAGAGAAGGGCAATGGAGCTTGGACCAGTCCTGTGAGGAGCAGCTGAGGGAGCTGGGGACATTTAGCCTGAGAGATTTGGGGCTTAGTTACTTACAAGTAAACAGGAACAACAGTTCCTAATCCTGCAGAAGGGATCAATGAACTACAGAACCTTCAGACCAATTCAGTTCTAGATTTTCCCATCTGATTCAGAATTAAATTATTTAGGCACTGACCAATGCTTGAGTACAGCACAAAACCATGGAATACAAACACTGTCCTACAGAGGTGGGTTGAAGAGTGTGTGTTGGTATCACAGTCAGTACTGCAGACACTGCTTTAGAGAAGCAATGTTATAAACTACCAGATTTCGAAAATAATTCCTTACCCCAAAGTACAGACTGGCAATTAACACCTCAGGAAAACTCAGAAAAAATGTACATGTAAAATTAAATAATGGTTATGATAACAATGGGACAACTGCTTATGTGGTAAATACTTCATAAAAGGACTCTGACTATTGCCTGGTAAAAACTAAAAACACGAGCCTTTCACCATATATTCTATCTTTTGGGTTTTCCCCCAACTCAGGAAGCAGCTTTTCATGCCCACAAATACAGACCTATTCTTCAACATAATGTAATCTATTTCTGAAACACAACCTAAAAGGCACATCCAAGATCTAATTAGTAACACTATAACCACACAGGCACAAAAGTAATAAAAATGTCTTATTGACAACAGACATGAAAGGAACCAGAGCTGTACTGGAGGCTTTTTGTTTGGTTGGTTGCCTTTTTTTTTTCCAAATTACACATGCTTCTCTTGCCATTAACAGCAACTAGAAATAATTTCCCCTTGTTTTTTGATGAAAGCTGTAATTAAAAAAACTGTACAACTATAGACTTAACTCTGTAAAAATTTCCCAAGCTCTGATATAAAACACTACTGTTTGAAATATCAAGCAGCAACAATTCTAAGGTTTAAAATTAAATTTAGCATTTGCAAGGGTGGTATGATTCCTAAGGGACTAAATGTGTAAAGTACTTATGCATGGAAAAGAAGCTTAAACACCTGTCTATTTAAAGCAAATATAGCAACCTAATTATCCAAATTTACACCGTAACTTTGTTTCTATAGATTAAGTTTTAGAAATGTAATATATCTAGGGAATATTTCATTGCAATAGTAAAAACCAGTTTTCCAAATTTATTTCTTCAAAGAAGGTCTACATTATTTTTACATACCTGTGCAATTGTTCATCTTTGTAGTTCCTTAGATTTATATTTGGCCACTAGAAAAAACAGCAAATATAACATTATATGAAACTTGTACATCAGTCCTTGATTAGATAGTAAAGTTCACTAATTTCTATCAATTGTATTTACCTAATATTTCAAAAGTTTTCTTGCACCTAATGTTACATCTTAAAAAAAGACATTATTTTACTGAAAAGCCCACACTGCCTGCTTCAAGAATTCTTCACTTTTTTCTAGAGAAGGACAGGGAATGTTGGCACATGCTACACGTACAAGACCACAATTCTAATGAAAACAAAAATGCTATGAGAAGCTGATGCAAAATAAACAATTTTGCTTAATTTCTTTTCTGCAACCAACAAATATTTGATATGCATAACAGGGAAATAATTTTTTGCTGCTGTTTTGAATATTCATCAGATTTGGTTTAAAAGTAATAATTCTGTTACAGATCACTCAAATGATGATTATTAAAATGCTATTTAAATTCTCTTGTTGATACTTAGTAAGATGTATCAAGAAGAGCCACATGAAAAATAATACTCTACTCAGGACTTATTCTTTCATCCTATTACAGTTTCCTCTGTCTTTACAGCGGTCTCCTGTCTACGGTTTCAGATTCTTTTTTGTTGCTAGTAGCGAATATTTTCTTGTCAGGAATGGAAAAAAGTGCATCAAACATTCTTCTTTCCTATCTACGTGACACAGTTCTACATTTCCAGTTGGAATTCCAGTATCAAGCACACACGGCATTAGCTAATGATCAGTAAAACTGACTACGTCAAGTAACAGTGCCAGATACAGATGAGAATGACACTTTTGCTGATCTTTTAGCACCTTAGCAAGCAGAACAAGTGAAAAAGGCAGTAAGGCACCACCTGAGATGCACACAATGAGGTGGCTAGGGAGCTGATGCTCTACAGATTCAAGGCTGCAACAGACGAGGGGGAGGTGAGTGGCCTTTTTATTTTAAAAAAATCTGCTATGAATCTGAACATAGCAATATCCATCTGCAGTCTAAAGTACTACTAGCTTTAAAGACAATATGCCTAATTCTATAAAGTTCATTTCCATACCAATAAAGACATATAACATTTAATACATGCTTCTTAGGAACACTGTGAATTTAACTATTGTGTGTCTTTTAATATAGTTTAAGGGTTGTATATAAAGAGACTACAGCAGCACTGACTAAACCCAGGAGATTCTCATTTCCTGAAATAAAACAAATTATTAGATGTGCTCTGGAATGACTATTAGAAAGCCAAAGCTCACATGTGAAACACACTTTTCTCCCAGACAACTTCTGCAACATATTATCATGGCCTTTGTAAGCTCACCTTCAGTATGGTCCCTATCAGATTCCAATTCCAGTCAAGGTTCTCTTTGTGATTGAGAACTTGGCTGTCTCGAAGATTCATAATCAGCGCTTCTTCTGTATCCTGGAACACCAACATGAAAAATTACAACAGGTTTCCCTGAATCATCTTTTTCAGTCTTGCCACAAGAAATACTTACTGCTCATGGAAAAATCATTAAAAGGGCAATAATGTGCATCTGAAGGTAAGTTGTATGGTTATAGTACTGCATTAAGAACCTAACAGTAAGAGATCATAACTGGTCCCAAAAAGCATTAAAGGTTATTTGAATTTCATTTCTCCATTTCTAGAAATGCAGTTTAGTATCCACAAGTACCCACAAGGCAAGTGAGATTAAAAAAAGTACTAACAGAATCATACAAATGATTCTGAATTACACTGAGTGAAGCGTCAGGGGTAGGATCCAAGTCTCTGGAACACAGTGTCAAATTGAGGTTTGAAAAATGAATTACTGTAATACCTTTAAAATAAAGATGTCTTTCTGCACACGGTACTGATCTCTTTTTTGGTGTGTTGAGATTGCTTTCTGAATAATATGATCTAAATGGAGGCTGTAAGGTTTAGGGCCTCTTTTCTTCATCTCGTGAAAACGTTTCAAGCAGTTCAGTGCTGCACTTGCTCGCCTAGAAGTAAAAATAAATGTCATAATTTATATTTGGCAATTATTATCAGACAAAGGAGGACAACCACTTCCTGAATAACAGTTCAAGAAAGATCTGACCAACAATTCTGAAGTAAAGAAAAATATTTTCTTGAGAGACATTTTTGTACATCTGTAAGACTCAGTCTCATAGCCAAATTATGCAGAAAAATATCTTTTAGAATTTCTAGGACAGAAATATTGTCCTTACCGATAACTTTTATTTTGCTTTGCAATTAGTGGTGTCTGTCACAGTCCAGCAAGGATATTAGAAAGTTTAAAGTTGATTTCCATTGTGAGATGTCACAATGAGAGATCAACACCCTGCAGTAAAGTTGGTAGTTGAGAGCATTAGCTTCAATTTAGAGGAACAAAGAGTCTCTCATACATTCTCACCCCCACCCCTCCTCTCCATAAGGGCGGCAGGAGTATCAATATCACACTTCCTGCTTGGATATCTAAATACTTCAGCAACAGCATGTTTTCTGGGAAAAGAGAGGGAGTAACATAAATGACACCCTACAGGGGTAAAACGAGTTCATTACAAAACAGTGGTAGCAGAAAAAAACCCTACCTACTGAGCAAATAAAAATAAGGAACTCTAAAAAAGAGGAGTTAAGTCGTTCTTTCCCATAAACAAAAATTAGCATAGTGCAGGAGAGTTCTTTCATTTTGTTTTCAAACAAATACCTTTGAATTTAGTAACTTATCTAAATTATTTAAATTTATTCTAACAGATTACAATTTTTCAGACTACAAAATGGTGGAGAATGCAAAGGTCCTCAAGTAAAAAATACTACTTCTAAAAAAATCACTTTATTTCAACAGAAATGGGAATTCTTAGCACTTTATCAGGTATGTCCAGAAATGCCAAAAAGCACAACAATTCCAGGTAAAAACACAAGCATCTGTCTCCTGCCCTTTATCTCTTCTTTCACATGACCACTCTGGCCAATATACTCTCCTGAAATTTCAGATATGCCTTTTTGGAAACTAATAGTGTAATTGCATGTCAAAATCTTCCACTGACATATATGAAACCTTCAAAACTAAAAATCAGAAGAGGACTACACTTTTAGAAAGTACTCTACAAGCAGCATTTATCATTTCACACTAGCAGTTTGGAAAAATGATGTAATTTATCACTGAGAACACAATGAAAGACAGAACATTACAATACATTGATCAGAATACTGATCCGACAAGATATTGTCGGGTATCAGAATACTGATACAGAATACTGATCAGAAATTGCAAGAATAATTAACAAATACATTTTATAGGTGAAAGAAAACTCAACAAACTCATTTTGTCCTCTACAAAGAAAAGCAACTAAGAACATAACGTTGAAGAAATACACATTAAAGACATGAATTTATCAAATTATTTGACTTCTTCCATTAGGAAGTTTCAATTGTGTAAAGTACCTAGAAGATGGCAGTTTGTGACATAATTTTATGCTTTCAAACGTAACACAGAATTCTTACAGTCTTTTCTCTTTCATGATGTCAAAGGATGCTGCCATATTCATCAGTGTTGGTAAGCAGTGCAAGTGATGGCTGTGAGAATGAGGAAGAATTGTGTTTGCCTACAAAAAAAAACCCCAATAAAAGATCAGTTAGACTAACTTAGTACAACAATTTCATCCATCTTTTTGGGATCAACATTTAAAGAATCTACCACTTTTCACAAGATTTTCACACATTTTTGACAACAAAATTGTATCTTGCTTAATGTCAGAGCATGATTACACACTATTTTGAATTAGTGATCTAACTAAGTAGCCTGAACTAAACTAGAAAGTAAATTGAAACAATTTCAGAGTTTTACAATACATATTGGAGTTTAAGCAGTAACATGCAAAAACTTCCAAAGCATCAGATGTGCTTATGTCATGCATATAACAGTATTAAAACCCTAAAATCAGAAAGCAAATTAAAGCTGATGATTTCTACAAAAGTATTACTGAAAAAAAAACCTTGATTAATTAACATTCTAAGTTGCTAGACACTTAACTGCTTTTGATGAACATATGTAGTTCCAAAAGTATTTTTGAAAATTTAAGAACGAAAGTATAAATAAATTACTCACATTTCCAAACACTAAACAAACAGGTAGCTACTTTTTTCACTTTTTGAGAAACAGTAGTCATATCCAATTAACAGATCATCTCTTCAGAAAATCAAAAAATGCCTATACCTGTGCTTTACATCATACTCCAATGTGAGATCACAATCACTCCCATTCGTAAGTATTCAGGAAACCAGAAAAACCGCATATAATAAAAATCGAAGGCTGAAATGTAGCACTGGACCATTTATGAAAACAGTATCATCATCTCAGTACAAGATTACTTTAAAAGAGAGAAGATACTGTAAAAGCTATCTGAGGTTGACAGGAGTGGAATGAAGCTGAAGTTTCCCTGCAGCAGGAACACTCCACCAAGATGGAGTTGCCTGAATGAGTAACATCAAGTACCAGAAACACATCCAGCTGAAAATGAAAAAAATTTTCAGCTGTCTCCCCTGTGAGGCAGAAACCTAAACACACTGTCAGAGGCCTACTGATGACTATTCTAAGACAAGTATAAATTAGCAATGTTTCTTTTCCCAAACACAGTTACTGATGGGTGCGTTTGCAGGGTTCCAGCTTAAAAATACAACTGCTGCCATGCCAAGCAAGTGTCCTTGTGAGAGTCAGAGCTACATATAGCCTTGGAGCAGAAGCCCTAGCATTTTCAATACTTTCCAAACAGTCTTCCTGTTGAATAATATTGGTTTTAATATATGAAGTGCCAGAAGATGTAATGTGAAATTAATTCAGATGAAAACTACATGTTTCAAGCTTGGAATACAAATTAATGCTGTAATAGCAAATATCTATTTACAAGAGTTACAAAGAGTGGTATTTACCATGTGCAAAAGCTCTCCCAAAAGGATAGTTGCTCTGACAGATACATGGTCATCACTGCTTGTGATCACTTCAACCAGACCCTTCAAAAAGTAAAAAAATAGTACATTTAATGTACAACATCTTACTCGAACTCATGCAGGAAAAAAAACGCAAGCATCTATTAAAACTGAAAGTCATTAGTTACCTCTAGAAGTCCATTGGTAATAAAAGCAGAAAGCACTAAAGCCAAGTAATTATCCATGAGATCAGGCCTACGGACAAAAAAGTATGGGAACAGTTTAGAAAGTATATTTCTTATTCTTCCTGCAAGAAAACAGGAAATGTTTTGTCCACACTGCCACAAAACAAAACAAGAAGAATGGTTTAGACCAAGTTAAGTTCATTAAATCCTCACCTTGACCTGGCTCGATGGGGTAAAACAGTCTTAGCCTCAGCAGCTACAAAGCCATCAGAAAGTCTCCAGCAGTCCTGAAATCTGCCTGGATCTAGAACAAGAAAATATGGACAATGGTAATTACAATTACTATCACAGTATTATTTTAATGGCAGTTAGTATGCAAATAATCCTTGCCTGCAAATATTATTTCAAGTGGTTTCAAATTACAGAAAAGTTTGTCATAGGAGATTTCTAACAAGCAATCTATTCCACAGTGCTGAAAAAAGCAAGAGTGCCTTGAAAGACAGGATTGTATCTCAGTGTCCACAGAAATAGTGATATTTCCAATTCATAAACACATTAAATATGTTTAACAGAAAATACCATTAGCACCTACACTGTTACAAGGTGCATCCGTATATAGAAGTAGGAAGTCTGCCACAAAGAATATTTTGTTTACTCATAAATTAAAAAAAAGAGAATTCTCTTCGGTTTACAAAGCAGTAATTCTAAACGTAAAATACTAACTTGGTTAAATTTAAAGACACAAAAAATCATGCACTTGCCCTCAAAAAAGCAGAAGTCTAAGGACAGTGGGGACAGCTACCAGATGGACAATATATAGAAAAGACTAATAACTGTAGTATTCACTACCATATCGACAATTCTGAATACTCATAACAGTTCAAAAGTCTAATCTGTGGTGCTGACCTTACAGTCTTTATGCCTAACGCTACAGTGTTAATGCCTAACTACGCTGATCTTTCATCAAACCTAAAAACTTAACAGGTGATAAAGAATTGTAAACAGGACTTCAGAGCACCCAGTGAAGTCAGTGGGTACAGAAAACAGTAAACATGAGAGAAACTTACAGTATACAGGAGACAGCAAAGGTTTCAAATTTGCAAGGAAGTTTAACAGACAGAACTGTTATATGAATGTTGTAAATACTTACCTACACTGAGAAGTGCCTCAATAAATTCTTCTGCAATAACAGGGAGAGGAAGGCGAAATATATCGTAGAGAACTTCAAGCAGACCTCGCTACCAAATAGAACATAACACAAGAGGAATTTTACAGATTTACAAAATTGTCCCTTTTATCACTGTTAATACTGACCTTGAGATTGAGAGTGCTAACACTGGTGCATTTGTTGCAATTTTTTTTTTTTTTTCACAAACTGAAATAAACTGGAGAAGAGAGGATGGGGCTTTTTTAGTTTTGAATTGTCCCTTACTGTCACTATGAATGCTATAATACTTCAGTGCTTAGACTGCAGAATTTTAGAATAGTTATATCTGGAACCATCAACTTTTGTCTAGTAAGCTTAATTTGTGAAGAAACATTTTTATTTACCTGGAATTCAGCTCTGATTATTATGCTTTAAACTTGCAACTGCAGCTACTATAAACTTGCTTTGACTTGTGAACAGAGCAACAATTAGTTTATGTACTAACTTTGGGGGTTAAATAAACTTAAGGACAGCTATCTCATAACTGGAGTCTGTGTTTATTTAGACAATTAAATAGTTAAAAAGTTAAGAATAACTTAATTAAAATAATAAACCGTATTTCTACATCAGTACCAAATATTCACCACCTACCCGGATTTCCATATTTGGTATACAGAGTACCCCAATAAGAGACTGAATCCCAGAATTTCCAGGTTTGCACAGGCTGATAATACCTGGAAAACATTTAATGTATAATAATACTCCCTCATCAACAAAAGAAAGGACAATAGACAGTGCTAAATTAGATTTCCAGTTTAAAAACAAGCACACATTAAAAAAAAACCCATAAGCATTTTCACCTTCATAATATTATCTCCTTCCCAACCAATAATATTAAATAGAACTTCTTAATCACAAAATTTTATATCCATATTTAAAAAACTGTGCTACTTTTGTCCTTCCCACTGTGAACAGTACTCTAAAGTTATCTATGAAAACAACATATGCATGGAAGAAATAACAAAAGAACAAAACTGTCTGTAATGAGTAACTCTTAAACCTGAAGAGTTTTCATCATCTGAGTAGAAATCTAAGGAAATTCAACCAAAAGCTGTATCTTAAATTAACACATTAATTCACTACCTTTTTGCCTCAGGTGAATTCTAATAGCTGTTAGATCTAAGTGCCTGAGTGTAGGAAGATGCAGCCATATAACTATCAGAAACTCTTTTCTGGAAGTTTCAAAGTCATCACATGCTTCTCTCTCCAAGCATGTGAGAACAGACAAGAAACTTGAAGGATAGCTGGATAATAAAATTAAGCTTAGTGATCATTTTCAGAACTTAAAAAGTAACACAAGTAGTGACACAAAACAGCCTAAGTACATCCTGGAAAAATACCACAAAATTTTGGTAAATGTTTATATTCACTCATATAAATTTGCAAGACAGTGTCTTGACTATAAACGAAGTAATCCCCAAGGCAGTACCTTCATCTTACATATTGTAATACTGCAGAGAAATAATTTGTAAAACGAAAAAATAACAAAACTTTTTTGATTTAGAAATATCTTCTACATGAAAAATTGCAAACCATGTCTATTTCCAATTTCTCTTCAGCTATGGCAGCTGGTAAAAGCAGGTAAATTATTTGCCAATATTTCTTAATACAGACAAAAATATTTCATTTACAGTGACAGAACCACCTCAAATGCAAATTCTTATGATGTTATTTTAAACATCCTTTTACCTACTAGATTTCAAGAATGATCATCAAGGCATTTTACACAGGGAGGGGAAAAGCTGCAACTTGTCAGGAGCCTAAGAAAACTGTGTATTGCATCCTCCAATTTTACAGTCTCAAAACACGTACAAAGTAGGACTGTAGGAAGGTACTGATAGAAATCAGACATATCAAATGAGACAGATCCTGTGTCATTTATACTAGAAAGTAAAATCACACTTCCAATCATACAGTTTCAAACAAACAATCGAATCTTACCTGCCCATGATCGAAACGCTGCCACTATTCCCATTTTACTAGCTAGGAATCGTGCTTCTCTGTCCTCTCTGCCGTTAAAACAACAAATATCACAATGCAGGTAATAATTACAAAACAAACAGTATTAGTATTAAAAGGTCGTTAACTCAGATGTGGGACAAAACTCAGAGTAAAATAAATATTTTATGTATGCATATATGTGTACATATGTATTTAAACAAGGTATATACACACAGAAAAGATTAGAATTTTTAATTATTGGTATTTTTCCAGGGGAGTTTTCATAGGAGGAGGATAACATGAAAAACACCTATAGAGAGTCAGATGAATCATTCTGCACCTCCACTGACACTAAATCTACAGCAGAGTTGTAAAGACCATATTCAGTTACCCACATCTAATCATCTAATCACATTTGATAATTAAAAAATCCTGAATAATTCAAGTTGGAAGCCATCTCAGGAGATCTCTTTCTAGTCCAAATTACTGCACCAGTTACCAGACTAGGCCAGATTATAGAAACACAGAATGGTTTGGGTTGAAAGGCACCTTTAAAGGTCATCTAGTTCAACCCCTCTGCAAGAACTCAACACATACAGTGTGTAGTACACACTCCTTTTACAGTGTCCAGAGCTTTAGGAGGCAAACAAGCTTCTGTAACTCAGCTTGGAATACCTGCAAAAAAACTCAAGGCTTTTACTCAGATGGGTACTAGAAGCTTTCAAGAATTCATTCAAGGCAGCAAGACCTCTCTGGACAACCTATTCTATACAAAACCACCCCCCTGCCCATTATATCAAGTTGAAATCTTTCTTGCTTCAATTTGTTTCTGCTGCTTCTTGTCCCCACCTTACACCAACATGAAGGGCCCTGGCTACATCATCCTGAACACATTTTCATAGGTAGCAAAACTGCTACTATTCAGCAGACTGTGTCCCTCAACTCCATCCTCTCTAGGCTAAACAAGCTCTTTTAAATGTTCAATGCTTAACAGTATTTTAGAAATAGACTCTGGCCTACTATATTCAACTTCTAGAAATTCAGTATATTTGGAAGGAAGTACAGCTTATTTCCAATGCTATGAACACAACTGATAGCACAAATAGCAGCACTAACACTTACTTGAGCTGTCCTTCTGCTGTGTCTGGATTATGCCTGTAGTGAAAATCTGTGTAAGGGGCTAAAATTCGCTAAACAAAAGAAAGACATGCATTATTTTCACATGAAAATACAGTTAAATCACTATTGCCCTTTCCTCAGTGTCTCTCCGAACTGTGGTATTATTCTTACTTTATAAATCTTAGGCTCTTAGCTTAAAACATCTTTCAGACACATTATCTTTTAACACAGAAGAAATCTGAGACAAAAGTGAAACATTTTATTGAGTAATAAATGTTTAATTTCTGTCACTAAACAAGTAGAACTGCACTCACCTCTAATTCTACATCTGCTCGCACATACTGCCGGGTCTTTGGATGATTAATGAGGTGCAAAACCGTAGTTATCAGAGCCTCATTTATTCGGCTTAGCTGACAGTCAATGACATTTTTCAAGATGGTACTTAAGCCACCCCGAAGAGCTACCACCTCAGGATTCTGAAGTGCTACATAAAGGAAAAGAAGTCATTTTGAATAGCAATCAAAGACAAAACATTTCATAGTATATGACAAACTTGTCATCAAGTATGGATATCTTATTTGTCCTGAACACTGCTGAGGCACATGTAAAGCTTTTAATGGAACTGGCTGACACTCACAATGAATTGTGGTTTTGGATTGATTTATTATAAACAAAAATACTGGTCCATTCAGTCTCCAGCATATGGCCATTCCCAACTTAACTCCCAACCAAGTTTCCATATAGTAGTTTCTAGATTTCCCCATAAAGAGTTTTCATGCTTCACTGAACTGACACATATAAAATATTTATACTAAAATAAGAGTAACATTTTGTTTATTTCTTAAAATCAGAAGTTTTATTCTTGAAAACAAATTGCTGAAGTTATTCCCCACTGACTGGTTTTGAAAAAACTTCAAAAATCAGCAGCCAAATAAAAGTTTAGGGAGTCAGTATAAACCACTGTCCTGATAACTACAGCACCTACCCCAAAAAATTTTAAAAAGGAAGATACTTTGTAGTTCTCTGAACTCTTCTAAATTTGTCAGCATCTTGTGCATGGAAATCTTCCTATTTCAAACCCATTAGTCTAAAAAAAACATGAACTGCAGTAGAGAAATGTTTTTAAGGCAAACTAAAAACTGTCAGATCTTGAAGGAAAGATGAAAACCTGAAACCTTTGCCTATGATACATAAGTAGATTTTCAGTCATTTTGGTTAATATCATGCTAATAACTAAAATCCATGAAACTTAAGAACACTTAACATCTAATTCCTTATTAAATAAATACTGTGAATGTCAGCCAC
Source organism: Sylvia atricapilla (assembly GCF_009819655.1). Lineage (NCBI taxonomy): Eukaryota > Metazoa > Chordata > Aves > Passeriformes > Sylviidae > Sylvia > Sylvia atricapilla. Next base: position 71,261,013 of record NC_089174.1, read on the forward strand.
ATCAAAACTGAACACTAATTAAGAAAAATTATCTTACCTAGTTCACAGATAATGGCTATACATGCTCGAACCATTCTGTCTCTTTCTTGAAGACCATCATTTCCAACTGCTATCAAAGAATTAGTAATAGAACTGGGGAACAATGAAGCATTCACAGTGATCATCTGCCAAAAAGAAAAAGCCCTCTGGTTTCTTCATATTTCTCTAAATACACTTATATATTCACCAGCTCTGTTTCCTACATACAGCTATCTTCCTACATACAGCTTGCTACTTGGTTGTATCTAGTGAATCTTCAAAACTATTTCTTCTGCACTTGAAATTTTTACCATTTCAGTGTTTTTGTCAACTAAGTTTACCATTCTCTTCTTGCTTCAGTTTTTTATTTTTATAATTTATCTCAATAAGGAAGAATTTAAAAGTATTTTTGCAGTAAGAATTAAGACTACCTTCATCATAGTTTTTTTTTCTCTAGAATATCTTTATTGACAAAGAACATTATCCAATGACACAGCGTTAACTACAAACTCATCTACTATTAAGGACGTTTTGCACCACGGAAAGGCTCAGCTGTCAGTTTGGAACAGCCAGAATTCACACCAGATTAAGGAGCAAGACGTATTAAAGGTAAAGAAAGCCACTCCTGAACAACCAACCAATACCACCAACTCTTCACTGCACTCAAGTCAGGCTTTGATTAATTCAAAAGGCTGAGCAACTGCTTGTTCACATTTTTTCCATTTGTGAAAATTAAATACACATATCCTTCCGAAATAAGAATATCGCTAAACAGATGGATTACTAAGGAGGAAGAAGGTTTTTGTCTGACTACCTGAAATGGGAACAGTGCAATGTTTTATAGTCCACTAAAGTGTGTCATCTTTTTTCTTCCAATAATAAATAAAAATTAGACATAAAAAATACTCAATATACATCAAACACCTAAAAATTTAAGAGTATCTTTTTAGTTTTCAGCAAAACCAGGTTTATCTTTGTAATTCTTCCAAAATCGTTTTGTCCTATATCCATTTTACATAATGTGTTATAGGTATTTGTGCAAAGACAACTAGTTTTTTACCTTTTATTTCAGAGATGTTAAAATGAGAGGGTATAAACTATGACGACCAAAATATTGGAAGTGTTTTAACAAATCTATCTTTAAATATGTGTTTTTGAGAAGCTTCTGGTTATACCTAATTTCAGTGCCAACAAAACAGGAAGCTTTAAGATAGGACTTTAAAGAAAAAACAAATTCTCTCCCGCCCACACAGTCTTTCACTTTTGCACAGGCAAGAAGAAACAAGAATAACAATAGAACAGGTGCACCAATCCATTCTAGAAACTGCAAGCTGTTTACTACTAATATTGACAGACTACTTCCTGTGAGGACACAAGCAGCCTGTGAGGACACAAGCCATTCTGCTTCACGGTCTTCTTTCTTTATAAGCCAGGACAAGAAAAGGTTTCTTGTAATACTCAATTTTAAACAAATCAGTAAAATAAACAAATTTTTGTATTTACTTTGTATCTGCTTTAGGTATTAAAATGCAGTTCTCAATACCAAGGTCAGGTAATGGAAAGCTACCTACAAGTATCTAAGATGAAATAAGTAATAAAGACTACAAATTTGGACTTCAAAGACTCCTTTAGAAAAGAGGAAGAAAGAAGATGGTTCACATTGCATCTAACCCTGACTTCTGCTTTAAAAAAAACCCACTTGGACTATTACATTTTAAAAAAAGTCTTACTGACTTCTATGAGATAGAAAAATGCTTCCTGAAACAACTTCATGCCATCCTTTTCAAGGCTGAAGATATTACTAAACTGTAAATCTTTTACCAGTAAATGTACAGGTGATTACAGTCAAAACAGGGAGTGAGCACTCAGCCTTCAAAAACCATTTGACATCAAGTTTTAAAAAAATCAGATTTTTTTAAAGTCTTCCCACACCATTTAAACCTAGTATTTTTAAAACAAAGTTTACGATTGTTAGGATTAATATTTTGAAGCTCTTCTCTATGAAAAGAAAGAAAAGAGAAGGTTTTTATTTTAATCTATGCAATTCTCAAAGACATCTTTTTACTACCAAAGATGAGGTTAAAGAGAAATCTTGAACATGAAAACAACAGTTCTGTGATACTGGAAAAATCGAGATCAGTTTCACAATAAATTATCTTCTAAACAATTTTGTTAGCTTTTCCACGTTTTTTTTGCCCTTCATTCTTCCCTTCTAGACCTTTAAATAATCTTTCAGGAATCCTCATATCAAATCACTAAATCTGAGACACTGAGGGGGATGAAGACAGAGGTGGAAAAAAGGCAAGAGCAGGGTAACGAAAAGACAGTGTGAAAATACAGAATGTGCTATTCAGGAAGTATTTCTTGTGAGAGAATTTCTTGAGTACATACTGCTCTGTGCCAATGCATGCTTAACTGCTGTAGCCTAGACAGCACATGAGAAAGCTGTTAACTTTAGTGGTAGCAGGCTGGGTGGCTTCTTGTTGGTCTGGCACTGTCTTTTAAGAAAACAGAATGTAAGTAAAAAACAGAAAGTAAGTAGCAAAAGATGCTAGAAAAGGCTTTCCATCAACACAGTTCACAGCATTAACGGACCAGAAGCGTGGCTGCACAGCCCAAGTATTTGATGCACAAACCTGGTGCATGCCAAAACCCTTGCATCACAATGGAGGAAAAAACCCACCAAGGATAAGTTGTATGATTTCTTTGATGTTTCTCTTTGACCATCACTTCTTCAGATCAAACTAATGAATTAATTTATCTTGCTGTCTCTTCTTTCATGCAAAACTGAAGTTTTTGCTCAATAGGAAATGCTCAAAAAGGCCCACAAATAAAGAAGACAAATTTCTGGCACAAATAAAACCAATTATGGATGTGTTTCCATCTTCCAATTTATATTAATCTGAGTCTACAGTGAAGCTCTTATGTCAAAATAGATTTGCAAAGAACTTTTATAAAGTGCAACTTCCTCAAGGATCTATTTCTTTATTTCTCTCTTCTTTTTTTCTGCCTGTTTGGGTTTGAAGGTAGCCATGTTTAATATTTAAAACTCTTCCTTGGCACAACTGTTATTCAAGTACATTTTATCTTCTGTAAGACAGAAAGCATATTTAGGTAGATTTAAAATACAAAGACAGATTTAACACAGACAGCGCTCCTGGGGAACCATTCTTCAATTACTTCAAACTTTACTCCACTCTTTAGTAGTTTTTATAAGAATATGAGAACAATAAAGAAAAGTGAAGCCTAGCAGGAAGGCAGGATATTATGTCTGCTGAATACATTTGGTACCTCTATACGCCAATTTCTCTAGGATGAACTTGAAAATCCGGCTATCATACTTCCAAATCTCACATCCATGGGTACACAGTACAGTAACCATCACAGACTAACCATATTCTATTGAGTATCTGAGACAAAATCCTACAGATAGCATCAACTGCCACAAACAAAGAAGTCTGTAGGTATTTCTTGAATGATTACTTCAGTGACGAATTGTCTCATTTCTCAGAGGGCAAAACTCTCCCAATCTCTGACTCACGGATGATTAAATAAACTATACAATGAAGTAGTAATTTCAATATTGAAACTTGAAGTTGTTTTTATGCTGTTGCATTCACTCTTTGGTAACTGTTTCCCAAACCTTGTCCAATAAGCAAGATTTTTCTAGTGCACTTGAGATTCTAAATGGTGAAAATATAAAATGAAAACAACTCTCTTCACTACATTTTTCTGCCTTTTAAATTATCAGCTATATTACATGATAAAGGTAAAGCAAGATATTAGAGACTGGGAAAAAACACTGCTGATGGAGACAACCAGGAGTCAGCACAATTGAGCGGCACAGCAGATACAACCATACATACAAGATTTTACCTTTCTGACTAATCGAAGTGCTTGTGTTCTTTCTACTTCATTACTCTGCTGTATGTCAATGCACCTAAAGTTAGTTAAAAAACACATTTTATTTATAACAACAGTAACTTTCACCTTAACTGTTAACAACTCATTAACTTTTATGCATATGAGTACAAAACAAAAAGAATTGACTTACAGTTTAAAAACTACACTTTTCAGCAAATATACTCATTATATTCTATCAGTTAGCTTTGGTTTATATTTTCCCAGCTATTGTCATTACAATTAAGTCAGTAGAATGTTCTCAAATATAAAATGGCAAAGCATAATGCTTCAACTATTATTTTCCAAGCCAGCTGCATTTGTAATTTGCAAATGAGACCACACCAACTACTTGTAATGTTTCACATGAACACACTTTGAGTGTCCTCAGATCAGAAAAGTCCTTTAGCTCTAAAAAAATTGAACAGCACACTAAAACTGTATGTGCATATTTGTAAACAGAAATTCACACACCTGTATCAGTATATTAAATAAAAAATTTCATTACAGGAAGCACTAGAAATGCTATTATTTACATCTATTTATCATGCTGTTTCTATTATCTCACTGTTGGTTTGCTCTCTGTCATTCTTTTGCTGTGTCATTGATTATATTTAGTCTACAAATTCTTGGACATCAATTATTTTTTAACTCTGACTTTGTACTGAGTCTCCACAGCACTGTAATAGTACAAAGAATCAAACAACCCTGATACAAAAACATGAGACATGAAAATTATTAATATTTCAACATTATTAATTTATAGTTAATGCCACTTATTCTTAAAATAAGAAATTCTTTGGATTACTTGTAATATATATTAGGACAGCATTTTATTTGGATTAGCTAGTGTGATGAAATAGTTTGTTGAAGAAATAAGTCTTTTATAAAACTGCTTACTAAGAACATAAGAGAATATAAATTCACTCCCGTTGCAGTTGTGAAAAAGCAAGTGATCTAGAATTTTACAATTTACAACAAGAAGAAAGAGAAAAAATACCTGGCTATCAAATAATCCACTTTCAACTTTAGCACCTTCTGGAGAATACTGGAGTCTCGAATAAGATAGCGGAGGGCTCGCAATCCTGCTGCTCGCACCTCTTTTGCTTCATTTAGTAAGGCTAACCTTAGACTAGAATGAAGAAAACAAGAGGGATAAACAACCATTAAGCAGAAGGTACACTTCACCATTTGACATGCAACTACTATTCACCCATTTAAGACAAAACAATATTATTTTTAAAAAGAAATGTTCTGAACTCATTTTCTGAGGTCTTCTCATGTGCAATCCTGAAGGCAAGCCCTCACCTGGTCAGCAGACACAGACAATACAGTAATCTTAAAAAGCCACAAATTTATTTCTCCACCAAATAACAGCTTGTACATCCATGAAATGACATAGAACCAAAACCTGTATACAACTTGTTATTTGACAAAACAGCTGAGCACAATATTAGTCCAAGAAAATTAAGAGGTAGAATAAGGTAAGTAAGAAGAAGAGATATGGCAGAACTCCAGAAAGGGAGTTAGAAATCATGAAGTAGTACACCGCCCTTTTGAAGGCCCTCAAGAGATTTGTCCCCTCTTCCGCAACAACATGCAGGGTGGGGTGAAATCCTTAACCTCCCAATAACATTTTCTAGTAGGATTTTTCACTGTACATCTAAGAATGTAAATACTTCAGCCAGTGAGACTGAATTTCTACTTCTACAAAGGGCTTATTTTTAAAAAAATACATAAAATAAGCCCTTTTTATTTCCTTATCCTAGGGTTGTCATACATGGTAATCAGCTACTTCAAGGCAAAACATTTTTATAATCTCTTGGTGTATACCCATCTTGGGTAAGTCACTGTAACAGGAACCTATTCTCAGGTGGTACCTAGACAAAGTAGAAAGACTGCCACATCATTTGCAATAAAGACGAACTGATTATTACTTTCAGTACCAAGTAGGGAATTGTTTCAAGACCATCCTTCCTGTAATATGAATATGCTCAGTTCAGGACACAGCTGATTTCTGGACTTCCAAGACTGGACTGCTGACTCATGCCCAGCCTCTCATCTGGCAGCACCTCCAAGTCCTTCTCAACAGGGCTGCTCTCAATCAGCTCAAGCCCCACAGCCTGCATTGATACTGGCTGTATTCTTGATACCAAGGACCTTTGAGTCCAACTCCTGCACAGGACAATCCCAAGGGTCACACCATGTGCCTGAGAATGTTGGCCAACCTCACGAACTCTGCCAAGCCTGGGGCTGTGACCACTGCCCTGAGGAGCTGCTGGACCACTACCCAACCAACCTCTGGGTAAACAGTCTTTTCCTGATATCTAACATAAACCTCCCCTGACACCTTCAAGCCAGTCCCTGGGGCACTGTCACTGATCAATGGAAAGACGAGATCAGTGCTTGCCCCTCCTCCTCCCCTCACAAGGAAGCTGCAGACCACCAAAGAACTGGCACAATTGAAACCACTACAAAGGACAAGACTATCATGAGATCCAACATCCAAAACCAATAGCTACCAAAAAGAGATGTACCACTGTCTTTAAGTACAGTTAGTACTTAACCATACAGCTAGTCAAATGATAAAGACATTAGTTTTAGGAAAGAAAACAATTACATAAGGTTTCCCAATATTTTGCTCAGAGAGCAATTAGCTTTCCTAAGCTTTTTTCCTTAACTGAGATCTAAATTGAAAACACAGAAATGCATTAAATATTAGATCTTATTTGCTTTTGTTACTAGTGCTGGTCCTCAGAAATATTTACAAATTTTCATACGGAAATAAGCATGTAGTTATATTTGACAGTCAGAAATGGCCACAAAATAGACAGAAATTCCACTTAAAAGTATATAAACAGGGCATGTCTGTAGCAGGAAAAGCAGAGCTACATGGACATAGACATATCAATACAACATAAAATATTGATCTTTAAATCCTGATTCTGTATTAAGAGCACACTTTGTATTTTGCAGATGTACATTTTTATTAGAAGTTACTTCTCCAAGTACTGAAATATTCAGACACACTTTTACATCTTTGAGGAATGTAATAAAGAAATCTACACTTCTAACTTGGAGGGTTTGTCTCTGCTCAAAAGTGAATACTGTATTTCTGATTTTACCCATTAAAATATTTCAGGTTATATACTTGCATTATGAAATTTTAAACATATTATAAATAAAAAATACTAGTTCAAAAGTACAAATGAAGTTCATTTAATTGCACCAAAACAACTGAAGTTCCCTAGGCTTGCTCTAGCATGCTTCTCCACTTACCATATTATGATGCTGTCATAGGTAAAACCTAACTTTTCTTCAGCATGGCCAGTATTACAAAGAAGCTGAAAATAAAAGAAAATAGCTATTATTTATAGCTCCCCAAAAACAACCATGAAAAACTGTTGATTTTGGGAAATGCTTTCAAAAAAATCTGAGTAATTTGCTTTGTAGCAAGGGAGAGGCTACCAGCTTCAGACTTCCCTGAGAATTTCTGCCATCTGTATGGTGTTCTTACACACATTAGATATGGAGACTCACCTGTGGATTTTCATACCAGAAAAAGGTGGCACAGTTGTGTAAGCTGTGTACTGGGATTGCTAGCTGGCAACTGGTAATTTCAGCAGAGAGCAAAAAAGACCAAAGTCAAAGCAAATCTGCAGGGAACTCAGGTAAGAGCTCTAAAACAAAGACTGATGATGATGGTCTATGTCATATTTTGTCACAGTAGCACAGAAACACAAAAAAATCAGAAGGCATTACTAAGTGTCCCGTAACTGACATTTGGTCTTGGCCTGCCATCCTTTCTACAGAATTTGTACCTCTGAAAAATGAGAGCAAAGGTTGAATTTATGCACACAAAAACACAACTATAAACTGTCACAAACTGGACGCTTCAACCATATCTTGTCATTGTGACCAGAAAAGATTTAAAAGCACAGTTTTAAAGCCCAAAATCATGCTTAAAAGGAGCAACCTAAGTTGCCAATGTTTCAGCCTCTTGAGAAAACAATCTCTTCCGTAAGAAGCTGATGCTGTTCTTCTTTTCAAGAGCAGCAAAGAAATTCCTAGTAATCTCACTTACTACTCCTGGCTAAAATTATAAAGTATTATCATGTTGAAATCCCAAAGCACTTTTCTAAGCACTTCCAAAAATTGAAGTGACTAATACTGATTGCAGTAACTTTGCACTTTGTCCTCTGTTTTCAAAATAGGCACGTGTTCTGTTCTAAGTCAGTGCCTGTATTAAGTTTCTCCTCAGTGAGGAATTCAGGAAGTATTTGTGCTAACCAGCCATTACCTCTGCTCTGAAAATATCGTAATACATCAAACCCTGTAACACATTCTCTATGTGTATTTACTGCTAATAATATGAAATTTATAATAAACAACATCAACAGCCAAATCAAGGCTACTGTAAGTTAAAATATTTAGTGTGTTCCATGCTTCAGTTCTACTGTTCACTTTCATCTGAAAAAATGGCATATTGCACAGAAACTCTGTTTCTAAGTAAAACCATTTTATTAGCAACATCATTAAAATTCAAACAGTACTTAGATTTATGCTCAACAAGTAGAAATTCATTCGGTGATCACATTATGTCTTATGAAATTGTCTTTCAATCAAAAGAACTAGTGATAATACTGAAATTTAAGACTACTAATGAGAGAGGCCTCGATCAGCTCCACATTTGGGTTCAAATAATTGAAGTTAATTGAAGCATTTTGTATTTTGCATTTTTCTTAGCCAAAGACTATTTTATAAAACATAAGGAAAGTTTTTACATAACCTTTTTTTACCATCATTCAAAAAGTGATAATAAAACTAGACAATTGATGCACTAACTGGTAATCACAGTATGTCACTTCCTAACATCAATCTATTTTTATGCGATGTTGTTGGACTGCGTAAGGCTACCACTGCTGCTTTAGCATTTCTATTGACATCTTATGAACTGTAAAAATTGGAAGGCAGAGTGTAAGCAAAACAGTGTGAGAAGATAGTGAGTAAAAACAGTTCATTGTTCAGCTGCAGACAGTTACATCAATAGTTGTTTAGGCTAATCATCTATACATCTAAACTTCTCCACAGCATTCCACTCTAGACATAAACGAGAAATCCTAACCTAACATAAAAGACTGTCCTCAACAGTCTGTTTTTCTTACTTTAGAAATAAACATAGAATTGTAATTCTGATGTAGGAAAACCCCATTTTTCTGAAAGCTGCTATAGTGTGCACTAGTGCATTAATGAAACTAGTCTCTTATTACACACTTACCACTGGTTTGGATCTTGAGCAGTCCTGAGGTTAGACTGAAACATTTTTCGTGTTCCAGGAACCCACCTAACTTGCAGCACTGCTAAAAACCATTTAGCTCACTGGACCAATTCTAGTCTGGCTTTCACTCTCACCAAATAGATACAGTGATTATAAGCTCCTCAACACCAACTGTCTGCACACCTATATATCCCACTGCACACATCTTCACCAATGCAGCAAAGAACTTGACCTTATCTTGAAATTCAAACACAGTCATGTAACCTGACAAGTTAAAACTTTCATCAAGTTTAAGTGCTGTTGAGATATAAATTTCAAATTTGACAGTAATAATTATAGAAGAGTTTGATGGTGTCTCTGCGTACATCTGAAATACTTCTCCCACAGAAAAAAAACCAGCTATAGTTTATTCTCCCTCTAATGGGACACTAGTACTTATGAACTCGCTTTCTTTGTAATTTATGTATGTTCCATAAATTTATGTATGTTCCATAGAAAAGGGCCTAAAAAGATGGACAGCAAGATCAGAATTCAAAAATGTCTCAGGGACTTGAAAGGAGTGCCCAAACCTAACAAGAAGATTCAACTAAATAATAGGAACAGCATATCATATCCTTCAGGATACCACACATTAACAGACATATAAGAAATGGAAATAGTCAGCAGAGAAAGAGAATGTCCAGAAATTAACATTCAGAATGTTAACTTAAAAAACCCACCAAATTTTATCTCTGGAAATACTAATGGGACTGCATTATATTTGAGATTCAAAGACTTTTTTTCCATTTCACAGGTTGCTCTCTGTAAGAACACCATTTTGTATGTTACATTTTAAAAGCAAAGTGGAAAAAGTGCAGCAGAAAAATGTACATAGAAAATCAGTGGATACCCATGAAGGCTGAGCCATTAGGTTTATTTTATCTAGGGGGAAAAAAAACAACTGGCTGGTAAGGCTGGATTTGTCTAAGTTTGAAAGAGGGAAAAAATATGGAAGCTGCTATAAAGAACAAACTGTTCAGCTGGTTCCAATTCCTTGGGTATTTGCTATGTTATAAATGTCTGTCCTTAAATAGATTATACTAAAAAATGTTACTGTTTTCTTCTCATTTCATCTTCAAACAACATTAAGGAGATCAATGATTCTGGCCCAAATGCAGTAGTATTTGTAGATGGCTGAATTCCTGACAAAGTCAAGTAACTGTCATATGTGTGACTGTAAAATTTAAAAATTAACATACATACCACAATAGTATAACTCTGCAGGTAAGTAGTACCAGAATACCAAAATCTATTTTTGGCTATACATTGACAATGAAATTTTGGCTATACATTGCACATTAAAATGGCAGTGGATTATTATATAATACCTGCAATTATGAATTTATTTCTCTTTTTATACTACTTATATTTTCCATATATAGATCCTACCTACAAAATTTTAAAGGTACACAATAAATTTTATATATTTTTATACAGGTACACACAAAACCAAACAGACCATACTTTCTGAGTTGAAAAACTGCAAATGAGTCCATTTCAAAATTAAAATTCTGTGATCAAATATAAAGTGACTGGGCATAGCAAAGACTCTCTGAGGGTAAGATTAAATATTAGGACAAAATGCTACGTACATTAGGCCAGACAGTGACTAACTTACAGTGAAGGGTTTTTTCATGTTTACTGTCAGCTATGAGTTTTTCATACTACTCAGATGAGTCACAGCAATATGAGTAACATATCAACATGTCTTGGAAACAGTAGCTCAGAACAACAAAACCATAGGAGGTCAACAGCATGCACAAGTGGAATGCACATTTGAGACCATTCAAATTTATACTTAGCAAAATAGCCACAGCAATTACTAGATAAAAATATTATATTATTCTGTGCATTCAGGATGTAATTATTGCATTATAACTTTGGAAATACAGCTTGAGCCACCACTGGTAACATTTAAGCAAAGACTACTTTGCAGATCCTAGTCTTAAGAGAATCTCCTACTGAAACTGTGGACTCTGGATTTAGACACATTTGTTACACAGCTGAATGGCTCTAAGTGTATGTTCTGTTCCTATCTGCTACATCATTCTGAGATTTCAGGTTTTGCCAGTGGTTTCTCTACTTGCATGAATGTTACAGTCAGGCAGTACATTCAGTCTAACATATCTGGGTTTTGCAAAACACACTCTAAAATGACAGACTATGAATCAGAGACACAGGAAAGCCTCTATGGCCATATCCAAGCCACTCAATGTATGTTGTCCTAGTGAAAGTCATGCAGCAGCAGCATGGTAAAAAGCTAAGAGATATATAGAGCAGCACAGTCGCGCTTAAATAATGTCAATTCGTTTCAAACAGACTGAAAACATAATTTTCCATATCACTATATGACTGAACATGTTCCATTGCCAAGTTCATATCTAAAATTTATTGCTTGATTTTGTCTTTTAAGAAGTACCTTTCTCTTTGAAAGAAAGTAAGAAATTCCTACAATATCTGTGGATTTTTTTCAGCTTGTTATTAAAATACCCTATTAGTTTTACAAAGGAATGAACGACCTCTCAGAAGTTCCCAGTGAGATAAACCTCCTATAACAGAGGATTATAAATAAGTACTTCAAATCACCAAGATATTTTCATCCAGGTAAATGCAATTGTACAGTTTCTTCCAGTTTTCAGTGATTTATCACTTACAACTTTGCACGGGGATGGGGAAAACCCAAAAGATGTAACTGTGATGGTACTAATCAGCAGAAGCTGGGAAAATCTAAAGTGCTTGCCTTATGTAGGTAGCCATATAAATTAAGGATGGGTAATCCTACTTGACTTACTGGAGCTAAATCCATATATCAAACGTGTGAACTGCTTGTGACAGTGCAAGTGGCACTGACCATTTACCGGAGGTCAAATCCTTGAACAGTTTTCAGGTCAGAATATCAGTTAGCTTAAATAGGGTGGCTTGAAAGTAATATAGATTGAGGCAGTATTTCATAAAAGTTTTTGCCCACAAAACTGCAGCTTCATTTACTAGGTTATGAGAAGCACAGGAGGAGTGTGCTCTCATTCAAAGCAGATAAAATTTCTAAGTCTGATGCTGCTGCAGTTCAGAACTAAGCATACCTTTATGTGCATCACCAGACTGGGAGTGCTAATTTTCTGGAACAGAAAACTTCGACCATCTGTTGAGTAAGAACAACTTATGTTCTGCAGATAAAGGGCAAAAAACTCAGACACTAATGACTTGCTAATAGGTAGTACTAGCAAAAATTTGATAAATGAAATGCAAGTTTTTGTAGAATATCATGTATAAAGCATACTTTGCACAGTAGCAGTGGGTTCTTTGGAAACCTGAATGCGACTACTTTACATTTCTCTTTAAGGGAAGCAGCAATTAAACAGGAGTTACAGCACCTAAGCACACAAGTATAAAGTATCATATAAAGTATCTACTGTCTCATTCCTGCAGATGAACTAGTAACTCATGTTGACTTCTGATCACGATTATTAAAAGAACCCCAAAAAACCCTTGAAGAATTTAACTACTACTTAAAGCCCAGGAGCCTAGTTCAGTACTAGTTCAGTAATTCATAAAAGGATGACTATGTTCCTGCTCCTTAAAAAATGGAGGCGAGTGGAACAGGTATCGCCTTAAAAATCCAGTCCAGTAAAGAAACCCAGACATAACAAGTAAAGAAACCCCGAAGTAACACACCTCAGATATCCTGAAAATAATACAAAATTTGGTGTCTATCATGACCCTTACTGGGAAACTCCATATTTGGAGTAAATAACATTACTTGTTTCCATGTGATACAAACATTTTGCTTTCCCTGACTGAAGAACTAAAACAGTAAGATTCACAGTCTTTGAAGGAAAAATGCAAAGTAGTTGGAAGCAACTGCTTAGACTAGTTCAGATATTTTCTTTAAAGCATAATAATATTTCTAGCAAGAGAATAATAGATTTTCCGTATTTTTCTATCTGAAATAGAAATTTTCAAAGGTCCTTTCCCTGTCCATAGTACAAATATCCCAGACAACAAGTAGCCCTTCAAAAATGGAACAAAACTGCAACAATTTATAAATAAATCAAGTTCAGATTCACTGTGATTCCAAGACAGGATACAAACACTCTCAGCCCTTAGCATATCAATCTTACTCACACTCCTGTCTCGCAAAGGAGGAACTGAGACTATACCAACTCATGGTAGAAGAACAGTGTGCTAAAAGGAAATAAAACCATCTCGCCAAGCTCCAGGCTTTCACTTTTAACCGCTGGAATGAAAAACACAGAATTGTTCCAACCACAATGCAGACAATACAGTACTACTTGCAACTTTTATTCTATTCTCATAACTACATTTACAGTACAAACAAAAATAGGAACTGTTTTTAAAACAAATGCACTAAGTTATACACTTACAAAGTACATATTCCAGGGGATGAATATAAGAACAAGTGTTCAAAATTAAATTGAATAGTATGGTTCCCTAATGCAGGGTGATTCTGATTTAGAATCAAAATCAAGTTATGAAATACAGTCTCCATCTTCAAACATCATATTTAATTTCCTTAAGTTGCTTTTCGCAAACTCATAATTTCCTGCCAGTCTTAAGTCCAATTTTTGAAAATTGTACTTCCATTTCTGTAAGTATTTTCCATTTTCAATACTGGGTTTAACAAAACCCCCAAATATTCTTCAAATATTCGACTATAGAATTATGCAATATCTCAAAAATAGTTCATCTTTAAATTTCAACATGCATATTTATTCATTTAACACAGTTATGGATGCTTAAGATCTGATTTTCAATAGCAAATTGAACCTGTTTTAAGATCTGTAGTTTCAAATATTGACTTTTCACCACAAATCATGCATCTACAAACCTAACTCAGCTCTTTAATTTTAAGACAACTAGAGAATTTGGAAGCATTCACATTTCAAAAATTCCTGATTATCACAAAAAGGAAACCTAGCTATACGTCGGACTTTTCTAGCAGTATAAACAGCTTTCCTGCAACACGTTTATGAATTCTAGTGAAAACAGCAGCATTTTGTCAACAGCTGATGTCTCAAAGACACAAGGCAATAGGCCAATGAAGATTTTTCAGTGTGAAATTCCGTTCTTTAGTGAATGCTATGCACCTACAGGTGTTCCGAACCAACCTAGAAAATTGAGCACTTACAGGTTTGCTATTAATGCATTAAAAGTTGAATTCATTTGTTACTGTAATTTTGTTCTCAGTACACACCCTCCTGTTTAGTCAATCTTACACATCACCACTGAAGTGGTTAATCTCACAAGGAGTGCCTTTAGCAGCCAAGGTGCGTACTTCAAAGGTTATCATGCATGTTTGTCCTTCTCATATCAGCTGGTTCCCCACACCTTCCCTTGAGTATTCACTCTTTCACTTAAGATTGGCTCAAAAATGTCAACTGAACTCCTGGCAATCTTACTCAATTTTTTGTAACAAACTTATTTGCAACCATAATTTAAACCTTACTTTATCCTCCACATTCTCCCATGTGTTATTTCTTGGCTGCTGCTGGTTGCAGGATCCATCCTCAGCCATGGGAACTCAGTTTTCATTTTCGGGTGTGTTGCCCTATCTCTATCAGAAAGGTGTAAAACACACCACGTCCCTATATCAGTCCATCAGTTTGGCTAAGGCTCACACTGAAGCTTCAGCGTGTCCGCCCTCACTGACTGCAATGCATGTTTCCCTCACACTGACAAATGGAACACTGGTCAAAGCAAAACCACTCACCATCCTATGATGAACAGGTTTTCCCTAATTCCCTGACCACTTCCCATTAGTTGTCTCAGCTTCTCTCCACAGGTTTCTCTTTTAGCGAAAAAATGGTACTTGCTGTCCTTCTGAACATCTTTCAGGGTTTGCTTCTTCAGCTTAACACCCTCAAACTGCAGTAAGTTTTCAATTCTTGCCTCATCAGCTCACAATGACAGCTTCCAATGTATCTGTTGTATTTTCAGTGTGTACCTGTCACATGTCCACAATTTGGAAGACTAAAATGATCATTAGAGACATATTCCAGAAATGGACCCTTTAAAACTGCAGTGAAAGTTGCAGTTCCTATTCTATTTGTGTCCAAAACATTGCACATAATGTGCATTGATACAGTCCTCTCCATTCATCATAGTCCATCAGTTTACATTCAGAAAGTCTGGCATTTTACATTTTTTATTTCAATTCTGAACAGCAGGAACCAATTCTTTAGCTCTAGTTATGCAACTTAACCAATTAATTGGGAGGTATTTCCATCTTCTAAGCACTAAAATACTACAAAAATTCAGCCAGCAGGACAGGTATGCAATCAGCATAACTCTGCATTCGCATATTTGCTTGTCCTTATTTGATACCTTCCTTTCCCACAGTATGTAGGCTTTGAGTACTGTTCTGTGATATTAAGCAATTTTATCAACATCCCAGCCAATGTCTGAGTAAAAACAAAGCATTTTACCTGTACAATCACTTGTTCTACGACACTATTTGAGCTCTTACCTTAGTAAAATTATTCAAGTGACCTAGTTTTCTCATATTTGACACGCCTTGTAATTTGGCCACATTTTGGAGAATTTCTCTCATATTATCACAAGGGTCTGCAAAAAAAAAAAAAAAGAGGGTATTAGCAGATAACAGTAAAAGAAAAATAAAAAAGAAGAAAAATCTAAATATGCATTCAACATGGAGTTTCACAAATATAACACACACCCTCCTGGTCGCAGTTAGGGATGTAGAGTACTTTTGCTCCAAGAAGCATCAATCTGCTTTATGTTAGAGACCAAATCCAGGCATACCTCAGCTCTGCATAATAAATGGCAAAGGCCATGAAAGAGATATTCCTACTTTAAAGCAGATTTTCATCACTATTTAGATTTGCAGTAGACAAAGAAATCCATTTAGTGTCTGAAATGCCAATCCCTACATCTTTTAAGTGAACAACTTTACCTTTAATTCCCCTGTAATTTAAAGACAATGTAAGCTGAAAAACATAAGTTAAAATATAACATGTTACTGGCACACCACATTATTTCTTTTTTTTTTCCTCCAGACAAAGGGTTGGTGGGATTTTGGAAAGATGAGACCTCTCTTCTGCTCTCCACATAAACTGCTTTCCACAATGATTCTTTAAATCATTGCAGCTAGGCCTTTCCAGAGAAATAGGAAGTGAACTACAAGGTAAACAAAAGGCTTAAGAATGTCCTATTTCTTCTTAAAGGTCCATCATCCCAACAAAAGCAGACAAAAAAAGACCACCACCCACAAACCACTATTCACTCACCAACTGATGACCCTGCATTCTGCCACAAAAGAGTAAATGAGTACCATGACCAGAAGAGACACTCTTGTCCCACTTTTGGAATTAAGGCAGAGGAATTGAGGCAGAGTGGAACAAACAGCAAGCACAGAGTGGGGCTGGGCCCAGGGAGCTGCACAGGAAGACACTGTAGTAAGTTCTGTACCTGGTGGTACTGTGGCAGGGCAGTTTTTAAAGGGATGTATTTGATATAGGATTCTCATGGAGGTTTAGATTAGACACTGAAGGTAGGTATCAGCAGTTGAGATAAATGAAAAACCAAGGCTATCCTGAAGACATAAACTATTAAAAGTAATACATTACCAAAAAGAAGAAATAACTGCACTACATAAAATGAAGTCTTTAGAACAAGACTAAACACCAGACATCTAAAAAGCAGCTAAGAGAGCTTTTGTGTGTGGTGTCCCACACTAACTTGAGTAAAAAAAAATTGCCTCCTACTGCAGAACGGAACACTTACAGCTGAGTCTGTGGTATATACAGTTTTTCACCTTCCTGTTCTTTGTAAAAGTGTGTTTGTGCATTTTTCATTACACAAAGGAAATCAAGCACTGGAGACTTAAATCATCATCTTCACTACCTCTCTACAAACTATGCTTTTACATCACTCCCTGTACTTTAAAAACTTAAATGTAAAAAACAAACATAAGTAGCAATCTTGCTAGGATATATCCAGAATGTATTTGGATAGACAAGACCTGTATTTGCACCATCATCAGGAATCAAGACATTATTTAAAATGATGACACTTACAGGTAGGCAACCCAATTAAGGTGTACAAACCTGTTAATCCACTACAGTCAATGAAGATTTTGTCTATCAGGCAATGAAATCAAATGCCATCAGCTTGATTAGCTCCTAGATGCCTATTCAAGTGTAAGAAATCGATTGTATTGACTATGGTGTTTACAATAAACTTCAACACATGTAGAGATATGCTGTTTTCACACCATATAGTTCTGGCAATTTTAAAAGAAAGGATCAGTGAGATTTTGGGAAGACAAGGTAAGTTCTTAAACGTGGGCATCAATTTCTACTAGCACCAGCTTGCTGGGAAAGATCCTTTTTCACAAATCTACTCACAGCACACACAAAGTCAACCATCAGACAAACAAGTATTGACACAGCTATCTAGCACTGCTGTACAGTATGCACAGGAAAACCAGAGATCTAATAACTTTGAATTAAAATTGGAATATGTGCATGGGCCATTTTGCATCCCTAGGAAAAAAAAAAAAAAGAAATCTTTGGTATGAATATGTAAATTAAAGACAGTGAGAATTTTACTGGATCTATACAAGGTTTAGGATTCCTGCTTTTCCAGGGCTTAACTCAGTTTTAGAGTTCGCAATAGCACAAGCATAAAATAATGAGATAGTTTGGACTGGGAAGGACCTTAAAAATCACCTAGTCCAAATCCCCTCACCATGGGCAGGGAATCTTTCATTAAACCAGATTGCTCAGTGCCTCATCTAACCTGGCCTACAACACTTTCAGGGATGGGGCACACCACAAGCAAGTAGTTCAGATTAGCTATGGCACTACAAATAGTTTGCGTCATATAGCCCCTTAATTTTAAGACAACGCAACAGGAGAGGAGGATAACTTCTTCATAATCTGGTTTCATTGAAAATGCAGTTTGGTTCTGCTTTGGGCAGCCTCAGGTAATGTGTGGGAATTTCCCACTCACACTTTTGGACCTGTTATGCCACAAGAAAGCTCCCAGGTGAGCCGTTTTAGAGCAATATAACTTCCAAAAATGACTGAAAGTATGTTTTGACAGTGTAGATGGCTACATATTCACAATAAACACCTACCAAAACTAAGCTCGCCGTGTGGACAGGAAAGAACATGGGACTAGCCCAGAAAACCTCTCTGTGCAATGGCAATGGACATTCTTATTCGGCTATCTCATAAAGCTGGCATTAACTCAGAAGTGCCCAAGTTTTCCTGTGGAAAAAGGCAGCCAGTTTGGATATGAAGAGATAAAGACACAATGACACACCAGTTTCCCATTTAACAATTCTGTAGCATAATTATTATCTGTAAAATAAGGCCACCTAAATAAACGTACACTAAAACCATTTTCCTCTATTTTTGCATGAAAAACTGCAGGTTCAGCAACCTTTTCCTCACTGTGTCCTCTTTCAGTTGAGGAAAACTCATTTTTAGAGACTGAAAATTTTGAGAAAAGATATGTTCGTGGTGCTTAGCAGGGCTAAGTCAGGTATTTCTCAGAAGCTTTATTAGCAGGTAAGTAATTAAAAGCAAACTGGGGACTCCATAGCAAAGCTACTAAACTGTGAGAAAACTCTGAACGTGACAGCCATCTCCACTACTGAACTGATAATAAAACAAGAGGAGCTGGAAGCCATGGTACTACAGCAAAGCTAAGATGTAGTCACCATCACAGAAACACGGTGGGACAACTCACATAGCTGGAGCACTGCACTGGATGGCTACAGGCTCTTCAGAAGAGACAAGAGATAGAAGTGGAGGGGTGGCCTTTCATATTAAGGAAGCTTTTGATGCCATAGGTATTGAAGCTAATGATGATGGAGTTGAATTCCTATGGGTAAGAATTAAGGGGAAGGCCACAAGGCTGAAATCCTCCTGGAAGTCTGTTATCATCCACCCAATCAGGAAGAAGAGGTGGACAACTTATTCTAGAAGCAGTTAGAGAATGTTTCAGGATCACCAGCCCTTGTTCTTGCAGGTGACTTCAACCCACCAGGCATCAGCTGGGAACTTAATAAGCAGAAAACAGGCAGTCCAGGAAGTTTCTAGAGTGTGTGGAGGATAACTTTTTGTCATAGCTGGTGAGTGAGGCCACCAGGAGAGGGATGATGTTAGACCTGTTTGCAAACAGAGATGGGCTGCTGGGAGATGTGATGGTTGGAGGCTGCTTGAGGAACAGTGACTATGAAATTGCAGAATTCTCGATATTTGGTGAAATCGGGAGGAACGTCAATGAGACTTTTACGTTAGACCTCTGGAGGCAGACTTTGACTATTTAGGAGATTTATTCAGACAGTTCCTTGGGAAGCAGCCCTTAAAAACAAAGGAGTCCAGGAAAGGTGGGCTTGCTTCAAAACAGAGATCCTGAGGGCACAGGAACAGACTGTCCCTTTGTGCCAAAAGATGAGTTGATGAGGCAAACGTCTGGCCTGGATGGGCAAGGAGGCTTTGAATGAACTTAGGAATAAAAGGAAGACATATCATCTTTGGAAGGAGGGTCAGGTTTCTCAGGAAGTATTTAAGGGGCTTGCTAGGGCATGTAGGAAGAAAATGGGGAGGGAGGCCATGTACAGAGGCCAAAGCTCAACTCAAACTTAATTTGGCAACTTTGTAAAGGATAATAAAAAAATGTTTTTACAAATATATTAATGGTAAAAAGAAGGGAAAGAGCAACCTTCGTTCTCTATTGGTGTCCCTCAGTGGTCTGTGCTGGGACCAACTCTGTTCAATATTTTTACTGACAACATGAATGAGGGTATTGAGTCATTCATGAGTAAATTTGCAGATGACATTAAGCTGGAAGCGTGTGTCAATCTGTTGGAAGGTAGGAGGGCTCTGTAGAGAGACCTGTAGAGAACCTTAAGCGGGATGAATGGGTGGAATCCACTAAGACAACGCTTAGTAAGTCCAAGTGCTGAGTACTGCATTTTGGTTACAATTCCCTGCAATGTTACAGGCTGGGGATGGTGTGGCTGGACATTGCCCAGAAGGGGATCTGGAGGTGCTGGTGACAGCCGACTGAACATGAGCCAGGCTGTGCCCGGGTGGCCAAGAAGGCCAGTGGCATCCCGGCCTGGATCAGAAATGGTGTGACCAGCAGGAGCAGG
This sequence comes from Sylvia atricapilla, assembly GCF_009819655.1. Lineage (NCBI taxonomy): Eukaryota > Metazoa > Chordata > Aves > Passeriformes > Sylviidae > Sylvia > Sylvia atricapilla. The sequence goes on from NC_089174.1 coordinate 71,281,394, forward strand.
GAGGTCATTCTTCCCCTGTACTTGGCAGTGGTGAGGCCACACGTGGAGTGCTGTGTCCAGCTCTGGCACCTCAGTTTAGGAAGGACATTGGGACACTTGAGCATGTCCAGAGGAGGCAATAAGGCTGGTGAGGGGCTGGGAACAGAAACTCTGTCAGGAACGACTGAGGGAGCTGGGGCTGTTTAGCCTGGAGAAAAGGAGACTCAGTAGTGACCTTATCACTCTCTACAGCCTCCTGAAAGGCGGCTGTAGTCAGGTGGGGTCCGTCTCCTCACCAATCAACAACTGACAGAACAAGAGCACACAGTCTTAAGCTGCACCAAGGGAAACATAAGCTGGATATTAGGAAAAAGTATTTTACAGAGAGAGTGATAAAGTATTGGAATGGTTTCCCCACAGAGATGGTGGAGTCACCATTCCTGCATGTATATAAAAAGCCACACAGTGCCATGGGCTAGCTGAGGTGTTAGGGTCGGGCTGGACTCGATCTTGAAAGTCTTTTCTAACCCAGTGAGTCTGTGTGAAATCCTGTGTAAATACAGAGCAAGTTAGCTGTCTCACTCTTCAATTGTATCAAAACCAATACCGCTGCAGAAAAACAAGACAGTAAAGAAATAAAGACCCTCTCACAGTATATTAACTCAGAAGGAACTTAAATACCAGAACAGGTGAAGTCTTGTTTTGAACCTTCTCACAGAAAGTATCCTATAAAAATTTTAACAAAATAACTGTGACATACTAACTTCAAGGAAAGACCGGCTATCTTTTTCCCTCTTCTGCAAATGCATCATACATTACAAAGATGTAGAAAACTTATATTACTTAAGTGTTACTCATTTTTAGTATAAGTAAACCCAGTAAGGAAGGTAGGCAGGCCTAAGAAAACTTCACGTCAAAAGAATTTAAACAAACCAATATGACTTCATATCACCAACAAGTGGCGATTTGGTCATTTGCTGGTTTGTCCTTCATATTGAAATGGGCTTGGAAATAGACTAAATACATTCTGGATTCAAAAAACTAAGCCATGTGGCTTTCCTGTAATCACATATCACAGTCTATCTTCCTGTCATAAAATCTTACAAAGGCACTATAAAACACTGAGTAACACAGAAATAGCAAAAAGCATGGTGCAAAATCACAGACTGATCTTCCAAAGAAGTATCACAGACCTAACATTTCATTGTAAAGGTTAACAGTTTATCTTAGTGCTGACAAAGACTTTGTTGTTGTTGTTTGGTTTTCTGCTTGTTTGGGTTTGTTGGGGGTGGAGTTTTTTGTTTTGGGGGGTTGTGAGGAGAGAGGAAGGGGCTGTTTTTGGTGTTGCACAGGTTCACAGAATATTCTAAATTGGAAGGGACCCACAAGAATTGCTGATTAACTCTTCGGTAGAAGTATCATATAGTGATTGAACTCAAAACCCTGGTGTTATTAGCACCATGCTCTAGCCCATTAAGCTAACTGGTATTGTATGTGTTGTTTTAAGGACCCCAGCCCATATCACTTCTGCAGAGATTTCTTAGCTCTTACTCTTTAGCTTCTCAGAAATTCCTGTTCTGTGACTAAAAAAATCAAGAAGAGAAGCTACTTATTATTTTAAGGCCCCCTCAGGCCCCCCTGCCTGACTCACTTCATTTATTACTGATATGCTCACTCTTATTGGGAGAAATATCTTCACCAAAAGGACTGTCAAGCACTGAAACAAGCTGCCCAGGGAAGTAGTTGAGTCACCACTCCTGAGGTAGTTAAAAGATGCACAGACATGGCACTTAGGGACACAGTTTAGTGATGAACTTGGCAATGTCAGGTTTAGAGTTGAACTGGATGACTAAGGGTCTATTCCAACCAAAACAATTCTGTAGTCTCCAGCTGGCCACAGCAACAACCAAATATCTTCACAATCTTCCCCATGGTGCTTCTGAGGGTGTGCAAAATGACTAAACCAATCTTACAGCTTTCTTCTGACAAGAGATGCACAACCCCTTCCCTTACTTTCCTTCCCTCTCCTGTCCCACTCTTATTCTTTACATTACTTCAGTACCCATCTTCAAATTCACAATAAAATTATCCTGCCAAGTATCTCAACAGAATCCTTTTGTTGTTCTGACTATGCCAGTTCTCTACTGAGTTACTGACTCAAACTGAGTACTCAATTCTTACAAAACACACTCAGAAGTACCTGCGCCACTGAGCCATTCACAGGTAGAATGGTGGAAGCAAAACATACCGGTTCCACGTAACACCCGGTAGAAAAAAGAAACTTTTTTTTTTTTTTTAAACCTGGACTTTAACTGGCAAGTTTTCCTAATTATTATAACCAAAGTCACTTCGCTCAAATGTCATTAAGAAATTTGTTGATACAAATAAAAATTGCAAGTCAGCCCATTTGTGTCCTGCAGCAACAGCTTAGTTTACTCATGATTATTCTCATTTTCTGTCTGCTCTTTGTTGGACAGCAAAGCTTTGAAGTAGCAGTAGTTGTTCTGTTTACTTCTGTTACACTAAGCACAGTTTCTCACCCACAATTCTTTGCACTAACACCCTGTACTTAAAATTATAATCTTTAGCAAAGAGCAAGCTGCTGGGTTTTTTTTTAAATTCTAGCCTCAAGAACTCCATGATTCTCTATGCCTAAAAGTAATTCACAGATACTGTATATTAAAAATCTCCAATGTTGAGTTGTTTTTAAACTCTCATGACCTTTTAAGGCTTGACTCATTTTTTCACCCCTTCAGGACTGTGACATTGTTTTTTCCCAGTGAGAACCATGATGCATTCTGACAGATCCCATTCTCCAGAGTGAAAGAACACGACAGAAGTCCTGCTACACAAAACAGCTAGTGCTCCATCTAATGCAGGGATGAAACAGGACTAGCAATAGCTATATTAGCACAAGTGACGACTCCTTTTGCCTGACAGATTTAGCAGCATTGTTTGACCACATTCAGTATGCTAGAAGCATGCCAATTTGCTGTTCTGTTATGCACATATGAATGGAAAAGAAACAAAAAAAAGAATGGTAGGCTTTAGCACACAAATTATTCAGTATCTCTAAAGTCGGGCATGAGTTAAACTGAGGAGTGTGTATTATATGCATCACTTGGTAGGTGCTAAAACAGCACAGTACTGTACACAGTAGCCAATGAATTTATATGCAGTAACTCTCAAGCCAGCAACTGCACTAGAAGCTAATGATTCTAGTGGGTGTAACATAAGGCCAAAAAGTGAAATAAAAGATTAAATACTTCTAAATACTTCCTTTAAAGAAGGGAGCTGAACTTAACTACAGTCAAGCATCTTACCATTTACTAAGAACATGAGAGGTATCTTCCTCTTACTGAAAGAATCACAGTAATGACTGGATAATTCTGGTGAACCTCCTATACACCTGTACATTTATTAGATTTTTTTAAGTGTAAATGCTATGCAGTTGCGTAATGTTAAGCTGTTCTTAATAGCTCATTAAAGTACATGCTGCCAAAAGGAAGGAAGTTGAGTGAAATACACCAACTAGAAACATTAATGCACTGTCCTCCACTTCCACTGAAACACCAATGACTTATCAGTTATTGAAAGCAGTGAAACATCAGAAATCACTTAGAGATGCCTATATAAGACTATATGACAAGTAATCAGCCTCCTAAAACACATTTTAATCAAGACCTTTAAAAATGAAATGAGACATCAATGTTAAGTCATATTCTACCATTATCAACTCATTGCAAAAAACCCCCAGACAATTGTGTAAGCTTCTTGATATTAAAGTATTCCTTAATAAGCATGTGAATACTTATATTCAATGTGTGATTTTCAAAAACACAGTAACACATGCTTAGGCTGATGGTATGTCTCAATTTATAGCGTAAAAACATAAAAACCAGTCTGTCTGAAGTATCATGTTAATGTACTAGTATCGAGTTAATGTAGCTATGCTGAAAAACGGACTGAATACTAAGCCAGATAGATATCTTCTATGATCATAGTTAAAATTCTGCTATTACACTTGAAGCCATTAGGTGGGAAATACTGTAAAAGTTTTGCCAAATAAGAACTGAAAATTTTAGATTAAAAAAATCCATACACATACCAAGTTTTAACAATTAACAGTAACCCCTTCAAAAGTACCTATGACTAAAAGAGTGATTTCAGCAGAACGTACCTAGAGATTTATTCAGTTTGATTACCCTAGCTTTCAGGGGGAGCCATATAAAGAGCACTTTATTTTGAACATAGGTAAATTCCAATAACTCATGTTCATGAAAGCAGAAAGCGAACAAAACCTAAGAACTCAGACTCTTTTCACCCTTGTTGTTTAAGAAAGCTATGAATATATGAAACTGGCTCACTAATATGGAAAAAAGTACACATCCTCTCTTCCAGTCAGCAGTCAGCAAAGAAAGTCACAAAACCATTCTTCCTATATCACGCAGGTAGATATTAACCATCACATATACAAAAATGCCTATGAACTAGGAATCAATGGAAAAGACAGCATATTCAAGGTAGGATCCAGGAATCACTAGAACTTCAGATAAACAGGAAATTATATGTAAGGATTACTTTAGTGCAGGTGTGATTCTGAAAACAAGTAAGTAAAATCTAAATGCCTACTGTGATTGTACAGATTTCTCTTTTGCAGATCTGCATGAATGTTGTAAATTAAAGGACAGGAAATAAACAGTGTGATGTTGCAGTTAGTTTGAAGAGCAGCTCCAAAATGGACCACTTTCCAAAATGTTGTCTTATAATATTATTTTTCTAACCAAGACACTGAGATTATATCTGCAGAAAAGCTATTCTTACATCCTTGGAATTATGTTAATCATCCCTAATATGCGATCTTGTATAGCAACTTTCTAAACAGCATTGCTTTAGTGCTGAAACTTCTAAAAAATGGGTTTCATAGATGAAATGTTAAGAGTCTTCCCAGGACAGAAAAAGAAAACTGAAGAACCATTCCAAAGGATAAGTACAAGGCTGACTTGAAAATTAATTACAAGTAATTTTTGACAAATAAATTGTTGTTTAAACCCCTTATAGCAATACAAATCTAGTGTCCAGCATAAGCTTCCCCGAAGACCAATTATGAAAATAGTATTAAACGATATTAGTTAAAACTATGTAAGGTACCAAGGTATATTAAAAAACCAGTTATTTAAAAAACCCTTGTCTATTCATAGAGGGAAAATGTTTAATTTAGTCCTCCATTTAAATTTACAGTTATATCCTCAACTCCCAGGAAGACATGATGTTGATAACAAAAACCACAGCAATATTTGATTTTTGATACGTACTGAGTCATTGTGAATTACAAACTTCCCCTGCCTCTCACCCCTCAAAAAAATCCCACCACAGTGTCATCTCTCTGCACTACAAAATATGCAAGCATAACTACTGCATATTATCACGACTAAAACCAAACCGGAATAATAATCTCTTAAAATTTCTATCATGACCACTTAACAATACAGAAATATAAATTATTCTGGGATCCAGTTAAATTCAGTAAGAACTTCCTCTAAACTTTCAAAAAAGTTCAGACGCTTAAACGAGAAAGAAAAAAAAGAGACAAAAAACAGAGGGTCAAAATGCTGGAGGATGGCGAACATTCCATAATTGTGTGACTATGCATTTGTTTGCCCTGTTCTTCTGCTCTCTTCTCTGCAACTATTGTCAACTACTGCCAAGGTTGGAGTGACCCAGTACAACTGTTCTTATGGTCAAGAGCCAGTAAAAGCCTTTCCCAGATTTACAAAAATGCTTATGTCAGTACACAAATCAAATTAATACTTCCCAGAACATCAACTACAAACCTCAATGGTAAACAGAAGTGTATTGTAATGGTTTATAAAATGATCATCCATTCTTCCAAACCATTTTCTTCTTTCTGCCACCACTTCTAGACGTAAAAATAACAGGATGGTTGTAATTTTCAGTTGTTTTAACAAAATGCTGTGCCTTTCTGACACCTTGTAACTAATACTTGGACAGTGGACCAGGGATATCTGCTTTCAAAATCACTCAAGAGAATTTTGATAACATATTTTTCCGAATAGTATCAAAGTGAAATATAATCCTATTCTAAGACTATTTTCTCAATTAGCATTCTGATTCTTCTCAGCATCATTTTAATATGTTCAAGAACCTGAGAGCATAAATGTTACATGGTTCTTACTAATAAACTCAAAGCTGTCAGGAATTAGCCACTGTCCTCAGAAATATCCTGTTACATAGGGTATCATGTAAGAAGTCCACCAACACTAGCAGACATAGGATCACTCAGTTTGCCAATCAAGACATGAAGGGCAATTTGCATGACATGGAAACACCAACGTAGCAACATCCTCAAATTCAAACATCAACACAGGGACACAACTCTAAGCTACAAGTAATGCACAAACAGCACTGACTGCAGCAGGAAACATTTAAACTGCGGTAAATGTCATGTGCTAATTTCCCCATCCTAAAATGCTATAACCAGAAGATTTCAAAACAGTGCTGATTGATATTTGTGAGCTTCATTCCCTCATAGCAAGGAATAGGACATGTCCTTTTGTCACAAAGGTAATACAGTCACTTTGCTGCAACCATTTAAGACTTCTACTCTTTCTCCTGAAAAAGGACAGGAAGTGTCAGTCATATTTATAAATTTCATGAGATCTAAATACAATTCTCTGAAGACAGAAGACACCTAATCTGTTGGTCAATCTCAACTTAGAAAAACCTATCCTGCTGAAGTTACAGGCTAAGCTAAAAACTGAGCTGCAAATGCCACATTTATAGAAACAGCAAGATTTTTTTCTATTTCGTTTTTTGTACTTCATGAAAAAAACCTAGAACTCTACCCATGACACACACATATGGTTTGCATAAAAGAGGAGATGAACATGTCCTAAATTCTCTAGATATGAGGTTGCTCAAACTGAATTCTGACTTCACTGATGCTCATGAGGTAACAAAGGAATAAGATTACTTACAGATTTAATAATTTGTTTTTAAACAAGTGATTTCTAGGCAACAGCTGTTCTTGATAGTCCTCCATTCTTATGAAGTAATTATTTTTAAATATATGTATTTATTTATAGTCTATGTGCACCTCAAACAATCTTCTATGCAGCTAAAAAAAGCCAAACAAAATCCCTGTGATGTTCACCATACACCTTTACATGAAGAGACTAATGAAATTATTCTTTGTTACTCTTAAAATCATTGTGTATTTTTCCATAAATCAAGGCCATATTGTTTTGCTTTAAATACCTTAACTGTATGCATAAATATCTCCTACCAATCATTCTATATTCTCAAATCAACAGAGGCAGTTCATTTCACAATGAACACTTATGCCAAAAGGGCACAGAGATGCACTTACTTCATTTCAGCCAAACAACTGCAAACTCACACAAGCCATTTCAAAGATGGCAAGGATTGGACAATATTTACCATTTTGCCACCCTTCTTCTCTTGGACTTAAATGGTTACTGAAAGTATCATTTATAAAAAGCATGATGGTTCCCTAACCATTTTTCCATTTGAAACAGAATAAAAATTTTTCATTTTGCATCTCAGACAATAAGCATATTTCTAGTAAACAAGCAAATAAATAAATAGACTTTATACTGCGTTTAGCAACCACCTAAGTGAATTTTCCCAAACCATTTCACCAAAACCATGATACCAAATAGCAGTTTAACTAAAATGAGCTTAGAGAAGTCTAGTGAAGAACAAAACCAGTAAATTAAGAAAAAAAAGAGCTCCCCTTTTAGGAAAACATTCATAAAGGCTTTCACTCAGGTTAATTTTTTAATGAGCAACATTGATTCAAAGGGTAGTGCTGTTTAAGCAAAATTTAGGTGAAGAGATTTCCTCATTGTATTTATTTACCCAAACTTATGCAGGCCACCACTGACAGCTAGAAAGCTTTCATGACTGTGGCAGTAAAATTCAGTCACATTAACTAAAAAATACAACTGTAAGTATTTTTTTTTCTCTTCTCTGAGATTGGGTTTTGTTTGGTTTAATTTTTCTTTCACTACTTTTTCTCAGTTACACATCTTTACTAGTGTTCCTCCTTTACATCGGATGCAAAGATTTGATGAATCTAACCATGTTCTGAAATTCTGCTTCCAAAATTTTCCATCATCACACCAGATAATAGAAAAATGAAAAAAAGTTATTTCTGCAACACATACAAATACACCAACATTACAGACTCTTAAACTAGAATAAATACATTTTATTGTGACAGTTACAAGTGCCCTAGTTAAAAATCTGACAAATACCAGCCAGCACTAGTGTAGCAGTGTTATGTCATCCATGCTTCTGTATCAGAACCACTCACAGGAGCACTGCTCGGTGTGCAAATTCACCTCTGCTCCTGTATAAACATCTGTCTATCCGCATGCAGGTAGAACACCTTCAAAGAAAAGCAAACTTCTTACTTTATCTGATCTTTTGTGTAGTTATCTAAGCCCCAAGACACATGCTCTTGTCTTGTTGCAAGAAGGTAGTTAGTATTACAAGTAGATGACTTGTGCCATTTACTGTTTTTAAAATGAAATCTCTGGACGAGTTTCTATTAGTATAGAAGTTAAGAAAAACTTACCTGATTTTTCAGTACATTTCCCCAAATCAGTAATAATTTCAACATCCAGCTCTTAAGCTGTCCTGTAAAATGCTCTTAAGCATTGCTCTTTTCTGCAGTGTCTGAATTTGTATGGATATTAAGAGTAGGAAAACTGCAATTTTAACCATGACTATTTCACTTCTTTCCACTTTAAAGAAAACTAACTGTACCTGATGTTAAACGTCTCTTCTATGTCATTAGGGTAAAACTCCTGAGACTGCTAGGTAACTGGTAAAGTACAGATGAAGGTCATCAGCTTGGGCAAGCAATGCATTTCTTTATGGACAGAAGACGGTTGACACAGCTTCCTTGTTTACTGTACTTATGATGAGAGGTGTGTTCCTTTACACAGCATCTATACGGGATAGGCTTTAACAGAAGAAAATGCTGAAACTAAGCATTGCCCTAATCTTTATGTGGGATGCTGGGAAACAGAAAAAAAAGCCTGAATAAGGTTTATGACAACAACTCAAATATATCAAGAAGGCAGCAGGAGATTTTGATACTTCAGCACTCGGGGAGGAAGGAAGCATGTTGAACAAAGTTGTGAAAACACAGCATTGCTTAAACATCTAAGACAGTGTTTGGATTGGCATATTGATACTGACCCAAATCACAGAATAATCTCTTGTAACAGAAAGTAAAAGATCTTTGAATAGTCATTTTCTTCTCTGACCACAGCAGCAAGAACAAAGAACCCACGCAAAAACACAAATTTAGAGGTGCTGTACACAAAAACTTTAAAGATAAATATGAGTGCAGATCTTCAAAGACATGGTAGTACCCAATTCCTAGAGAAATTTTAACAATAGATAAGCAAGCCATATGGTTTTAAAGTGGTCTTTTGCTAAAATTTCTCCTTCATCAAAAATATTGTTCCTGTTTTGAAGAAATGGAAAGTGGAAGTATTTTAAGCACACACATCTTAGTAGTTCTGAGAAGTCTTAAGATTACAAAAGCAGTGTTTAGGAAGCAAAGCCAAAGGTACAAAAGTGTTATTATTCTAACTGGGACAATGCACTATACAATTCCGAAACAACGGTGAACCAAAGCACAAGTGCAAGCACAAGTGCAGACAGGAAAGTTAAGTGTAATTCTGAAGTGCATGTATTCAGCACTTTAACTCTCTTACTTTTAAAACTATCAGAAGCTTACAGACTGCCAAAATAGCTAGCAGGCCACCATCCCTGATCACTTTCTCTTTGCTCCCCTTATATTAAAAAAACCTTCCACACACAAATATAATGCAGCACGACGTTTCTTCGTCAGCACAGTAAGCGGTCTCTCCAACAGTTTTTGCCCCATTGTTGCATACTTAGTGCCTCAGGAGACTGAATAAAAAATGTTACTAATTACCTTCTTATGACTGTTACAGTTTTTGTTACAGATTCGAAAACAAGGGAGCAAAAAACAGTCACTGCTCTGTGTGACCTGCTCAAGCACAACATCCTGCTATAGCCCGCCATGAAAATGATGGCACATGGGAAAGTGAGGGTGAAAAGTGTCCACATATTCTGATTATTTGGCTATTTTAAAAATGCTGTTTCTATGGCGTGGTGCAGCCCCACTTCTCCACATTTTCAAGCCAGGCTACATTTCCCACGAGTATACAGAGAACCACCTAAAGGTTTTTTTAACAGACTTGCCATTAGAGTGGAAGAACTGCCTCTGAGCCATCAAAAAGTATGCACCAGCTGCCACCTCTGCAGTGGTTTCCCTACTGCCATGCTGCAAGAAATCCAAAAGGGCTTTTTTCTCCCTTCCCCAACTATTCAAGTGTTCAGTATCAGATGTGTGCTCTGTTCCTCCCTGCTTCTTCCACACTGATGAAGAAAGCTGAAAACAGTACGGTCATCAAATCTCATGCTGATTTTGGAAACAGAATTCATCCAGCCTTCTTTAACTATCCCACAAATAACCCTTAAAAATGCCCGACATTTCTGTGGGCTGTAAACTGCAAATAGCATCCTGAGATGTTTGCCCTGCATGCAATGCATTATGATTTACCATGTGGGAACATGGAGTCAAATACTACATGGTTTAAAATTATGCAAGCACAGTAAGAAAAGTAACACCATTTAGACCTCATGAAGTTAAATGGAACTCCTTTATGTTTTATTACTACCTACATTGCAGAAGGAAATGAAGACAAAAAAGGAAAAAGAGTATTTTCTTGGGTAACACTAGTCAGTTTTGTGGTATCAGTCTCAGCGAGAAAAAAAAGCCAGTTTTCTCAGCTGCTCCTTTGTTCATGTATGTCCTGTGTTAGTCAGAAGAATCAACATCTACAAAATACAGAGAATTGGCTGTACAAGAGAAGTTGATAAACCAAAGCAGAATCTTGTAATGCATGTTTTTGAATAATAAATGAAAGTACTAACACTTGGGATAGGTACATTTCAGTTTCTTAAATAGTACACTATGAGCAAGTGAAGACTGCTGCCTTCAAAAAGGAGGAACTGAACACATACAGACACGAACAGCACTCTACCCAGCTCCAGTATGCAGTTGGAACCTCTGCACTGGTAAGCAAGCAAGCTCTGAAAAGTTACTAATAGCCACCCCTAAGCTACAGGATTCCAAAAAAACATGGATCCCTTGAAGGAAGATAAGCCTGACTACAGATAAGGAACATGAGATTTGCTCTCAACTAACCAAGTTCCAAACTACTTAGGCCTTCAAGACCCAAGGACAACAGCCAAAATTCCAACAAAGGAAGAGGTGCTGGTCACCCACCAGCATAAAGTGATTCAGTTACAGAGGTGAGCAAAGAATCACAGAATGGCTAGGGTTGAGAAGGCCCTTTCAAGGTCACCTAGTCCAACCTCCCTGCAAAAACTCAGGAGCAAACGAAGTGTGGATTACACACACCTTTAATAGTGCCCAGAGCTCCAGGAGGTATATATGCTTCTGTGATTCAGCTTTGAAAGCCCGTAAGAGTCAGAAACAAAGAAAAGGTGCACAATATTTGTATTATGGGTATATATGCAACCATGGACAAAGTTAGTGGAAAAATTCCTACCAAATGCAGTAGTCTGACTGCTACCTCCAACTGTCATTTCTGGCCTTAGGAAGTTACGAGCTTAATTTCAGTAGCCTAATTAAACCAATCTCTCTCATCCCACTGCTAAATCCTTCCAGATGACTGCAGTGGGAGTTGTACTATTGGTGACTCTGTCCTCCTTTTCCTTCGCTATTCTGAGCAGGTAATATAACATAAGGCCAAAACAGGAGTGTTCTAAACCCCAATTATTAATCGCAATTTTGTAATCAACAGAATACATGACGTATGATTTTAAGTAGACAAAAGCAATGAGTCTACTCTGTATCTGCACTATTTTTTATTACTATACCAACATTATACACAAAAATGTTTATCCTAAGGACAATTTTACCAGAGTTGATCAGCCTTTTAGCAAAGTGCTTTTCTTAAAAAAGATTTATCTAAATTCCCTTAGAAGATGGGCAGGGCACAGAAACAAAATAAATACAAAAATCTCAAAACAAACACACACACACACATAAAAAAAAAGCACACCAAACAAAAAAAAGCAAATTAAAAAAAACCCCAATCAAACAAAAAACATACCAAAAACCCCTCAAGAACCAACCCCCACCAAAAAAGTAAAAAATAACCAGAAAAAGCAAACCACATACTTACTTTACATCATCATCTTTAAGCAGGCGAATAAGTGTAAACAGAAAGCTCACACATACCTACACAAACACACAAAACGCAGCATCCACCATCATACAAAATGGCTTTCATGAACATAATGTATCATTTTTAAAAAACAAAGCACAAAGGAGCTCCAAAAAGTAAATCTAGTATAGCAACCATGGTAAAAATTTGTAAAAAGCTTGGTGTCTTCTGGAAAAACATAAGCAACCCTATAACTACAGGACCAGAGAAAAGAGCATACACATACAAAAAACCAAACACATACAGAGAAATGTAGATCACTTCGCAAGCAGCAAGGCACTCCTCAAGCCTTACTGCTCAAAAAGCCAGGAAGAAGCAGAACCCAGAGCAGCACAAACTGGAGTGCTCTCTCTACATCTATTATTTGTTTTGAAATTCTTAATAACAGCACTGGCCTCTTGCATGGAAAGTGTAGTCACTATACAGTCCACAGGTATGGACAAGTAAAGGTCTAACCTGTATGCTAAGTCATGCCACTACTAACAGGAGCTTATTCAAAGTAAGTCAGTGCCAACATAATTTCTTGTGTTTGTAACAAAGAGGCCTCTGTAACTAAAAGCATATGGCTGAGGCTCTGTTTATGGTGATTCTCTACTTTGCCCAAATCAGATATTTCACATTAATCAACACAAAGTTCAGTTGCATCAGAAACAAAAAAACATTAGAACATTCTTTTAAGCTAATGCAAATGTGAGTCCTGTAGAAAACTAAGTGATCTGCACAACACAGTGAAACAAAACATTGTGCTGTTAGTACCAAATTAGGGTGACAAAATATTTAAAATAATTGCTTACATAACCCTTGTAACAGCTGGAAAAACAAATACTCATTGTGTTCACCGTGGAAATCAAGTTATCATCTAGCTTAGTTAATATCTTGCTGAGACTTTTAAGCTCCTTACTTTTGTTTCCTCTTTAAAATGCACTTCATATCTACCATGGATATACAGCACTATATGGCTACTGATCAGTCAGCTGTAGTTTTTCTAACAGAAAAACCAAAACCGCTCCGGTTTTGGCATCCAAATTTAAAGCAGCTTATTTGATTTACCCAATGATTTTTAATTTGTTAATAGAGGATATATTGCCACAGTGCAAAATACCTTTTTTTATTTTAAAGTAATGAAAACGCATGTTAAAAATGTGATTTGCATTTTACTTAAGAACCTCTTTTTACAACACGATACATCTGTAATAGTTGTACTGCTACTACTACAGGTCTCTTGGAATCAGCAGGCAGCTGAAAACACCTCATGCCAAAAATCAATATGAGAATGATAGTCACCTATCGAATTCTGATTAGAAGACTTCAAATAGACCACATCTCAAAATTACCACTCCAGCATTTAGATTTTGTGTATTTTTCTGTCATCTCAAAACATTTCAGTATGCTACAGAACATAAAAAAATTAAACCCATTCATTAAAATTCTAATTCTGTATATTTCATGAACAGGTAATATTCCTTACAGTAATAACTTTGTCATGCATTTAAACTGTTAAGATCTTTGTTCCACATTTTGGTGATGTTTTAATTTTTAAAGATAGCATTTCTCTAAAGCAATCATGATTTCTCTGTTGGGAGATAGAATGATTAGAGTCTGTTTCTTTAAACTGAGGAAAACCGTGCAGCTTTCCTGGTTATTAAAACATACTTGTAAATAAGTATACACAGAGATAACTTGCAGGCCACGACAAAACTGCACAATACAATAATTCCAAACACAGCTTACTTTGTGAGAAAAGAGAATTAGAGAAAGTATGATGCAGTGTCAACAATTCCAAAATGAAAACACTACTTCTACTGCTGGTATTTTTACTTCCTTTCCATTTCACACGCCACTTTTATCTCATTGATTCTGTCATTTCCCTGCCTACTTCCCCGTAAAATGGATCTATTCAGCGTAATACCCGTCCTGGATCTCCTGAAGCAGAACACCAGCACCAACTTCATTCCCTTCCCAGACCAGAATCCTCTGTCCCATGAAATCCCACTGCTTCCAGAGCAATAACATTCCAGTTTGCTTTTTGAATTTTACGCGTCTCTTTGAGAGGCTCTTCAAAAGGAGAGGACCCGTCTTTGAGAGGACCCTTACCTCAGTACTCAGCAAGGCAAAATCACATTTTGTACCCTATACATGTGTGTAGGGGACGAGTACCTGTTTCTCTGAGACAAAACTTTGCATGTAGCAGGTATCAGCGTTGCTTCCTTCTTCTTAACCGCCCCCTCCCCCCCCACCAGACACACACAGACACATCTGAGAGTAGGAGAGGATGTTTCGAGCAATTTAACAAGCAAAGGGGAGATGAGTAGCTGCTGCTCTTGGAGCAAGAGGCTCAGGGCAAGCGGGGTGGCCAGCCGGCCTAGGGCAGGCAAGGATACACAAAAAGGGGACGGAGACAGGAACGGTCGCCGCTGCCGAGGTGCTTCTCGGAGGCGCCCGGCACGATCGGCCGGAGGGTCGGGCACTGGGAACGACCCTGTCTACGAGCCACAGGGGCTTCAAGGACAGCCCGAGCGGCGGCCAAGCAGCCTCAGCACGCACACCGGGGCAGAAGAGAGCCCCGCGGCCCCGAAGAGGCCCGGGCACGGCCCCGGCGCGGCCCCGCGGTACCCGAGGAGCGGGTCCCACCCGCGGGCGGCTCCGCGCAGCCCCCGGCGGCGGCCCCGGCCCCCGCGCCCGCCCCACGGCACCACCAGGCCGCTCCGCTCCGCCGCGCCCCCCGCCCGCCTCGGGCGCAGCGAGGCCCGGGCCGCTCCCCCGCCCCACCCCTACCTCGGCTGAGATCGAGGGACACGTTCTCCTCGCCGCTGTCGTTCCGACCTGCGGGGACGGGGGGAGAGAAGCGCGTTAGACGGGCGGGGAGGAAGAAGCCGGAGACAGGGAGGAGAAAGAGAGGAAAGGTGGGGGGAGGGGGCGCCGGCGGGCACCGCGGCCGGGCGGGAGCCGGCGGGGCGGCCCGCGGGACGCTCCTCACCTCGGATGCGGAGGTGCCTCAGCGAACGGGCGCGGAGCGTCGCCGCCATGTTTGCGGCCCCGCAGCCACAACACCGGAAACCTCGCCCGCTCTCGCGAGGGGAGGCGCGCGGAGCCGCCGAGGCGAAGGGCGCCCCCCCGGCACCTCCCCCCTGACGGCGGGCGCGGGGCGCGCGGGAGCGGCCTCACGGCAGAGGTCACGCTTCCGCCCGCCCCCTTTTATTGTTATTGGCCGCGGGGGTGGTGGTTGGTTTTGGTTTTGTTGTATTTTTGTTTGTTTCTTTGTTTCTTTCGGGATTTGCCCGCCCGGTTTCTCGTCCTTGTGATGAGGTGGTAATTCACGTGGGTGCGGCGTGACCGTGGGCTTTGTATGCCGGATGTTTTCTGCTTTTTTAAGCGTGAAGTAATTAAAAACAGGAAAAAAGAAATAGCTTTTCGTCGCTTGTTTGGTTTTTGCGCAGCGGGCCTCTCTGTAGGCTCAAATGCTAATCTACTTCTTACTGCTTTTACATTTGTGAAACTTACTTAATAAATGCATTTTTTTTTAAAGCAAAACAAAACAAAAACCCCACAAAACCCCAAACCAAACAAAACAACTCCCTCCCAATGTGGTAAATGGTAAAGAAGTCCCACTACAAGAAATCATCCACTGACATACTGGCTCCTCTTTAGGGAGAAGTTTGAATTTGCTGATAGCACTCCACATCAGGCCCTGGTGCTATGGACAGCCACAGACAAGGCAAATCCTTGCATTCTGACATCTCAAATTCTCCCTACCAAATCCAGCAAATAATTATGAATTGATGTCTGGAAGTAGCCAGCCATATAAAAATACCTCTGCAAGATTAGATAACTGTTTTCCTGATTTCTGGTCAAGGATTTTCCATTCTGAATTTTCCCTCTTTTCTTGAGGTCTTTCAATTCAGATTCAGTATCACTTACAAAAATTAGGTGGTTTTAAATATTCATGAACATTAAGTTTCATCTCAAATTTTTAACACTTATGGGTGCACTTCTAAAATATTAGGAAAGTAGAATAACTATTTGGTAAGGCGAAGTGGAAAACCTTTTTGGCCTATCAGTTAATGCTAGACATATAAGAATCTTGCTATATCAAGTATAATTAATTTAAAATATTATTTTCAAAAACTTCTGCATCATAATTTTGCTTGCTAAGTATGAAGCTAATGGTCTGGAGGAACCAAAGATTCTGAAAATTAAAAGCTCTAAACAATAAAACCTCATCTGTCCATGACACAAGAGCAGGTCAAACTTCCTTGAGCAGTTTTCAATATGCCTCAGGGCTGTAGTTTAGGATTTCATGTCCAGGGAACCCCTGACTTCCTGAAAGTGCCAAATTAATTGTTGCTGTTGGTAGTAATGCTGCATCCTATTTACTACAAATTCTGGTCTTGTCTAATTATTTTTACGTAACTTTGATTCACCCCTAAACATTGGCCCTGTCTGGATTGGATTTGAACTTATATTCTCTATGTAAAGTGCTTTGGACACTCATGCTAAATGCTTCTGCCATTCAGCACTTGCTTCTTCCCCAAGAGATACTAAGTCTAGGAGACGTGAGGTATTTCAAGAGAACCCAGACACTGTATTTCAACAAGAAAGAATAAGAAAGGAGTAATGTTTTAATCCCAGATTTTACAGCTTTTTTCCTGCAGACACTCTTTAATAATCAAAATATTACATTTATCTTGGGGGGCTTCAGTTTCTTCTGTCTTCTTCGCCCTAATTATATTTGGATTCTGCAGGCAAAATTGAGGTTGTCTCTGATAATGACACATAAAAGAATGTCATAATGGCAGTTATAAGTGCTAACCCACAAGACTGTGTTAAAAGAAGTTAGAGATATAATTAATATTTGCCACAACTGGAAAAAAATAAGAAGGAAAGAAACATTAGATTTTTAATTTTTCATTATGGTGAAATGGAAAAGAGTGAGCATGCATTAAACTGAACTATAATTTAGATCCCCTCAAAACCAACCAACGAACCAATACCCCATACATAAGGCTGCAAGGAGAGTCAGGGCCTTAAAATGTGTAGTCATCACTGGCATGAGAAGTTGTCACCCTAGGAGAGTGGAGAACATTTTTGGATCCGTTTTTGGAGCTTTTCCTATGTTTTAGTCTTCACACAAATGTGGGGGAAGAATAAAAAAAGTTT
Source organism: Sylvia atricapilla (assembly GCF_009819655.1). Lineage (NCBI taxonomy): Eukaryota > Metazoa > Chordata > Aves > Passeriformes > Sylviidae > Sylvia > Sylvia atricapilla. Next base: position 71,298,877 of record NC_089174.1, read on the forward strand.
ATTTAAAAATTCTTAAAGGTTCCTTACCTCTCAATTTTTAACACACTTTTATCAACTGCTATTGCTGTTGAGTGTGCAAAAGAGGAGCAATATGGAAGGGAAAAAATATCTCTTCCTGCCATTTGGAAGGGGAAAATTAATACCAAAGAGAAAATTAACTTCTGCACTTGGCTTGTGTGTCATAGATTACAGCGGATCCAGTGTATAGCAGCCTCTTCCTTTTTCCTTTTTTTTTTTTTTTTTTTTTTTTTTTTTTTTTTGTCTTCAGTCTCTAAAACATAATACTTCAAATCACTATAAATCCAATCAGAGAAAAGATATATTATTGGCCACATGGGGAATCAGAAAGCTTCAATTTAATTCTTCTTTTATAATTTTATGTGAAAGTATATAGTTTAGTTTTCTATCTAAAGATAGTAAATCTCCAAAAGGAGACACAGGGGCACACCGTGAAAGCAGGCTTTCCTGTAAGCTGCTGGTGTATTTCGTTTCCCCCCTGCAAAGCGTGACATATAAGACCATAATAATCTTCTAGTGTCCCCTGGAAGTTTGCAGAAGCAGGCTGGTCTTGAAAACAGGATAAAACATTTCTACATGTTCAAGGACTGGAGAGGGACTTCTAAAACTTGAGTCACATTTCTGTGCATGCATGCAAAGGACTCAAAAAGAAACTGCTTTGTTCCTTCCTTTTCCAATCACAAAGTTGTTGTTTTGCTCCCTCATGTGTGGGGCAGCCCTTTTACATACTGAACAGGGATATGCCATATGCTGTAGAAGATACTACTGTGTGAATTATAAGATCTTCAAGAATTAAAATCCAAAATAAAAACAAAACAAAAAAAACTTTTTAGTTGTTTGGAGTCGAATAAAGAAAGTTAGTGGCAGAGCCTTTACAGTCTTGAATCATTTAAACTCCATAGAAATTAATATGAATATGCAGTGTACACCAGCTGCAGCCTGTCCATCATATAAATGTAGGAGAAGAAAAAACATAAACTTGTATCAAGCCATGCAGACAAGATGCTAACTTACTGAATTCAACTGAGCTACTGTGTTTTGTAGCTCAAGAGCATTTTATCTTATGCTAATGTACTTGTAATACTCTTCCTTAATTTGCAATATCATAAAATTTGCTATAAATAAATGATAAATACCGAATGACATCAGACAAACAGGAAGAGGAGAAAATCTAGTGAATGGGATCAAAAGGTTAAAATAATCATCCTTCTTTACTATTTCTATATTGTTAGCAGGATTTTTTGTAATCACTATTTCTTTAGTCTTATTCTTGATATGAAGCCCATCAAACTGCATAGAACATGATAAAACATGAGCTCTGTTCTCTGCAGTTAAGAAATACTGACAATGGAGGTATAAAATAGAAAGGTATAAAGAAGCCATCGCTGAATGAAGTATCTCAGAAGTTTATCAGATACTGGTTTGTCCATATAATATTACAAAAATCATTTGACCTGATTTTTCTTTTGTAAATATATATTTATATGTATATCTGTATCTATATATCAGTCTGTAAAAATGTCCGTCTGAGCAGCAGCTCAGAATCATGTCAAGAAAGACACTGAGGTACTTGAATGAGTCCAAAGAAGTGCAGTGGAGCTAGGGAAGGGTCTGGAGTCCTGTGAGGAGCAGCTGAGGGAGCTGGGCATGTTGGCCTGGAGAAAAGGAGGCTTGGGAGAGACCTTATCACTCTCTACAGCTTCCTGACAGGGGTTGTATCTAGTGAGATGGGGGTCAGCCTCTTATCCCATGCAATAGGACAAGAAGAAATGGCCTCAAGTTTCAGCAGGGGAGACTTAGTATGGATAATAGGAAAGATTTCTTCACTGAAAAGCTGGTCAAGCGTTGGAACAAGCTGCCCAAAGGATTGGTGGAATCACCACTCCTGGAGGTATTTTAGAGCTGTCTAGACATGATGTTTAGGGACACGCTGTAGTGGTGGACTTGGCAGTGCTGGGTTAACAGTTGAACTCAATGATCTTAGATCTCTTTTCCAACTTAAACAATTCTGTGAGTCTAAGAATGGGTCCTGGTAGACTTTTGGTTAAGAGGTTCCACTGTTTCAGCCAAATCAAATTCACCTCATCAGCACATTTTTAGCGGCTGGACAAATGTATAGTATCAAATTAAATTATTGTCAGCTCTGAACAATCAGTGGTCATTCTGAAGCAGCACACAGATCCTAGAGCAGACCTGCACAAGGCCTGACCCTGGGCAGCCATGCACTGAAATTCTCCCACCTCCCTGTGCTTCACAGTTGGCACAAAGTGGTACAAGCCTGAATGTTACGTCTCCAGCCAGATACAGAGCAGTGTGTGGGAAGATGCAGCTGCAGCTTTGGGCTTGTGTGCCTGTTGTGCAACAGAAGGACCTGTTAGGGAAAGGGTTGTGCTTCAAGATTGAAAACACTTCTTCTTCAGAGGATGTGAGGAAGGAAGCAAGGGGGAAAAGGTGGCCCCATTAGCTGCAGCTCAATCTACAAAAATCAAAGTCCTTTAATGTGCCGTTCTTGAGATTTGGTTCTGTATCTCCATAGTACAGCAACAAGCAGAAATAGAAGGGTCCTTCCTCCAGAATGTAAATTCATCTGTCTCCTGGGAACAGTCTTTTTGCTTTGGGTGCTACCAGAGAATCTGAGAAGAACTCAATGCGGCCAGAACTGGGTTGAAAACCTAGCAGAATCTGGAATATTGGGAAGGACAGAGGTCTTGAAACAAAATTGCAGTATGAAAGCAGGGATAATGCATTTTACACACATCTGGCTCGTGGGGTCACCTGGGGAGAGAAGAGGTGACATGGATATCCTGCAAATATGTGATGGGAGTTCTTTGGACAGCCTTGCACTGGTCTTGAGCCAAAACTGTCTGATTTAGGCAATGTGACAGCAAAGGCCATCAAGGTCCAGTGCCCAGGGATGTTCCCTGGCAGAGTTTTAAATTACTAGTGTGGATGCAGCTATGGGCTGCATCTGGTTATAGGCAAGGTGTGGGTTGCCAAATTGCCCAGACTGGCATAGTGCAGAGAGTAAGTCAAGCAAGGAAGACCTTAGTGTGTAAGTACTGGAATTTAAGTGGATGCTAAATATTTTTCTGCTGAGCTTTTGATCCATATGTTCGATTTTTTGATTTGACCAATTTAGTCTCATGTTCACCAACCAACTTGGAGAAAAAATAAATAGGAAATTTGCAGTTGCTTCTACTGGGCTTGCTTTTTGGGGTGTGAATGCTCTTCTGGCTTATATACTATATTCCTCTGCTAACCTTTTCAAATACAATTAGCTAGGTATATTTCTACATATATTGTTATGGAAAATGAGTTATAAAAGCAGTATTTTAAGTATCACTAATGTAGTTGTCAAAAGTAACATGATTGGCTATAAATGACCCTATACCTAACGACCAATACCTAACAAATTTTTTAGCTCAGTACATTTCTTTTTTTATTTTTTCCTAAAATTGCTCTGATTTTGGAATCCATCATAATATAAGTTAATTCATAAAGATAGTATACTTAAAAAAAGAAAGAAAGAAAAGGTAATAATAAAAATCAGAATTGATTGCAGTTTTTTGTAGTGTTAATATTTCTTCAGTACCCCATAACAGAAGAAATTTTAAAAATTAACATAAATGGCATATCAGAAAATTAAGCAAGAGTAGCAGTAAGTATTGTACTAAAGCAATAAAAATCAGTGGCAAAATAATAGAATGTCAAGTCATGCAACAAGTCTTCCTGATTAACTGAGCAGGTTGCTAACTAGATTGTTAATTAGTACAACCTTACACTTAGGCACCTGTTCATGTGAGATTTTTTCCCAGCATTCCACACTGTATAATCCTATTGAAACTGTGAAAAGCAGCAGGTGTTTAGTTTGTGTATGTTTGTCATAATAATTACACCTGAGGAAAAGACTTTAACAAAACACAGATGCTGTTTCTGTCCAAATAAACTCTGGTAACAGTGCTGAAGCTCTATGTAGGGATAATTTATCATCTACTGATACAAAATCTATATGGCAGCAGAAACTATTTTTTGTGACTCACAGTCTTTTTTTAAAAACTGAAGAAGCCCATTAATATCTTCTTTGGGTGCTGACTGACAAACATTGGCTAACATTTTAACAGCAATGCTGTTATATTGGAGATTTGCAGCAGCCAGTGACTGCCATTAGAATATGCTTCAGTCTCTTACATGGTAGCAAGTAGCTAACTATGAATATAGATGCAGAAAAGAAACTTTTAAAAAGTTTAAACTGGCAATTGTATGGTTTAGTTATATATAACATCCCAACCTGAGTACTAAAGAAAACTCCCCCAAATACTGAGGGCAGAGGAAAGTATGTTTGACCTGTTTTAAATGTTGTGGGATAAACAACCTAGAACTCAAAATACAAGAATTATAAGTCTTCTCAGCCTGTTGAGTAATTAAACCTCTGCTGGTGTCACCCACAGAGTTAGGAATCTTGCACAAAAAAAAAAAAAAAAAAAAAAAAAAAAAAAAAAAAAAAAAAAAGGAATTTAAACAAAACAGATTCTCAAAATGAAATAAAAATGAAAGTGGCAGGTGCAGAAGTAGGGGAAGAGCTTAAAAGGATGAAAAGAGAAAGGAACAAGGAAGCAGAAAAGCAAAGAACAGAATGCAATGGTCAGATGATCAAGGAAAAGAGGAATAATTATGGGGAACAGGAAGTAATTGAGTAAAAAAATATGGAGGACATCTCAGGCAGTGAAAGGAGGTAATGATGATAAAATACAGGATTTCTTTGGATCAATACAGATGAAGAAACTGGGCTTACCTGTGTGAGCTGGAAGGTGTGTGACAACATTTTCCAAGGCAGGAGAACATGGAAGAAGCTGAGACACAGGAGAGGGGAAGAGAGCTTGGCAGTGTGTCCCTTCTGTCAGCAGCAAAAATGGATGAGAGCCCTGTATTTTGTGTCTGTGTTTTGTGTACATTTTCCTTCTGAAGCACACTCACACGTAAATGAAGGATCAGGCAGCTTTTCCTCTTAAGAACTTGAAAATCAGGAATCAGGCCAAAGGAAAAAAAAATTAAAAAGCAGGGGGAAAAGCCAGGGCTAATTTTCCCTTTCTTTGTCTCATGATCTACATGCCTGAGCAGTAGGATTTAGTGATATTACTGAAGTAATGCAAATAGTATAATATTTCTTAAAACCCTTGGTATCCATCTAATTCACATTTCATTCATGTTTGTATTGACATTTTGAACACTTACTTTCTGCCTAGTACTGAATATTTTAAATTCAAGCAATATTTACGTGTCTGTGTGTTAAGAGAAAAGATACCCAGTTTTGCAGATATTTTTGTAGCAAGCCTCACAATATAAAAAGCCTCCAGCAAGAAACATTGTACATTTTTATCATGTTAATCTTCTCTCTCACAGTGTTTTTGAAGACAGCAAATAGAAATGATTTACCAAATTCTGTGTATGTCCACGAGTCATCTATCTAGAATGAAACACAGAAAAGGAAAACTCTGAGACAATTGTATTTTGCTGCACCCAGAGGACTGGGAGGTACCACACTGCTGCTTAGCACAAGATTAGAACATGTGCTAGGTGGCGTTCTGCAGTACCATGGCACTGAAATGGTTCCCAAGTGGGAACCCAAGTGGGCTTCTTGAAATTTCTTAAGATGACCCTTCATCTGCACTATCATCTTATTTCTTAGCCAGGCTAAGCAGTCATGGTGGAGGGTTTGTAGGGTTGTGCTGCTATCCTGAGTGAATTGCTTCTGGGTAGGTAAGTTAGCTCTTTCAGAACTGGTTTAGATGTCTCAGCCATGGATATACTCAGACCATATACACATAATGGTATAATTCTGCTGAGAGCCATAGACATCACTCAAAACCATACCAACAAACTGCCTGCCAACATGGGAGCTGAAAGATAGCAAATTATATAAGGTGTAATAATGTGGGCCACTAAATTCTACTGTTAGTTCTTACTTTTCATTAGTTTCACAGTATAGCCTAACCTATTATTTACATTAAATTTTAATCACTATTCCCTATCTACTTACCTTTTTATTACTGTAAACATAGTTCAAATCTGATTTTCCGTTATGACAAGATAACCCACCTTGTTGATCAAGAGAAGCCAGTTGATATAATCCTTTTGGATTTCAGCAAAGCTTTTGATACTCTCACAGGATCCTTCTGGACAAAATATCCAGCCCGCAGCTGGATAAACATCCTGTGATGGGTGAGCAGATTCTTATGGGTCAGACACAAAGGGTTAAAGTGACTGGGGTGACATCAGGCTGGTGACCAGTAACTGGTGGGGTTCTCCAGGACTCTATCCTCAGCCCTGTGCTCTTCAACCTCTTCAGAAATTACTTGGACTCAGGACTGGATGAATACTGAGCAAGTTCACAGATGATACAAAACTGGGAGGAGCTGTTGGCTCCCTCTGCCCTCTAAGGCAGAGAAGATTCTGTGCCTGGGAAGAGGCAACTGTGGATGCTTGGATAAACTGGAGAATGAGATGCTGGAAAAAGCGGCACTGCATAAAGGGGTACAGATCGATGGCAAGCTGAACATGAGCCAGCAGTGCCCTGGCAGCCAGGAGGGCCAGCCCTGTCCTGGGGACATCAGGGACAGCACTGGCCAGCCGGGCAAGGGAGGGGATTGTCCTGCTCTGCTCTGTGCTGGGGCGGCCTCACCTCCAGGGCTGGGGGCAGGTTTGGGTGCCACAGTGTAAGAAAGGCATTGAACTATTAGAGAGTGTCCAAAGGAGGGCCATGAGGGTGGTGCAGGGTCTGGAGGGGAAGTCGTGTGAAGTCACTTGGTCTGTTCAGCCGGGACCAGAGGAGACTGAGGGGAGGCCTCACTGCAGTTACAGCATCCTCATGAATGGAAGCAAAGGGGCAGAACTGATCACTTCTGTGTGGTGATCAGTGACAGGACCTGAGGGAATCCCGTGAAGATGAGTCAGGGAAGATTTAAATGTTAGCAAAAGGTTCTTCACACGGAGGTTCGTTGAGCATTGGAACAAGCTTCCCAGAGAAGTGGGCACAGAACCAAGTCTGCCAGAATTCAAGAAGCATTTGAAGATTCTGACTCTGTAGTCCATTTACAGTACAAATTTTGCATGCTGATAATACTTTTTAAACACAAGATGTTGTCTCTCTTATCTTTCTATGTAATCATAAGCAGAGGCAAAGAAGAGGAAGATAAAATAGGGAGAGTCCTAGTGCAGGAAAGTACAAAAAAAAAAAAATTAGCTTCAGTGGTTTGGTTTTATATCTGGGATTAATGGATATGTGCCACAATTTGTTCTATGTTTGTGCCTTCTTTTCATACATTAAAATGAGGATAAAATGTTTTCCTCTCTCACAAGATAAATCCATTCCTATTCAAGGGAATGTGTGATATCATTGTGATGAATCCCATGAGAAACTATTAATTCAGGATGCAGCATAAGCTTGGGAAGATTTGCACTAAATGAAGGAGTGGCCAGAAACTGAATGAGCTGCCCTTTCTATTAATTCTCATCCAGCCCATGCACTAAATGAGATGAGGATCCTGTGGAAAAAAATACTGAGCCATCATGTAATTATAGACGGTGCACACAGTTAACGATGAATCCACATGAGGAGTCAGAACAGAGGCTGTCCAAATACAAGCACATCTATTGACTCTCCGAGGATTTGAGTTCTTTTTGGTAGATGTAAAAGCTTTTCCATGCAGGATGGTCTGGGGCTGCTGTACAGAAATTATAAAGGTACCCTTTATGGGTCCATTAGTTTTCTCAGAATTTTCCTTAATATATAGATAAAGTATACTCACACACAACAGGTGCACACATGTGATTACAACAGTGTCTGCTGTAAAGTAATGTAGTGGTAAGGGGTGTTCTAATTCACACAGAGAATCTACATTCCACCCCTGAATTTCCATGCTCTTACTAAAGTGCTGATCTTTACAGTGGAGAATGGATTATGCAAAGTGATCACACACAGAAGAAATTTTGTTACGACTGTGGGACGGGTAGCCAGGGGATCTGCAATTATGTGGATCGAGAATATAAACCTCTTACACAGGAATGTGCAGGAGATCAGCTGCATTCCTTCAGTCCAGAGCCTGCGGTAACAGCAGAGAAGTGTTGTAAAGCTACTGAATTAGAGAAGTCTTTTTTGCCCTCCCAGTTCTGGTTTTGCTTAGCCTGTTTACTGGGACAGCACAGAGGTACAACACAGATGGAAACCAGCTCTGTTTACCCTAACTAGGATGTTCATGCTGAAACCTAATTTTTATGTCAATATTTTGATGTTTTCACTGCTGACTGTTTTAGCAGGCACAGTCAAACACTGCAGAATTATAGACAGAATTTGGAGGTGGAAAAATATCAAGTGAACAGATTTCCTTTTCTTTCTTTAGAAAAGGTACTAGAGGTCTTTTAAAGGTCTTTTAAAAGGTACTAGAATAAATTACAGGTGAGAAACCCTTAGAATATAGACTGCTTATGTATGGATTTTCCTGTCTGGAAGATTTTCTGCTTACATTTCACTTTCTGGGTAGCAGTTACTAATAAATGCCATGATGCGTTTCTGCAGCCTTTGCAACAGTAATAAAGTTGATCTTCACTCTGTTAGCTGCTCAGTGATAATTTGCAGAAGTTATCGTTCAGCTATTGTTCTGTTTTGACAGAAGACAGTGTACTGCCACTGCTTGTCAAAAACAAAACAAAACAAAACCAACATTTATTCAGAAGAACTACAAAAAAGCATCCAGCATTGGTCAAAGTTAACACTAGTTATTTTTCAGTGAGTAAAACCATACAGATTCATTTTAAATCCCAGCAGCAATCACATTTTATTTTATTTGAACAAGCAATGGATAGAGTTTTAGCTACAAGTATATTTTTTCTTTTTTTTTTTTTAATGTATCATAAGACAAATTTAGTATTATTGATACAGAATTGCAGTGCCAACACACATTAATACTAAGAACATAGGAAAACTGTGTAGTTGTGTTGTTTCCGGCATGCTGACCTAATTCTTTGGTATATCACTAATTTAATGGAGACAGCCTCTTGAATGCCACTGAAAAATAAATAATCTATTAGCAGGCACAGTCAAATAGTCAGACATATTCCTTGCACTTTATATGCATGATCATGTTTTATATTTGGGTGCTACTGCTGATGTTTACACATAGAATGGGTATTTGATGCCTGGATGAATTTGCCTAGTATTTGGTTGAATAGCAAATAGATAAGAGAAATAGCAAATAGAAAGAGGAAGTCAAGTTTGTATACAGCTTTTCAGTATACTATCAGTGATTTTACATACAGTACAAAATAGCTTATAGGCTACTATTCCCTAATTTTATGTTTGATATCCCCACTCCAGTATGCCTCCTTTGCAATTTCCTGTATTGTGAAGCAGCAATAAAAGACACTTTTAAAAGACAGAATCTCAGCCCTATTGAAAGTGAGACCAAAAGTCACTGACTTAACAGCTGATGTTTTTATGTTTATAAACAAAACTTGCTGTGTTGCACAAGGTACCTAGCTTCCCTTCAGGATTATATGAGACTTGATCATCAAAAGGAGCTGCTTACACTGATCCAACCACATGGGTTGTTACAGGTTTTTGATTAACCTGTACTACAGCAAAAGCAACAGATGTTCTGTTTTTTGAACATGCTCACCCTCTTTTTTGGGAGCTTACTCTAAATATGTTTTGATTTGCAGTGACTTCTGATATATTAATAATATATCAGAATAATATATTAAATATGTAAACTGATATTTATTATTATGAGCTACCTGTTGATTTTGCTTTTATTTGCAACTTAATCATTCAGTCAACAGCATCAAAAATGAACTTTAGGAATAAATGTTATTTCTAAAATGGATAAGCATGGAAATGTTTGATTTCTGTACTCTTTCTTAGCCAAATCTAGGATTAAACTATGGGACTTTGAAAAAAAAGATATTATCAAAACAGAGTGATAAATACTCCTATATATTTAGCCTTGAAGTGATTTCCAAAGAGTTTATCATCAGTTTATAGCTTATAATACCTTCTGCTATACTGGCAACTTAACTTCGAACTAAACAGAAATTAAATCTAAACCTAAATGTTCTGAGTATACTTTGAGCAACACTACAATATAAAGTAGAACACTATACCCTAAAGTAAACTTCAGATAAATTTTAGAGAATGATATCCTATCATTAATACAACAAAGAAAAAGAGACTTTTGCAATAGTGGAACATGGTTTCCCATGTCAGTGTAGCTAATATTATTGCAGTTGGAATGGCAAGTCAGTGATGTATTGCCTTCACTGACACCCACTTTTGATTTCTTCTTTTCACAACAGGATGCTATCACCATTTCTTTTTTTGAATACTGTCCTATGCAGAATGACTGTCTTTGGTGTTTAATAAGTGAAAGCCAGAGTAACCTCTTGCCAGGGATTGTTGTCCTCAGTACCCTTCACAGATATGAACTGGCCTCTTTAGCAATAGATAATTAAATAAGTGTTTTTACATGGACTGTCAGAAATGTTAAAAGGAAGTGAAAAATTATAACCCTGACTTTGGCTCATATTACCTGAATTTTAAACGCTCAGATAAATGGGAATACAAATTTGTACAAAGCACTGGAGGACAAAAAGCTGAAAAAAAGATTAATTGTACATTTTAAAAAGCAACCAGTTAATGTGCAATCAGAGTTCGTGACTCTTCTTGCTTCTGTCTTTCACAAGTGGGATTCCAAACTAGAGTTTGATCTTCAATGAAGTTGTTATTTCAAGATAATTCAGCATCAGACTCGTTATCATAGATGCAATCTGAAATGGAAATAAAATGCCAAACTATGAACATTGTGTAGTACTTCAACACAAAGACAAAGTTATTTGTTGTAATTGAATATAAAAGAAGTATTGTTCCAAATGTTCAACGTACCATCTCCAATATCATCATAAATCTCTCCATCACTGTAAGTTAAAAAAGACAAATAATATATTTAAAAGTTGAGACATCAGAAATGTATTAAAAAATACAGTAGCAGTATGGTGCAGGCAATCTATCAAATAATTAACTTGCTAATTAGGAAAAGAATCTTTGTGGTAACAGAACTATGTTGAGCAAGATGGTCAGGTCAAAGTATTTTCAGGGAAGGGTAGACTTGGATACATTTCTTCATAACATGAAAGGGTTGCTTTATTAAAAGTCTGTTTTATTTATTACATTTTTACATAGATATTCTCCTAAAGTTATTTCCATAAAGAAATTAAATACTTAATCTTTCTTAAAAAATGATCATCAGATATCCAATCAGCATGCATTTGAAATTTTTTAAATTTCTCTACTCCACAATTACATAATAGTTCTGGAGGTGTTATTTTTTAGGTAATGAATTTAGGTAATGTCTATAAAAGGTATATGCTCCATAAAAAGGAATTTTCAAATATATGACTTAGATACATGGACAGGCCCTTGAAAGACAGTAAGACTGCTTATATATATAATTCAAATGTGTGTAAGTTTTAAATGCTTATAAATGTGACAATTCTAAAAGGGACATTTGATTTGATATTTAAGGGTCTAATATAAAGGGCCTCTTGAAGGGAATGGAGCGGCTTTGTCTGACAGGAGTTTTGGATTATAACCAAAATAATGAGTTCCCTGCAATTACTTGGAGCAAACCTGAGCCAAAACTTCTATCCCACTAACACTGAAGTGCAAACAAACCTAAAGAAAATTGGGTCCATTTCAGTTAAACATATGAAAAAGGCATCAATACACCTAATCACATTAACTTACTGCTCAGTAATAGAGTCTAGCACCAATAATGCTTAATTTATGTGATTTTTCAGGGTTTTACCAGAGTTTATGGTTAAGCAATGAGGAATGAAGCTCTGGCAAATTTCCTGCATGGATGTATGTGATTAATTTTTGACAAATTCTAACTGCTTTAAAATAAGTCAATTTGCAAGTTTAGAAAGATAGACTAAAATAATTATATTTCACTTTTTATATCGGACCATTTAGAACAAAATTAAGTGTTACAAATTTTTTAAAAAAATCCCTTTATACTTACTTCTGAACTAAATTGCTTCTCAGAACATAGCCATCTGTAAAAGTGAAATATAGACGTATTTAATTTAAATTGAAATACTCGTTATTACCTCTGTTGCTAGCATTAATGAAATGCAGCTTTTCTCTTTTACATACTTCAGACAGAAAGACATAATAGATAGAAAACAATGTACAATGGATGCCTAGTTGATGAAGAGTTTGCTATGTGCAATGTTTTGCTTATTCTTATTTGCCTACTTAAATAGTAATAGGGGAAGAATGGAAGATTGGAAGATTATGTTTTCAACTTGTATTTCAGTTTCCTGGTTGCATGAGAGGAGTGTGATACAACAGTTATTAGCAAAAAAGGTCGTTCAATTCACAAACTACAGCACAAAAATGCAGTATAATAAAAACAACATAGTAATATTTGCAGTAATATTAAGTAACAGAAATATTTAGTTTCATACAGAGACAAAAATTTATTTCAGGATGTGTACAAAATAAATATTATTTAAATTATTAAATTAAATTATTAAAATTAATTAAATTAAATACCCGTAACTGTTTACAATTTTAACTGTGACATTAATAAGACCAATAATGGATATTATAATGGAAATAACTTAGAAAGACTACTGACTATTATTCAATTAGTCTGGTGCATTACTAATGAAATCAGATAAAACTACACATATTCTTTTTTAATGTATATAATTACCCTAAAAAATTACTTCCTATCTTTGGTCAAAGACATCTACAGAGATACTTGTCAATTGGTATAATGAATACAAAGAAAGAGAGAGCCATAACAGTAATTACATGTTTGTTAGTAAACACTAGCACGCTGGTACAAAATTAGAAGAGTTCTAAAGAATAAATGTGATCTTGTCTTATTATTATTATTTTTATGCATATTTCCTTCTTTTAATCATTAGCAGTTTCTATTCATGATATCTTAGCTCAGTTGTCTTTCCCCAGTTTTTATTTTCTGGAATAAAGACATGGAAAATTATGTTTTGAGTTTTTTTTTAAAGACATTGTCTTTTCAAAATTGTTTTTAGAGCAGTCCAATAATTTCCATGACTCTTGAAGTCTCCAGGAAATAATTTAAAATCATTTGGCTAATCTAAGCTCCTCTGCTTGTTCATAAAATTTTCTCAAGTGAAATACATAAAAGCAAAACTTCTTTGCTGATAGTCATGAGCATACAAACACCTTGTTCTTGGAAGTCATGTGCTTGTGACAATGCTTCTACCATTGCAAAGCATTATCTTGGTTCTTCTGATGATCCTGAGCCCTTAAATACATGGGAGATAGAACCCCTGCTGGTTTCACGCTCTTTCACATTTACTAAGCTAAAGTTACATGTCCAAAATTTCAGTTTCTAAATAATTTATTAGTTTTTATAGTGCTTCCAAATAAAGAAGAAGCTAGCAAGTCAGCATCCTCCACATTGATTACTTAGAAACCACTGAAAGCTATAACAAATCTTGCCAGCTGCTCACTGACAATGTAAAGGAAGCTCAGAGAGGTCAAAACTTAAACTTTGGGCCACTGAAATCCATTTATTTCCTACTGATTAAACAAAATCTACAAAGCTGAATTGAAAGCTTTTGTGTATTTCAAAATGCGCGTGTTCAGACCAAGAAGGATTTTGAGATGGTAGATGAAAATCAGTTCTTTGTTTCACTTTTGACATTTCAAATAATTTCATAACATTTAAAATAAGCCATAGCATAATATGTTCCTAAGATCATCAGCCCTTGCTTAAAAAGGTGAGAACACGTTGAAATATGATTTGTGGTTTTGTTAAACTGTTGGTAGAGGCTTGAAACTATGGAACTGCTTCATAAGTTAATGATTAAATCAAAGAATTTATGTGCAAGAAATAACAAAACCTGTGGATTTTTAGTCTACCTAGCCTTCAGAAAGTAAAATCACAGCTTTAAGATCAGAGTAACAACTGGAGCAAATAAACAAAACTGTCATGCACTTAACTAAAGTAGGATTCAAACTTTGCTAAATAATGTGTAAATTGACTGGGATCTATTCAGAGGTTTTCAGGGAAGATATTTTTATTTGTTTTGCTCTTTTATGCATAGCAAAGCAGTAGCTCCTGTCATTATTCGAGAGGCTTTGAAGACTACCAGAGGAAAACAGCCAACATGAACTACTTTCTACTTTGTTATTAGTTTGATTCAAAAAATGTGGCTTTGAAAGCTCTTTTTTTTTTTTTTTTTTGGGAAGTAGCTGGACTAGTGCAATCCATATTTTGAAAAACATATGTGTTGTTACGCAAGAAATTCTTCCTCACCCTCCAGGCCTGCCAGGAAGAAGGCTCTACTCCAGACTGTAACAGTTGATTTCAGGAAGGAAAAACTAAAAGGAAGGTAGCTGAATCCCCTTTGGAGGTTTATAGCATTGGACTGTCTCCTACATAGGTCAGAGGTAAAAAGGAAAGATGAGCAGGGGGATGCTGCTATTTTGAAAGCAGGCTGTTCCAGCACAAAGTGAATTTTCACTAGATTTGGAAAGTGTCGTAACAGAAGCTCATTAAGAAATTGAAACCATCAGGAGATGGTTTTGGACTTCTCCAAAAATTTAAAAATTTCTGCCAGTGTAAACCCTGGCCAAGGACTTCAAAGAAACACTGAAAGACCTCGTGCAGCTCCCAGAACAAACAGATATGCCAGCAAGGACATATGCCTTGGATTAGCTGGCAGCTGAGGGGAAGACTCCTAAGAAATGTTCCCCCCAGCCTGTTGAAAAGATTAAACTGCATCTCTTACCAATCCAAAGTTAGGATATTGTTACTGATTTTTCTCTTGGCTTCAATCAGTGGGCTAGTGCTATCCAGAGGTGCAGCAACGATTTTACTTTTACTAGACTCAGTGGGTTATCATAGCTACACTCCTTTTGGCAATAGGAGAGAGACAGAAGAAACATCTGTTGATCCTAGCTGCAAAGAAAAACTGTACCAAAAAAGGTCCTTTTTTCTAATACTTAGTATATCTTGTCCATTGGAAGTGTTTTGGATTCTTTTAAGGCAAATCAGTGTTAAAACACAATAATAAGATAAAAACAAATTGCCTCTTGTCAACCACCATGCAAGGTAAACCTTGGTAAACCAGGGAAGAAAGGTTTTACACATCCTACTCAACCATTCTCTGACAATTTGATATGTACTACAGTTTTTCAACAAAACTTACATTTTCCTTCTTCATTCCTGCAGAGGACCTTGGTATCATCTGTACTTTCAATAATGTCAAGAGATTCCCCTGGTTTAATTTGTAAGTCTTTATATCCCCATCTTTTCTGAGACAATTCCTGGACTGTGGTTGTAGAGTAAAGAACTTTTATTTCACCATCAAACTGAAAAGGAGGAAAACATCGACAAACTATGGTTAAAATCCATTAATTTTTTCCATTAATATTCCCATTTTAAAAAATGGGAATTAACAAATTAATTAACAAATAAACAAATTAACAATTATTTGTATATGCTACAATATGTATGTGCCCATACTTGCTATTTGGACTTAGAGATGCTCAGATCATTATTTTCACTTGTAGTAATACTTTCCCTTTCAAAAGCAAGTTATGGGGAACAAATTAGAAGACAGATACTTTGTTTTTATAATTTATGTGAAGAAGACACTTTGAACAAAACTTACTTTGAACTTTTTTCTGAACTCTTTCTCTTCTTTTTCCATCTTCTTGAGCTTTTGTACATCTTTTTCATCTGACTTAGTTTTTCCAAAGCTTCCTGAGGCTGATGGACTAAACCAAGAGGTTACAAATAAAACAAAATTAGCAACACATCCGAAGCACTGGCATGCTTTCTGATAATTTTGGAGAAAATGCATTTGTCTTCACGTGTTTTTATAATATTTCTTTGCTCTGAAAAACTAATATTGAGAATACAATACATAATAAAATACAGATTTGACTTCAAAAGAAGTAAAAAAGTTGGGACTGTCTTTCCTACTTCTCTCTAATATCTATCACAAAAGCAAATATCGAAAATTAATTTTAAGTATCTATCTGTAGGAGAATCTCTCAGCAAGAAGAACTTTTTGTGAAGACTGTGCAGCTTTGGGCAATAAGCTGAATGACAGGTCACACTGTGGAGGCAGCTGGAACATCTTAGCCTTGTGTATGCTAGTCCTATGTGCCTGTACACTTTGCTACACCAGGGAATCTGCATTACATGACCTATTTCAAGTGCTGGTTCTTTTTGCACATCCCTGATACCACTAGCTTTTGCCAAAGAGCACGAAAGGGTTTCATGCCCTTTCTGAGCATGTGGCTGGGAATGTTAAGTCTGACTCTACTTTTTGATCCTTGCTGATCTCGGCAGGATGACAGTTTCATTGACGATGAATGTATGCATGTGTGACCTACTCTAGATTTAGCTTAGAAGGTCCACATATTTTCCTTTGGATACGCAGTCCAAAGAGATCTCTCTCTTTTCTTGTCTCCAGATTACATTATTGTAATGCACTGTCACTCCACCTGAGTGGAGTAAGTGGCAATAGGATGTGACATGTCACAGTCATCCTCACAGATGCAACTGTGCCTATAACACTGCGCTCCAGAGATGACCATAATTTTCTGGTTCAGGATAACTTTTTCAAGTTGAACTTACACCTCCAAATACGTTTCATACTTTAAACACGGGCATTGCCTCCTTTTCTCTTAAAATACTGCAGCAGCTGAGATAAAGTATCTATCCTAACAGTCCCCAAATTTTGATAGAACAAGAGGTACAATGTGTAATTAAGTTCCTTTAGACCATGCATGATTTTCTACCTCTTTTCCATCAGGGACTCAATATGTTGGCATGCAAAACATGCTTACTTACTCTATAGTCTAATTAATATTTCAGTCTATAATGGAAGCGAGAGCATCTAACTGCTATTATCAGTAGTAGGTTTATAAGAACTAAAAACCTGACAACACCAAATAAAGCAGGTATCAGTGGAAATCTGCCTCTAGTATATACTTTAAAAATGTCTCTCAGCATATTAGATTTTTAATCAGGGATGTAATATTTTCACTTGCCTGGGATCAAGTGGGGGGGGAGGAAAGTCTGAAGAATCTACGTCATCATAAACATCATCTCCATAATCTGAAACAACAGTGTTTAAAAGAATGAAATATTATTTTGTAAAAATCGAGAACTGGATACATTGTGTGACAATGTATGGTATTTTAGCTAAATTGATAAGAAATTATGCCAAGTACTGTAGTCATTTACTGCCTATGGTAACTCTGGGTTCTGTTTTTCAGAACATGTGCAACACCACTTAACCTTTTCAGATTAAGATTCTTTATTAATAATAACAGATATTCACTGAAATTTTAATCTTTTGAAGGTGAAGCAAGATTTAGCCCATGAGATAGCCTTTAATTTTAATTAATCAAATTACTACTGTATTGTACTAAGTACATTTGTTGAGTTTGATTTTAATGCACATTCAATACCTTCTGTAGCCCCCTGGTCAATGCAACATTGCTTAGAAGTGGATATGAATCATGGGTATGTTGGTTTTTAGGCCATCTTGCAATGCCAAAGCTGTGAAGAGAATTCTTAGCCCAAGAATACTTTTTCAATCATGTTCAGCATATTTGTGGAGGGGAAGCAATTGTTCGACTCATCAAACCAATGGCTAGAAAAATCAGCAGGATACAGAAGGTTTAGAACTCAGTTCTAAACTCAGGACTTAAAATTCAGAACTCAGTTGAAGCAGACTCAGAAATTCTGAAAACTTGCTTTTTATTCCACAACTGAGCTGATGCTTATATGTTTTTTTACAGAGACACTGCAAGTGATAAAAATAGAAAAAAATAATTTCTCTTTACTTCTGGGGTCTTTCACTGAGTGCTTCTTTCCAGGTGTATCTGTTCATATTTAATGCAAAATAAAATGCACTAGTGTAAATCTCAGGTAGAAAAATCACATTAAATACATTAAATTGTTTACCAGAGAGCTTGCAATGTATATGTATCACCTTGTCTGCAGCCAGATCATATCATATCATATCATATCATATCATATCATATCATATCATATCATATCATATCACAATATTTGAAATTTATTTACTGCAACTAGGTAAGCAATAGGAAGTCCTGTTTCATTCCTTGGATGTATTTTTGCTACTAGCACGATACAGAGTATACAGAAAAGAATCAGGAATGTATACAGAAAAGAATCAGGAATCAATACGGAGACTGAAAAAGAGGCTATTAATTACCTTTTCCAGACTGCTTTGTTGAAGAAGAGATGCTGGAGGGAAAAAAAAAGCTCATTAAGTATTTATATCACATTAATAGCCTTTTTTGTAACCTAAATAATTTTAAAAACTTGCAACACAAGGGTTTCAAATAATCTCCAGACATTTTGAAGTGCCACTGACACCAGCAGAACTTAAGGACTAAATATATTTTTATCACTGAATTAAAATAAACTGGTTCAGAACCAGTTTGACTGAAGAATGTGGCAAAAACACCACTTGCTGACTTATTCTCTAGGTAAGATGGATAGAAGACAATCTTTGCATTTTTCTATTTGGCGTGTTATTCCTAAAATTTTGATTAATGTGTCTAGGTTTACCAGTTTATATCAGTTACATTGTACTGGTGAGAAAAGTAAATTTTAACAGTGTATGCAGCAAATTTACATGACCAGTGGCACAAAGATGATAGATTATTCTGGTGCTTTTCACCAAAAAAAGAATTCAGCATATTTTGATTACCAGACTTTTGCAAGAAATACATCTTGTTAAGAGAATAATTATGAAGGTGAAAAGAAAGCTCAGTGTTTTTGCAGAAAAGTATCATCCTGAGCTGCAATTTGATGCATGATTCATTAGACTGCTGCAAGGATATGTTAGTAGCATGTGATCAATGCTTTATTAGAATTAGTTAATGTGCACTTTGATTTCCTCGCAGATTCTTACAACAAATTTTCATTTTCTTCTGCCTCATTGACTTTGGCTGTTTTTTCTCGTACACTTTTCTTTTTGTCATCTTTGACCTTTAGCCTCTTCAAGATTCCCCAAGGCCAGATACCATTCTTATCTTCATCCTGCGATACAGACCTTTGGAGTATGCATGTGATTATCACAATGTAAAATGTAATGTTCTTCTTAAAAGGCCCAGTTAAATTCTCCATTGATGCACATAATTATCATTAATTCCCAGAGTGAAATTGCTTACCCAAATGCTAACATGCTAAACTAGATATATGAGTGTTAGGCCACTTGTAGGTACCGAGATATATTTGTAGTATAGATATTAATCTAGTGGCTTACTGTTTTCATGTTGTTACTCAGCAACCTAGTATTTTAGTTTGTTATTTTCATTTCAGACTTATTCTGTCTAGTTGGAGATTGGGAGATTTTATAGATTACAAGCTGCTTTTGCTGACATATCAAAAATACAGAACAAAACTTCTTAAAAAAACTGAAGAACCCTTTTCTCTGGCTTCACATATCCATTTTGATGTATACTCGCTTACTGATCATCCTAGTACCTGCTAATTGTTATGCTGGATTCAAAACCACTAAAAACTGGAACCATTCTGTCAAAGAAACAAATTATTTAAAATATATAAAAAACATACCTAGCATCTTTATCATCAATTTCATCATAAATGTCTTGATCAGAAGGAGGAGATTGGACCATGCCTTTAAAAGATCAAATAGTGAATTAATGCAATTATATTTCATTCTGCTGACTAAGGTATTCATTAAAGGCTTCTTTACTGTATCAGATGTGCATGCAGTTTATGCAAAATTCCTTCTGAAAACCAGCCAGACCCTTTATTAAAACAGAATTTTTCATTTATCCCAGTTTAGAATGCCATCCACAGCATTTAAATGTGACACTGCCAATCACAAGAGCATGGATACTGAAAACAAATGTCTCTACATTGTAGTCAATGAAATTCTAAATGGCTGATTTTGACACAGACCTTATGATGACTTTTAAGTTTTCATATGTGACTCAAGAGATGATTGAACATGTCGGACTAACACTCTAATCATCACAAGGTCTCTTGTTTTCATCCAGAGAAATCAGAGACAAGAGGAATATAAACTCCCCATTTGGTCTCAGTTTTGACCTTTGTGCCCCACCTCCTTCAGGGCAGGATTAGCTTGGTTTGCATGTCCAGTTCTAGGCACTGATCAGCGTAGGCACTGAAATCTGTACTCAGCTGGCAGAAGCTCCATTCAGTACTGCCAAGGAATGCTTCTGCCATGACCAGTATCTAAACTTGAAGCTGGGAAGATGAGCTGTGCTCTTGGGATTAACAGAGAATGCTACATAAATATATATGCTAACAAAGGGGAAACTGGGTTTGACTGTGTCAGCTTGACAGCATGAAGCTGCTGCAGTTGAGCCACCAATGGGCAGCTGTAACTGAAGTTCCCCTTAACTATGTCAGCAAAATGAAGCCTTAATTGATAGTAGTGCTGGCTGCTTCAGAACTGGATTTCTCCCATACAAAAAACTCTTGTTCATGTTGGTATTTTTTCCAGTTATATCTGTCCTGTTTTGTGGGATGATTTGCCTTCATACACAAATAAAAAGTTAAAGTTTGAACAGCTGGCATGCTGGTGATTTACATTATCTGAACACAAAAGTTCTGTCTCACTCAAGTTCCCACAGGTGGTGGGGAAGTTAAATTGGCTACTACCCTTCCTTGTTTCTTGCCTGTTAGCTAACATTTAACTTGCTTATGGATAATTACTGCATTATGTGGAAGCTGCAGAAGTCAGAATGTGAGGGTAAGAAACATACAGAAACAGCTCCCTCCTAAACATGTAAGTAGAACTTACTTCCATCTCCACCTTGGTCACCACTTTGACTGGAAAAGCAAAAAAAAGACATTTTAGAGAAAAGCAGTCATCCGTAAGAAAAAGAATGATCATGATCATTCATGAACATGATCACCCATAATTTCTCCAATTATTAATTCTAAACATTTTGGCCAAAAAGATTTAGAATGTATTTTATATTCCTGTTGATATCTTTAAATTAAACCACGAAATATAATTTTGGATCATAGGATAATTTGTGTTGGAGGAGATCTCAGGAGATCATGTAGTCAGACTTGATGGGAATAAAAACTATAATCTGACTGAGCATTGGAGAGTAGATCCAGACCCTTTATATTCATTTCTTATGAGGCAATTTTCTTGAAACAAAATGGTAAATGAGTTAATTTATTGCTCAACTAGCTTTCAGTGGGTATAAGTGTATGTTTCTAACCATATGAAAGGATTCTGTGTTATCTCAATGGTCTAACAGTTGTTGAAAAAAGCCTGAGAGGTTCATAGTAGGTGAGATTATTTCCAGGTCAAAGGCTTAGCTAAAATTATAAACCAAAGAGTTTGTTTAACTCTTGTGCCAAGAAGTACTGAAATACAACACCTCTAGTCAGTTATTAATTTTGGAATATTAGCAATACTACTGATACCGAGATGATACTATTTGGTCAAGAGCATTTTTTTTTTTTTTTGGAATGACATTTTTACAGTGGCTTCAAAACATGTTGATGTATGTCAGACCTTTCAACAATTCATGCTCATGAACTGAAGAGAGTGCTATTAATCACTAGAGAAGATAAAAATGTCAAAATACAGCTTAAAGGATTTAATTAATCTGAGCCAATTATTCATCCTTCGAAGTTCCTTGGAATATGCTGTTATTTTAGTATGCAACAGTGTAAGTGCAGTTGTTCACTTTTGAATTCAGTACACTTTCTAAATTCTTTGCATTGAGGTGACTAATTGTAATGCTTACCCTACTGAAAAGAATTGGCCAAAGATACTTCTGCAATGAAGTAACTAATGCTGAGATTACCTGAAACAACTAACATGGCTCTCATGGATAGGCCATGATGCTATGAGACTAATGTGCAGGGAGGAAAATTAATACTGAGCAACCTGGAAAAATATCAGACACAAAATTATATTGGTTGCATGAAAAATGCCAGCCTGAAGGCTGAGTTTTCCACATGCTGCAGCCAGCCAGCTGCAGTCCTTTTATTCCAGTCGTTTCATTCCAGGTAGGCCTCTAAGCTAAGGAGCCTCACGGGAAGAAGCAAGAGCTGTGTAATGGCTGAGTGCTTCAAGATGGTTGTC
Source organism: Sylvia atricapilla (assembly GCF_009819655.1). Taxonomy (NCBI): domain Eukaryota; kingdom Metazoa; phylum Chordata; class Aves; order Passeriformes; family Sylviidae; genus Sylvia; species Sylvia atricapilla. The sequence goes on from NC_089174.1 coordinate 71,321,104, forward strand.
CTACATATTGAAATCCTTCACACCCATATGAAGATCTCTTATCTGAATCCCAGGATCCCTCTCTGCACATCAGGACATTTAATGGAGAACAGTTTGTTGAATATAAGAAGCAAATATAAGAAGCAAATTTTCCTGTGAAGTCTGGTAACATAAGTACCACTGTCATGCTAGGTTATGTGATAGCTTTGGCTCTTGTGACAAGACCACTAAGGTATTTCCCTGCCAGCATGTCTGATCTGCTGCTGGATATTTCAGATCTCCAGTTGCAGATCTATTTGACTTGAAAAAGACATGTTGAAGTAGATAATCTGCAATGTAGCACTGCACTGCAAATGCATGGAGACTGTGCCATAGAGAAGCTTCTGATGAAGTCAAAAAAATATAGCTCATACCTATCTTATGGAATTTGAGAGGCCTTTTATTCAAGGTTAAATTCATAAGCCATACTCTTTTCTGAAGGGTTACCCTAGACATGATTCCAGAAGTCTCTTCTTGTTGAAATGGAAGACATAGTAAGACTTAAAGACTCATGCTAAGGCTCATGAGATCAATGAGGGTGACCAGGAGTTCCCTGGTGCAGTGTTTCCATTGCTCTTATAATCTTTTATTCTTGCATCTTAGAAAAGGGAGCATGTAGTTCCAAAAGACAGATGAAGTAGAGAGAGAGAGAGAGAGAGAGGGAAGAGAATTGGACGTCTGCAGATGATTTGTAATCCTGCATGGCTTGCACTTTTTCTTCTTTGGATTTCAATGAAATAGATCCTCTTCCAATAGTATAGGTTCCTCCTAAATATGAGTGCTTCCAGATGCTAGATTTCAAAATTTGTTTAAACCCTCTGAACACATCAATCTGAACAGCTACATATAATAGTTACACATTTCTTATATAAATTTTTGTGATGAGAGTTGGGTTTGTTGCTGTAAAACTTCCCCTGTCTAGCCTGACCCAAGTGAATCACTTGTTTCTTTTCATGCATTCCTTATACATACCTGCTAGTAGTGTCCTGATTTCCAACATCATCATACGTTTCTTGGTCACTCTCTGTATGTTTCACAGCAGCTCTGGTTGATGATTTTTGCTTTCTTTTTAAAGAATCGTAATCAATCTCCACCATGGTTGTTTTAATGTACCCATCTAAATAAATGAAACCATGCAGTTTAAGGGTCATTATAAAGGAATGACTTTAACAAGAGGTATTGAATCCTAAGTTATATTATTTCTTTGCTGTCTGTAACATTAACAGGTGTCTTCAACCTCATGCTGTATTTACCTACTAGTTGTCTTTTTTATTCCTGTGTAGTGTTAGTTTAAGTTTTTTGTCTGTTAGTTTTATCTATTGAATAAATAATTCATTCTACAGTAGACTGAATCAGCCATTATAAAAGAACTTACAAATGAAGAGTGGGCATTGAGGTGCTGGCTCAATAAAGCTACTGGCTGCTGCCAGGGGCCTGGGCAAAAGGCAAGGACTTATACAAACCCTTGCATCCATTCGTAACAGTGCTGCATGCCTGTGGCATATTTTAGGGCAGTCCATGCCATAAAGTTCCTGACAGGTCATTAGGAGGACCGTGTGCATTGATTTTTCTTGAGGTTGACAGACACTGTAGTTGCATTGACCAAAGCAGTTGACTTGAGATGAGGAACTCTGTCTCTTCTGAGGATAATTTTAGACAGGTATACTGCCTGTACAGAAGAGTGCACAAATGAATTTCTCCAATGTGAAAAATGCTCATGCATTTCTTTGAAAATGAGTGCAGTTTTTAGTGTGTTTCCTCTCAAATGTAAGACATTGATCTTTCCTCTTACTCAGATGATAAGAACTGGTTTTCCTTTTCTGTTTGGTGTTCTTCACAGACCTGGCCTGTGAACATGGAAGGCCAAAGCATTGGTGTAATGAATTGGTCTGCATTATTGGAACATTTCAATGAGAAGCCTTGTACAGCTTCAAGCTTTGCTGACACAAGAATTAATTCATGGCAAGTTAATTAATGGACTGCACATGCTCTAGAAAATAATAGAAAATTCTCCCATCTCTCACCAAGTTTTGGTTTTCTGTGTACAAAATGATCTATGTAGTTGACTTATTTTTACAACTTCAAGGTATCATAGAAAATCTTTTATTGGAACTAGCTTCTTGAGATCATCTTGGCCAATCCCTCTAAACAAACATGATCCTCCATTAGAGCAAGTTGGCCAGGACTGTGTCCTGTCAGGTTTTGAAGATCTCCAAAAATGAAGACTCCACCACCTCTTTGAGCAACCTTTTCCATTGCTTGGTCACCCTCACAGTAAAAAAAACATGTTTTCTGCTGTTTGAATAGAATATGTTTCAGTGTGTGCCTGTTGCCTGTCACTGGGTAACTGGAAAGAGTGTGGGTCCGTTTTCCTTACATCCTCCCACCAGGTATTTATGAACAATTAAAAGATACCCCTTAGTTTTCCTTTCAGCAGGCTGAACAGTCCTAGCTCTCTCAGATTCTCTTTGTAGAAGATACACTCAGTTCCTTACTATCTGTATATATCTATCACTACAAATGGATCAGCGGGTATCACCTACAATTTGGTAGAACTCTATTCTACATATCTGAACTGTCTTACTAATTTTCTTATAATTTTAGTCCCCCTAAAGATCAAGCAAAAGCTTTTAATAATTTTGATTGATTTTATAGATCAACCTTTTATAACCCAGGAGCCAGATCATCAACTCCTTTATACTCAACGATCCACTGATGGTATTCATACAATAGGAGAAACATCTTGGATTTCAGAGAAAATAAAATCTAGAATTCAGTGAGAAACTTTCCATAAGAATATGAACAAGAAAACCACTTTAAACACGCCCTTACATTCTCTAATTCTGTTTTAAGAACACTCATGTTATGTTTATTACAAAGACATGAAAGAATTTGATACTTGTTACTTGCAAGGAGTTGAGTTCTGATGCTATTTTGAAGGCTGCTGACAGGGAATTAACCCTAGTATTTCAGTGAAGGTCCCAGCATACTGTGCCTAACCTATTCCAGCACCTGTAGGTGCTATACTGTATTCTGCAATAACTCCCTGCTATGAACCATGCCTCATATGCCAGCTGAGGATGGAAGGGTGAGTTGGAGTAATTATTTACTTTGGTGGCCAGTGACTCAGCCATGGTAGGGGATAGTCCTTGGTGTAATGCTCACATGTTTGCTGTCATGCAGTGAAAACATTCAGGAGCACAGTGAAGAAATAGAACTCACAGCATCCTTTTATCCTTCCGAGCCATTTTCCTTCTGGGTTGTCTGTGAGTCGAATGATTTCTATTTTATCTCCCTGTTTGAAAGTCAGTTCTCCCTTCCGTCCCTTGTGGTCAGTGCAAGCTCGTGCCTGATGAAGGACTTCGATGGGTCCTGTTAACTGAAGAAAAAACAGAAGATATCACAGATGTGGAAAAATGGAGTTCTTTCCTCAACATTCAGAAAAAAGTAAACATAATAATAATAATAATAATGGTTATTTGTTTCATTGATATTTAAAAGAGTGTGGGTAAATAAACAGAAAGGCTTCCTCCCCTCCCAATTATACTGTTTAAATTAAAAATCAGAGATTAAAAGAGAGGAGAATGGCATGGCGATAGAGCAATTGAAGAACTGATTGGCAAAATCACAGAAAAACTGTGATTAAAATCAACAAACTAGCCTACAACACCTTTTATGAGTTCACAGAAGAGATGTATTTAATTTCAATGGGTGTCTCCATTTATTTCCAGCAGAACTGCTCATTAAATCATAGAATCTTTTAGGTTGGAAAAGACCTCTAAGATCACTGAGCTCTACCATTAACCTAACACTGACAAGTTCAACTAAACCATGTCCCTAAGCACCACATCTACACATGTTTTAAATACCTTCATGGAAAGTGATTCTACCACTTCACCAGGCCCCTCTGCCAATCCTTTACAACCCTTTCTATGAAGAAGTTTTCCCTGATATCTAAACTAAACATCCCCTGTAACAACTTGTGGCCATTTCCTCTTTTCCTATCCCTTGTCACTTGAGAGAAGAGACAGTAACCACCTGGTTACAATTCCCTATCAGCCAGTGTGATAAGGTCCCCCTTGAACCACCTTTTCTCCAGACTAAAAACACCCAGCTCCCTCAGCTCCTCCTCACAGGATTCAGCCTCCAGACCATTCCCCAGGTCCATTGCCCTTCTCTGGATTCACTCCAGACCCTGTGTCTTTCTTGGAATGACAAGGGGCCCAAAACTGGACATGGGATTTGAGGTGCGGCCTCACCAGTGCCAAGTACAGGGAGACAATAAGACAATCCCTCATCCTGCTGGCCACACTATTCCTGACACAAGTAATATGAGTAAATATTTATTAACATTAACGTTAATGAGCCTGCCACATAATGCTTTGTGTTTACAATTCTACTCTATAAATGATCTTGCAAGTACTCACAGGAGATGATCACAGTTTACTGATGTTCAGGATTCACTTTGTGAGGCCTTTACATTATGTTATGAAGAAACCATTTTGGTGTTTAGTATTTGTGACTTTAAGATATGTATTTCAGAGGCATATTGCTCTTGCCAATTACAGACTAACTCAGGAATGTCTATCCTGTATAAGTGGCCAACAAATGGGAAAGAAAATGTCCCCTAATATATTTGTTTAAGAATAATAAAATACCTTAATGGCTGCAGTAGCAATAGTCTATAAGCTAAAAGCTTTCTGTGCACTAATGCCTATGCTTCTTGTGAATGGTCTAAAAAATAGACTTGGTGCCTAATTAACACCAGCTAACTCACTATTATTAACAATGTGTACCTTTAGTATGAAACACACATAGTGTGCTTCTTAACTCATGTCAGGCTCTGCACAGCATACCAAGGCCATGATGTGAATCACTATGGCTTTCTGTGTAGAGAGCATAATAAGAAGAAAAACAAAGCTGCCCACTGTGTACAGTGACACTGAAAGTAGCAGAATGGAGAATTGTGAATGGGCATTAGTTAAGAATAACTGACTGGCAGACTTTTAAACTGTGAGAGCATGCTGACCACCAGCCATGCAAAAATTATATAAAACAGAAAGAACTGTCTCATCATTTATCCCCAGAGAAAGATGGTAGCTCTCCTATACAAGACTTATTTTCCTCCTCCTCATTTAGGCTGGAATTTACTGTATGTCCCTTTCTACCAAGGCAAGGGAAATGTGTTGCAATACAATTTTGAAATCTTTAAAGGGCTAAATACTTTTGTGTCTGACTACAATGAAGCGAATGAATAACACTATGTGTATGGGATTCAATTCCCACTTTTATTAAGGGCTTTTGATGCTATTCTAATGAAATAAATTATTAGAAACAGGAAAGTGAAAACAAATTATTTTAAGGCTTTCTTACATAGAAAAAACGTGAGAAAGTAATTTCATGAAAACTGTAAGCACATAGTCTTTGTCATCCATGAGTGCAGAGCTTGCATTCAAACATATGAATGCAAACAAAAAAAGGTAGCTTAAACTCTTATTCAGAATTTATGAAAGTGTTTAAACTACCTACCATAACAAATAGTTTTGTAGCCAGGTGAAAACTATATTTCGAACTTGACAATGCTAAATAATGTTTCTTGCATACCTTTGTTCACATTACCAAATAAAAAGCTTACTTTGAACTTTTTCCTCAGTTCCTGCTCTTTCTTTTCTTTTTCCTTTTGTTCTTTCTTCTCTTGCTCCATTCTTCTCTTATCTTCTTTCTGCCACTTTTCTTTTGGCCTTGTTGATCTGAAAGTGCATTGCAAGGACAGAATGTGTGAAGCAAATCTTCCTTAGAGCTACTTTATCCAAGGCTGACATAAAACTGCAGATGATGAAAAAATACTTCTCCAAGGGATAACAAAGCTACAGATTCTAAACCATAATGCAACTGCAACAGATAGAGTAAGCAGCCCTTTATTACATACCTAAGTTAAAGTTTCTGTCCCTATGAGGACAACACACCAGAAAGGGTTATCTGGATCCACATGTGTGTGTCCAAATGTCTCTGAGCTAATTTTGTTGAGTATGCTTGTGAACTGGAAGCAGTCTAGGTGTTGTACTTGATGCAGCTGTTAAATATTTACCCAGGCCGCCAGCAGTTGATGCAGGCTGACCTGAAGCCTGAGCAGCCACTGGACTGTGTTTTTAAACCTGATTGCAACCGATTCCAGCAGCCTACACAAATGAGTCAGCCTTCTGCACTCATTTCTTCACACCAGGGTACACTGCATGCTGTGCCTCATGTATTGAAAATTACTGGGTTCTGAGAACTTGGGATGGAACCAGGACTAGATCTCCAGTTCTGCGATTTGGCTGGAAGATCTATGTTGTAGAAACCCTATGGAACTGATTATTGATTAAGTGAGCTTTTTTTTTTTTTTTTTTTTTTTTTTTTTTTTTCAAATACTTCTGCTCAACGGGCTCAAATTGCTAAAAAAGAAGCCTGAAATGAGGACCACTTGGGTTAGAAATCAAAGGAAATTCAACAATAAATTTTTGCTGAAAATTGTTATACAGCTGAAATATTCTACATCAATTTATTCAGAGGGAATTAGAGTTTTTCTTTGGCTACTGTAATACAATAAATCCCATACATTTATACAGGAGAGTCATCAAAGGAAAGATTTAAATGGAATAAGAATAAGCAGATCTTGTATTCTGTCTCTGTAGCTATACTAGTTGACTAGTTGACTCAGGCAATGAAAGTTGTCAGTCCATCCTCTCATAGGAGTTCTAAGACATTTATCTAAAACGCAATTTTAAAAAAACACAACAAAAGATCTGTCTGGGACCATAATACCTTGGGACTGACCTTATTTTTCCTCCTAGGCTGTAATTCCAACCAGTGGTTCAGACATACTTCTTAGATCAGAAGTCAGAATTCTCTTATCTTGATCACAAATACATTATTTAATTGCAGGAGTTTTGCCATGCTAAGGCATGGCAAGTCTAACTGGGAAAGAACTTGTGACCAACCAAACTTTCTCCGGGTGAAATGAATGAAGACAGTAATCCCTGGCAGGGACTGCAGTGGAATGACAGTTTTGTACCAGATGAAATACATTTCTTATAAAAGATAGCTTAGATAGATAGAAAAGATACGATAGGTTAAAGAGTTTAAAATTACTACCTGATGTCATTAATGTCTTCATACATCTCTCCATCACTTTCTTGACCCTATAAAAAATAATCTATTTTCAATGGTCTAAGTACAATTGGAAAAAACATGAAGAAAATTGGTCTGCTATATAAGCTTTATAAAAATTTTATAAAAAACATTTATAGCAAAATGCAAATACCTTTATTCTTCCCAAAACAAGTTACTCCATTATTCAAACACACTATTCTTTTATTTCTGCTATTTTTTTTACAATATCACACCTATAAAGACTTGGATTGTTAAAATCACATGAGCACATTTCTTAATTCAAAGTGGATGTTTTAATTGCAAAGTGTGTCCTGTAAAGTCTTCATTATTACTGATGATTGCACTGCTATGATGAAGGTATCAGGGTTAGCCCCATTTAAACTGGAATGCTAAGGATCTAAATGGGACTCAGATTAGGATCTGACAGATTGTCTTAGTCCTTCTATAGCCAGGGGTTTGAACATACTGATAAAATTCTGTGATTAACTGAAATATTCTATTACTAGAATGAAACAGGGCCATTATTTCTATTATTTCTGGAAAATTCAAGTGAAATGAAATGTCAGTGGTAATAAATAGAAGGCATAGTTTTGCATTTTATTTATTTTTTAATCAATTTTTGGTATGTAGCCAGCTTTGATAATTTGTTCCAGTTTACTCTGCTTCCCTGATTTTATTTCTATCCTTCACAACAAATAATTGCTTCTACAACTTACTGTGAATACACTGGATTAAATCTGCAAGTAATTGGCTAATGTCTTGATGAAGTTTTACTAAATTTGTAAATTTTTTGCTAAAAAAGGATAGGTTTATGTTGGTGGATAGTACTTACCGTCTGTGTATTTCCATGACCTACAGGTACAAAAAAATAAAACCAGGATATTTATTCTTTTCTTGTACAAAAACCAATTCATTCTAGCATTAACTATTTAAAACTGCCTAAACATCAGTAATGTTAACTAGAAATATTTGCAGGCTTCTGTTTCTTGATGAAGGTATGAATGCGAAATTCAGTTTTTCTAGGTTGCTTTTGCAGGACACTGTAAACTAAAAGTATCTACCAAACAGCATATTTCACTGTGTATTTTAGTCGAAATTTAAAATTTAGTGTGTATTTAAAAGTGGAAAATTTGTTTTAAAAAATATCTTATAACACTGGTGAAATTACATATGCTATTTGTTTACAAAATCACTATTCATATTAAAAAGTAATTGTAAAAAACCCAATTAATCCAAACAGACCTCAAAGAACTTGCTTGCACCAACCCAACAACTGAATAAGTAGGCCAAAAGCTCTTTTCCTAATCCAGCCTCTGCTCTGGACAGCAGGAGAAGATATTCTGTGAATCTCCTGTCTCCTCCTTACTCTGCAGGCAGGTAGGTAAGAAAAGCTCTGTTTCAGCTGCACAGCTTGCAGCGCTGTGAGTTGTGGATGGTTTGCACACTAAAGGATGCACAGTGTGCCTGGCACAGACCAAGTGCCACCAAGGAGGGATCAGAAGGCAGATTGAAATTCTTTGTACTGCAATCTGCTTCTGCTGCTCTTGGTACAGCTCACTGCCTCAGAACACAAAGTGACAGTAAAAGTACAGTCAACTAATTTTTTTTATCAAGTATAAAACAGTGTCTCCTCCACCAAACCAGACAATGTCAGCTCTGAAAGAGCAATATTCATTTTGGTTCAGGTTTGAAAATCTGATGATTTAAAGTCCCACCATATTTCTTACCAAACAAAAACAAAAAGAAAGAAAAAAAGAAGAATCACGGAACAGTAGATCTGTTAGTGGGATGAGACAACCATCTTCACCCATAAATCTGCAGAACCAGTATAATTAGTTACACAAATCACTCGTGAATACAATAAACTTTTTTTCTTATAAATACAACATGCTTACAGCTTCTCACAGTAGCCATTAATTAAACTGTATAAATGTATGCATCTTACCTTGTGAAACAAATTCAACATCATCATAATTTTCTTCATTATCCAGGTTTCTGTAAGTTTGAAAAGAAAAGACATGTGAAACCTGTGAAGATGGTTTTATGATTGTATTTTATTCACTATGTTTCTGATGCTTTTTATTATCTCTTTTACAGAAAGGCTGAACAGTCTGTTGAGCCCTATATCCTACCTAAGTACACAAGATTTTCCAAATTGTTCTCCCTGACTGTCACTCAGTGTTTCAGATGGGGCCACCTTGATCATGAGTAAAAAAGCATTGAAGTAAAGCAAAGGCACTCAAGATACCATGAAGATGAGCATGGTATGAAAAATATTATAGGCAGATGGGCTAATTGAATGGAAATAATCTGTTGGCCTTTTTAACCATTTTTTTGCAGGTGCAGGCTTCTCATACAGTGTGAAAGTACAATGTCAGACTTTTGTTCAATGCTAAACATAGCTCTGAGACTTTGACTTGTTGGGCTTAAAGACTAAACAATGCATAAGAGAAACAATGGAGTAAAGGCTAGGTAGGTAAAATGTCACCAGTGCAAATTAATTTAAATTTAAATTTAAAATGTTGTCCAAATGAGAGAAACAAGAAATTGAATATAGAATTAAGAATATAACTAATATTATCAGGGATTTTTAACTTTATAAGGCCTTGTAACAGCAGAAAGGAAACAAGGGCTGACAGCAATCAAAGAAGTGCAATCAAAAAAGGACTTGAAAGGAAAATGGGATGTTCTGTAATTGACATGATGGGGAAGCATGGAGACAGATGAAATCAAAGGTGGCAGCACCCAGGCACAAATTTTCAGGAGAGGGAAGAGTTTACAGGGAACACGGGAATGGGAGAGCAGACAGAGCATCTGGAGGTACATTTCACAGGTGTCTGATGTCAAACTTGGCTCTCATGCCTTGGTAAATGAGGAGGATACCCAGCATGGCTGCTGCAGGTACTGTGGCTGTGAGGCAGGACTGATGCTGTCACATAGCACTGATCTAGACACGCCTCACTAACTCTCCCTGCCTGCTGTTTGATGCTCTTTGCAGTACCTGCTGGCCAGAGACCAGCTCATTATTCAGGCTCAGCTCCATTCTGGTCAGTTTTGATGCTGGCCTCAAGTACTTATAACTGTCAACAGAAGTTTCACTTTTGTAGGCAGCTCTTCAAAGAAGGATGGCTTCTCAGGGTTATCACACAAGGTCACAACATGGCCTCGGTGCAGTTTCCCAACCAATGCTGAGTTTAGTTCCTCCAGCTTGCAAAGCTGCTTCCTGGGCTATTGGCTCATAGACCTTCACCCTCCTCACCCTCTTTGCCCAGAAAAATTCAGGGAAAACCTTCAGCTATTTAGGCAACTGATTTTCTATCGGTGTTTAAAGTCTTTGGATTTTTCTGGAATAAAAAAGTCTGTTCTCTAACCCCTACCCTCAGCAACAAAGGCAAAAAAAAGTTATAGACAAGACAATTCAGGGAAACAAGTGAATAGATGGAGGGTTCAAACTAATAAAAGCTAATTGTAAACGGGCCAAGTACAGGGTGGGATAAGGAAAGTAGTGTGAGACACCCCTCTCTCAGAAACCTGGAACTTATGCAGCCTTCGCCTGCTGCTGCAGGAGGAAATACAGTGATAGGTGAGAAAGGGGAGCAAATAAAGACCTTGTGGCTTATCTTCACTCACATTGTTTCAGAGACAGGCTTGACGTTTCTAGGAGGCAGACTGGGAGCTGCTGGCATCTGCAGTGATGGGTGAGAGGCTGGTGGAAGAGGTGGCAACTGCACAGTAGAGTGTGACGGAGGTACTGGTGGGGCAAGTGCTGCAGAGGAAGGCACTTTCTGTTTCGAATCTTCATTTTCAGGATCTGAAACGAGGCAGAACAGACTGTATTTGTCAAGCTTATCAAGCAAACATCTGAGGGAGGAACTTTGCTGTGTTTGATGAAGTATTGGGTAAGATATCAGTACTGCACACACCCCAAAGAAGGTATATTTTCTTGAACCTGCTCTTAGATATCAGAGTAAGAAGTAGAGAGAAGGAGAGGAGACTCTGCATTCAAGAATGCCCTATCTGTAGAAGGCCTCGAAAATGTCTTTGCCAAGTCATGAACAAGACACAAAACCAGCACATATATATAATATTTTAACAATTGTGTTTTTAAAAAAAATATAATTTAATTCCACAATTTGCTTTAAAAGACCAGCTGCAGAGTTTCATATGAGCACTGATGTAGTCTTGCTGAGTTTTTCTTGCTCAGAGAAAGAATTTTAAGGGAAGGGATGAGAGACGAAAATACATTTAGGCGTTTATAAAGAAAGGTAAATGTCTCTGAACATCTTCAAATACATTTTTAATGTAAGTTGTAAAAGTCTGGACTTAATTTTCTAGCAAACTCAGAATAGGAAAGCTTCAGCCTGCAAAGCTGCACAGAAGCAACACCCTCAACAGTCATGTGTAGCCTTAAAAACCAATGGTGCTGTGAACCTGGCACAGAAGTCACAATTACATGAGTGAGGTGGTGTGCATGTGTGCTGCACTGAATTCATGCTCCCTGCACAAACCACAACCAAACCATAGCAACCATTGCTCTGAGGGTTGAGAGAAATTATTCTACACAAGCAAATTAAGTCAGAGTTTGGATGCCATGATGTTTTTGGAGTATCATTGTTTTTTTAAGTATCATTAGTGGACTAAAATCCACCTAGAAAGAATTGTCCCCAGCTGTATGGAGACAAATCAAGGAAAACCCAAGGAAGAGGAAAAACAGAGAGAAAAAACAAATGCAGAGTTCTATTAAAATCAATTACAGCTGAGAAGAAACCCTTTGTCTTCTGGAGATGTTATTTAAGTTCACACCTGTGAGAGATTAAAATCTTGTCAGCTAAAGGAAATGTCAACCACACGGAAAAAAAGTGGCTCAAAACACAGAACAACAACGAATATTTTCTGAAGTTTAATATCAAGACTGAAAATTGCAAGAAGCTATTGAAAGAGTTTTTTTAGCTTATTTGGTGTCTGGAATTCTGTCCTTATGATAGACAGGAGAAGGGGAATTAATGACTATAGGATGAACCTTTCCATATCCCACATGGAAATCAAAGTGGAATTATCAAGCCTTGACAGTTTTTCTACTTACTACAACACAACTCAAAAATTGATGGCGAAATATTTCTTCATGGATTCTTGGACTGACTATTATGAACAATGATGCATTTTAAACCTGTTAAGTTCCTCCATTACTTAAACATCAAAATACTGATAGTTCCAACATGGATGATAGTGCAGGTGGATTCTTTTGTGGTTTCTGCATTAAGGAATGCGCATTTTACAAAAGAAGATCCTTACAATTTAAGATATGCCAAGATTAAATTTGTACCACTTATCTTTCTAACATTTTACTAAAAAATATAGCCGAAAAGTCAAGTGAAATAGCACTGAGGAGGCTATAGCAGGGTTAGCATATGCCAGCTGGATACTACCCAAAGGAGAATAGTGAGAATGAGGTGTAGAACACATGGATTCCTGAATATATTAAACAAATGGTGGTTGTTTAGGGAAACATGGTAAGACTGAGGTAGAATAAAATTAATATCTAAGTCTCTGGTAGTGAAGAAGGAGATAATTTATACTTTTCCCCTCTTCTTTTCCACAGTGAAGAGACAATAGGTAACATGTTTAAAGGCCAGCAACATTTCTTAGGAGGCATTTTCTAGCAGTGAAAATGGAATTTCCATGCCTTGGGGTCCATGTTGAACAAGTAGGATAAGTTTATGGCATGAATAAGTTCTAGTACAATTGTTCTTACCCTATACATTGGGATGGATATCAACATAGTGACAAATAACTTCTTTATATCCTTTGCAATCAAATGCTGACATCCTCTGATTGCTGTCCTGTGTGTTACATCCCATTTGAAATATTTGCTGCTATATTGAGATCAACAGCAGAGCTATACTAAAACAACATTTTGGCTAAAATATGTATTTCATTTGTTTGAGGGGTGTTTACAAGAAAAAGAATACTACAGAGTTTTTGTAGTGGTACTTGTTTGTTTAAGTTTGCTTGCTATTAAAATCTGCATCTTACTGTTTTCTAAGTTCCTCAGGCTTCAGGTTCTATTTTTTTTTTTTTTTAACCTTTGCACACAGGGTCAAAAAAGCCTTTTTATCACCACTGTTTTGCATTCAAAAGGTATTGACACCACTGAAATTAATACATACCTCAGATTTCTTTTCAGTGACTTTAAAGACTCAGCTTTTTAAATCTCTATTAAGGGTGTGCTTTCCCCATCAGCGCTTTCCCCCGCCCCATGCAGCAATTAATTCACAGCTGTTATCTCTCCAACCTGTCCAACACTGTAGAAAACCTGGCACTGGAATTCTACAGAGCATGCACTTGTCTGCCACTTGTAGTGATGAAAATTGCAAGTCATTCTTCATCTGGCCATATCTCTGCTGATTGCATCCAAGGAGTTTCAGTATTTTCTCCAATTGTCATCTCTCCTGTTTTGGAAGTGCACTCTCCTGACTATTAAACTAATGATCATGAGCAAAAAGCTTTTATTCGAAAACTTTGTAACTATAAAAATTCTTTAAGGGTAAAACTCCAAGAATTTAGAGTTACAAGCTGATAACCCTTATGCATTATACTCTTATGTCTCATCATTTTCCTTACCCAATTGTACAGTTGCTTATAACTTGATTTATTTCTTCCAGATCATTACACAACCTTGTTTCACAGGTATAGCTTACATTTCTTCATAATACATGTACAATCGCATTTGAATAAAAGCAAACTTTGCTTAAATGAGCCAAGCTTACATGACTGTGCTATTGTTGTATCTGGGTATCTGCAGATTATGTCTTAGCATGTAATTCTTCACAGTCTTTATTCATCCACAGACTACGAGCTATAATTTCTCATTGCCCTAAAACTTTTGATAAAGATGAGTACCACTGACAACATGTATCTCCAGCTGAATTCTAAATTCTAATCAAAGAAAGCAACTGGAAAGAAGTCTGGTTTTTTGTTTGCTTGGTTGGGGTTTTTTGTTGCTGTTTTGTTTTGTTTTCCTGAAAGCCATGTTAATTGATATTAATGATACTCTCAAATTTATTTTTGTGTCCTATTAGGGAATCATATATCAGTTTTTCTGTGGTTATATCTACATTGGTCTAACAAAATGTTGTGTATGTGCATAACATGCATATAACTTTTTGTCATAATACTGTATTACCTCTTGTGATAAATTTGTAGGACTAAGGTAAAATTTCTTCCTAAGTCTCTGTGCATAATACTTCTTTCATCTGATGTCTCTTGAGAGCCAAATCCTTGCAATAGGAAACTGAGCCAGGAAAAGACACCACATGCATTTTAGATTAAGTGCTTATTTTTAAGTATAAAGGCTGAACAACCTGTCCTTTTTATTTTTGTCGTTTTTTTATAATCTAACAGTAACTAAATGATCATCATATTCATGGAAGTACTGCTTTTTTATTTTCTAACTAATATAATTGACACTTCTCTGCCTTTAGAGTTTTAAGTAGCTTAATTAGTTACACTTATGACTGAGAGAGATGTAGCTGTAAAATACTTTAATTCTAATACCACAAATAGCGGAATGATTTAGGTAGGAAAGAGACATGCTGAAAGGCTGTTTGGAAAAAAAGGTGTTATAATCAGGCCTGCTGAGCCAAAGCTATCATAACATTTCAAAAATAGGGTTTTTTTCCCTATTTTAATTGAGCATTTAATTTTGAATCCAGCACTTTTTATTTTTTTTTTTTTTTTTTTTTTTTTTTTTTTTTTATTCTGGGACACTTGGTACTATAAAAGCATGCAAAAGCTCTGCGGAGGTAGTGGAAAAGCAGTCAGCTGCAAACATTCAGATCAAGAAATTAAACGGAAAATACATCCTGGCTTCACATGCCCCTGATGCACTCTCATCACAGTAAACAGTCAAGGGTGGTCACAGTGTCACAGCTTTGACAGCTAACACCTCAGTTTCCAAATAGGCTCTCCTCTCTTCTTAGGACTCTGTGTATTCAGTGCAGCACAACATGTGAAAAAACTGAGGCAGAACTGAAGCTCTTCAAAAAGAAACCAAAGAACAGAAGAAAAGAGACTGCAGGTATATAGAGAAACCTGCCATAAAAACTCCACAGAATGCCCCAAATATCCCATTCCACTGCTGCTTGTGGGATTAAACTTCTTTAATCATGCCCAGATCCTCAGCACTAACAGTACAACTATGCAGAAGAACACTGCAAAAATCTATCTTGTGTTCTTGGAGGACCTTCTCAAACAGCTTCCATATGCCCACTGGCCAAAAAGTCACTTAGATTCTTGGGAATATTTGTTTATTGAGAAGTGAAGGACACTGAAGTTGTCTTGATGCAATACTTGTGACTTTGACCCTTGCCATTCTTGGCTTGTGAAAGAGAAACATTGATACATCTTTGATAGCCAGTATGACATCTAGAGGAAGATCCCATCTTCCCTTCATGTCCAGATATTGTGTTCAACAGCAGATGACATCAGCTTGCATAAAAGAGCATAATTTCTATGCCTCTCCCATCTGAACTCAAAGAGAAATTAGAATTCCATCTCTTTTGGAACTTATGAATTCTGTGGGCAAAAGCACTGAGGGCAGAATGAGAAAAAGCCATTATCACCCTACTAAAACTTTCAGTGCTGTCCTGAGATACTTTATCACTGTGTCCTGAGATGCTAACACCATAAATATGTGGTAAAGTGGAGGGAAGCTCTAGGATTGCCCAAAATCCATAATGGAGTACACCTGGAACATTACTTGGTGGGATGGGAATCTTACGGGAACCAGCCCTCTGGTCACAGATGGTTCTCTGTTTTAGAAAATTGTAAAATTAATTGGACCCACGTGCAAGAGTGATTTTGGCTCCAGTACTAATAGAGCTTAAATGACATGTCTCCATTTATTGCCTCCCTAAATACCAGGGTATCTCGATGTATGGGTGAGAGATTGGCACACAGAAGAAGGTGAACATCCAATTATCAACCTGAGAAGAATAGAAGCTGTCAAAGAGAAAAAAACTCACATATTTTTTAGTACTCACACCCACAGTTCTACGTCTATCAGCTGAAGATACAAACACATCAGTTCAATACAATCAGTACTGCAATAGAATGTATTTATTTGGCACAAAGCTTTTAATTGGCAACAATGACAGATAATAATATTGATAATCTCCCTTGAAACAGGAAAGTATTCCGTTCTAGCAGAGTGTGGTCTGGCTTCAGCCATTCATATTTTTCTCACCCTTGGCTGGACTGCAGCAGCAATGTATACCTGTTCCCAAGGTCGGCAGCACTTCAGAAAGCCCAGAGAGCACACAGCAGCTGTGTTGATCTTATCTGCAACACACACTCTTGCAAATGCATTAGTCTAGCCTCCAGTCTGCAAACAGTCCAGACTTAACTACAAAGACTGAACTGTTAATGATGTTTAAGGTATCAGCTATAGCATTCACCTGATCCATTGCCTCGATCCAGAAATTTCTGGTCCAAGGCTACATCATAAATAAAACTGAAACTGAACAGCAAAGCACGTTCCATTTTGACTGGTCTCATCGTACCTGCTTTACCATAAATAGACAGCATAAATACACACACATATCTAAGAAAATCCTTTCTATAACAATGCAATCCCTTGCACAGGCAAGGAAAAACTGATTCTTGACTTTGCATTCTAAAAAAAACACACTTTATTTCTTTGGCTAGAGTATGGCATTTGGAGAGACCTTACTCCCTTTGACCCCTCATGCAGTGAGTTCCTGGTGTGTTATTGACTCCTGCTTTTAGTAATGTTAAGAAAACCTGACAATGAGCAAGTACCACAAGGAAATTTCAAATATTCTGAAGAAAAAAAGGCTTATAATTTTAAAATTCTTCGTGAATTTTTATATTTTTCATCATAAAATTACTTCAGGATTTTTAAAGCAGTTACACATCAGAAAGTCTTGCACTTTAAAAGAATCCTTTTACAATGCAAAGTGCTTTTGAGTTACTCTGCAAATTCAACATGCTTTTCAGTTTTACGGCAAAGCACTTCACCACTTCTACATGCAAGACCTGGGAAGCTTTCTGGGTTTTACAGAGGGTTTACTAGGAACCTGCAACAGTATCTGCAGCAGCTGATCAGCCACTTCCTACTTCATCGGTAATATGCAGAGAGCTGTGCTCTGCTCTGCTTCCCTAACCACATTTTCGTTTAGATATAAGCCATGGTTTCAGGTTTCACTATTATGCTGCTTTGGAGCTGCTTAGAGTGAGCAGGTAAACTCAAAGCAGAGCTGAAGCTCAGGGCTTTTGATAATGCTGTTGTTACACATACTGTAGCAACAAAGTTCAGTTGCAACACCGCTCACACCTTGAAAACAAGGAGCACAGAAATTTTCTGATTGTTGCTCTCCTTGAGTCCAGATCTTACTTTTAAAAATGCCTAGGTACAGTCTCTTATAAATTTTCTTTTATTTTAATTTGTTCTCATCTCGCCTAATTCTCCTCACAGTTATGTGGTCAGGCTTTTTTTTTTTTCCTCCTGTGTGCAAACAAAATTACATCTCCAAAGGGTGGAATCTTAAATGGAAAAAGCAGGAAATGAAGATCTAAGTCTCCATACTTTTACAGATCACTTTGCTGATGGTTGCTCATACATCATGAAAAAGATGATCAAAGCAGGTGGAGAATCTGTCCTTTTTTATGTAAAACTTCTCATTTGTCTCAACTGGAAAATCCTGCCACAAGAGATGCACAGACTACTTAAGAGTGTTTCACATAACGTTTAACACCTATTCTAACCCTTATTTTCTCAAAAATAGCATAGAGTTGACATAGTAAGTCCTAGGCCCCATACCTGGTAGGGGATTTTTCCCCTTGCATAAATGTAGGGACAAAGAGATGAAGAATATATAGCACATGAAAATGAGCATCTAAATCTACATTTAAGTTTGATGGCTGAAAAATATTAAGCATGCACATAGTATAACTCCCAAAAGAAGGTTCACAGTTTCACGCGAAGTACTTCAAGCTACGTAAAGGTTGCACAGGACTGAGCCTTGTGGTGACTAAATATGAGGTTAGATATTCCTAACTCTTCACCTGGGCAGTGCTGACTGGCATAAAGAAAGTTATTCCCAACTGCAGATATGTTATCACAGACAAAAGTCTATCCTTGTCTAAAGAGGAACATAAAATTAATCCCAAATTGAACTGCAGTTCAAACTTTTAATTTGTCTGCTAAAAAGCCTTAATGACTGCTTCTGGTTCTACTAAAAATATTTATAAACCTGAGTCAATTAATTTTAAGTTGCATGGTATCATTTCACATGAAAGAAAAAAGAATAAAAATTGAAAGCATTCAGAGATGGAGGACATGTAAGATAGCAATAATTTAAAACTAATCTTTTGTCATTAATTTATATTTGAAAGAGAAGGCAAAAGAAAATGTCTACCATGATGCAAAGGCAACTAAAAGAAAATGCACTGGAAAAGTTTTCTTAAAATGTGACTATTTCCTAAACTAAAAAATCATGAGGGGTTTTAAATTTTTTCAATGTGAGAAATAATTGCATCATACATAACATGGTATATAAAAATAATTTTCATAAAAATTTCCCATGCAGCAAAGTCTTGCATTTGGATAGTGGAAGTTTGCAGATTTTCTCTTCAGAATTTGCAAATAAGGAACACCATTGTTCCAAATGCACATATCTGAGGAGGGTTCAATTTCAAGAGGAAACCAATGACCTCAGGAATGTTCTTTATTAAAAGGAACCTTTTAGGATTAAAAAAAAATTTGTTAGATATGATTTCAAAATCTTCCTAAAAGCTTTACTATGAAAGGCCTAGGGATTTTTTGTGTCAACTAATACTAAATATTCATTGTAGTGTTTATTATTAAAACTTTCAAGAATGATTGGAAATTTTCTATATAAGAATTACAATGAACTATGATTTTAATATATTTTTATAATGAAATATATTTTTATAATGAAACTTATCAATTTTTGCTGTGTTATTACCCATGTAAGTCCTACCAAATGATGAAGATCTATCATGAGCATTTTTCCCTGTCAGCCAAAATATGTCTAGAAAATTACATGGTGAAAATACTTGCACCAGTAGGGCACAGATTATTTCAAATTCAAACATTATGCATACTGCATAGGTTTTACCTCTGTGAGCTGGTGAAGAAATATTTAAGAGTAGAGAGAAATTAGAATGTTCAGCTTAGGGAGAAATTTCAGTACATATCAAACTCCAAACATGAGAAGTATATGCTAATCATTCTTGTAATTAAAGTAAACAGACTACAAAGCTTTTTTTTAAAGCTAGACACCTTTTGGTTCAAGATGCATTCTCCAGTAATAGTACCAGAAACATGTCCAGAACTCCACCACCACAGTACTTCTGCGTATCAGGGCAAACAAGATATTTTCCAACTTGACATAAAGGTTTCTATAAAATAATGTGATATGCTGATACACTCTCCTGCTAAAAATAATTGTAAAGTAGGCTTCAAGTAAAATATGTATCAACTTAAAGAATGGGAAACTTTCAGCCAGTTCTTATCACTTTTGTCAAACTCTAAATTAAATTTATTGATATGCTCAGTGGTCACATAATTTTCTGGAATCTGGACAGATGTCAGAGCACTTGAAGCATTGGTATAGCAGAGATGCTTTTGTGTTGTGACTGATATAATGCAACCACATGATGAGGGTGCATAAATAGGTGTTTCTTCTTGTGGATCAAAATATTTGTACATAATAACAAGATTCCAGAAATTAAATTGAGGAAATTTCACTAAGCAAAAAGAATTACTCAGTTCCGTCAGTTTTACTTTTTTTTCTCCAGCAGCTTCCTTTCTGTCAAATCCCATGAGAAACTCATGGCTGTCTTTTTTCTTCATCCTTATGAATTTTCATTTTAATCACTACTCTTAGCATTTCTTCTCAAAGACTTCCCTTGCATGTAGTATAATCCTCAAGGCACTGTGTTAAATCCATTCAGCACTGACTCTGTTGGAAGGTGGGCAGTGATTTCAAGTAGAGCATAACACGTCACGTGCTTCATTCAGGCCGTTGCAGAGCACCAGACCTATTGAGTTATGTTATGCATATCCTTTGATTCAAAACAGAAGGGGCCTCAAAGCAGTTCAAACTACATGTCAAACTTTTTACCAAAATTAACAGGTGCACTCACATGAGTCCACTTTCTCTTCTGAGTCCTAAATTCTGATCTTAGTTTCAGAAGCCTCCACTCAGGAGTGGTTATAGCTGACTCAATGGGATTTAGAGCAATCAGCTGCAGGAACAACTCCAGAATGCATGTGTACACTATAGCAATTGTACACATGAGAAAAATAGATTTCAGTGCCTCCATCCCGTGATACAAACAACTTACATCTTACTGTTAATTTACTAGAATCAGATAATCTTGAAGGAAACAAGTGTGGCACATAAGCCATAACAAACAAAAATCGAGATACATAGGGGAAGATCTTCTGCCAATTGCAGAAGCTTTGACAATTCACTATGCAGAGCTGTCTTATGATGTTAAATTGATACAATTTATTCCTTTAAAAATAAAACCAGATGCTAAGACATTTGGAAAATGTTGCAGACTGTTGTAGCTAAGACAATAATCAAGCATATAGAGTTTAAATATTAATTTGCAATGGGTTTTGTGTACTTTTGCTTCCTTATACACAACAGCAGCAAGTTGTACTCCAAGCAATCACTTGCAAGGAAACACTCAGTGTTGGTTGATCTGTTTTCTTAGGCAGATTAACTAACTAATTAACTAACTAACTAACTAAGACACATAAGTCTCTCATTCATATTTCTCTCAGGATGGTTGAATTAACTTTTAAATTGCAGTTATTTATCTTTTTTAATGTTTTAAGCCATACTGGTAGTTTACTGTACAGTTTTGTCCACATATTTTAGCAGAATTATGTGGCAAATCCTTGACCTTTGAAGGTAATGCTTCAAAAACTCCAGAGTGGTAGGGTTTCCTCCATAGCCTTAATATTCTTTGTTGTGGAGGCTCTTAAAAATTCTGAGGAATTTTCTCCTGACTGAAGCAGACTGGCAGCATATGCATTCAAAAACTGAAGACTTAGTGTTTGTTGTTCAGAAGTTGTGCAGAGGTGTGTAGAGCTCAGGGGGCTCAGCCTCTGGCTGGCTTTGTGTGTGTGGCCACCTGTACCTGCATAATCCCACTGTGCTGAGTGTGGTTCTCCTCGGGAAGCAACATTACAGTTGTGGCCTCCCATGGAAAGCTGTCAGCAAAATGACTTTGTTTCTCTTCTTTTTTTTCTAAGACCTTGGGTGTTTATTTATAAAACAATATAGTTGGTATTGTTTCCTGAACAAAGAAGGCATGTGCATCTCATTGATTCTTAGCTGAGGTAAATATGATCTGTCAGGGAAAATTGCAGTAATGGGACATAACACAGGAATTTACTATACTGCCATGCATTTGCAGGCCCAGACGAGAATTTCCTAAAGCCTGCTTTCACTGAAAAATAGCACTTTAATAGTCAGACTTTCCTGAAAAAGACATTTGTATCTACAGAAGTTTAATCATGAAAAGCTTTTCAGGACTAGGTGAAAAATTGTAATCTGCAGCAAGGCCAAAATCAAACTAACATCCCTTAGTACTCATGCAGGCATAGTGGATGATTTAAATCCTTCTCCCACACTCAACTAAAACTGCTGTGTCAAAGCTAAGTCCTTCAGTCTCTAAAGTTTAAAAAGTACTTACTGGTCATTTCATGCTCAGTGAACACTTATTTTCAAAAACCAGTAGAACAGGTTTCATGGGAAAGGATACCAACTAAAGAAAAAGGTGTGAATTGATACTTCTGAGAAAGCAGAATTCAAACTCTGCTTTAAATCAGGTGATACAAGCTTTTCTATAGTGCAGGCACATGCCCCTTACACAAGTGTAAAAACCACTGTGTTGAGGTTTTCTCTTCTCAAAGGACAACACAAAGCCTAACTTTTGCCCTATTACCAAAAGCTCCAAAGGTTAGATCTCAGAAAGCTTTGTTGCATGGAAAAATTATTTTAATTTGATTAGTCTTCTTTACTTTCAGCACTTGAATCACAGCAGTAAATTTAACAACTATGGAAAGCTTCTGTTCAACAGGGCACAGTAATGAACAGGAAGAATCGTGCTGTGAGGCTTGCATCTTCCTGATATGACTTTGATTCTTGAAATGACAGTTAAGAAAAAAAAATACAATTCAGTTTAACTGCCCTTACAAAGCAGGTAGATTTTGTTATTTTTGTTCCAAGAAACCCATTCACAATGAGTAACTGTTGAGCTGAAAAGGATTTTTTTCAGGATTCAATCTAGAACAACAACTTGTATATCCACCAGAAATGTTCTGTGTGGACTTCTGACCACAAAGAAATGGGATGCATTAATTAAAGCCAAACAGAATATCAAGGTCTATATGCCAGCTCTGTGGGGGAAGGCAGAAGTTCAGGGACACTATGGACAGCTTCTCATGGATGTGATTTCTAAATATTTCTCTCTTGACCAGCCCCTATGACTTTGAGATGGAGAAGACCATGTCTAATCCTTCATTTCTATTTAGTTGTGTGTGAGTTTTGCAACATAACTGGAAAACCACCTGTGCCACCATGCTGAGCAGCTCCATCTTTAGCTCATGTTCCCATGACTTTCAGGGTGGTGGCTGCTCTTATCCCCAGTTAATGACAACTGGACACTCTCCTTCTAACAAAAATTCTGATATTACTCTTACAACCCTGCTCACAGTGTTAATTTAAAATGCACAGGATAAATATTTCTTATGCTCAGTTTTAAAGAGAGGATTAAAAATGCTTTGTGTCTATAACTTAATGGGAACCAGGAAAAAAAAATCTGAATAAACAATGAGCAGAACAACACAGTAAAAATTCTGCCCCTAATCACTAAAATAAATTTTAAGAATGTATTTTAAATAAATTGTCATTTCCTGTATTTCCAGCCTTTGTCAGGACTTCTCAAACTTTTAATTAGCTAAACTCTTACTCTTTTTATATAACCAAAACATTTACTGGTGCAGCTGGCTGAGAATGCTGTCTTTCTGTATTGAGATTGTATATGGGCATATTTGTTTTAAAGATACATACAAATTTGCATCTTTTGAGGATCTTGTCCTGATTTCGATTTGTGAGAACATTTCCTTAACTGTAGGGTAACAGAGGAAAACCAGTACACAGCAGCTGACAAGAAAGTACATTTTTATTACTGATACACTCCTAATCTTTGAGTGGAATTAATAGTAACACAACATATTTGCTGCATGTGACTTTAGTGAGGCTTTTTCTCTTGAGAGAAATCAGCTCTGAGCTTTTTCATGCTGCCATAGCCTCTCTGAACCTCTTCTGCCCCAGGAAGACCAGCCTTATGTGTATTCAGAACGGCTGAAACTCAAGCCATGCTGTATTCTAGACACAGAAGGTACAAGGACAATTTATGTATCAACCAACTTATGAATGTACCTGATGTACCACACGTGCACACTGTGGAGTTAGAGCATCCAGCGTCAGCAACTTTAGAGCTCTGAATCACACCCTTTCTCCTTAACTACACTTAAAAATGAAGAATCTAACTGAAGAATCTAATCTAAATTAATCTCTTTCATTAAATTAGGACTTAAATGTTCATTGAGAAAATACTCCCTGACCCAAGTTATAGCTGTATCTGAGTAGTTTTGAGAAACAGGTGAACCAAATACATAAATATTCATCCTGAACTTCATAGCTGAGAGATAGAGAATATAATTTTAATTTCTGTCCTGTATGGAAGAGACAGAAGCCTAAGTTACAGCTTTAAGGGGTTTTCTGATGCACAAGTGAAATGTTATTTCTGAGCAGAATAAGATAATCCATCTGAAATAAACCTGGTTCTAAATGAATCAAAAGCTAATACCCAAAGAAGCAAGAACAGAGTGGACTTACTCTTTTTTGGGCAGCTTCTCTGGAATGCTCCCAGGTGCACGGTGGAGGGTCTGCTGGGCTTTTGCGGGGGCTGGTCCAGCTTGAACACTGCAGGCAAGATTATCCGCTTGGGCATTCCAGAACCCTTGTCCCCATTGGCTTTCTCTTGAGGTTCACCTGATGTTCTTCCTGCAGCAAATGTCGTATTTGTCTTATTGAATTTACGAGAAGACCCTGCTTCTTCCGGCATGATTTTGTTGACAAAGATGTTCCTGGCAGCACTCATTCCCTTTTCTTCAGTGTTATCCACCACAGTTTTGGTTACTTTTGATAAGCTGGACCTGTGGCTAGTAGGCTTCAGAGTGATTTTAGGAAAATGACTGCCTGCATCTTCTGCAGCAGAGTTACTACTTTCACCCATTTCCTTTGCTTCTTGGAGTCTGTGTATATTTGTTCTAGGTCCTCCTGACTGTCTTTGCAGAAAACCACTTTTATTAGAAGTGTCTTCATTCTGAGATACCTTGTTTAGAGAACATTTCTGTGCAAGAGGTGGTTTAGAAACAGAAGGCTTGGGCTCATTTTCTTGTGTTGCAGACCGTAATTTTTCCTTAACTGCAGCTACTCTTGAAAATTCTGGTTTTGCCTCATTCTCTTGTGATGCAAAATTAAAATTGGGTTTTGGTCCCAGAGGATTTTTTTCTTTATCTGGAGGAGCAAGGAACTTGTCCCGTGCAGGTTTTGGGTTCGAAGGCTTTGGGTCCTCTTTTGACAGGTCATTGGTTTTGACAGAGAGTTTAGTGCATCCAGTTTTTTCATCTCTTCCCCTTTTAGTAGGCTGAAGCTGAACACCAAACCTTTGTGCCACTGGGTTCAGATGAGGTGGGTTTGGATCTTTCTCTGTTTTATCATCACTTGAAGGCTTGACTGCTGAAGGAGGCTTAGGCTGACCAGGTTTGTGAAGGGTGCTGGGTCCTGAAGAACACACAGCAAGTCCTTGACTTGCCAATTTCTCAAGTGCTGCTTTCCTTGTCTGTATTCCTGTAGGGCTATCTTGTCTTGGCATTTTCAGAGGTCGGCTGCTTGAGGCATCCTCTGCGTTTCTGTTACATCTCTCAAATTTCTCCATTAGTAACTTCACACGTGTCCTTTTATTCTGTAAACATAAGGAAGAGAAAAAGAAAAAAAGACAGCAATGGGAAAGTTCTGTTGCAATGTTCACCAATACTGTAAAGAGTTTCCTGGTCTGAGGCTTTAGTACTGCTGATTGGCTGAGGAGATGATACAGCTCATCTTCCTGTAGGGTTAAGAGAAGCTGAGCATTTTGGTGTATCCTTGCAGCATTTATACAATATTTTAAAATTTTTATTCAGATGCTGCCTTTCTGGCACTTCAGGTTCTTTAGGGTATATTATAACTTCTGTTTACTTCTGGAACTGTGAACTGAACACATAATAAATGTAAGAAATTACATATGACTTTAAAATCAACATATCTAAAAATTTGATTGTCCTGTGATGAGAAGCATAGATAGTACTGGAACCTGGGGAAATGTACCAGATTCATGTTATTCCTGATAACTCTGGAGAACTGCAAGCTCCTCTGCCGAAACAAATTCTTCTGTTTGGTGTATGTGTGTGTCAATTTTTCTTTCCTTTCTCAGCAATTTTTAAATTTTCTGCTCCCCCACCCTTACTTTGTCCTTGTTTCTCTTCTCCATTTTGCATCTGAATAAAACTGTGCATGTGTGGGTAGCAAATGAAGATATATGAAGTAAAATTGAAATAAATTACAATCAATACCCCCAGATATTGTCAAAGTTACTAACTTTCTTGTAAAAAAAGAAGCTGTGTAATTCCAAGAGAATAAAACCCAGCTTCATTTAAAAATATATGGTTTAATTAGTCAGCCCAATTCAGTAACTTTCAGGACCAGTCTTAATTATGAAGTGAACCCAAAAGTTTAATACATTTGAATTCTGGAAAAATAAAGCACATCACAGTTCAGGATGGGAGAAAAAGGCAGGGAGCTGCACTGGGCAGGGGCCACCTTTGGGTTCTAGGAGCCCCCTGGAGCAAGAAGTCCTCTTCCCACATGACAGCAGTTGTGATGCTATGGCAGATACACTGATACAGACAATTCGCAAGTAGGACCTGGATTTCTTGTGTGAAATCCTGTGTAAAACTCATGGTATAAAGCAGGAATGTTATAACTAGGTAAAGTTCTGAATCATCTGTTTGTAAACAAAGGAGTATTGCTACTAAACATAATAAATAGGTGTTTTTAAAAAAACCTAGAGGTTTAAGAATGAGTGTCTTAACTTACTATTGTTCAGCAAGTGCTCAGTGATTTTCTTTTTTACTTCAACAAGAGCTTCTCAATTGGACTTTTGCTCCTTTTGCCTTCCATTTGATTGTATCTCATTACATAAGTGGCTTGTTATGTTAGAGTAGTTATATATACAGAGAGACTTCTTCAACTTAAAGGTAACTATCCCAGTATTTTGGCATTGCCAAGAAATTCAGTCTTTCCAAACTGATTGTGTTGAGCTACAGATTACTTACATTAAATGTAGCCAAAACAAGATGGACATAATGAAACTTATACCCAGAGACCACACTGCTGGGTATTTTTGCACATATAGAGATGAGATGAAGAACACATTTACTATGGAGATTATCAGGGTTAAGCCACCTACTGCTGTTTAATGCATACACACTCACATACACACAATTACATTGCAGAGGTGTGTATATGAATCACTAATCATTCAAGATTTGTCCCACAGTACCTCACAAGGCACTGGTTTCACCCACTTGTTTGAGCCTTTTGTCTCTGATCTCTTTTGATTTGGTACTAATTCATGATTTTTTTTAAGGTCTGCAAAAAAATCTAGACCACCAGCGATACTGTAATTACAGCTTATGTCTGAAATCTTCAGACCTTCTAAGTCAGGATTTGATCAGCTGCTTGGCCAACTCAGCAACTCATTTCTTTTGAAAGTCATACCAATAAACTGATTTCTTTGCTACTTCTTCTGAGATATAAGGAAATGTACTGTGCAAATGGCAATACCTTTTACAAGCAAGAGGCATTCAGTATAGACACCTTTAGGAAGCTGGGAATGTGACTTTGAAGAAAATTTTATTATTATGATGTATGGTTTTTGAGAGGTTTTCTACACTTGCAATAGCAAGATTACATTAATTACATTCATACATGTTTTCAAATGCACTGAACTATCAACTACTGCCATATTAGGAGTGTCAATGAATTTTTTAATATAAAGTTCTTCCCAACACTGTGAATAAACCTTGCCTTAGTCTTGCATATTTACAAACTCAGCGAGAGGAAAAGGCACCTGGACAGGTGGAAGAGTTTACAATTAACAGTAAAGCTTCTTTCATTTACTTGGTAAAGGTAATAAAAAGAATCAAAACAGAGTATAAAACTCTATGTAATCTTTCTGCGTCTCTTTAATGTACATCACCAGTTTCTGCCTTCATAAGCTGTGCTACATTAGGAGCCATGCAGATTCTAATGCAGAGCCTGACTGGTCAGGGAGACAGAGGGGAACTGGAGAAAAAAGAAATTTTTTTGTCTGTGGCCCTGCTCATAGAGTAATCACCACAGTTTCTGTGCTTCACTTCCCAGAAGCGACAGCAGTTACCTACTTCATTATTACATACAGTAGGCTGTAAATCATGAAATGGGAACTTGAAAAGATTCTGAAAAGAGGTTAAGTTCCCCCTATCCTTCCCCTCTAAAGTTCAAAGTGTCTGTGCAAAAGAAGAGTCTCATGCAAGAGCTATTTGGGTTATTTTCTAAACTTTCTCTTTGATCTCTATTGGAAACCCAGAGCAAAATATTTTGGCTTTTCAACTTTTGATCTGAATTGCAAGCAGCACACAAGAAGTGCAGTAAGATTTTCTTTGATACAAGACGGTTGCATTATTCAGACGTGTTTGCTTGAATCTAGATCAATACCTAGGTCTTAGCTCCCATGCAATAGATATATTTTTATACAAAGAGCTTTCACAGCCTTCCACTACCTTCAGCAGAGATTCACACAGATACCAAGTTACCCTTCTACAGAACTGTTCCACAGCCACATCTTAGTTATACCTCAATGTTAACAAGTGTAATTCTTTGTCATTTACAATATGGCTGCACATTTCTGTACAGAAGTAAACTGTAATGAGAACAAAAAGTATATAAAAAAATTCAGTTTTATTCTTCCTGAGTCTAGTATGGATATTTCAGTCTCAACTGGCAGAACTGGCAGACAGAACAAAAAGGGTTGGTTGGTTTGGTTGGTTTGTTTTCTGGTTGTTGTTTTTGGTTGAGAGGGGAGGTTGGGTTGTTTGGGTTTTTTTTTTGTTTTGTTTTGTTTTGTTTTTCTTTTTTCTTTTTTTTTTTTTTTTTGCCTTGGCATAAATATAACTTTATTATTTACTTTCCTGTCTTGCTGAAGCCAAAAGATTATTTCATTTCAACTTCCCCTTGAGGCCACTCTTTCTTCAAACAGCAACACTGGATCAGTGAACGGAAGAGCAGATGTGTGTGCATACGATCATTAATTAGGCAAATGAAAAAGATGTAACTTTTGACTGCACAAAGAATTAATTCAAAATTTATGCAGATCTGATTTACAAAGGATAAAACTCCCATCTTTTCTCTTCTTAATTGTAACTTTCACATTTGTATTCACAAGTGATGGAGTTTAAATATACCCTTTAAAAACTCAAAATCAGATCTTGGTGAGTTTGCTAGAAAATAATAAAATAATGATTATAAAACTATCCCTTTAGGAAGAAAACTATGGTTACTCATGAGTTCTGTGATAGTGAAATAACCAGAGAAGTTGATAACCACTAAGGGAATTGAGCTCTAACCTATGGGCAGGATTTAAGGAATAAGAAAATGGACAAAAATGACAAGGGAAATTGCACAGAGAATGATAGAAAAATACAGATCTGAAAATTATTTTGCAACTGTATATGAGTCTGATATAACTTCTACTGCAGTTAGTAGATTTGAGGCAGTCTAGCTTTTTGTTTACATGGCAGTGCTATTATGATTTGTGATAAATTATTGCTTGACTACTTTATTTTCCAAAGACCTCAGAAGTATCATTGTGCAAGTTTCTTATTTCCAGCTAAGATTTCCAAATTGCTTTTCTTCCCCTTAAGTCTAGTTGTAGTTGCTAGTTCAAGACTCCCTCTAAGAGTAAATGCAGCATTTGGAAGGTAAAGTAGAGATGCTGCAATGCTCTGCACCTATGAATGTGTGCAGCAGAAGCATGCGAAAAAGACAGAGAGACACTGTTTGCTCATACGAGACTTGCTAATACAATGGTTGGTATAAAAGAGAAATAAACCCTCATCAGATAATACTGAAGAATGAGGAGACAGGCTATAGTTCTTTCTGTGTTTTTTATGAAAGGCCGACCTCTAGGATGGAGAGGATAAAGAGAAATCTAAGGGATTCGCCAGTAAGAGGCTGATAGCCCCTATGTTACCCTGAGAGCATAATTTCAAACATCCCCCTAACACCAGCAAGAAAAAAACAGCATGCACATGATCCCATATGGTTGTCAAAATTAGACAAGGCAGTTCCAGCCTAGTGTAGTTTCTGTGTATTTTCCATTGTGCATTCCTCAACACCTTTCTTATCTCTCTCCTGCCATTTTTATTCACCTTCTATCTAATTTAAGACCAGCTACTTATACTGCAGAAAAATTAAAGGACAGTTCCAGATGAGTTTGAGACCACGACAAGTGAGGGCATAGAGCTTGACCAGAACAGCCAGATTATATCCCATCTTGTTCCCAAATTGTTTCTGTAAAAGACTATGAAGTCAAACTATTAACGGAGGTATGATCATCTCTTCCTCCTATGTCCTAATAGGCTTATGATAAAGTTTCTCTCGTAATGGATTTTTTTGGTACCTATTTAACTGACAATAAGAACTATCAACCACTGGCAACTTGGTCTTCAACAACAAAAGCCTGGTGGCTGCAATTTATCCATCAAGAATTTGTATCTGATATAAAGAGAGTAGTTAATATCCATTTCTGAAAAACAATTGCACTTTTGTAACATGGTTTTACTTAAACACAAGATTTCATGATACTTAATAACTTTCTTTTAAAAATTATGTTTCTCTCATGTGCTTTCCAATACCCTTTAAAAATTACTTCTTTGAGATTAATGTAAATTTTCTCATGATTTGCCCAGAAATGAAACAGATTTCTTTTCACTCAGAATCCTATTTATATACAGTGTAGACAGTCACTGTCTTATGAATGTCTTATTAGTCCGGTTATACCATTAAAATGAATGCTCCAAGTCTCAAGGAAGAAAAATTTGAATTCCTGTCATGGCAAAGTTCCTGCCATTATTTTGAGAATTTCAGGATCCCACATGATTTTAAAGTAAATTTTGTGCCATTTTAAGACATTAAGTAGCATTTTGACTCATAGCTGGAAAGGAAAATATCTTCCATAAACAACTACTAACAAAAGACATACACTGACATCTCAATCCAGGGTATGGTATATTAATTGATACCCTACCAATAATTTAACAGACAACAAATAATGCAAAGGGGATAGCTAAAAAATAATTGTCCTTGAGTGAAATAATTTCAGCTATTATTCAAAATGCAAAGGTACACTTAAATTTGGACCACTTTTAGTAAAATTTCAGAGAACTAAGCACAAAACTCCGAGAGAGAAAAGTCCATTTTTTCAGCATAGCATCTTTTCAGCTCCTATACTAAGTAAAATCTACAACTAGATTTTCAGTCAATTAAGTTACATTCAATATCTTGTACTGATTCTATTTCTTCTGGAACTTTCCACGCTTATTTTTAAGACAAACATGTACAACAGTTTACCTGGGTATCCCAAAGCTCTCCGGTATTTTGATACAAGCAGAAAAACTGGCTCCCTCAATGCAACAACCCACGGGTGTATCAATTTAGCAGCCTGGCTTATTTGCTAAAGAGGAGTTCTGCTTCTTACAGAGGAGTTCTTGCTTCTCACTAGATACACTTGTGGGTTTCATTATCATGAACAGTAACTGCTCTCCACAGGATATTAGGCAAGAAATGCTGGAGGAAAAGGGAACTAAAGCGTGTTCAGACTGGTTGGCTGCCTCCATCAAGCAGTAAGCACCATGTGATACCCAAAAGAATTGCCTTTACCCCATATTGCATAGCCCTGTGAGACTGCCTCAGTGCATACAAGCCTGAGCCTTTACAGAACAGCTGCTAATGACACATGTGGCAATGACAGGCAAAAAAGGTGGACTGGCCACAGGTCCTGTGCCCTGCTACCACTGAGAGCCCTGCATACAATGGCCCACTCTCAGGCATTAGCTAGCAGGTTCCTTTGCTGCCTCACAATTTGCGACGGGATCTTGAGATCCTGCTGGCCAGTTTTTAAAAACTTCTGTTATGTGGAGATATTTTTTAAAAAACCCTATGATCATACATTTCTTCTGTCCCTCCATCTGTGTGTTCAACTTTGAAGAATGATAGGATAGAAATAGAATGAAGGATAGAAAAGCCAATACTGAGTAAAAAAGCTTCATAAGAAATTCTAAACTTGTGTTTGTGCTAAAACCACAAAGGCGGAACCCTCTACAAAATAAAGCTCATTCAGTTTGCTGGAGCAGAGCATGGGGAGGAGATGGCAGAAGAAAAGCTGTGGGTCTTTGAGCTTAATTAAAAGTTAACTGAATCTTCCTCATGGTCTACTATTCTCCTTCTGCACAAAATTCTTAGTATTTTTGAAATATTTTGGGGTGTTAAAGTAAAACATTGAAAGCGCTGGATATTTCTAGCTTAATTTCACATAAAATTGTAGCTTAGCTACTTCAGAAGCTTATTAGGGTGCTGGATGGAGCTTATTTAAGTTAAAAACACTACTGCATGCCAATGATAATATTTTGTAATATAACAGTGGAAAAAATGCAGTGTTTTATGCTATTCATTGAGGTAAACACTATTTCATTTATATTGTATTATATTATATTATTTTATAAAATATGTTATATTTTATTCTTTTGTTAAAAGAAAAAATCATCACAGATGATAATTCATTTATTATTAACACTATGGCAGATTAGAATTTGTGACTTGCTGTTGTAAGTGAGGCAGCCCTCATGACTGTTTTAAGATGCTAACTGTAGCATACAGTCATTTTGTATGGGTAAACACCACTGCAAGGGCTTGCTTGCAGTATCAGCTCTAGAGAAATCATGCAATGATCAAAGAACTAGCTTATCTTCACAGCTCTGAATGCTAGGCAGTTCCTGTTGTCTTCTTTTTCATCCAATATACACAAATAAGTACATCTCTAACTGACAGAATGCTGATGAGAATATGAATTGCAACCAACACAATGAAAATAAGTTTACACTGTGAAATTTCTGTGAAACTTGCCCATCTGCAATATCCACCATGTGCCTCATTTACATTTGCACATGCAATAGCTTCCTGAAATCTCTCAGTTTTTTTTGTTTTGTTGTTTTAGTTTTGGTGTTTTGTTTTGGGTTTTTTGTTTTGTTTTGTTTTTTTCTGCTTATTTCTGTGAAGGTTGTGAGTGATATAGGGAAATTAGCTATTTTAGGTACAGGAAGAATCTGAATAAATTAATATTTTATGGAACAGGACCTGCAAGGCTGAAAGCAGTGTAAACCTATTTTGCCTTTTTCACTTTTCACAAAACCATGAGCAGCAGCAACAAAATTACTAGTTCATATTCAAGCAAGACAAGGACACTAATAATGATAACGCCTTCTTATGTATACATATGCCGTTATATTTTCTGTATAGACCAAACCCAGCATCTAAATTCCAGCACACCAGTGCTGTGTTACTGCTCCTATGTGGAAATGTTATGACTACAACCTTAAATATAATTTTTTATCAGAGCATTTATTAAGATGTTTCCATGTAACTTTGGGAAAATGTCTACTTAGGAATTAAGTTTGTCAAAAATTAAGGAAAGAAGAAAGAGAAGAAAAAGAATCAGGACCATGTCCATTCTGGAGGTGTGTGGACAGCAGGCCAAGGGAGGTAATCCTCCCCTTCTACTTGGCTATAGTGAGGCCACATCTGGAGTGCTGTGTCCAGTTCTGGGCTACACAGTACAAGAAAGAAAAGGAGATAATGGAGAGAGTGCAGCAAAGATCAGAAAGATGATTCAGGATCTGGAGCATCACTCTTATCAGGAGAGACTGTGGGAGCTCGGTGTGTTTAGTCTGGAGAAGAAAAGACTACCAGGAGATCTTACTAATGCATAAAAATATCTAAGAAGTGGGCACCCAGCAAATGGTGCCAGGCTCCTTCCAGTGGTAACCAGATACGGGACAAGGGGCAATGTCCATAAACTAAACACAAGAAGTTCCACCTCAATGTGAGCAGGAACTTCTTTCAATTGAGGGTGGCAGAGCACTGGAACACCTCCAGGGCAGTCATAGAGTCTCCCTCTCTGGAGATATTCAAAACCCATCTGGACATATTTCTGTGTAAACACATCAGTAGGGTTGGACTGGAATCTCCAGAGTTCCCTTCCAACCCTAATGATTCTGTGATTTTATGAGTCTCTGTGTAAATGCTAGTTCATCTTTTTAAGATACTTTTCTTTCATCTACTGATGTTCTTTGCTCCAAAATGGTTTGAAAAGTCAAGCACTTCCATCTGAACACCTCTTGCTTTCCAATTCAATGGTCACAAAGAATATCCTAGTCCAGGATTTTGACACTTCCACAGTTGTGTCATTATTATTGTTCAAGTTGCTGTAAACTGAAGGAACATGATACAAAAAAACCCCAAAAAACCACACACACACACAAAACCTAAAAAACACACCAAAACCGAAAAACAACAACAAAACCCAAAAACCAAACCCAAAACAACAGCAACAAAAAACCACACACACAAAAAAAATCCCAAACCAAAACAACGACAACAACAAAAACCTCCAAATCCCAAAAAACCCCCAAACCACGTTTATATTTTGACATTGTTTTTAACCAGTTTCATTTCATTAATTCTAAGTGTATTATATAATCCCAAATAAGGAGAGACTGCAAAACAGTTAGTTGTGAGGGAGGATGGGAGAAGAAAAAGGCAAAGATGACTGCCTGGGGCAGCTAATCTTTAAACCATGTGTATATAAGGGGAGACAAGGCTGGGGGGTAGTATGTGGGAGAACACATGTACCTTTGGACAGGTACATTAATATCATTGAAATAGTTTGAAAATCTCCTTCCTAATTCAGAATAGTGTTGCTCTGTTATATATAAGACATGCAAATATGTGGAGCACTGAGCAAGAGAAAGTCAACGTTAGCAACATTTTTTGCTGAAACTTTGCTTCCTGCCTTTTCCTCCTCTCTCTCACAGGGCTTTTGATGTTTTTTGTTACTGAACAGGTTATACTTCTGTAAAAAGTAGTCTACACAGCAGTGAGGGAAGATGTTGGAAAATTCTTTTAACTATAGCATGTTAGTCTGTGATCCCTGTATTCATGGTTAATGCTTAGTTTTGTACCATACAGGCCTAGTACAAATACCAGAGATTAATGTGGCTTTGTGTTAACTCCCTACATCTGTGACTAATAAGTCCTGCGCCAGCTAATGCTTCCTTGTTTACTTCTATCAGTGATTAATATGTACTAGCTGATATCTTAGTCTTGAGAACAAGGATTGTGTGTCAGAGGTAAGAATGATAAGAGAAGTACATTATGACCTGACACTCTCAAGGAGAAAAGTTTCATCAGAAGATCTGCAACTACATCCAAATAAGAAAACTGAAACAATTAATATATATATGTATTCAAGAAATATGATGAATGTGTGTTAGTTTCAGGAATATAATCTGGTCTGTTAGGTTACTGAACAGAGAGCAGGAGAATTCCCCATGCAACCAGTGTTGCAAATAATGTTTTTCTTCAACAAGTTGGTTGGAGAGTTTATTTCCCAGTTTTC
The DNA here is from genome assembly GCF_009819655.1 of Sylvia atricapilla. NCBI lineage: Eukaryota > Metazoa > Chordata > Aves > Passeriformes > Sylviidae > Sylvia > Sylvia atricapilla. Next base: position 71,356,219 of record NC_089174.1, read on the forward strand.
AATGACATGGGGGAAGACTTGGCACAGGAGCAAAAATAACATATTTATCAATAATCCCTTGTGCATACTTGTACTGAAAGTTTCAGACTACTTGGTTTCATGATGCGTCTGGGGTAACGTTTTGAGTACATGACCTTCATCAGAGGGCAAGGCAAAGAGCCAGCAGTCCTGCTCCACTATGCCATGCCACTCCCCAGTGTCAGAGTTCTTTGCTGAAGTGCCATCTTGCTATGGCAGTGATCCTTTTACAACATCACTTTGGGAATTACCTGATTTTCAGAATAAACTTTATATTCCTGAGGACTGGCAGAAGCTTCTGCCTGCAATTGCTGCAGCGCGCTACGAGAACCAACATTTCAGGGTAGCGTCAGCCTGTGTTATCTTTGTGTCTGCAGATAGAGCTAGACTTCCTCACAAACATGCTGCTGCCTTTCCATTGCATTCTCATTTGGAGGCAGCTTTAGTGCTTCTGACAGAAGTTTGGTCAGAAGCAAATTAACAGCATTTCCTTGCATCTATCTACATGCAGTGTCATACTTATGGGAACAACATGGCTTTCCAGATGCTGTTTGGGGACTACTGACATACAGGATTCCCTGGAAGCTCCTCAACTCAATGTTGTGGCTCTTTTAAATTGCTGTTATTCAATATCTATAATCTTATAACCATTGCCTATTATTAATATATTTATACTTGCCTGAACAAGGAGTGCAGAAATCTGTTTCAGCTACTTGTATTTTTCTACACTAGAGACAGGCAGGACTGAAAAACTCAAGAAGTCAAAGAACACTGGCAGTGTCCTTTGCCCCTGACTATGCCTTGTGAAGGGCACGTTTTTGGCACGAAGGAAACCCCGGCACAGTCCAGGGCGTCACAAACAAATGTGTGTTAAGATCCTGATTTTCTACTGGGGTGTATGTACTATAATAAATCACAGTCCTTCCTGGGGACAGGTGAAACTGATGCAAACCATTCGCTGTACAAGAAAAACCTTTCATGCAAAAAACCAAAAGTTTCTCCTTCTTGTGACTTGAGGAGTGCTCAAATCTCATGCAATTTTTATTTTAACACAAAGCTCATATTCAGGCATTAGCCGTCATATTCGACAAGGGATTCACCTGCACTGCCCTACACACCTCTCCACGCCTATCCCTGCGCTGACCCTCAGCGTCCACGGCCGTGTCACAGGCTGCTCTCTGCCCCTTTTGCTGCCGAGCTCACCCACACGGGGTTCTCAGATTAGGTGGATTTTGAACGAGGCTTTTTGCCCTGCAAACTGTGCGGGTTCTGCTCACGTCGGCACTCCCGCGCTCTGTCTGCTTGGGATCAGCAGCTCAGGGGGAGCTGAACACTGCCTCAGCAGAAAACACTCCAGACAGACCAAATGGGAACACCAGGCTTTTGCTAAACCTTCCACAGGGAAACCCTGTGAGACGCAGATAGTTCACTATGAGGTGAAGAGCCCTGGTGAATGCAGGCACAGCCCCGTGAAACACGGGTAGAGGGAGCTCTCAGGGTGTGCCAGTGCACCATTGCCACTCACACCCCACAGCTCTGCCTCGCTGGGGGCCACCACTGATCACCAGGGGCAGCGTGGTTAGACGATTTAAGGAGCTAAACTGCAGGTGATGTGAGTGTGGCTGTGGTGGCTTGAGTTTGCGGCAACCAGCTACTCCTAGTCTGAGGCAAGGGGAGTTGGGGAGGACCCGGTGGCCATCTCGGTAAGGCAAGCCAGCCGCTCAGACCCTGGCAGGCAAGCAGACCCGCTGGCTGTGAACTCGCTAGAAGCTGTGTATGAGAGGAAATCAGAAGAGATTGGGGTGAGAGGGAGGAGAGAGGAGCAGGGCAGGACTACTGGGAGCTGCGCAGAAGCAGATTGTGTGGGGAAAGGACCTCTGGCACTGGGGGGGGGGGGGGGGTGGGTCTGCCCTGGTGATGTGTTGCTCGCTCAGTCTCCCTCCTTCGGGCCCTTCATGGATGGCTGTGCCTGTGCCCTGCCTTGCCACACCATCCGCTCACCGAGCCCCGACTCTGTGCCCCCTGCCCGGGCCCCGGCCGTCCCGGGGGGACCGGCGCTGGACGGAGCCGCTGCAGGCCTGAGAGCGCGGAGGCGGCGATGGCAGCAGCTGCGCCGGGGAGAGAAGGGAGGGAGCCTGAGCTGCGGGAAGCACAAACTGGGGCCTCAGAGAGGAAGGGAAACTTTCTCAAGGAAGAAGTTGCTTCAGTTTTCACCCTATAATACCCTCATGTGGATGGCTAGGCAGGGGGTTATCAGCTGGTCCGGCTTCCCCTTCGGCATTCCCCTCAGCTGCTGATACCAGCAGGAAGTGGGAAAGCAACAGGGACAGCTTTAGCAAAACACTCCTGACTTCCCTTCTCTTCAACATGTCTCTCCCTGCCTCCTCCTGGAAAGCAAAAAGGTGTCCAAAAACCCCATGCAAATACCTCACCAGGAGTTGTGTAAACCCTGTGGGAGGGAGACAGGGACACCCCAAGCTTTCATATACAAATTTACCATCTCCTTTCCTTCCCTTGCATATATTAAATATGCATCAGCTCTTGACGTCTCACCTGCTTTTATTGCAGAGGAGCGAAACAGAAGCTTGAATTTCCTAAAAAGCATCCAAGCTGCAGGTAAGGTTCTGTTCTGAGCTGTTTGGCCTTCTGCAAACAGCTTAATGGGGCAGAGAGGACTTGCAGCTGACGTCTGTGTCTCTTCAGGTATCACCTAGCTCAGAAGCGGGTAATAAAGGGCCTTCACCCTTCTAGGTAGCCTCCTTAAATAAAAGGTTTTGGGCGAGAGCAGTTAAGTAAGTCTGTTAAATGTCAGATGATTTCTTAACAATAGCTCTTCCATCTTTTCATTTTAAGGAGTGGAAGATCAGACCTACGTTTGTTAGCTATTCCCCAATTTGTATTAGAGGGGTCATGCTGCTTTGGCTTTTTAAAGATATTTTCTTCAAAAAACCCAAACTAACAAAATCTCCAGATTTTCATGGTCAAGTTCAATTAGTCAAACAAACCCTAGAAAACTTTAGAAAAGGGTGAGCTTTAATGAATGCATATTTACACCTTTGTGTATTTTATGTGCTCTCAAGAAGTTACCTGCCACAAGTGAGGCTAAATTTGAACGCATCTGAAAGAGAAAGCTAAGGCTCAAATTAAATTCTCAGTTGCCAGTAATCTATCACCACTCTGCTTCTGTATCCTTTCCTAGTGTTTCTGTGGTGATTAGTCTTGTTTATTAGGGCTACATCTAATACTTGTAGAGTGTTCTCTTGTGGGCTGAAATTTTAATTTTATAGTAATCATGTATGCTTTACTGCTATTATTTTTATATTCTAAATCAAGATGGGGGAAGGGAAGCCTTAAACAAAAAAGGAAGACAATGATGTGACCTAAATAAAAACTACAAAGAGAATGCTCCCACAACATAAACCTTTCAAAACACAAAGTAACTTCAGAAACAGTTTTAATCAAAGACAAAAATGTTTAAAAATGAAAACACAGTTTAATCTTCTTTAAGTAGAATGTTTCAGGAAAAATTTCATAAGTCCTTCTGCTTAGTATTTGCTTAATGCCTGACATCCTTTCTATGCCTCTATTCTTTATGCTTTAAAAAACTTTGACTATCTGTGATCCCTTTTCTATAGCAGCTAGTTTCAGGCTGGTCACAACACCTTCTGGCTTTAAAATGACTGATTAGCCTGTGGTATAAATCCATCAACAAAAGAAAGGAGAAGGTGAGAATGCATCCACCTGTGCCTCTGGCAATCACAGCAGAAAACCAGCTTCAATTTTCCATCTGCTAAGAGTTAGAGAGTGTACACAAACCCCATACTCTGAAGCCTTGCTGGTATACTAAGAGTTTCTTTAAAAAAAGAACATTTCTTATTTCCTATCCTACTCTCCTGTTTCTTTCTAAGACTTTCCTCTCTTCTTCTAACCTCACTTTTCCCCATTTTATCCAGTATTTGGAATGTGCTACCTGGGAAATGAGAGGCAAGCGAGCTGTGTGTCCCCTCTTTCATCACACACCTCCCTACGGTCAGATGGGTCTCACCTTTCATCTTTGCACAGAAGGGAGCCCTCTCACCCAGCGTTCTCTCTGTACAAATACCACCTGCTTGTTTCTAACCCAGGTGCCTTTCCCGCTTTCCCGGGTGCTGGCACAACAGGGACCTCTAATGGAGGAGCCTCTCCTGTTACAAACCGTAACCTTCCAGCGTCATTTAGGTAGGGAGCAAGGGTAGAAAATCTGATTACGCTCTAAATATTTTCAAATAATGAAATAGGGATCAGAGGATCTTATGCAATTTGTATTTGCAGCTATGGCTGGGTGTTCCTTTCACTTCTGTTGACGAGTCTCTAACAGCTTTTCTTCCCATTAATCCCTTGTTTAGCTAAGTTTTAGAGAAGTGTCACAACCTCTACAATACCACAATTCTTCTCTAAACCTCTCTAAGGGCATCTGCATTTTGATTCTGAAGGTGAGTCGTAGGGACACCTGTTTTCTTGTCTTTGGAGAAGAAAAACTTCCAGAAACCATGTCTCCAGGCTCTCACTTACTTCTCTTCTAAAAAGGCTCTCAAAGCATCAATTTATGTACAACCTTTGATCTTCTCCATCTCTTAGTAATTATTTTTTTTACTATTTTCAAAATCCTTTTGTCAATGCATTTTATATCTTCAAGTGTTTATTCCTCAGCAGTCCTGTTTCTATGATTTCTGTGGTCTTATCTTATTTTCTTTTGAATCTCTGTCTTTGATTCATCATTCCACACCAAAGTTTCCAGAGATTCAAGTATATTCCTCACATGAGGTGAGCTTTTTATCAAATCTCTTTTCATCATCCCATAACCGAAGTTGTTCAGGATCAAATTTATGCAATAGCTCACAAGAATTAGCAGTATGGACCTCTCCAAGCTGACCACTGCTGCATTTTTGTTTCCTGTTGCTCTTCTCCCTATTATAGCCAAGCAGCTGTCCTGTGCTCCACAATAAAAATACTCTGTTCAATTGATGATCTATCCAATGGCCCAATCTTAGATGAATGCTCAGTAGATTCACCTTACCTCCTTTCAATCTAGCCTGTGCTCAGGAAAAGGCTGGCAGTGTGTTCTTGAATAACAAAAAAATGAATTTTTTTTTCTTCATACAATTTAGCATCCAGAGAAACAAAGCTGGTATATGCTGCCCCATCTGTCATGGCCTGTAACATCTCTGAGGTAGCAGCACAACTGAGAGGAGACACTGCTGAATTTCCTCTTCTCCTTCACACAAATTGTCTAAACAGCAGGTTCAAGTACCTGTAACAACGCGAATAACAGACTTGGTAAGTAACTAAATTTGCATGATTAAAGTTAGGAAAGCAGCCACCGTTTTTCTGCCTCTTCGGCAAGGCCACAGACTGGCACTGAGCAAACAAAACAGCAGTACCTCAATTCCCTGTGCTCACAGTAGGGAGCACAGTAGGACACATGACAGACAAGAAACTAAGAGAAGTAGACAAAGCAAAGACCTTATTGCTGTTTTCAAATGTCTAATGGAATGTGTCATAGTCATCTCAGAGATGCACACAGACAGAGTGAGAGGCAATGGAGGTGAAAAAGGGCACTGGTAGCAATGCAAAAAAAAAAAAAACCCACCAAAATACCAATTAGTTTACTTTTGTTGTTGTGGTGGTAGTTCTAAGGGTTGTTTTGTTTTGGTTTTTTCCCTTTTATTTTTCTTTGAACAGTGTTGGAAATCAAATGCTGGTACAAGTGCTCCATAAAATTATTAAATCATTTTGCCTATAATTATGGCCTGAACTTGGCAAATTTCTTACATGTCCATTATTAAATGTGCAATAAATAATTTTCATGCTTTTTGAAATGAATGAAATGTAAGAACACAGTCTGTCATTTGTTAAGAAAGTTATGCTGTTTAAAATGTTATGCCAGTTGTAACCTGTCTGTTAAGAAAGTTACACTGTTTGTACCAAAATTTGTACCCTCAAAACCTTATTCCAAGTTGTATACCCCCTCTAAAACCCCGGGTTCCCTTCCCCTTCCATCGGGCTAGGCTGTCCCCATTCCCCACCAGCTCCTCGAACTGCTGGCCCCGCCTAATAGGAAAATCCAAGGACTTCCATGGTGCATCGCTCCAAACCGAAGTGCAGTTGCCGGCAAGCGGACCCAAAAGCCGGGACCCAGCACAAAATCCAGATAAAAGGGAGACACTACGACACCGAGAAGACCCTCAGCTACCTAGAGACCGAATTCTGCTTCTGCCACCTCGCCATAACCACAAAGAGACTGGGAAGAAGTGACGCCCCTAGACCACACGAGCCCAGTTGAGTTCCTGGGGATTCCCGCGAGGCAGGAACTCCCGACTCTGCTGCGGCGAGAGCAGCAGATTCGCCTGACACCTGATCCTCAGTGGCGACAGGAGCGAGAACGGCGACAGGAGCAGCGGCAGCACAGGCGACCCCTCGAGTTCCCCCTTGAAAGAGCTGACTAATAAAGGCTTTTCAAAGGAGCAGGTCTCCTGGCCCATTTATAACAATTTGGGGGCTCGCCAGGATCTAAGCCACGCCCAGAAGAGGACCAGGACAGGAAGGACAGCTGGACATCCCAGACCAGAGAATGACGCTCGCTAGCCTCGTGGGACGCCACTGAGGAGCATCGGTAAGAACAACCGGTGGCGGGAGTGGAGACGAGCAAGTGTGGAGTGAATGGAGGGGGGGCCGGCAGCTCGGACCCCCCAAAGCAGGAAGCGAGTGAACTGAGAGAGACTGAGGCGTCTCCAGGGGCATAGGCGCCCCCCTCTGGACGTGCGGAGGAGAGAGTGAGTGGCACGTCAAAGCAGTGGGTGACAGAAAAGGCTTGGGCCAATTTCAAGCGTGCGAAAGGGCTCGAGCAGTGTGAAGCACGCACCACACTGGCTGAGGTTATAGCCTGGAGTGTCACAGGAGACTAGCGCTGGCTGGGGTAGCGGCTGGAACCCTAAGGGCAGGTTTCCCAGGCTACTTTCAGGGCTTATGAGTTGGCACTGGCTGGGGTAACTACCGGGGTGTGGGGAGAGAAAAAGAGCACTGGCTGAGGCTACGGCCCAGAATGTCTGAGTACTGGCTGGGGTAGCAAAGATAGGCTGCTTTCGGGGTGCTTTGGAGACTGGCTGGGGTAGCTGTCGGGGTGCTGGGGTAAAAGAGTCTGCATTGGTCAGAGGTACCCAGGGAAGAGGTACGCTGTCCAGGTGCAGAGGAGTAAGAGTTAGGGGAGTCCCAGAGTGCGAGGGACTTTTAGGTAGGGCGAGTGAGTACATTGCACGCTGTATATCCAAATCCTGGCAGTAGGTGGTGGCTGGAACCCTGGGCCCTGGTTGACCGGCCGCTTACGGGGATTTGCCTGACATACAGGAGAGAAAAGGAGTGCTGGCCAAGGGGTAGTGGCTGAGGCCCTAAGGGCGGGTCACCAGGCTACCTGTGGAGCATTCCGAGCACTGGCAGGGGTAGTGCCCAAACCCTAACAGAGGGTCCCTGGGGCTACTTACGAGTGTTCAAAGAGTGAGTGAGAGTTAAAATTTGGGTTGCCCGCCTTTAAACTTGTGTGTGTGTAGGGGCACCTTAAAGAAGTTTAGTTAAAACAAAGTCAGATAATTTTGCATTGTGTTGCCCTGAAGTAAAGTTTCTGTCAGGGTAAGAGCACCGTAGTTTTTTATTTGAGACCCAGTGAAAATGGGGGCGTACATAAGTAGAGTGGAGCCAGTTGAGGACAAAAGAAAGAAAAAGATAAGAAATATTCCACCAGACAGTCCACTAGGACAAATATTAGAACTATGGGAGGTTGATGAGGCCACTAAAAGCTTAGACAGAATCAAGATGATCCATTATTGCATAGAAGCTTGGCCTAACCTAAATTTACCTGCAAAATGGCCATGGTGTGGAACTAGACACCCCTGGATGTGTTCACAATTAACTCAATACTTGAAATCTCGAGGAGATTCAAGTATTGAACAGATGCTCTATGCTATCTGTTGGCAAAAACAAGTAGTCAAAAATAAAACAACAAAAATATGTAAGTTACAGCAAGGGAAACAAAGGAATGAAAAGCAGAAGAACCAAAAAGAAGCTAGCCATAATTGGGACCCCTTAGAACATTTGCCTCCTCCTACAGTTTATCCCGAAGTAATCCTCCAACCTGACCTAAAAATCATACCTTCCCAAACTGTAATCCCTGTTCCTTCCCCAGCTTACCCCCCTCCAATTTATAACCCCTCTTACCCTCTGCCATTCCCTAACACTGGTCTAACCTCCTCTCCTTCACCATCCACAATCCCTGCACCCCCTCACAGCTGGGAGCTAGGTCTGGCACCTAACAATGCATCCTGTCAGGCAATAAAAAACCCAGAAAGTTACCCTTACAGTAACACCAGGTCAAAAACCAAACTCTTTCCCCTAAGGGAGGTCCCATTGGGTGGGGCAGTTGGAAGAATAGGATTTGTCAATACACCTTTAACAGCGTCAGAAGTCAGAAGTTTTAAGAAAGAGCTGGGGAATCTAGTTGAAAACCCAGTGAGAATTGCCAACCAGATTGACCAGTTTTTGGGCCCAAATATTTGTACATGGGGAGAACTAAACTCCATCTTAAATACACTATTCAATCCAGACGAGTTTCGGCTGGTTAGGGCAGCAGGAATGCGCATCTGGGAAAGAGAAAACCGAATGGGCCCCCCCCGGTGACCAGAAGTTGCCAATAGCTGACCCAGGGTGGGACCCAAACAGAGGAGAAGGGAGGAGAAATATGGAAGATTATAGAAACCTAATGATAAGAGGTATTAAAGAATCAGTTCCTCGGAGTAGCAACACCAAATTAGCTTTTAACAGGATGCAAGAGAAAGATGAAACCCCAGCAGCCTGGCTGAGCAGGCTCAGATGGAATTTCCAGCAATATTCTAATTTGGATCCAGATAGCCCAGAGGGACAGATATTATTAAAGTTACAGTTTGTCACAAAATCCTGGCCAGATATCAAAAGAAAACTTGAAAAGATGAAAGACTGGCAAGACCGAGAAATAAATGAATTATTAAGGGAAGCCCTAAGAGTATACCTTAGAAGAGAAGAAGAAAAAACAAAGGCAAAAACCAGGATTATGGTAGCCGTGGCCAGGGAAAGTGTAAAGGATCTCAAAAAGGATACTAAGAATGAAAGAAACACAAAATCTTTACCAGGAAAGGTAAGAGAAAGGAACCCACCACCTTGGGATACTCTTCAGAGACCAGGAGAGACCCGAGCCTGTTTTTATTGTGGAGAAATAGGACACTTTAAGAAACATTGCAAAAAAATGTCATTTGATGAGACTGTCATGAGGGAACAAGAGGCATTAGAGAAATTATTGAGGAAGGAGGTCAAGGAGGATTGGGGGTGTCATGGGCTCTATGCGTTAGGGGACCCCATGAAACATCAAGAAGGGCCCATAGTAAATTTTGAAGTAGGTCCCCAACATGAAGAGTTTGAGTTTTTAGTGAATACTGGTGCAGATAAATCATGTATTAACCGACTTCCAGTTGGAATTGCGATTAGAAGAAAGACTTGTGAAGTCCTAGGAGCAGAAGGGGAGCCTTTCAAGGCTTCAGTTATAAAAAATGTAGAAATTAAAGAAAATTCCAAAAGATGTGTCACTAATTCAATATATCTACCCAAAGTAGACAGTAACCTGCTGGGAAAGGACCTGCAAGTTCAGTTAGGAGTAAGGATTCTTCCTAGAGAAGGAAGAATGGTGCTACAAATCATGAGGCTGACTGTTAGAGACTTAGGGGAAGTCAGGCCAGAGGTCTGGGCTGAGGAGAGAAAATATAGATATTTAGATATCCCACCTATAGAAATAAAAATACAAGAAAAGACATCTCCTATAAGGGTCAGGCAATATCCTATTTCTCTAGAAGGGAAAAAAGGACTAACCCCAATTATAACCCATCTACTCACAGAAGGAATATTAAAACCTTGTATGTCACCCCACAACACTCCTATTCTGGCTGTAAAAAAGGCAGTGCAAAACCTAAGAGAAGTGAACAAAAAGACAATTACCAGGCACCCGGTGGTACAAAACCTCTACCTGCTCCTGAGCAGGATTCCTGGAGAGCAGTCCTGGTTTACTGTAATAGATCTAAGGGATGCTTTTTGGGCCTGTCCTTTGGCAGAGGGGGGCCGAGATTGGTTTGCTTTTGAGTGGGAGTGCCCTGAGAGTAAGAGAGGGCAGCAACTGAGATGGACTCGTCTTCCTTGGGAGTCCACTGAAAGCCCAAACCTCTTCGGGCAAGCCCTAGAAGAGTTACTGAGACAGTTTATCCCTAAAAACGGTGTGCAAATCCTGCAGTATGTAGATGACCTCCTAATGTCGGGGAAAAAGCAGGATGAAGTGAAGGGAACCAGTATTAATCTACTGAATTTTCTAGGGGAAAAAGGCCTCAAAGTGTCAAAGAACAGACTGCAGTTTGTAGAATCGTGGGTCACCTGCTTCGGACACCTCATTGGGGAAGGGTGTAAGAAATTAAGCCCTGAGAGAATCTCAGGTATGCTCTCAGTCCCAGCTCCAACCACAAAGAAAGATACAAGAAAATTATTAAGACTATTTGGTTATTGCAAGCTGTGGGGAAAAAAAAAATTCCCAAAGTATTAAATTTCTATATGAGAAATTAGTCCAACCTGAACCTGTGAAATGGACAGATAGAGATGAAAAACAGTTGAAAGACCTAAAGACAAAATTGTCTTCGGCCCCTGTCCGGAGTCTCCCAGACCTTAAGAAAAAGTTTAACCTATTCATTAACTCCGAAGGGAGAATAGCTTATGGGGTATTAACCCAAGAATAGGGAGGACACAAAAAGCCTGTCGCATATCTTTCCAAACTTCTGGATCCAGTTGCAAGAGGGTGGCCGGCTTGCCTCCAGGCTGTAGCAGCCACGGCTGTTCTTGTAGAGGAAGCACAAAAGCTGACACTGCAAGGAAAAATCATTGCACACACACCCCATGATCTCAGGACAGTGTTGAGCCAAAAAGCTCAACAATGGCTGACTGACTCTAGAATTTTAAAATATGAAGTGATTTTAACCGGCACCAGTGATTTAGAGCTAACTACATCAAAAAGTCTAAATCCTGCCCAGTCCCTCTCAGGGGAACCCACACCAAACTTACAGCACAATTGCATAGAAATCATAGATTTACAAACAAAAGCAAGAGAGGATCTTGAAGATATACCTCTACCATATGGGAGGGTGCTATTTATTGATGGATCATCTAGGCTGACTGAAGGAAAAAGGATATCAGGCTATGCAATAGTCAAAGGTAGAAAAAGAAACAATTTAAAAGTTACAGAAAAAGAAAAACTACCCCCAAACTGGTCTACCCAGTGTTGTGAAGTCTATGCTCTCAAAAGGAGATTAGATTTATTAAAACAAGACCGAGGTGCAATCTACACAAACTCGCGATATGTATTTAAAATAGTACACACATTTGGAAAGATCTGGGAAAAAAGAAGCTACCTAAATTCAAAAGGGAAAGATCTGATACATAAAAAATTAATTAAATTAATATTAGAATCTCTTACAAAGCCCCAAGAAATAGCAATTGTACATGTCAAAGGATATGAAAAAGGAGACACATTTGAAGGAAGGGGCAACCAAGTAGCTGATCAAGCAGCCAAACTAGCAGCTCAAAAGCTGGGAGAACCAATAAAAATTCTTACCTTGAATGATATACCAGCTGACAAAATTAATAAACGAATGTATAATAAAAATTAATTACAAAAAATAAAAAAGTTAGGTTTACACCAAAGGAAGCAAGGGGAATGGCTGGCCCCAGATGGAAAGAAATTCCTAAATAAGGCAATAGCTCGAAAAATGCTGGCAGAAATACACAACTTAACTCACTGGGGCACCCAAGAGTTGTGTAATGATTTTCTGAGAGAGCACCTATGTGTTGGAATCTATAACCTGACTAGAGCAGTTACTGAAAGATGCCTAATTTGTCAAAAAGTAAATCAAAAAGTAATGAGAAAGCCCACACCAGGGGGAAGACAAATAGCATTAAGACCCTTTCAAAATATACAAACAAACTTCACAGAAATGCCTCCAGTACAGGGACATAAGCATCTTTTGGTTATAGTTGATCACTTAACGCATTGGGTGGAAGCCTTCCCTACAAAAAGGGAAACAGCACAAGTAGTAATAAAGATACTACTAGAACACATCATCCCCCGATATAGACTGGTAAATAACATCGTTTCAGACAGAGGCCCCCACTTTGTAGCACAAGTCCTGCATGATGTTGTTAAAGCCTTAAAGATGAAATGGCAGTTACATACACCCTGGCATCCTCAAAGCTCAAGAAGAGTTGAGAGAATGAATAAAACCTTCAAAAATGTATTAACTAAATTAATAACAAAAACTGGAATGAATTGGCTAAAATGTCTGCCCCTAGCACTCTTGAAAATCTGAGTTCGACCAAGGTCAGACATAGGGGCTTTCCATACTCAACTATCCCGAGTAAAAAGACCATTGCCACTTCCCAGTGACTCTGGTACCCCAGCAAAGACTCCCTCCAAATAGACCACCATTAGAGACCCAGACACACTTAAAATAACCTTCAAAAGACAACCAAAGCCCAATTAGAAACAAACAAACAAACAAACAAAAAAAACCCCAACAAAAACCCGTTGTTCAAAATCTTTCCAAGTTGTTATCAAAAGCTGTCATTTAAAAATGTTCTCTGTAAGTTATCATGAAGTGTTAAGCTGTTTTAAAAAAGTTTTGATAGTATCATTACAGATCTCTCATAGGGCACACCACAGAAAGGCTAATCAAAAACTGAAAAAGAAGTGGGAATACACTGAAAGGAACTCCATAAGGCCAGCTAAATACCTTCCCCAACCCAAGAGGCAAGACCAGGTGAGATCGAGACAATGGTTCATACTGGACTCTTGGGAGGACTAAAATATAGTCCTATTGAGCAAACACATCAAAAGAGCATGCTCTAAGAGCTATTGTCCCACTTCCCCAACCCAAGAGGCAAGACCAGGTGAGATTGAGACAATGGTTCATACTGGACTCTTGGGAGAACTAATCATAGTCCTATTAATAAACATACACACCATCCCATCTATGACGGGGAGAACCTGCAGTCCCTTATAAGAGTTCACACTCATGTAAATCCCACGTGTTTTGATATAAAGCAGTATTAGATTGCATGAAATGCTGCAACATTTAAGCAGCGCCTAACTGGAAAGTGCCCTATAAGAGAATAGTTTTACTTTAGTTAGAACCTCAAACTGAAGAACTAAATAAAAGATATTCCCATGAATCAAAAACTGCCAATTGATGCGGGCAAAGGCCCGATCAAAGAAATAGAGGGGGGACTGAAATGAATGAAATGTAAGAACACAGTCTGTCATTTGTTAAGAAAGTTATGCTGTTTGTACCAAAATTTGTACCCTCAAAACCTTATTCCAAGTTGTATACCCCCTCTAAAACCCCGGGTTCCCTTCCCCTTCCATCGGGCTAGGCTGTCCCCATTCCCCGCCGGCTCCTCGAACTGCTGGCCCCGCCTAATAGGAAAATCCAAGGACTTCCATGGTGCATCGCTCCAAACCGAAGTGCAGTTGCCGGCAAGCGGACCCAAAAGCCGGGACCCAGCACAAAATCCAGATAAAAGGGAGACACCGAGAAGACCCTCAGCTACCTAGAGACCGAATTCTGCTTCTGCCGCCTCGCCATAACCACAAAGAGACTGGGAAGAAGTGACGCCCCTAGACCACACAAGCCCAGTTGAGTTCCTGGGGATTCCCGCGAGGCAGGAACTCCCGACTCTGCTGCGGCGAGAGCAGCAGATTCGCCTGACACCTGATCCTCAGCGGCGGCAGGAGCGAGAACGGCGACAGGAGCAGCGGCGGCACAGGCGACCCCTCGAGTTCCCCCTTGAAAGAGCTGACTAATAAAGGCTTTTCAAAGGAGCAGGTCTCCTGGCCTGTTTATAGCACTTTTCAGTATCTTCAAGTGAGAATATTGCAAGGTAGAGAGACCATTGTTCATAATTTCAGTGCTGAAATATAGGTGTGGCGTTGTTTTTGTACGTTTCTGTGTAATTTTTCCATTTCTAATTTTCTGTATGCTTCACCTTTTACACAGAGGGATGTGGCCAAAGGCAGGTGCTTTTTTTGTTAATTTCATATTTTTCCTGTAAAGAGTCCTGAACTCTGCTGAAGAACTACTTTTATTTTTTTTTCTTAACTGTGATAAAAACTAGCATGCATAGTTTGTAAGAAAAAATATCTAGAAAGATGAACTTCTGTTGAAATGAATCCACAGTTCCCAGCAGGTCCTTAATCCTAGAATGTTGATTCAGGTGCAGATGATTTACTGATAAACACTAAAATTGCTCTTGTACTTAAAGTAAAAATTTAAAAGTGCACCTTTAAATATCCTTGAATTATCTGCATTATGCTGTCTGGAGATGTTAACAATATCACATGATATGTTCTGTATCAGCATTATATTTACCTTTGTTTTTATGCATATGATTTGTCTTTGCCTAATTTACATAGCTAACACATTTTCCTATATTAGCTTTCCCTCCTCCTCTCTCCCCCCTATTCCCCACAAATATGAAAAACTTTAACAAATAAAGATCATATGAAGGGTATTGTCCTGTATTCCAGAGGTGTCTCGAAATGTGCTTTTGTCCAAGTTGCTAAGTACAGCGGTTGGGAAGGCTGGGTTAAATAGTTTAAAATCTCTTAAATAGGCTGAAATAATTTACATTTATATATATATATTTAAATGCGCTGGCTGATTTTAGTGTGAACTGTCTGTTACATGTAGTAATAGTCCTGGCTTGCCAATGGTTTTCCTTAGCGATATGATGAGGCACTGAAGTGGCTGCAGGACCCTAGAGGATAACTAGGATGCGAGTATTTGTGAGGCTCTGAGTTCAGCTTGTTGCTTGGTGTTCCTTGGTGCCAGCAGGGGGAACTATGCATACGCAGAGCAGAGCTGTCTTTGAGTGCTGCAGGTAATACATCTGCTGCTTGTCTGGCTTTACCATCATTGTGCTTTTCCTACTTTCTTAAACAGTGAGTAAAAAAAGTATTTTTGGATTTAATTGGGGCAGATATTAATTTTATAGAATTTTTGAAAGTAGCATATATATCTACTTCTTTTGCTTCAGTTCAGCTTGACAGACAGAAAACATGTGAATGTTTAAGAAAAGCGGTAGTATCCTGAACAATTTATTGTCCTTATTTCAGAGAGCTTTTGAGTATTTTGCACAAATCTGTTTCAAAAGTCGGCTGAGTTCCCAGTTACGCAAGATCTGCTGGTCTTCTGCATCAGAAATCCAGTGATCTTAGTTTTTTTGCTGGCAGGTAGAAGTCCCTTCACATGGAGTCCCTAGGAGAAGATTCCTTCTGAATGTGTTTAGACATTCAGCCCATTTTAAAGCCAACATATAATTGTCTATAATACAATGTATTCTTGTACAGTATCTGTAGGTTTGGTTTTTTTTTTGTTTTTGTTTGTTTGTTTGTTTGTTTGTTTGTTTTTAAACAAGGAGTAAATCCAAATAGATCAATCAAGTTCCTTGGCTGGCCTTATTTCCATCAGAATATTTATTACTGAATTCACATATCTGGAAAGTTTTTTTCTTCTTAGAATGTATGAGAATTACCAGAATCACTGCAAGAAGATAGACATGTTTAGGTATATTTCTCTAGGTCAGGAGTCAATGCAGCCTATACTGGCTTGAAATCAAAGGAAAATGCAACTTTTTTCCTTTGTGTTAATAAACTTCGGTATTGTCTGTCTGAAGCTATTATTGTAATTCTGGTATTTTTTTCATCTGATATTATATACTAGTGTTTTGGTGTAAAGTTTCCTCTGTGATGATATTCAGAAGTGAAATAGTGAATTTTATGTTTTGGTTCTCATTTGGATTTCATTTGTCCTCATTTCTGGACTCTGCAGGCCTAGCTTTCTTCCCTGCATCTCTTCCTGTATGCACTAAAACCAGATTATACCCAATTTCATGTCCAAAAGGTTTATTCCTTTTTTTTTTTTTTTTTTCCTAAGAATACTTTTTTTTCACAAGTTTGTTTTCTGGTGTAAAACTACCTGCCACAAATCAAACTTTCCTAGAGAGCTCCTCACTCCTTTGTTGTTGTTGTTGCTTGTTTTGCTTGCCCCCTAATTTTTTTTCTCTTTTTTTTAACCCTTCTCATATTGCTGTGATATAAATTTCCACTTCTGCAGCATCAAAACAAAGACGAAAACATGTCATTCCCTTCCTTGGTGAAGCTTTTGAGTTGCCTGTGATGCAAGATCAAAACACTTCCTTCCCCATAGTTTTATATAGCATTGTCAAGAAAACAGACTAAAGGAATGAACTAATGGTTTGCATTACTTTGAATTGTCTTTCATATTTGGATTCAGGGAAAACAACCTGGAAATTTGAAAAGTTTTAATCAAAATAGTTAAACAGTAATTTTTTTAATATTTTCAAGCTGTATTGGACAACAGCAGAAATTCAGTGATCAACTCAATTGTATTGTTTCTAAATTAACCTGTTTGTGTAAGCAGCTAGGCACTTGAATCATTCCAGAATAGTGACCGACTGCTTGTTGTGCAAATTTTAATGTAGGATTTTTGTCCTGGAGTGACTATGATGCTTGTATCCCCAACCGTCTGTTCTGTGTGTGCTGTATGTTTTGTTCTATACCTTTAAGACTGCAAAATGCTACTTTGGTAGTCTTTATTCAGATCCTGTTTATTCATATGTAAATCTAAAGTAAGTCAAGTGGCTTGAAATATTGGTGTAAACAAATTCAGTATTTTGACCTTTAGTACTTGACTCTAACAGTGAGATTACGACAAATAAACCAAGTAAAATTACCTAGTTTATATTTTAAAACCAAAAATTATCTCTTATGTATACACTTCCCTTAGGATTCAGGAATAATTCAATCATAGTGTAAAGCAGAACACTCAGAACTTTGTGAAGCAGTATTAAGTGAGAACCACATTCTTTTTTCAATCTGTTTCACAATAGCATTTTTCAAGTGACACTTGGAATAGGCAACTTTTTCCACCTCTACGTATCACAAGGCAACTTCTTCTGAAACAGGATTGACAGTTTCAAGTAAGTACTTTTTAAGTAGTACTGCATTCAGGGAGGATGATTGTTTGGACACGGGCACTGTGATAAATGTATCCAAGGTACTCCAGGAGTTCTAAATTATATCCAAGAGCAAAGATGGCCTGAAAAGTTATGTAGATTTCACACTTTTCAACATTTCTCTGTAAAACCACTAATCTTGAAATTATCAGTTTGATTTATTAATAAAATACTTATTAAGAGATGCATATAGGAAGTTTATATGTTTTTGACTTTATAAGGCAAAAAATTCTACCAGTTTGCTAAACACACACCATGCCACACTCCCCATCCAACTATACTGAAGATACACAGATAAGTTCCCTTATTTTTTTAGTTAAAAAGTCCTGCTGAATCAAAATAAGATATTGGAATTGTTTTTTTAAAATCTAGTTAGAAGCTGTGACCCCTTTCCTTTTCTTGGTTAGTGTCACATGGACACTTCACTGCAGATTCCTCTGGGTACACAAACTAATTTGTCAGTTTGGCCTTAAAAGAAGTTGTTTTCCTTAATTTTGAATGCCAATATTAGTAAATCATATACAATCCAGTTCGGATGATGAAGGACCTAAAAAAATAAAAAGTTTCCTCATGCCCTCAAAAGAAGAAAGTCAGATTCAAGCTAGATTAATTTGAAAACTGTTAGAAATAAAAATTTTTACCATTCCTATCCACAGCAGTTTTAGTGCTAATGCATCATGTAGTAAAAAGTAAATGAAAGTAAGTTCTGCACTTACCATAATTTCAGGTTTTCTGGTTTTATAGGCCTGCTAAAGAGTATGCATTGTAACAGAGAGCTTATAAGATGTTTTCTGTTCTTCACTGTGAATACTGTAGTTTTTTATAAAGTGTGTGTGGTTTAGCAGGCTTCCCAAGAAAAGATATTAATAGTATTCTTATTTTGCATGTTATCACAGACCTCGTGGAATTTTAAATATTATTTGTTTGGGTTACATTGCACCACTGTGAAAGATGAATAGGTTTTATTCTTTTATTTAATTACTTCCAAGATTTTAATGAAAACCAGGTCTATGCCTATGATAAAATTATACAGTTATTTTTTTCAGTAATCCTTGACTGAATTAAAAAGGCAAATGTTTGCTTTTGTTTTTCATACTCAGACAGTTCCTGAATTTACATATAATCAGACTTCACTATCAATGCTGTGCATGTCTCCTTCTGACCTAGACTTTCATGGCTATTTAATATCTGAAGGAATTTTCTATCTCTAATAGGCTGAACTATATTTTTGTCAATTAGCCTTTAATTATTCAGCTCTTCATAACTGATACTATCAGAAAAATAGGGTTGTCCTGTCTGATAGGGTATTAAAGTTCTGTAGTGCTGCAGAATTCCTGTGCACAAAAATTAAAAGAAGAAGGGGCATATGTCCATAAACTTCAGTGATTTAGATCTAGAAAAAAATGAAAAACTAAAACAAAGGGCTTAGTGAAAAGGGGTGAAAGAAGGAAGATGGGCAGTGAAGTCCTGGGTTATACAGGAAAGAGGGTCTTGGTATATACTGGTGATGTCTAATTTCTAAATATAAAACAGTTGAGTTTTCGGTGAAGAGTCTTCTCAGTATGAATCAATGCAGGGATAAATAAATATGATGGTAAAATAACAGAAAATACCATATCTGTGTCAGAAGCAAGGTTTAAACTGCATTCTGGGGTGAAATCAGGATTTCCCTAAAATGTCAGTGCTACAGCACTGAAAAGATTACTGTATTGCTGTAAGTCCCAAATCATTTGCTTTCTATTAAACTTTTAATAGAAGATATCAATACTGTCTATTATATAGATAACAGCAAATACAACTACAGATACTTATAAGGGCAATTAGCAAACATATCTTCCTGAAGCCAGTAAATCACTAGGGCAGCTCCATTCTTATTTTCTTGAGCACAACTTATGTAACTCTAAGAACAATTTTGGAAAAACTGTTTGAATAAGAAAACAGTACATATATGTCGCTACATCTAATGTAGTTTCACTAAAGTAGGATTATAAATTAATGAATAAATGAATACCTATTTTGCAAAGTTTTGCTGGCATTTAAGGCAAAGGTAATACAATTTACTTTATTTGTCTAGGCTTTAACAGATATTTCATGTGATGTCCTTTGCTGAATTTTAAGTGACAGGATTTGGGAGATGTGACCTTTCAGAAAGAGTGCAGGGTAGACAAGGAGATGGTTATAGCTACATCACTTTAGCAGAAAGGGACTTACTGAGTTTAACTGGGATTACTCACAGTGATCCGCAGGCATCGGTCATGGGACTGATCCTGTCTGATCCATTACTTGGGTCAAGAATGTGTTTCAAGAGCTGGGCCTATACTGATGTTATCTGAGGGTGTCCTAAACTGAGTGGTTCTCATCCTGGGGAGAATCAAGTGGTTATACAGGAAGGAGGAGAAGAGTTTGTATATTGGAGTGATAGAACTCAACCAAATTTTAATAACAATGTTATATACTTAAGCCTAGAAAGATTTTTTTTTTTTTTTTTTTTTTTTTTTTTTTTTTTTTTTTTTTTTTTTTTGCTTTGTGCCAGGGAGACAATGAGTCATTTAAATGACATGCACATGTGAAAAATATGAAAAGTACATGTAATTTGAGTGCAGATTGGGCAAATGATTTTTGGGAGAGGCAGGAAAAGAATTTGTGTAAAGGACTGACACGGGCTTGTTTAGTCTTGTGTGCAGCTCTGGTCAGCTATACTGAGTGACTAAGTGAAGGCTTACAATATGAGTAGGAATTCCTGACTTTCCTGACTTCTGAAAAGAGCTTGCCTTGGGTAACTTAAGAAAGTGAAGATGGAAAGTTATGACAAAGTATCAGGGAAGTAGGAGTATTTATACCAAAAATATGGAATTGAAATCACATGTGTCTAAATAAGTTGTAACTACATTTAAAGTGGGAATTATATTATCATTTATATTCATTTATATTAATTCATATTCAGAAATGATCTTCCAAAGAGCACAGAGGAGGACAGAGATCAGTAAGGCTTGCATGTGCTACATGAGTAGTTTAGGAAAGACATTAATAACCGGACAGAGAGAATTCTGCTGTTAGGAAAAAAAAATCTGCTTGTCAGAGATAGGTTACTAACCGTAGTGGAAAGAAACTTGGTCACACTGTGTGTTAAACCTTAGATTATGGTAGGTTACCCTAGGTATATCCTCTTTGTACTTTTTTAAAGCAGAAATGTTTTCATATCCATCTCTTTAAAATTTGCTCTGTCTTTTAAAAGTTTCCTAATATCTGATAGCTCTACTCTTGGTGGATAGTTCTGCTGCTCCCACAATGAGACACCAGAACTTCACCAAAAGGTGCTTTATTGCAGGTGCACAGTGGAGTAAAAAGCCTGTCAGGCTTGAGTCTTTCTGAAATGTCCCAGGAAGACTGCAGGAATGCTAGGTGCGTTTGTGTTCTGTCTATTGAGAATATCCCTTGTTTGCACTTAGGAACATTAATTAGTGGAAACCTTTTGGTGGAAACCTGTTGCCATTCCTGTGGCCTGAAGGGACTGTTCATGGGGGCAGGACCAATGAAAGGCCTTTTCTTGGTTTAATTTTTGTAGCACAGTAGATTTTGTGGTTCACTGTTTTCTCTCCTGCTTTCTTTTGTGATGTTTAATCTTGGGCACTTAGAGTCTTTAGAGCCACTTGTGTGGGGAAAAAATGTTCCAGGAGACTCTTCCTGATCTGGACTGCCACTGTATATGAGACTGATCTCATTGATCTGATGGCACCTACTATTTCTGTATTTCCAAACCACTAAGCCCAAATATATCTTTGTTGTTAACTGTTTCCTTATATCTTGCTTCCAAGGGAATCTTCTTATGTCTAATAGTATAGCTAAGTTAACATGGTTACCTTTTCCTCAAAGGCAACACTGATTTATGTTTTCCCAAGTTTCCTGCCTTTTAAAATGATATCTCATTAAGAACTATCCTTCCTCTTCATTCTAAACAAGTTTTCTGGAAATTGTCTGCTGGGTTCAAAAGTTACTGAGGGAGACAGACAGGTAGGTTCAGTGACATCAAAATTACATCAATTACATTTCCTTGTTTTGGAAGTTCTTCTAAAAATATGGATGGTAATAGGAAAATTCTTCTATTCCTTTTTAATGTGCCTCTGATTTCACATAAAATCTTTAACTCATTGACATAGTCAAGATACAGTGATGGACTATTCTGCAAATACTGCAAGGAGCAAGTGTAACAGCTCTATTGAAGCTTCATGTCTTCATAAACATCCTGGTGATCTGTGCCATGAATTAGATGTAAATAGGGCTGAAATAAATCTCCAAAGGCATTTTGCTGAAGGTTATAACTCTTCAAAGTTCTTCAGTAACAATGTACCATCAACCAAATGATGTATATACATTATTCTCATAATTGTGCTGGATTTGAGTTCTTGAAAATCAGTTTGAAAACATGTTAGAAATAATTATGAAAATATATTGATAAAGGAACACTCCATTGACTAACAAAGATGGAGTATTCATGTTCTAATGACAGCCACAGACAAATAAAACGTCAACCATAGCTACTGTATCACACATCTATGTTAATATAGCTATAGTTTATTACTTTGTTTTGATTATAGATCAATTAAGCTGCAGGTACTTTCAA
The DNA here is from genome assembly GCF_009819655.1 of Sylvia atricapilla. Classification (NCBI taxonomy): domain Eukaryota; kingdom Metazoa; phylum Chordata; class Aves; order Passeriformes; family Sylviidae; genus Sylvia; species Sylvia atricapilla. Next base: position 71,378,039 of record NC_089174.1, read on the forward strand.
TCATGCCGTTCGATGCCGTTCTGGTGTAGCTAGCTGGCCAGCAGAAACTGTGATTCATGGAACCGATCTGAAATCCATAAATGTTTTCTAAAAAAAGATGAAAAAAAGTAAAGAAGTGATAGGAGATAGAAGCTACAACATATGTATTTGGTCAAAATTAAAAAGAAATTTTACTCTCATAGCTCACTAAGGTCATGATTTTATTGTGTTCCAAATTTTACTGTGATGTAAAAGAATTCTAAAGAAGAACCAATCGGAGACAATCATGTGCTACATGCTCTGGGATGACCCTGCCTGAGCAGGCAGATTGGACCTGATGTCCCAGTGTGGTCCCTTCCAGCCTGATCCATTCTGAGACTCTGTGTGATTCTGTGAAGGATGAATCAAAACTCATAGGGCTTTCATAGACTTTCAGAGGACTTAAATATCAGACTTCTGCTTCAAGAGTGAGGACTCCACATGTCTGAAACCATATAAATACCAGAAGCCAAAGTTAGGTTAATATTTTTTTTTTCTGTGCCATACCAGAGGAAACATTGGTGAATATGTACATGTCATGAACAATCATCGTCCTTGCTGTCATGGCTGAAGAGGAACATGTTAATAATACAGTGCAGGAATCAAATTAAGCTGCTTATGAAGTTTGTTTTTATTTTAATAACACCAGCTTTGTTGAGTCAAGTAAAGGCTAACTTCATAGTCTGAATTTAACAAGAGGGCAATAGCACAGACCTAGGGAATGGATAGAAATACAATTCCCAGAATGCTTTCCAATCCTGCAAAAATTGATTCTTCAGAGACTTTCTGAGTGACCCTAATTATCTACCTTTAATAATCTTAAGGTTTTTTTGTGTTGAGGTTTTAAAATCCATATTTACTTGTGTGAAGAACGAGTCTTCAGTCTGTTTAAAATCTACCACTTGCTGATTTATTTAATTTACCCTACTTATACCTGTTCTTGTGATATTACTCTTGGTCTTCCAGATCTGTATCATATCCTTCTCTCAATGTTAATTTTTCACACCTGTGGAATAACTTATGGAATAAGTAGCTGTTAACAGTCTAGAGATGTGATACTGTAGGAAGGTGTTTGTAATTTCCTTTTATGGGGCTGTTAAGTCTTCCTGGCCATGATTTTTTCAAGGTGCTTCACAGGTGAAATACTAGATGTAACTGAGATCTGCTGAAGCTGAGAGGGCAGTAAAAGTCTTCTGTTATATATATTTGGTACCGATAGAGAACATCTTGCAACACTTACTATCAAGCTGTTTCAGTGGGGAAACATTCAACTTCTCTGTCTTTCCACCACTTTTCCTCTTTTGGCCTCTCAGAAGATAAGGTTCTTATGACAACACGTTCAGCATAAAACCCAAACACTTTTTTTTCTGGGCATAAAAACTACTACTGTTTTCAGCAAGTGAAGAAATTTGGGTCTGCCTTGCCGTTTTGGAGACCAGAGCATACATTCTCAAAATACTGTTCTGTTTGTTTTCTGTTTCATGTTGGTTTTTGTTTTGCTTTTCAGTAAATAATAATAATTTTAACAATAATAATTTAATAAACCCTAACAACCAAAAAAAACCACCAAATCCTGTGACAAAACCATGTACTTAGACATTTTTTAAAAATACATTTCTTCAAGCTGAAACTTTAAATCTGCTGTAACACTAAGTATGTTGGATTTTAGCTTTCTATTTTTCAAGTAAGAGACTTCAGTCTCCCAAACTGTCTTACTATTTTTTTCCTGGAAAATAAGTCTCTTCCCTTTGCTTAAGACATAAGATTTTTGATGGGTAGTCTGACTGAAGATGAAATCTGGGGGTTTTTTGAGAACTGTATTTTTAGTCTGTTTTTATCCAGAATTCTATTCTAATCTTGAGTTCTCTAATATAACATTACTTGTCAAAATGTTCAGATACAAATATAATCATTCAATACACGGTGGTTGATTGAAGGTGGCATCAAATCAGAATTTTAAGTGAAATGTGTACCTGTCACTTCCTCAACTGCATTTCTGAAATCCTCCAAGTGTTGGCTGAGCATTCATTCTAAATCGCATTAACACATTTAAAGACACTGCTTACTTGGTTTTGAGGAGCATAACTATTTCCCTTCTTCACAGGGCCGTTTTTCAATGCTTTCTCCCTGGCATGGTCTGCCATCAGGTCCTGGTGCAGGATTATTACACTGGCGAGTTCGAGTGCTCTCTCCATTGATGCAGGTGGACCAGGCACTCCAACAGCTCCAGCCTCCATCAGTCACAACTGGCATTAAGACATCATATATCAGACATTAGACATCAGACATTAAGACATCAGGATTAGACCATCTACCTCTTTCAAGGTGGAGCATGATTCAACTCAGTTATGGTGATTGTGCAGATCAATGCAGTCTCAACCAACACATCACAAAGATTTGGCTTTTAAAAATCTATTTGTCAGTGGCAATGCTTAAGAGCCCTGTGCTTTCAACATTTTTATCATGCTAGGAAACAAACACTAAGGCACATTTTGGGCACCTTTGTGTTAAAAACCTGGCCATAGAGAATGAATTTACTGCACAGTAAATTTTTTATGCTGTCGGGACTGCATCATTTTCCCTTTTCCCCAGCCTAATATTAAACTAGCACAGTAATTTTGAAACATGATTATGTACTAGCAGATACCAAGCTTTTGCAGAAAACTGAAGAAAAAATAGTTTAAGACATGGTGAGATTGCTTTTGCCTGAAATGAGTTTACCTGTACTGCACCAAGCTTCAATAATACTCGGGTGTACTTAAATGAACTTCATGTCATTCCAAGACACAGTGATGTATGTGGTACAATGAACTCCATATTAGAGTACCCTCTTTATAGAAAGAACCCAGTAACTTACCTTAACTTCCACACCTTGTCCTTGAGATATGACAGCAATAGATACAAGGAGGTGCTAAGAAATGTTTCTGGTCTTACAAAGGCTCATTTTGTCAGCATATTGTTACAAGAGATAAGATAATTTTAGTTTATTTGGAGTATTTACTAACCTTTCACTAATGTAGATTTGGGAATTTGACAAGCAATTCCCTTAAAATAACTTGAGCACAGGCATGTACAGACTCCATCTACCAGCACAAGGGTGCCTCCATTTTTACAGGGTTCACATTTGCACACACTGTATTCGGTAATATAGTCTTCAATTGCTCTTTCCAAATTTTGTTTCTTTAAATATGCATCTCTCATCTTAACTGGAACAAGTGTATGTATTGGAGAAAGCTGTAGAAGAAAAAAAGCCAATGCATAACACACTTTTCCAAAGTTCTGAATCCTTTTGATATAACCATCACTAGAATAGAAATCTGAAGGAATGGTTAAGATAAAGACAATGTGTGAAAGTTCATGATAAACTTGGAGTCTCACCTCCATCTTAGAACAAAATCTTTCAAACTGTAAAAAGCCACAGCTTTGAAGAAGCTGTACTCACCCTTTGCTGTATCACCACTGGAGCATCAACCAAAGATTTAGCCCACTGTACGTAATCCTCTACATCAACTGCTTTGGATCCTCGAAGTAACATTTCTTTAATTTTAACTGAAAAGTCAACCGTCCCCCCCTCAACTAAGGAAAGGACATCATCAATGATAGCATCGTCATTCATTTCTGCTGCAGAAAAAAATAAAAGAGGATGAAGAAGGGTGTTTAATGTCCATGCATCTGGAAGAACAGCTATTCTCCTAGTGCAGCCAATCCGTCTTTGTACAATGATTATAGAGAGAACTGTTGGTTGTAGGAGAATTCAATATCTCTTTGCTCATACCTCTTATGTGGAAGGAAATCTTGTATTTTGCAATTAAATTAAAAAACCTAGATATGAAAGTAGAAGAAAGGATATGACGAACTGAAAGACATTATAGAGATCACAGTCCTTTGATGACAAGAAAAAGATAATGAGTAATTCTACTGTATCCCCTGAGCTAAGTCAAAATAGGGCAGGAATTAGAAGAGTAGGAGTTTTTGCTTCATAGCTAAAATACACAAGCAGTGAAAATGACACAGTGAAAATTACTATCTCTTACACACGTAGTAGTAAATATCCTTCCCTTTTGCAATTTTTATTCCATGTGGAACAAAGCCCATGTCTAGACACATAAAGGAGCAGAGGGTAACAATGACAGGCAGGGGAACACAAACAGAGTAGTCAGAGAAAGGGAGGCCCTGCTTTGACTCCTCCCCAGCCTATTCCAGGGGAGCCATTAGCCCTGCAAGATGGAGCAGCAAGATGTGTCAGTGGAAGTGCTCTCTGGATGCAAAACATGGCATTTTGGGATTACACAAATTTAAATAATTAGCATATATTTACAGGAGGGCCATTGGTAAGGGGGGGGTTCAACCTTGCTTTGGGAGGCACAAACTCGAGGATATAAAGGGATAAAGTAAAAAAAAAAAAAAAAAAAAAGTGGACTGATTGCATGTAGAAAAATTACTGATCTGTGAGTTTCTCTGCTGTGTACTGTCATTCATCTTTGCAGTCTGTCCTGGCTTACCATTACATTTAATTCTAACTTTCCTAGGTTGAAAGGACTCTATTCTGTGTGCATGCATGTGTATAGAGCCCTGTGTGGCAGCAGCTAGAGCTGCTGAACCGGCTAATTATGGGAAATTAAATTAACATATTTGTCCCATGTCCCTTTTCATAGCCTGAATATTTGATAGTAGTGTTGTTATTGGTGCTGCAAGCAGCACGTGCTTAAAAGGCTAATAGGCAGTTGGTGTTTGTGGTCTAAGAACTGGAGCAAGTGACCATACATACTCCATTGTGTGATGACTAGCAGGTGAATATAGGATAAGTGGTTTGGGAACCAAGTACCAGAGCAGCTATTCCTGTAGCCTAAATCTAGTGGCTTTCTGTGATGCAGTGACCAAGAGTCAGCAAGGGACAACCAACAGATGTCATCAACCTGGCCTTCTTTAAGACCTTTGATGCAGTCCCACATGACTTCCTTATCTCCCAACTGAAGACGGACATATGGACCCAAATGGTGGACTTATTGGTGGGCGAGAAACTGGCACAGCCAGAGGGTTGTGGTCAATGGCTCTATGTCTGGGTGGAGGCTGGTGAGGGATGTGTCCCTCAGGGCTCTATTTGGGTCCAATGCTCATCAGTATCTTTATCAGTGATAGAGAGTGGGGTCAGGTGCACCCTCAGAAAGCTTCCAAATGACACAAAATTGAGCCATTAACACAACAGAAGGATTGGGTTCCATCCTGAAACATCCAGACAAACTTGAGAAGTGAGCCCACAAAAACCTCATGAAGTTCAGGAGGTCTAAGTGGTGGTGCTGCACTTGGGTCAGGCAATAGCAGGCCTGAGCACAGGCTAGGAGAAGAACTCACAGAGAGCAGCCCTGCCCTGAAGGACTTGGGGGTGCTGGTGGGTGAGAGGTTGGACATGGCCCAGCCATGGCGCTCACAGCCCAGAGAGCCAAACGTGTCCTGGGCTGCATCCAGAGCCCCGTGGGCAGTAGGGCAAGGGGAGAGATTTTGCCCCTCTACTCTGCTTTCATGAGATCCCACGTGCATTCAGCTCAGGGGTCTCAAGTGCAAGGAAGACGGGGACCCTGTGGAGAAAGTCCAGAGGAGGCCACAGAAATGGACAGAATGCTGGAGAACCTTTCCTATGAGGGACATGCTGAGAGAGATGGGGTTGTTCAGCCTGGAAAAGAGAAGGCTCATTGCAGTCCTCCAGTACTTAAAGGAATCTTAAAAAGAGAGAGGAGGGCAATATTTGTACTTGTTAAATAGTGACAGAATAAGGAGGAGTGCTTTTAAAGAGGAGAGATTTAGATTAGCTAGAACTAGTTCAGCTAATCTAGAACAGCCTGATCTAGTGTGTTGAATCCCTTTCAATGATGTGTTGGAACTAGATGATCTCTAAGGTCCCTTCCAACCCGAACCATTCTGTGATTTTATGTCTGCAGAGTGAGACAAGTGGAGGAGCTGGATACTGGGTTTCTAGGCCAAATGCTGGAGAGACCTCAACATTCTAGGCTTGACTGAGATCTCTTTGCATATGAGTGCATTTCTGCCTAAGGCAACTGGAGTTAAGAAGATCTAAGGTTCAATTTCTGGACCAACTGAGCACCTAAGGCCAGTTCCTGGAAACATCAACAGTGTGTGTCTTGGTGTGCATCAGAGAGTCTGCACCAGCAATGGGAGTGGAGCTGTGGGCCTGGTGTTATATATCTCTCTCACTAACAGAGATTGTTCTGGGTTGACCTGCCTCCTATCCCGTATGTCCCATATCTTGGATACATTGTTGTGTCTGGCAGCTGCCCCTCCCTCTCTGGCGGGGCCTCCTGGCTTCTTACTTTTGCTGCTGCTGGCTTGCTTGCTCTGGCTCTCTGCTCTCTGCTGCTTGCTTTTGCTATTGCTTGGTCTGTTTTGTTTTTTATTTTCCTTTTTTTTCCTGTTGTTTCTCTTTCTTCTGTTCTTTTTTTCCTTCCTCTCTCTCTCTCTCTCTCTCTGTTTGCTGGCCTGCCCTGCCACTGGCTCTCGCTGCTTCCGTTTGGTTTTTTTTCCTTCTTTTTCCCTTCCGCGTCCCCCGCCCCCCCCCCCCCAAGGTTTGAACCGGCTCCGGACCTGACCTGACCTGAGAAGTTGGAGAAGTCCTGGGTCTGCAAGAGAAGCTGAGTACCCTTCCCGACAGTAACACAGTTCCTTTTCCCACTTTGGTGTTGGGGAGTGTTCTTTTCATTGTCAATAAACCGTTTTTTTCCACTTTTCCTCCAAGGTATTTTTTCCTTGTGAACCCAGGGCTGGGGGGAGGGGTGGTGGAGGGTTTGGTTTAGGGGACTCCTTTACAGGTTCTTCCCTAATTTATTCCAAACCAGGACAGAGATATATAACACTAACCCAATATATATAAATATCATGGGGAGACTGAAATACCTGAGGCTTGTATTGCCTTGGACAACGTGGCTTCCAGAGGACCCTCCCAAGCCTCAACCATTCTGTGATTCTGTGATATTGCCCGCTGATCAGATGGAGAGGAGAAAAAGATGAAGCCACTTTGTTGGGGGGGTTTCCTCACCCGAGCTTTAGGTGGTTTAAAGTCCTTGGCCCTCTAAAACCCTGAGTCGTGTCAGTGTAAAAAAGCAGAGTCCTCAAGGTCTGTTTTCAGATTTCTCGTGTTGTTTATTATTCGATATCTCAGAATTTTCTCTGCTCCCCATCCGAGATCCGGACAGCAGCTGGGACACGAGGTGACTCCCCGCCTCGGGGGATGTCCCCTAACATTTATACAGATAACTATGTAGTGGTTATTTACTATTTTGTGCCAGTGCCCAGTGCCCACACTAGAAATGACATTCCATTTCAATCCAATCCACTCTAACTACTTTGTGCCATTACCGCCCCAAAAAATGGAGGATGAGGAAGAAGGAGAAGCACATGAGGTACCACCTAAATTCCACCATCTTGTCCCCATTTACTTCTATTCTAAGAATTCTAAAACTACTGAATTCTATATCATCTACTGTGCTAAACTACAATTTTCACATCCTGGAGGTTTGTAATTCCTTTTGCAATGTTGGAAGCTTTTCCCATGGATTAAAATCAAACCCGGTGTTTTCCTGGGCTCTGTGCCAAGGTCTCCGAGCCCCCTGGACCGGCTCCACACCCCCCTGTCCAGGGCTCAAATTCCTTTCCTCAGGTCCCAGGCCATCCAAGGGGATGTCCTGGACTCCAACACACTTGTGCCATTTGTGTTTGCCTGAGCACTGTCTGTATTTTGCATCTATTTATTTGTGGCCAGTGATGTGTGTATATGTGTATGTACGTATTTATGTATGTATGTATGTATGTGTGTATGTGTGTATGAGTATATGTATGTATGTATGCATCATGTTGGTGTCTTCATGTGTGCATGCTGAGAACACATTTTCAGGCTGTCTTCACTTGGGCACTTGGAAGAATGTGAATCTCACATGTATTTCTCTGCTGGATTTGTCTTTTCCCTAACAGCAATAACTAAATTGATTATTCAAGGGAAGCTACTGGTATTATCTTTCCTTAAGCAGAAGATATAATGTGAATCAAGGATATACTTACAATTGTTCTTCGAATGAATACGTTCACATTTACCACCATCAAGATTAAACTTGCCATGTATGTCTTCATATGCAAGACCGGCATCTAAGTGATAGCCAAGGCATTTTTTCACATCATCTACAGTGAATTCTGAAATTAGAAATAGGTAGTTAGATAGACCGAATAAGCATAAATAACAAGGCATTGTTATTACAGAATACATTTCAGGGCTATTGGAAATGTTTGTGATCCCATTTACCTTTTACTTTACTTTTTACCTTTTACTTTTCCTTGTCTAGGTAATGAATATGAGGATGACTGTGATTGAAGTACCTGAACAGATGCAGGTGAAATCTATGATGATTAGGAAAATATCAAAAATAAATTTCTGCTTTCCATTATCTCGTTGCATGCAGGTCTCCCTTTAGGAATCAATTTTTCCTTTTATTATATTGAAATTTTATCTTTTGCAGTTGCTCAATATTTAATCTTTTTATAGACTAAAGTACTGAATTCTTTCACTCTCTCTTCTAAGGCCACTGATCTCTTAAAAGTCTTCTTTCTCCATTAATTCTAACCCTCCTCTACCCACTGCTGTTTCCAACACCTCCTTTTTCTCCTTATTGAACCCAAACATATCATCTGCAACCAGCACTGTGTTCAGAAAGAATTTTGCTTAAAATTGGGACTTAAAAAATTCAGAACTACAATCTCCAGGTGCTGAACAGATTAGTAGTGGGTAATGAAATTTGTCCTATGTCCCTTTTCATAGCCTGAATATTTGATAGTAGTATTGTTATTGGTGCTGCAAGCCACAAGTGTTTATTTTCTGATCTCCAAAATCAATATGAGAATTGCTTTTTCTCGCTTTATTCCAGCATGATCACTTTAATCCAGCACAAACCTGTGTATATCTAAACTGCACATGAGGGAAGATTAAATTTCAGCTTTCTTATTTTAATCAGGGCACAGAATATTCCAGCGTGAATGTTAAAAGCTATGAAATCAATTTCAACTCACTCATGTGCTCCATGTGGTTTCTAGAAAGGACTTCAATTTTTTATTTTTTTTGTCACCTCCATGCTCTTAGAGTGATTGTGCCACAAAATGCTACAAAGTTCCAAATAGGATTTAGGCAGGTTTTCTTGTCTTTGGACATCTCTTGTGAATAATGCAATTATTGCTAATGTATTCACGAGGTTTATTTAAGGTGTTTTTGCCCTTCAGTCACAGATTTAAACCAGAGATTTCAGATAGTTCTGTAAGTTATAAAGGTTGACTCTTTTCTCTGTTAACTCATGTAATTCTATAAGGTTACTGGTGTGCCACAAGCAGCATGCACTGAACTGCGCTGTTCTCAGTATTTTTCCACATACGCAGATCTACCACCACGTCTCTGAAAGTCTGGGACCTTGGTCATAGGAACAGAAAACATACCTTCTTGAGACATAGCATGATTATCCAACACGTAAACAAGTTCGTATTTTCCTCCTACAGTTCCAGAGACTGCATAGTGAGTTCCATAAATTTCTAGGAATTTGAAATACTCCCCCTTGTCATATTCAGCAGGCAGAAGTTTTAAATCATCAAGGAAGGTGTCTGTGAGACGGATATCACGACTCCGAATTTGGAACCTTCCCAGCTGAACCTGTCCTTTTACATGCAGAAAGCTTTGGTTCTGAATGCAGGGAGAGGAAAAGAGAAGAGAGCATGAAAAGCATAAAAATCTATTCTATTTTACCTGTAAAGAAGCTACTTTTCAACATGGCATTCCATTTAGCAGTATGGAAGTGGGACAAATTTGTTTTATAAAAATTAAAAAGCTCTCTGATCTGAACTGAGGAAGCAGCAAGAGAGTTATTTTAGTTCTATTTTGGTAGAACTCTTCCCTTACTCATTTCAGCAAGACTTTTGTGATCTATTTGACAACAGGTCTCTTGAAGCACAATGTCTACTGAAAAGTGGCTTTCTGACTTTCATAAAGTTGAAAAGTAGTTCTACATGGCTTGCTAAATAGCAGAAGCTGCCCACTCACATCAGATGGAGTTTCCTCTTTGTTTATAATCAGAGCAGATCTAATTTCTCTCTCTTTTTGGTTCACTTCCCTGTTATTCTCATATTGTCAGGACACAGCTGCAATTTAAAAAAAAAAAAAAAAAAAAACAAACCCAAACCAACACCATAAAGGAAAATTAATGAGGAAAAAGCTCCATATTATGTATTTGAGCCATACATACATTGTAAGTTTACGTATAGCAACTGATACTTTTGTAAGTTACTCTCCAGGTGATTTTATATCATATTCTAAATTGAGACGTAGCTACTGCTGTAACTTGTAAAATAAATTCTTGTGAAATAGTTGCACTTAAGACTCTAAGGGAACACATTATTCTTCCAAACACCATTATTATCTGCTGTATTTATGTGACTCCCTTAATAGTAGTGCCCAATAGGAGGAATGTAAAAGGGACCTAGCACCAGACCATCACGTTATCCAGAACCATTTAAAGGATTTTAAACTGCTGACTCAGAGTCTGCTTAAGACTGGCAGAAATCTTCAGGCAACGAAATCATTATGAGGAAATTTTTGTAGGTGCAACATTCCTACCAACCAGCATACACAGATTGTTTCTCTCCAGGCACCTCCAGGACACTGATTTTAACTTTCATTTGGGCCCTTGAGGGATCTCATGTCACTCCACTACCCTGCAGCTCCTTGACTTTGCAGTGATGGAACTCTGCTTGTGACAGATTGTGACTCATTCTCTGAAATGATCTCTCAGCAAGAATTTGAGTCCAAAACTCCTGTCACAAGCCACTAGACTATAAGCAGACATTAAGACCCCCTGAGTTATAGAACTTGATCTTTTATGTCTGTGAAAATTCATGGTTTGAGGTTTAAATTATTTATTTCCCTCCCAAGAAAACTTATACCAGTACAAAGGCAATGCTGGATTCAGCTTATTTTTATAGTGCAGATCTTTGTCTTCAACATTATTTTAATTAATCATTAATAAAACTTATCTTAGCTTTCCCTTATATCTATTTCACCTCAGAGCTCTGAATGGGTCCTAGACAACAAGAGTGACAAACTTGAAAGTTTTAATTAGTTGAGGCAAACCCAGTATTCCTTGCACATGGTGCACTTCAGCTCTATGGAGTTGATATGCTTTGTATGTGATGGCATATTTTAATTGCAGGCCTTGGCATAAAGTGTAGAAAAGGGTATATGACCTGACCAGTTAATTTCATTAGCACACAGCTTCTGGATTAGGCCATAATGCTCAGTTCTGCTCAGTTTGGCTGAGGGAAAGGTTAATTTTCTTCACAGTGGCTAGCACAGGACTGTGTTTGGGTTTTGTGCTGAATACAGGGTTGATAATACAGAGATGTTTTTGTTATTGGTGAACATTGCTTATATACAGCCAAGGCCTTTTCTGATTTTTGTACTGCTCTGCTGGCAAGGAAATTTGGGGTGCTTGGGAGGTTGGGGGAGACACATCTGTGACAGATTTTCCATACCGTATGACATTGGTCTCTGTATATAAAGTGGATTGAAGAAGGAGGAAAGGAGGATTTTCGGAGTGATGGCATTTGTTCTCCCAAGTAATGTTACATGTGATAAAGCCCTGTTTTCCTGGAGATGCCTGAGCACCTGCCTTCCTGTGGGAAGCAGTGACAGAATTCTTTATTTTGCTTTGCTCATCTGCATGGGTTTTGCTTTCCTGTTAAACTGTCTTTATCTCAACTCATGAGTTCTCTTGTTTTTATGCTTCCCATTCTCTCCCAAGCCTGCTGCTGGGGGAGTGAAGGAGCAGCTGCCTGGGGCTTGTCTGCTGCAACTACAACATGTTTAGCATTGGTTTTTGTGGTCTATCTAATTTTGACCTCACTAAATGCTAAGGCTGTTTCTTTACTATCGAATAAAATAGGGTAGGGTCTTCCCACTGTTTCAAAGGGCAGGTAGAGGTATGACTTATCTGCAATCTAAAATGGGCTTGCTTTTTCCAGACTGTCTACAGGAACATTCCCTTCAAACATACTGTTTGGAAGTGCAGGATGGGCATTGCTTATGAGAACTAGCACTGAACTGACTAAAGTCATGACAGCATGCTAGTAAAGTGCTCATGCCTTATAGTGCTGGGTAGTTTATTAATACAGATGTACTGCAGTGTCTGAGATCTGACCTTTTGGTCATTATTCCTAAAATTTATTTTGTGTTTATGTATTCTAGCCCTACTCAGTGAAAATTTTTGATCACAAGGCTTGATCTAATCTGCCCACATTACACTAGGTCAGAAATGCTCTTTAATCCTCATGAGACCAGAGGTCTTGATCCTTTCTAACAGCAAGCCCCTGATGAAGATGAAGGTGCTTGCTTGTCAAAGATAAACAGTGGGAAAAACAAGATACTTTGAGTTGCCATTTGACTGTGTCTGAAATTGTAATGCTATTGTCACCAGTATTTCATTTTTTAAAAAAACAAAATTTAAAAAAAAGTAGCAGCTGGCTAGAATACTTAGATTATTATTGCCTAATTCTAGCACTGCATAAACTGTAGTACAAATAATGATTTTAATTACATTAAAACCTTAAAAAAATTATTCTCACCCTTTCTTCGTAGATTTGCAGAATATTTGCAAAGGTATGATTCTTTCTGTAGTCATATTTGAAATTTCCTTCTAAAGAAGTTCTGTTCATTCCATAAGTAGGTGTGTATTTCACAGACAAGCCAGCACTGAAATATTTCTGTTTTTCTCTGTAAACTTCTTGTATCATTTTCACACGATCATGGTAGTACAGAGATGAGAAAGTTTTGTCTGCTTTTGTCTGAGAAAAGGTAGACAAAAGATTGTATGAGAAAACAACAGATAGTAGTAGAAAAATCTATAGCACTTTAAAACTGTACTTTTTACAGAGCATATCTACATATTTTGTAACAGCTCTTTTTTCTTTTAAACCAAACCAAATGGACATATCGCTCCATCCACAAACTGCCTCATAGGGATCAGTTCAGTGGTTGAAAAGTGAACAGAAAACTGCAATGACAATAATTTAGTGAATATTAAATCTCTACATGTAACACTGTCAAGGTAATTTATATGTGTCAACAGCCTCTTTACACTCTCTACAGCTTCCTCGTGAGGAAGAGGAGGGGCAGGCACTGATCTCTTCTCCCTGGTTACCAGTGACAGGACCTGAGGGAATGGCCTGAAATTGTGTCAGGAGAGATTTAGTTTGGATATTAGAAAAGTTTCTTCACCCAGAGGGTGGTTGGGCACTGGAACAGACTCTCCAGGGTGGTGGTCACAGCACCACCCTGACAGAGCTCAAAGAACTGTTTGGACAATGGTCTCAGGTGTGACCCTTGTAGTGTCCTGTGCAGAGCCAGGAGTTGGACTCAATGGTTCTTCCAGCTCGGGAGATTCTAAGACTCTATGTGAGGAATAACAGTTTCTCTTTCCTAAAACACAGTTAAGATTTGCTAAAAGCTCCCGACTTGTGAAATAAGTCAGAATTATGACTCTGCCTTCTTACAGCAAGCTATAACTAATTCAGAATACCTGTTTAAGTGGTGTTTATTTTAGTACACTTTAGTAGAACATCACATTTTAGCAACTGAAAATTGTCTTAACAGTGCATAAACATAACCAGAGATCTCTGGGTCAGATGTACTCATTTTGGTAGGGATCTCGTTTAAAGTGTATTTGTTTAATCAAGTTCCTACTTACAGTAATTTAGGAGACAGAATTGTGCTTGATTTCTAGAAAGCATCTGACTTTTTTTCAACAATCATTAACATTTTTCTTGTTCAAATCTCAGTGAAAGTCATAGTCTGAAACTTAAAAGCCTAATGATTTTTTTCCCAGTGGGACAGGGAAAAACATTGCTGTTAAGAAAAAAACAAGAAGGAGCACAATATTATAATATTATGTCTGCCTTTTTATCAGTGGCTTTTTTATTTCCTTGAAAATGTAACTTATTTGCTCTTCTACCTAGCAGAAGTTTGGTATTGTCATGCTTTCTGTATATCTTCTGTTCATTTCTTCTGCTGATATTTTAAGCTTTCCAGGAAGATAATTTAATTTATTGTGCACAGGTGCAGCATGAAGGTGTGGGAGTTTTTCTGGCATAACTGAGCTTAACTGCCAAAGTATATGATAACAACATCTTTTCTTCTGGACTGTAGCAAAGCCTAATCAGCTGCTGCCTGACTGAAAAGATATGCTGATATACTTTCAAAAGTGTGCCAGGAGTTGGAATTCAATTAAACACATCCTATCTTGCAAAGGACTGAGACTTACATTGTAAGTGAGCACAGCCACATTCCACGGCTTGCGGTAGTATGTCCGCGTGTTCCCATCACGCACCCGGTCACAGAGACCATTGAAAAACTCATTGTCAAATGGGCTCGCCATTGGCTGCATCCCTAAAACATTGATTCTACAAGAGAAATACAAGAAAAGTTATATTTCAAAAGAGGGGGTGTCAGCACACATGACAGAGATGGAGACTATAGCTGGGGAACTGAATCCTGCTCCGTCCAAGCAGCTTGACTCATCTCTTGTGGTTTCTCATCTGTGTACTGCAGATAGTTAAATCTTTTGTAAACTTCTTGAAGGGTCATGTATAAAAAATAAAGAAATAAAAGGCATTAAGCCTCAAACACAGTGAAAACTTTAGGCACAAAAGGAGGTAAAAAGCACTTTTCCTTGACCAATGCATTTGTGAGAAAGAATATTTGTTCTTGACAAGTACATCTGTGAGAAGACATTCCCTGTAGATTTAAAATGTACATATCAACAGCCATATAGATATTTTAACAACTTATATTAGTTTGTTTGCTGGTAAGCACTTGGTTATCAAGTGCATACAACATCCATTAAATCTTTAGAAGGAATCTAAATGCTACTCCAGCATTGTCTCTTCTAGCAGTGTGTGACCTAGTGGAATAGCAGCATTTCCTGGAGCAAAAATAAGAGATGAAACCTAAACCATTACAAAACCAGAGAGGCAGGCACATCAGCTGTATAGCTCTATGCATCTATATACTGATGTACAGAAAATACTTCCAAAGACAACTCCTTAGAGGATTCTGTATAATTTGTTTGCCCTTTTGTGACTGTTTCATACATTTCAATCTCTTCAGTATTTCCACTATTTACAGATGTTTCCAATATCTTTTTAGTATTTTTACCCTTTACATCTTGCAAATGTATGTGTATCTTTCTCTAGAAAGTGGCAAACAAGTCATCGAAGTCACCAGTGTCATTTCTGTACCTGTACAATAAACGTTTTCTCATGCAAGATATTAGTAACAAATTGTCATAGAAACTTCTAAAATGCCTATATACTTGGTTTACTTCCTCGTGCTAAAAAAGCAGCATTTTTCCTCTTGCACAGTAAGAAGTGAAATGAGAAGGATGTATGATTTTCGTTAAACATACGGTGCTGCTGTGGTATACTTTTTTGTTTGGTTTGGATTGCTGCCTTCTAACTCTATGTGTAGGTAAACAGTATGTCACATTTTCTTTTTGTTAGAGATGAAAGAAATCCAGCAGGGTCTGAGAACAGAAAGATTCATTTTTAACTTAGATTAATGATGAAAGCTCCTGTAAACAACAAAGATCTGGGAAGTGGATAATGCAATACTGGAAGAAAGCTGCACATAAAGTGTTGTTAAAGTAAGGCATCCCGTTGTATAAATAGTCAAGAGATATTTTTCTCCCTTTTATATATACATTTTAGCAAAGTAATTGAAAATTACTGATTGGTTGTGAAATATCATTAGAAGCAAATCTGTATACTTATAAACTTTACATTTATATAAAATGTAAGTTTATTCATGTGACGTGTATGTATGTTTCTGTTTACTAACATTAGGATTGATTTATGCAGTCTGCATATTTTATCCTCACAAGTGTACAAAATAAAGTCTTAGTTAAGTGTTCTTGCAAATGCTACTTAGCATTTCTGAATACAAATGCTACCATGATTCATATTCCTCTTTTGGGAATGTTACTGTGCCCCAGGTTTTTCAGCTGGCTTTTGAGACAATCCCAAACTCTTCACTAGGCTCAATATTTCTTTTTACTACCTACCCTTGTCCTGCAGTCCTGCCAACTTCAGACACATCAATATCATGGTTTCGGCATGGTGATCGTGGGGGAGATTCACAGTCATCTTCATCGGAATTGTCTCCACAGTCATTATCTACATTGCACACGAGTCTTTGCTTTATACATCGACCTGATCAAGGAATAAAACATTGCTTGAATGCATTTTTGTCAAGATGAACTTTAAACGGCACCCTCAGCTACTCTTTAAGATCTTCCTCTACGTATATTTCTACTGTTGTCAGGAGGGATTAAAGTCCTATGCTCTGCCACTTTCAAATGAAAAAACCCTGCATACTACAGTTACATATAAGTTAGTAGGATGACTGAGAAAAGTGACAGGAGGACTGCTTTCATCTGAAGAAAATTGTTGCATCCTAGACTTCTATAGTAGATTTCAAATGTTAGGTAGATTGATTTTTTTTATTTATATTAAGAGAATACAGGGAAATATCAATTCAATATCAACAAAAAATTATTTCTAAATAATTTAAATTGTTGTTATGTATATGTAGTGTATGGACATGTAGTGTCTTAAAATATAGTGATTTGTGTTCCAAAGCAACAAGGAAGCAGTAAATTTTCTGAGCTTACATATCACAAGTTTTACAAAGACTCAGAGTTTCTTTCCTACAGAATTTAAAGACTTTGGTAAATTAGCTGTTGCATAATAAAGCAACATTTTGATATCATCAATCTCCTCTGTAAATGCCACACAATCCCTGTGAACTAGTAGTTAAAGCTCTAATTTCTAATTTTAAATTGCTTATTTGCACTTTTCGGTATTTGAGTAAAAAGCAATATAAAAAATGGCTTAGAACTTCAGATTCATATCTCATCTTTCTGGTTTTGTTTTTACTAGATTTACTACTATTAACTTTTCCTACTTTATTTTAATTTATGAAGAATCTTGAGCACTACATTCATATGCCTTGTATCTCTTTACAATGTATATCTTATTTTGGATCTAGATGCATGCTGCTCTCCAACTAGCATCTATCATACCAGTTAGAATGGTAAATATCCATATCCATTCTGTTAAAATTCCTTCAGTCTTAGTTGTTTTCCTGGTGTTTTTTCATAAAATCTAGTGATTCAGTGGCAAGTGGGGCAGTTAAGATAGAAGAAAGGATATGGTCAGTATGATCAGCTTCTTACCATGGAGTAGAAGTTACAGAAGAATTTAAACTAGGTGCAAATTAAAATGAAAGATGAGAGGAATGTACCCCTACTTAAGCAGTTTGGCTGCTGTGATTTTGGCATTGTGGCTTTGAACTCACCTGTCCATGGACTATTTTTAAATGCTAGCATGAGGCTAATGTAACTTATTCACAGAACTAAAATGTGGTTTCTGAGTTACTGGTTTTCTTGCTATGGCTCAAAAAAACCTACCCGAACTGCACTGAAAGTCTGCACCACAGTCTGGTTCGAGTTCTTCAGGACAGGGTTCGCTGGGGTTACAGGTTTGTGTCTCTCCTAAGGCATCCAGGCATGCTTTTCCACCAAACTGCCCAAATCTTTCAACATGTCTGGAGCGAAACTTGGAAGAAAAATATTAATATTGCTCAGAGAGGAAAGAGAACTCTACCAGAACTTCAGGGTTTCCAGCTGAATTTAGAGCTTTTCAAAACGAAACATTTTGAAAACCCACAGGCACAATTCATGGATAAAATAACATTGAATTAACAATTATTATTAATAATACTTAGATAGTATGTAAATATGCTAAATTTTTACTATTTAGTTTACTTTGTTGTTTTATTTCACTCCAGTGTGGAAATGGCTCATTTATATTTTGTATGTTTTCAAGCCTTAAAAGAACTCTCCTAAGAAAATAAAAATTTGCTTTGGGAAAGAAATCGTGGGTTTGTTTGTTTAGTTGTTTTTCTTTAGTTGTTGTTTAGTTGTTTATTTGGTTTTTGTCTTTTTAATTTAAAAAAGGAAAAAAGATATTGAAAAATAACATTTTAAACAGAAACACACATATGGCCAAAACAGATACTTTATATGAAGAAAACTTTTTGAATGAGTATACTTGAGCACTACTGGATGTAGTATTGTCTTACTCTATGGCTTCAAATCTTACATTATTATTCATCAAATCATGAACATAAAGTATTAGGAGCTGCAATCTGACACTTTCTCGTAACTTACAGATAGACAGATAGCCCTTTGTTTGTCACTTTGGAACAAAGACTTTCAAGGACAGCTTACCATTTGATTGGTGCATGGGTCGCAGGGCCCCCATGAACTCCAGCTGCTCAGTTTGCAGTGTATTGGAGATGGGGCATTCAGTTCCCTTGTTTCCCTGTGGACAGCTTTTTCTGAAGAGCTGTCAAACAAAA
Organism: Sylvia atricapilla; assembly: GCF_009819655.1. Lineage (NCBI taxonomy): Eukaryota > Metazoa > Chordata > Aves > Passeriformes > Sylviidae > Sylvia > Sylvia atricapilla. Next base: position 71,396,565 of record NC_089174.1, read on the forward strand.
CATTCCAGTACAGTCCTGGGCAGTATACTAAAATCACATGTGAGTTTATATTTAAACCATAGACCAATATTGTGAAAGCATCTTCAACCTGATTTCTGTTTCACTTTCATAGCAGTACTTAGTTGTATCAACAGCTGCCTAATATTAAATTCTTTGGTGGTTGAAAATTACATTAAAAACAACTTTGAAGACTTAATAAGCCAGGTGTTTTCCTCTTTTTTAGATCTTTGTGCACACAAATGCTCTTATGGTGGGTCATGTTATTGAAGAGAATGAAACAATAATACACAAAGAACACCTACATTCAGATAGTGGTTGTGCTCCCCAATGAGTAAAGCTAAAGACTAACACACAGCAGCACATATCAAATGCATGAAGCACTTCAATATGTCTCTGTGATTTTAGCTAATTGACTTTGATGGTGCTGCTCTTAACCCTGGATAAAAGCATATTTGCCTTCCAGAGCTGAAAGAAGACTCATAAATAAAGGTATTACTTGGTAAGAGGATAATTTTCATTGCTAGAAAAAACAGACATGTTTAGCTATCTCACTGTTCTTCAGCTTGCCAAGTTGAATACTCTTGCAGTTAGGCCTTTTTTTTTTTTTTTTTTTTTTAGAATGACTTTTCATTTTGATGCTCAGTTTTAAATATCATCAGACTTCCAGTCTGCAGTACATGTAAGGCCATTACTTAATAGAAATCAGGTTTCTTTAAAGCACCCACTGGCAGATTTTAAAAACTGATGCATTATGGAATGACTATCAAGTTTAAAAGCCAAGGCTGGTAGCTTACTGGTGACTTTATCTTCAATGGTAAGTAGCAGAGGAATAAAGGAGCATTGAAGTCTGACTTGCTTTTTTTTTTACCCTCAGTAACTTACTCCAATTCGGCCTTATATGATGAGTATTCATTCCCTGTGAAGCAATTCTCTCTCTGCATCTCTCCAAGTTAATGCTCTTGCCCCTGCTGTACAATGGGACCTTTGCTGAGCCCAGCTGTTTGGCAGATCTGCAGCTCCTGCAGTGGGAGGTACCTATGGGTTTTCACTGCAGGCAGGGCTCTGCTCTCAGCTCTTTGACCCCCATACACAGTACAAATACTGCAGGTGTCCAAACAAATGTAACCTGATTCCATAAGATGAAGAAATCTGCAGTTTGGCCAACAAAGACAGCAGTTCATCCAAGTCTCTGGTGCCATTTATTCTATGTTAAGTTTACATATGTACTAAGTTTTTATTGAGAAAATAAACCAACTTCTTATCAAAGCTATCAAGCCTTAACTAACTCAGGGATCTCAGACTTGCCCAAGATTTTGCCATGGCAACTATTAAACACAGAAATAGGTTACCCAGGGAAATGGTAGACTGTCCTTCCCTGGAAGTATGCCAGTCTACTGTCAGGACCCCTGGCTAGCCTAATCAAAAGCCCTGTTTTGAACAGAAGATCTCCAGAAGTTCCTTTTAACCTAGACTTTTCAATGTATTCAGCAGTTCTCCAAAATTCTGACAAGTATTGTATTTGAAATTTGATGTAGCTCCCTAGCCTCTTCAAAATCAACTCTGCCATTTGTAAGTAGCTCATCTTACAGGTACCTCATACTAAGCAAGTAATCCTTAAAAAGTTCTTGTAGTTTTCTATGTGTTTCCCACCACTCAGCATGACAGTAGAATCAACAGTGGGAAAAAATTAAAATCTCCTGCTCTGGTAAATGGATGAGGATCAGCTTGTACTGCATCTGCAGGATGCCTTTCCATCTTCTTACTAATGGAAGACTGCAAACCTCTGAGTAACAACATCTATTCTGGCATCTTGGGTTGAAGGCAGACAGACTGTCCTTAAAGACAGTAGAAGTGAGAACCCTTACATGCTAGACCCATAAGATATATTGTAGCATCTGATGGAATGTCTGGAAGTTATCTTATTCCTACCAATTACAAAGTATTCTGATGTTAGACACATTTACATTGAAATGTATTTCTTAACCGTTAAATTATTGCTGTAAATATAGAGCCAAAAACCCTTAAAGGCAATAAGGATTAATCATGGAAAGCAGACTTGTGCCTAAAGAAACGATTAGAATCAAGCTACTTCAGGTCCTAAAGATTCTCCCAGAGGTGGTTGTAAAGCATTATTTACATTCTAAGTAAAAATCATACGCAGAAGATACTGATGTCTCCAATGCAAATGGAAGTCCTGCCACACACTGTCTGCAAACAAGAGCTGATGGTAGTCTCTGACTGACTTTCAGGAAAGAACATAATTAAAGATCTTTTCCAACTTAAGTGATTATATTATTTTTTGATAATAAAAGTTTACCAACTTTTGCAAGAATATTTATTGGGTGGTCTACACACACCCATGGGCCTTCTCCAGTGTAGTGTATGAGGTTGACATGATTTGCTGCAGATTCAGGGTTAGGGTTTTGAATTTACTTCAGCACAGGGAAATAAAAATAAAAATCAGAAAAATCTCATTGCAAATTATCTATAAACTTTGAAACAACACTAATGCATCCACTATTCAGATTATATGGGAAATCAAAGGCACATATATTCAACAACAATGTTTAAAATAATCAAGATACAAAAAATTGCAAACTTGTCACCTCCACATTAAATTTGAAGAAAAAGTGTTACTGAAAAACCACATTGAAACAGATGCTATGTCACACAAATGAAATAGTAGAGAAGGTAAAAACAGTTCAGGTAAAAACTGAAGAGCATCACTGAAGGTGACAGTTGAGAGCACAAACTTCAAAGGTGGGCATGGAAATCAAAACACCTTCTCTGCTGTCCTTTATTGAGAGGTTTCAGGGACAGAAGAGTACTCTTTGGAAAGCAAAAGCCATTTCACAATCAGTACACAGAACGGATTGCACCTTGTCTTGGATTGCACTCTATACACCCTCTAGCCACATGGCTCTGGTGATTAGTTGTTGAGTCATACTTCAGAATAGAGAGCTATTGACTTCATCAGTTACAAAATGGATGACTCAAAAAAAGGTCTTGATTTTATAATTATCACTGTCAAAGAAATAAGGCACATCTCTCTTGAACACGTTAGCTTCACATGAGAGCATATGCTATTTGCCAACTGTAGTTGCTAGCACCATCTTCAAGCTGTACAGCCTTTGGTATGCTGCGGAGCCAAGCTCCTAGCCAATGTTGCCTGCTATGGATTATCTCTGATAGTTATATCCTCTGTCTGGACCATTTCTAACTGAACATGCTAGACCTGTGCTTTAATTGGATCTGAATGTTAAAACAGTAATAACCGTCAAAACATAAGAAGCAAGTGCTTGCCCAATCTAGTGGCCTTCTATGATGGACTGCTTCCATCAGTGGACAAGAGAAGGGCTGTAGATGTCATTTATCTGGACTTCTGTATGGCCTTTGACATGGTCCCTCACCATATTCTTCTCTCTGAAATGGAGAGAGATGGATACAGTTCCATACTGAGAGATGGATAAGAAAGCTGTTGGATGGTCACATGCAGAGGTTAAAGGTCAATGGCTCAGAGTCCCAATGGACATCAGTGACAAATGATATCCCTCAGGGGTCTGTACTGAGTGTTTTTTGGTATCTTCATTAATGACACAAATGAAGGAATTGAGTGCACCCTCAGCAAATTACAGATGACACCAAGCTGAGTGGTTGAGTGTTGACACTCCTGAAGGGTGGGATGCCATCCAGAGGGGCCTGGACAAGCTCAAGAAGTGACCCTTGGGAATCTGATGAGGTTTAACAAGGCCAAGTGCTGGTGCTGCACCTGGGCAGGGATAACCCCTGGTGTCAGCACAGGCTGGGCATGACCAGAGCCAGAGCAGCCCTGCCCAGAAGGACTTGGGGGTGCTGGTGGGTGAGAGGCTGGACATGCCCCGGCCATGGCATTGACAGCCCAGAGAGCCAAATGTGTCCTGGGCTGCATCCAGAGCCCCGTGGGCAGCAGGGGAGGGAGGGGCTCCTCTCCTCTGCCCCTCTGCTCTGCTCTGGTGAGACCCACCCAGAGCTCTGCATCCAGAGCTGGGGTCCCAGCACAGGGGGACAGGCACCTGTCAGAGAGTCCAGGGGAAGCCACTAAGATGATCAGAGGGATGGAGCACTTCTCCTGTGAGGAAAGGATGAGAGAGTTGGGATTGTTCAACCTGGAAAAGAGGCAGTTTAGGGGTGACCTAACTACAGCCATCCCATACCTGAAGAGAGCCTACAAGAAAGATGCAGAGGGGCTTTTTACAAGAGCATGGAGTGACTGGATAAAGGAGAACAGATTAAAAGAGAGTAGCTACAGATTAGGTATCAGGAGGAAGTTCTTTGTTGTGAGGATAGTCAGGAATTGGTACAGCTTGCCCAGAGGAGTTGTGTATGCCCCATCCATGGAAGTGTTTAGGGCCAGACTGGATGGAGCTCTGAGCAACTTGGTCTAGTGAAAAGGGTCCCTCTGCCTAGCTGGGACCTTCATGACCATCTTGTCCCTACCTTCCTGCTGTGTGCAGACACCTCCCACCAGACCAGGTTGCTCCAAGTTTAACCCAACCTGGCATTTAACACTCCCAGTGTTGGTAATCCGTAGCTTCCCTGGGCAACCTGTTCCAGTGTCTCACCACCCCCACAGTAAAGAACCTGTTCCTAATATTTAACCATATTTCTCCCTTCAGTAATGGGTTCAGTGCACCCATTAATTCTCCTCCTATCACTGTAGTTCCTGATGAAGAGAACAGCTCCAGGTTCCCTGTAGGCACCTTCAGATACTGGAAGGTCTGGGGACTATAAAGGTTCCACACAACCTTCTCCAGGCTGAACAGCCCCAGATTTCTCAGTTGTTGTTGTTGTTTTTATAGGGGAGTTCCATTAGTCTTCTAATTAATGTAATGGCTTCCCCTGGACTTGCTTCAACATATATCTATTATAAGGCTCACATTTTTTCATCATTTAGTTTTGACCATTCTTGTGAATTACACATTTCTGGAAGCGCAGCTCTTTAGTTGTTTTCACATAAGCGTTTGGTAGGGACTAGGCCTTTGTTGTCCTCCTAGTGATACTTGCAGTGAAAACACAAAGGCTGTATTTCCAAGGATTAGAACTAATCTGTCTAGGAGATTTTAAATATTAAGAGAAGCATTGTCAGCATAAAATTCGGCAGTTTCAGAAAGAAATAGATTGAGATTAGGGATTTTCATAGAGCACACAACAGAAAAAAGGAATCTGAGCTTCACCTGCCTGCAAAAATATGCCTTTAACTGCTATCAGGCACCTTTATTGTGTCACATAGATCCAAAATAAACAAATATATCATTGTTATCTGCCTCCTTGAAATATAGCATGAAGTAGTTTTCTTTTTCATAGGATTGTCTGGGCAAGGTACTGTTAAAAATGTCCACACTGAATGTTTATGCTCTGTGTTAGAGAAACAAAACAGTGGAGACAGCTGCAGAAGAAAAAGAGCACTTACCTTCTGCTTTCCCCCCAGACTGAGGCAACAGTCTCAACAGTACATAGTATGACTATAAGCTGCAGAATAACATGCATGATTCTCATTTTGTAGGTGAACAGACTAGACTTGTCGTGACTGAAATTGTAATTTATTTATATGTTCCTTTTGTTATTTATTACCAAGAGAACAAACAAAAAGCAGTGTGTGCTGAAGAATGCCAGTAACTGGCCAAAACTGCCTTACGGTAAGTACTCTAAAGTCCACTTTCCAGAAAATTCCACTTTTTCCCTGAAAGGGAAAATACTGTGAAGCACTTGCAAGGTTAAAAATAAACAAAATTGTTTTAACAGTGTCTATTGAATATAGGGAAAAAACCATGATGTATTGATTTAAGAGAACCGTTAACTGCCTAGTAAAAAAGCTGTTGTAACAGTGACTCATGTAAAGAACAAACAGTTCCTAAAGCAGAGATTTTTACAAGAGCAAGTTCAGTATAACAGCTTTGGAATCCTCATTTGGAATACTAGAGGACTAAAGTCCCAAGATTCTTTTTTTAATTCCTCCTCCAATATAAAAGAACAACACATTATTTTGTGTGGGTTTGAATGAGACTAAAACTCTTTTAGCTTTCACTGTCACAAAAACCCAAACCACAAGCCAGCTCTTTAGAAGAGCATTCCTTTTCAGTAGTTTGCTGTAATCCAGATTTAAGGCATCATGTGTTGGACACAAGTCACTCATAAACAGCCTACTGTTAACAATTCCATATCTGGCTACAGTCTTAAAATAATGATCCAGGGTAAAGATATTCCAAATTATCATGAATTATTACCATAATAGAAATAAAAGGTAGTTTTATTTTTTCCTGTTCCCTGCTTTTTGCAGCAGGGTGACAGATGTGTGTAATGTTAGGCAGGTAAATTTCTCCCCTGCTCAAGCCTTGATTTGGATTATTTCATTTTAAAAAAACTTCATCTGCTGTAGCCTCAGTCCAGCTTGATGAGTCTAGTTACAATAAACTAATTTATTAGGCAAAAATGCAAGACACAGACACTTATAATATTGTATTCTTTCATCAAAACTGCTATCACGGTTCTTTAAGACAGAGACTCAGAGAAAACACCTATTCAAAGTTAGCTAGCAGACCAGCAACCATCTTTGGCCAGCTTGTAGAAGGCCCTGCTTTAAATGAACATCCTGATGACCATTTCAAAATCTGAACAGCAGTGATTTAAATTCTTAACTCAAATGCTGGTAAACATATTTCTTCATATGGGCAGTCAGTTGTCCTTTTAGTTTTAATACTAAATTATATGTTGCCATGCAGTCAAGAAGAGAAAAACCAAAAAACTCAAAAGCAAAAAAGCAAACAAAACAGAACCCCCAAATACAAACTACCCCCTCCCCCCCAGACCAACCAAAAAAGCCCCACTGTGATTATGTAACGCCCCCCTTTAAGACCCATATTTCAAGATGGATAACATATCTCTTGCAATGAGCTGCTTTTAACCCCATAACTATCAAACAATATTAGAAATAAGCCAAATAGTTTAAAAAAATAATAAACCTGTTAGTAAGCTGCTGTTTTGGACTATCTCTGTTAAAGGAGTTATATAATTTCTTCTGAACACGAGAACATGTTGTAACTGAGATTTCTCAGCATCAGTTTAGATGTCCTGGAGAGTTGGAATACACAAGCTGAAATACTGAAACTTCTGAGTGCAATGCAACTTAAGCACTCAGCTCCCATGTTCATGCAGAAAGAAGCAAGAAAGCATCTTCAGCAGCAACAAGCTCAGGCTGAGAAGCCAAAGGGAAAAAGTTCTAGTGACAGGTTTTACTAAATAATTTGGAGATTTTATTTTTAATATAGCACAGCATTTCTTGAACAGGCCCAATGCAAGAAGTTGCAGAAAGACACATTGCCATCAGACAGCTACAGAACCTGTGAGGAACAATTCTCGGCAGGGTTTGAACTTCTAACGGCAACTAGAGCACCAGGCTGAGCTACAGAGGACAGAATTAACAGCGACACTGATGTGCATTTGATATGAAGAGTTTCTTCTTTTTAATTCATTAAGTAACAGATACTACAGTTTTATTTAACAGTGTAACATCAATAAATTTCTACATTTCCAGTTTGAGACAAATACTTAGATTTGTGATTTTTATTTTTCATTACAGAAAGTGCAAGAGAAGTTTGTATACAAGAATAATTGCATGACCGGCTGAATTGGATACTAAGGCTGAATTCAAGTTGACTTTCTTAGCTCTCCAGTTTAGCAAGAGAAAAACTTCTGACACATCAGTCATCACCACTGGCCAAGAATGTAGCTGTTACAATCAGCTGTAACTGTTTAAAAAACCTGTTAGTAAAGAGGCTCTCAAGAAAAGGAACGTTTTCCAAGAGATAGAGTACTACCATACATTAATGGCACAGAAGACATGCACCTGTTCACAAGGAGACTAGGCATGGAGTGAAGGCATTCTCATGTTTTTGTTTTCCAGCATGCTGGAAACATATCCTACTACACCATGTGACAACTCAAACTGAGCACATCAGGGATTCACTGAGATAAAAGCAAGAACCCTATCGGCTTGTTTCATTTGTTTGCCAAGCCACCTTTAATAGAAAAGTAATCCTAGTAGATTTCCCTCCCTGAAAACTGCCATATTAGCACCAAGACAATGGTTAGTGTCCACAACTACCTAAATATTCTGCAAGAAGTTTTTCAGCTTACAGCGTAGGCCTCTAGTACTCAGGGCTTCAGCAGTGCTGTTACAGACTCCACAGTCCCTTAATACAGATTTATGGTGGAATGATAGTTTTACTTTTCATTAAATAGACTAATATTAGATTATTTCCCTCTACACATAGTTACATTTTTATGCCTAACAGACCAAGTTATCTGTCCAATCACCAGTTAGAACTGAGTAGCATCCACTTTCCACTTAACTTTACAACTGGCTGTTGCTGTCATAACGGGCAACTGACCTAGTTGTTTAAGCTCTGGAGTTTTAGCTACCAATTCACTACCCCCATGTAAAAGCAACACTTCTCCCCTAGGTACATTAAGTTCCTCTATTTGGGACAGTAAGTGCTATGCAAAGGGGAAATGGTACAAGACACATTACTCAGTGCTGCCAACCTCTCTGTAGAAGTGTGCAAAGAACTAAAGTAAAGGTAACATCCACCAATTTGAATTTGGGTTTTCAGTGCGAGTCAATATCCCCATTTGCTTTGCCCTGAATTATCATCTTCACAGCATGTTCTTTGACGGTCCATGCTTCAATCCACCTGGATATATTTTAGATTGCAGACATCATGAAACAACAGCAAGAATAGCAGACAGCAAAGTAAAACACGTAGAAAAATCATGTTGAGAAGAGGTCCAGTTATTCCATTTGTACTTTTCTGGTTACACCTAATATGACAGAAAGGAATTAGTGTTAGGATGGTTATCAGTTGAGCTTTATTGCTTAAAGAGAGCCACCGAGAACAAAACTAAAGCAATAAATACCAACACTTATCTTCTATCAGAAGCCAGACAGTATTTCAGGGGAAGGCTGAAAGTTATGGCAGAAGATTTGCTGAATCTGTAGATCATGCTCTTCAGCCAATGGTATGACATTTCAAATCACGTAAGTTTTCAGCAACAAAAGCACTTGTAACAGCTTTTGATTAAAATCAGAGTAAGAGTCTAATAGCCTTGTTCTAGTGTTATCTCAATTTACCCAGAACCCAAAACTGCAGGTGTTGAGGTGATTAAACTTCAGAAAGCTATATGCTGTATACAAGGCACACTGTGCTAACATTCTCCCACAGATATCTGAAGGTATTAAAGAACTCAGCCCCTCTGAATTCTGGAAAAAATATTTAGTCATCAATTTTCCTCAAGGAAAGGTAGATCTATTGTGGGCTTGGGATTTAAGTCTGTGGAAGAATAAAGTCTTTATTTCTAAGAAAGTGAAGCTGACTAGGCTTAGACAGAATAGAGCTACATACAAGTCTGTTAGAGTAACTTTAGCAAACATTATTCCAAGCACTGTTTGCTGTATTTCAGAGAGCATTAGTGGTAAGCTACTGCAGGTTTTAGCGATCTGTCTCTTTACCAAACATTTCCTCAGCAAATTTCAGAGGATGAAGTAGGCTGGCTTAGTGGAAGACTTACCTGATCTATGCAAATGGGTTGCCAAATTGATCACCAAAAGGACCAGAAGGTGGATTCGGAGATTCCTTCTAAGGAAAGACAAATAAGCTGTTAATGGATTTTCAGTTTTCACTGGATTTACACTGCATGGCTCTATGAACTATTTCCTGTTCAAACACCCAGAAAGAATACTTCAGAGTTCCTACTAAACACACATTTTTTGTACTGCTTTAACAAAAGAAGGGGGCTCTAAGATGTGTTAGCAGTTATGCTAGTCCAAGGCAAGGTATTTTACAGAAAATGTTTGCTACTGAGCATGCCTTTGGAGCCAGTAGTCATGATATCTTTTAGTTAAATGCTGGAAGCTTTATGCCAGCATTCTGGAATTGGCCCAGGATTTTCACTGAGGGCTTCAAGTGCTCTGTCCCAAATGGAGTGATCTAGTCAAGCCACTTTCTCCCCCACAGAGTCCTGAACATGTTCAGCTAGAGAGCTTCACAATCCACACTGCTCAGTCTGCTCTAAAGAGGGTTATATATAACCAAAATGGAGTATTTCTGCGGCTACATTATTTGATACTCTTTTGTAAAGGGTCCCAATAGTACAGAACTTTGCACCTTGGGAAACTGGTTGTGGAGCCAAGCCAAATGGTTAACAAAATGCTTTGTTAACCTTCTTGCAACAGATACCCTCTGCTGGATTACATATTAGCCTCAAAGACGCAAAAGGTTTTTGCTGTATAGCCTCTAAAGCCAGAATTAAAGTAGTGCTCAAACAAAGGCACAGCAGTTAAGGAGAAAAAAAAATGAGTTTTGATAGCTTTTTTTTTGCGGTGGTAATGTCATTTGGGGCTTTTGGTGTTTGGGTTTATTTTTGTTTGTAGTTTGTTTTTTGTTTTGTTGTTTTTTATTTATTTTGCTCGGCTTTTGCTACTTACAGTTGAGGCACTGAAAGGGTCTGTTTTATCTTCACTTTCAAACAGGCCATCAGCTGCCAGTGCACTTTGTTGAGGAACAGGCTTTGGTGGTTCTAAAAAAGAGACATAATCACTTGACAGATTAAACAAGAAGTCAGGTCTGTTTGTATAGCAACACCGCAGCTCATCTAATTAGAAACACACAAAAAAATTACATGGAAGTTGCTTGGAGTGGCTTTGAGCCACAAAATTAACTCCTGTTTATCCTTTGCTAAGCTTAAATCAGATGGAAATTCTAACATTGTTGTACAGACTTAAGTTTAACTCTTTCTAGTCAAGTAATTTGGGCACTAGGTGTCAGTGTTCAGCCACTGCCACTGATTAAGTTTTCAATTTGTTGGCTGAGATAGCCCTTCAACCCTCTATTTCAGTACTCATTAACTTCAAAGTGATTTTGGCAGACAGCTTGCTAGCTCCCATTTCATTATGATCCGTACTATCTTTAGAAATGCCTACTTTACTATTAAAATAACTGCTGAAAACTACAGAAGCACCTGAAAGGCTTTGCTGTTCTCCTCTCCTTGCTGGTACTGCAGGTGGCTTTGTCAGCTGGAAGTCTTTGAACATTTCCTTGATATCCTTCATTTCTTTATCCCCAAGTGGATCCAGAGCAATGAATGCATCACTCTCTTTCTTGGACAGCTCCTTCTGAAGTGTAGTTCTGGGTGGCAGCTGAGGTGGGCTAGCCGTTGTTGACATGGAGGGCAGTGCTGAGGCTGTCTGAGCGGGTAGCGTTGGAGATGTGAACACACTGCTCTGGAAGGGATTTACAGGACAGATTGGCTGTGCCCAAGAACTAGATGACACTTGTGCTGACTGTGACCAGACACCAGAAGACTGAGTGGCACCAAAAGATGAAGATTGGTTCCAGCTTTGCATTGCTTGACTACCAAAGCCAAGTGGTGGAGTAAATCCTGGAGGCTGAGCAGGCATCACAGACCCGTGAAAGACTGATGTACCCTGAGTGAAGGAAACTGTTTGTGGGGACCATGATGTTGAAGTTAATGGCAAGCCACCTGGGGGGAGATTGTTGTTAGAAAGCACTTCAGTCATCTGAAGACCACAAGCAGGAACACATCAATTCCATAAAGGGTACCAGTGAAAGATTTTCATGTACTGTTTGAAAAAACCTCTTGGTTTGCACATACAAATCAAACCATTTGGGGGAAAGGGGGTGAAGAAATGGTTTATTTTTTTACTTCTACTTTTTACAAAGTTTTACTTTGCTGCATTTCAGTGTTGCAAGGACAAAATTGAGGTTGTTGTAAGGGAAGGAGGAACATACTTAATTCAAGCACAGAAGTGACAAGTGGATTTGCCATATAGTTACTTCTGTTTACATGATTATTAAGACAGTGTGCAGCAATTTTAACATAACCTCACAAGTTGTGCTTGGCTCACTTAAGCCTTGTGTACCTGAAGCAGGAATCTGCGCTCAAAGTTAAAGCAGCTCATTGCTTTAGTCTTGATTCACTTAAGGATGCAGAGTTTATCCCTCTAGTCACAGAACTTAATAGTTAGGGCAAACAGCACATGGATTCAAGGGTATAGAACTACCCAAGTAAAGAAAAACTAGATTTCATGTTTTGGTGCTAGCATGGGGTGGAATAAGACCTTTACTTTTGTAAACTAACCTAGACCAGCCAATGGAGTAGCTGTGGTAGAACTTGTTTGGAAGAGGTCCAGTGGACTAGTTGGCAGAGCTCCTGTTTGTATCCTTGAGCTCAAGCCAAGGCTCTCTGGAGATGACACAAAGAAGTCTGACCTGAATAAGTCATCCAATGCAGCCTAGAAAGAATTAAAAAAACCAGTGAGATGCCATGGCAGAACACATGCTAGCATTAGGGCTCCCTAGTCCAGAGCTAGGAGACTTTGTCATCTATAGCAGAGGGAGTTTTGATGTATCATTGAGAGTATAAGTTTCAAATATCACCCTTTTGTTCATGCTTATGGAGATACATATCATTAAACATGTAAAATATATAGTAATCACAAGTCAATAGCAGAGGAGCAGGACTTAAAATGGCTGAATTATTTGCTACAAGTGAGCTTCCCTCTGCACTCTACCCCTTTAAACACTACTGCTTAGTCTGCAGAAACCCCTGTGGTTGTGGCAAGGCCAGCAGAGTTTTGCATAATTTGAGTATAAAACAAATGAAGCTGATCCAGAGCCATCCTCTGCCTTATCAGGCAAGTCATTGAAATTCCCTTCAGTAGGCAAATACTGAGAAACCACAAGGGTTTTGGTAAGTTATACTAGTATTGTATTGTTATGAAACCCTAGGTTGATGGGCACACTGCTATCATAAAAGGTTACACTGCTATCATAACAGATTCTGGCATTATATCAAGTGTTAATTTGCATAGCAGCATACTTACCAGACCTTTTCAGGCATATGGCAGCATTAAAGAAGAGAGTATAGAATTTAGTGACCATAGCTACTGTGAAGCATTCATAGATATTAGAAGGTACCATGACTGCAGAGAGATTAGTGTGAGTAGGCAAGGCAGTAGATGTGTTGTGAAGCTAGGTAGCCAATTACACAGTAAAAAAAAAAAAGCTTCCTTCACCCAGCTTCTCCAAGTAAAATCATGCATATCACTATAAATTACTTGAACACTGTTCACCTTGACAGATCTCCTTCCTCTTCCTGGCTTGGTACTCTGTGGTGGTGGGCTAATTGTTATAGGCTCATGTGGCATGAATTGGATATTGCTTTCAGAATTCAGCTTTACTCCATTCTGCAAAGATGTTCCTTTGGAAGCACCTTCCACAAACAGGCTTGTTGGGACTTCAAGAAAACCATTCCGTTCTGTCTCTGGTATCACATTGGGAATTCTTGCTGCAGGTGACTTACTCTCAAGTGGCCACAGGGATGTTAGTGCTTCTTGTTTGCCAGTTCTGTTAGAAATCTGGTCAAACTGTTTATCAAAGTAGTCAATATCCCCATTTGAAGCATCATCACCCGCTGATTTCAAGGTACTCAGACTTCCCTTCTGATCAGATTTTAGACAATCAAGTGAAGGTGGTGCAGATTGGGTTGTCTGTGTGAAAGGATCATCACTGAAAGGGTCTGGATTAGGTGTAGGAAAGAAGCTGAGATTGGGACAGAAAGGACTCTCAGGCAAGAAGAGTGTCTGTGCGTTTGGTTGTGGAAGAGAGGCTGTGATGTCATTCAAGAAGAGATCCTCTTTTGCAAAGGTTTGTTTGGTCTCAATTTCAGAATTAAAATCCACTAACAGAATCTCTTTAGTTTCCTATTTTTTTCAGAGAGAAAAATGAAGTTAGTTATACACAGATTTTGCTACATAGTGAAAAAGCTCAAGGAAAATAGTTGCAAAAGAAGGAATCCAATACATTATACCAGTAAATACTCAAAATCATACAGGCAAACACTGCTGTCTCTAGCCAAATGACAGCTATTTGGTTTCTGAAACATCAGTTTTCAGATCCCATAATTAAATATCAGATCCTTGTTCTTCAATCTAGTGACTGTAGAGTAAGAACTAATTAAAACTAGACTTTCACTTGAATTAAAGACCCCGGTTTGAGTTTTGACAAGTTGTGAAATCACACTGCCTTAGTATGACTTTAAGTTGCAGTCTCAGCTTCAGAATAATGCTGAAGAGCTGTTTGCCGGTGGAAGGGAACATGCTAATTCTCCACCAAGCATGGTGAGGGTAAGACTTGGTCACTGGCTGGGCTGACAGCACCAACTGCATTGCACTGATGGTGGCTTATAGTGTCAGATTAAAAATCATAGTATTTTTGGGGTCATACTGAGCTATGATGAGGTTTATGCACACTTTTGTGCAATTAGGCCAAATTTTGAGCTAGAGCTACTGGAATGACATTAGTAGAATTAAATAATAGAGTGATATCTAGTGATTAAGTGGATATTTCTATAGCCCTAGCCTACTAGTACAGTGATGACTGCTAGGCAGATGTCTTAGTAAAACCAGTATTATTAATAGGACTAAATTTGCTTTCAAAGAAAAATCCAAGGGAAGTAAGCTAGACTCTACTTACTGTGGGACTGCTCATATCAGGGGGTGTTGACATATCCCCAAACAAGTCCATCTGGTCAACTCCCTTGAGGGCAGAAATATTGAAAGAACTGGTATCTGTTAGAGCTCTCACAAGAAAAAGAATTAAGCATCATGCAGATTTACTGTAAAATCTGCAGTAAATACTATCTATAAAACACTACATTTCCTACACAACATTGAGACAGTCAGTCACAAACTCTATAAAAGCATCAACAAAGCCTTAAAATTTAGCCTACCAGTTTCACTTTTTCAGCTTGATCAGCAGGTGGTTCTTCACCGCCATTCTGTAATAGATAGATAACAGTTTCAGAAATACTTGGAATTTCAAAATCTGCCTTAGTTAAGGCAAATGCTTTAAAAAGCAAACAATGGAGAAGGGAAGCATGAGAGAGATCACTACTCAGTATTAGTTTCATAGGCCCCTTTCACTTCCATTTCAATGTAATTGGACAACTGACATTGCCTTCATAATGACATTCTTTATGCTGCCAGCAAAGTTAGATGTGGCACAGCAGCATACCTAATCAAGAGATTATCAGTGGGAGTGACCTAACTCAGTCTGACTGGCTTTTTCACTCTAAAGGAAAAAGGCGACTTTTAATACTTAAACATCATGTAGAATATCAGAAGTCTCTCACTTTGGAGGAGCTTATCAGACCTAGGCAGTCAGACAGCTGGCACAACTGCCAACCGATAGCTTCCAGTGTTTTTTGATTTAGGCAGAGCTTAGTATCAAGTCTTAAAAGAGCCCAAAACTCAGCCAAAATTGAAACAAGGTTTATGCTGAGTCATGCAGTTTCTATAGTTTTCCTCACCTTTTTCTTCTCTTCTTCTTCCTTCTTCTTCATATTATAAATTAGTTGGAAGAGGTCCTTAAGATCAGAAACCAGAGGCTCGGCCTGGAAAAGAATGTAGATTTTAGGCCATTTTTACCTGGACTTCTACTGTTGCAATCTGGGCAGCAAACTAAACTTCCCTAAATGGTGCGAAACTTAGGTTGAGATAACAGGAAAAACAAGAGTCTAAAGACCTGTTTAGTCTTCATACAAGACTCTGCATATGCAGAATCCAAGGGGAAGGGACACAAGCAAGTGTAGAACTGTTGTTAACTCTACAGAACTGGCTGTACATGAATTTGTGCTAATCTGCTATGTTTTTGATAAAAAGCTGGTAGCAATACTTCTTAAGTACATGGCAAGTCCTAGAAGTGCAGAATTTATCCAAGCTTTCTGGTAGTATCCTGAGAGGTAGAACATTTTTCATTTGTCTATTTGCTACCACCTTTAGCACTGAATGTGGAGAAAGCTTCTATATATATTACTATTTCTATTTTAAAGAGTATACAAATAGCAAATGAGCAAGGTGAGCATAAGGTAAAATTATCATCACCCCAAATGTGTCAAGTACAGACCAGCTTTAAATGAGATCTGTGACATGACAGTTTAATGTGAATAGAAAGGATCAGTGTGCCCCATACATTTATCAACAAGAATGTTGTTGAGATGGTGGTGAGTTCAGCTACACTGCTTTGGAAAACTTGTGTCAGCAGCTTGCCAGTGCCTAGAGTAGGACACACCCCCATCTTCAGCCATTACCATTGGCACAAGCAGAGAATCCTTTGAACAGATCTCATTGCTTACACCTGAGCAGCATCCTCTCCTAATCAAGGAGAGTTTAGAACACGCAGCTGCAGGAAGAGCAATTTCAAGAATTACCAACTTTAACAAGGAGTACAGCTGAAGCAGACTAGAGCTGCAGTAGTCCCTACTTCTGAGCTAGACAAGTTTTTGACCAAAATGCCCAGCAGCAAGTCAAGAGCTATCCTAAGGCCTGGCTAAGCTTAGAGGCTGGCAAGCAGCATCCTGTGGTGAAATGAAGGAATAGACTCCAGAGTACATACAAGAGTCTTTTGTGCTTAACTCACAATTCCACTGAAGTCAATTATTGGTCAGAATGTTGACAAATAATAAAAGACTTACAAGAAGGCCTTATAGCTGTTGCTAAAGTAGTAATGTGCTCCAACATGGAGCTCCTCAGTCCCACCTGTAGTGGGTACAAAACTGCCAACAGTTTCTTGAGGAGAGCAGGCAGAACAGGGGAAAATGTGTAGCCTTGAAATCTGGGCTCATCAAGTCATTATAGAAACTATTATAAAATCATTATAAAGACAAGCTAATAAATAAAAAATACCTAATTTTGTGAAGCGGCATAATTCCTAGTATTACTTTTAAGTAGCTTTTTCCAGTGGTGCTTATGTACAGATTCCCCTCAAAGATTAACCTTGTACACAGGATTTCTTCATGTGAGGAACTTACCACAGAAAGATCAGAATACCTCCCAGCAGGTTAGGGTTAGGAGGTCCTAGGAGAACCAGACCTGCCATTTACAGGGCCTAGAATCATTGTTGCAATTGAATAAGTGATTTCCCTGCTGCACAAGGCAAAGCATCACATGAACTAGACTAATGTAGTTCTATATTCCTTAATTCAGTTAATTCAGAGCAAAGCTCCAGCTATTTTACTAAGAATTAGTACTTTCACAGTGGGAAGCTTGTGCTAATGGCTCCGTTCATCTCACTAATGACTTTCATGGTACATAGACAAGTTAAGCATTGTTAATCACAGTAACCAAGACTACTTCGGTGCTTTTATTCTGGGCTACAAAAAACCTGTACAAGACAGAAGCCCGTGATGACACAATCAATTCCTATTTTTCTTTCAGTAAAATCTATCCATGCATGCTGGTATTCTCCAAAGGAATTTTGTAGGATTACCAGCAAAACACTAGACCCTTATCACACGTTAAAATGTTTACACAACAGCATTATCCATAGCATGGGAAGGAAAGTGTCTGATTCATACCTGTTGGGCTGTTTTTATGGCAAAAAATTGGTGCTGGCCTTCTCCTCCACAAATATAGCCAAAGGCACGATTGTCTGTTACATCCCGAGCAATAAAGGAGATTTTGTTCACTGGATGTTCATGCTCAATAACCTGGAATTGGGAAAAAACCCCATTGGTTTAAATTCCTGGAAATATAATAGCTGCTATTCTCTGTAGTTATAATGATTGAGATTGTTAAAAGTCTTCAGTCCAAACCTCAGATCTATCAGCTTTTGACTAACCACAACAGGATGCAGCTGTCTAACAGGAGTCTTCAGCACTACAAACATTTCACAAGTGAATTTTTCTATGTGGATATGGGATATAGTGCCCAAATAGGAATCTATATTTCATATTGGTCTAACTTCCAGGTGCCTCACTAGCTTTAAGAATCACATTAAAAAAATAAGTTATATCTTACCCCAGTTTTTTCATCTACTATCTTGATACCAGAGAGGGAGATGTTTACCCAGATCTTCTGCTTGTGTTGACCCTGGGAACGGGCTGCTGCTGCCATTCCCTAAAGAGAATGAATGCCAAACTATTGAGGAGACCTCTGTTGGATTTAGCTTTAACTTGTTTTTTGTAACATATTACTGTTTAGGCTTAAAGTGATACGACAGATCTAGACTGTTGCCTCTGTAAATGTTCTAGAGCTTTGAAACAGATTTTAGTCCACAATACTGCTGCAGTAGCAGCATCTTTACCTGCTTTTCCGGTCTGATTGAAGGAATGTGAATGCTCTGTACTACAGAAATAATGTTCTTTGTTGCTGCAGAGATTATTTTTTAATTTGTTTGTATCTCTCAGTGTCACAATTGACACAGGATGCCAGCTTATGCTTTGAGGTCAGTGTTAAATTGCAATCCGTGCAATCCGCCCTTCTCCTCTAAAACCAAGCCCATCATTTGTGATGAAATTCATACTGCCAGCATTCATATACTGGATGCCCACAGACCCAAAGGAATGTTCCCAGACTTTCAGAAAAATGTCCTTTGAGACAGAGGTTCCAGTTTAGGAAGCAACATCCATCTAGACTCTGCTGTAAGTACGTTACCATCCAGCTGTGTTTGAAGTTTTGCCAAAGTGGCTGTCTGATCTGCTTTTTGAAGGCTAACCAGGGATTGTTCTTGTCTGACAGATCAAGCCCTTACCTTCAGCTTCATCATTGAATCCTGACTCATTTTGTCTCCTCTTGCCTCAGGAACATCATCTATGCCAATCAGCTTAGCCTTGTATTTTACACCATCATCTTTAAATCTAGCCAAGAGAGATTCATGTGTTTTTTCTGGACCTGGAGACAGAGAAAAGGTCTGATGGGTCTGTTTGTTTTTTGAGGTTATTTTTACATTTGGGTGAATTGGTGTTTTTTGTTTGTTTATTATTATAGAAATGGCTATGTGAAGATTTGTGATCTTTAAAAAAAATATAGAACACATATGGATACACCAAGTACATGTTAAAACTGTCTCTTGAGTACAGCCGACTAAGAATCCGTGTGCACTACAAGACTCCTTTAAGGTCACAGTACTATTGCAGAATGTGACCTCAGTTCAGAGTGGACCCCAGTACTTAATGTCTGGGGGCTTCAGAACAATTGTTTGTGATTTAAAAGATTAAAATGTGGATAAGCAGCATTCAAGTAGATGCTGGTGCTAAGAACGGACACCATGCAGAAATGGTACTTCCCATGGCCATACAGGGTGCTCAGTAATGCCTTTAGCTATTATCCCTACATTCTGAGGTAGGCAGATATCTTCTTGCTGTGCAAAAATAATCTCCTAGTTCCCATGCCAGAATCCGATATCAGCACCATGATTTCTACAATGAGTCCTAGTACTCTCATCCTTCTGCACATTTGGGATTTTAACTAATTTGTTATTTCTACTGTTTCTGCTAGTAGGAACTGCTTGCTTTTCTTCTCTGCATGCTGAACATAGCTGAAGTATGTACCTAGGTATGTATTTTTATGTGCAGTAATTGTATTTACATGATCTAATCTATCAAAAAAATCTATTATCTGATATACAGTAATTCTCATGGAAGGAGTTTTCTAGCTTCCCTGGACTAGAACTTGTACCTAGCACAAATCTTCTTTCTGGAGGTGGGTAGGAGTCAGGTTAGTTCAGACTAACAGCTACCATGATGGTGCAGGGTCTGGTCACCTCAGAAGGCTCTCACTTCACTGGGCTCTTGCTTACCTCTCAGGCTCAGCAAACAACTTAACAGTGGAACAGACAGCTTTAGAACTTAAGGCTAGGAAAAAAGCTTTTAAAAACAAAAGCCTACCTTTTGGTTAAGTTTATTATACTGGCATATTTACTCACTCTTCTAGGTCAGCTGAAAAACTCAGAAAGCTGGAAATTCCAGCAGTAGTGGGAGGGTGATCTTAGTTTAGGCAAATGCAAAAGATTAAGGACACAGAATAGAGAAGGGTTCAAGTGGTAAGTATTTCTTACCTTTCTTTTTTTCTTTCTTTGAAGATTGTGCCTTTGGTGGAGCCTGTTGTTCAGGATGGCTGTTGGTAGCAGCAGTTTCAGCTTCAGTAGACATGATGGGATTGTAGCCAGCTATGTTCACTGTAGACTTAAAAATCCAAATAACAGTTAGAAGACAGACATAATATTTTACCTTGAAGAAGAAATATTCTTATTAGAGCTCTTAGTCCATTTGAGTTCCACTGAGCACTGATGCCTGACAAAGCCTGAAAGTGTAAGGAGTGATAACATGGAAAGTGTGACTCAAAGTCAGACTATGCAGAGCATGAAGTTACAGCCAGGAGGTGATGAACCTTCACCTCAGTAATACTTAAGCAGTAGGGCACACTGATCTACATCAACAGGCTGCACTTGCACCAACATCTTTTAACCTGTCATTCTTTAGCTTTCTTTACCTTTTAAGGCTATTTATACAACCTCAGGTATTTTGGTCTTTTCTTGTTCAGCACTGCCAGCTGCACCTCTAAAGTAGCACAGGAGAGAAAAGAAACATTTGCTAGGATTTGCTCCAAACACCCATGAGGATGACACCAAGACAGTCAAAAGATGCCAGTAGATATTATCAATGTTTCTATAATGAGCAAAGTCAGAGGTTATACTACCCAACAGGTAAAAGCAAATAATTTCTTCAGGCTGCAGACTGTTCCAGTAAAAACACAACAGAACTTCAAGCCAAACCTCCACACACTTGTCTTAACAGTAATGAAGTAACCTTAATATTTTCAAAAACCCTGCAAATTGGCAAAAAACTATGGACTTTTAGGACTCACCTCTGTGCCAGGCAATCTTTTTGCCTCTGAGACACAAATTTAGAAAATAATTTAGTCATGATTCTTTGCTCCAACATGACTGAAGCATTCACTCTTACCAAACAGAGGTACTCAGGGCAGCTTTGTAGAGTTAAGATCTAAATCAAGCCAGAAAGACCTGGATCTCCACAACTGCTACAGAAACCAATCTTCTATCTGGGATACTGCAATGGCTGCACAATTAGTCTTTCTAATTTTAGGCTAAGAAATAAAGTCAAGAAATTGTTTAGGTGATTAAATGATTGGGCTCCCCTCCAATTCCCCCTACATCCAGGCAAGCTGCTACAGATAACGCCACCCCTTTTATCCAGCATTTGAGACACAATTTGTATGTAGATGCATGTGGTGAAGCATTGCATAGCTCCTTGCATTAGAAATTTGTTCTTCTCAATAGCCAATTCCTCATTAGTAATAGCTGATGCTTTACCCATTACTTGAAATGTACTTTCAGGGTTTTGCTCTCACTCCTGCCTTCTCCTCCTCCCCCGATTTACTGCTAAGTCAATAACTAAACTGACTCAACCAGCATGCCCCTAACTGAGTAATGGATATAAATTCTTAACAGACTCTTAACCCAGGAAGAAACCAAATTCCTAGATCTTAGAGAATTTCACCCTGAAAGCCTTAATTTCCACTTAACCAGGAGGAAAGCCTTTAGGGAACTAGCTAATCTAAGCAACGTTAGACCTGTCTTCTTACCAGATGGTTCGGAAATTGCATTAAGCATTGGTCAAGTAAATCAACAGAGATAAGGGTGCTCAAATGGGAAAGAACAGTCCATGGTACCTGTTCTCCTCTGTAAGCAACTTATCTGGCCACAGTTAGGGAACATTTGATGCAATAGAACAAAGGTATTGCTGTGAAAGTTTCAAAGTGGTGGTTCTTAGTAGAAATTGATGTCAGAGGAAGAGTTTGTTTAGCAAGCCCTGGTTATTTAAGAAATGTTACCACTGAGAGAGCAGCTTGTATATCCATACTGACAAAGGGTCAAGGGGAAAGCTATTAAGCCTGCAGAGATTTTGCAAAATACTTGCTGCAGTGTTAAAACAGATTGTGCCTATTGAAATCCACATTTTAATCAGATAAAACGAAGTCAACTGAATTCTTCTCTCAGAGTAGCTAAGCTAGTTGGCCTAATAGTATAGTTTTGGGTGGAGACAGCTTTCAGATAAAAGGATAAGAAACTCCTACCTAGATTTATCAAGACCTACAGAAATAACAAAGGAAAAAGAATTAAAGTTGGATCATTAGTTAAACACTAACTGCAATATGGAAGATTTCTTTTGACAGAATAGAGGAAAAGACCCAGAAAAGAGAAATAAGACTTGCTCTCAAGAAGCTGAGTTAAAGCTTTAAGACATTCTGCCTAGCTCCATTCCGGAAAGAAGAAATAAGAACCTCAAGGCACTGAATCCTGCCTGTCAGTGATCTTTGCTCCTCTAATTAGTAGAGCTACATCCAGCTGTGGTGTTATACAACTTGTATCACAGACTGAAGTAATATTGAGAGGCAATAAAAAAGAAATAACTTCGGGGAGAGCAAATATGCACAAGCAAGACCTCACTTTGGCAATTGTAAAATGGTCTGTATGTGCAGCTGCCATCTTTGAATTCAAGGCATCTCCGGTCATCATTGACATCTGCCTCCATTGTATGGGAAGTCAGACCACAAATTTTTATAGAACCAGATAGAAAAAAAAACCCACAGTGGAAGAAGATGGGCAGGGATGCACACAAGTGTGTGCAAATACCCTGTGTTACTATGGAAAACTTCATTTTTATTGTTAGCAATCAATTTCAGGTTAGTGAGGACCTTCTGGCTACTTTACAGGACCTACTTATATCTGAGATCTGGAAAAACTCATGTTCCCTGGTGAGATTTCACAGTACATGATGGTCATTTATCATGCCTTTGGAGAACTTGGTGTCTTTGAAAATCACCTCAGAAACAAGAAAATTAGCAAAGCTAATAATGTAGTGATAGACAAAAGCAACCTTAATAAGGGTTCGTATTTTGAATAACTACTTCTTGAAACCTGAGTGAAGCCACATGTCTAAAACTAAAGTGTCTCTGGCTTCACCTTAAAATTTTGCTGGGGCTGGGGGGAAACACATAGCTGGAGCTAGCAGTAATCTATTCTCCTCACTATAGAAGAGCCTCAACCACAAGTAAATATGGATTCCGGGCTTCATACTCAAGCTAAAGCTCAGCAAGGTCTTCATCGCACTTCAGTTTGTGTTGTCTTAATGGAAAGTGCTATTGTGCTTAACATGGAAGTAACTAAAGTTAAAATCTTCCATTTGTTTCTTGGGGGCTTCCTTTTACAGTACGCAGCCTCTTAGAATTTCCTTACTGCAACTGCAGGTGGAAGGCAACAAGACTAAAATTAGAATCTCTTACACTTGAATTTTGAGGTCATCTCAGAAGAATCAGCCAGCAAGCATGGCAAGGTTAGAGATGAATATGCTTTTATGCAAGGGTTGAAAGGACAGTTGAGCCTTCAGATATACTGGCATAGTAAAGAACAAGATCATTCCCCCAGCAACTAGGTTTAAAGCATTTTGAATCTTGTCCATATATATGAGTCCATTGATTGGTATTACCATACTTTAATTACTCACTGATCAGTTGTATGGCCCATCTTTATTATTAAACAGTGCATTATGCTTAATGCACTGTTTCAAAAATCCAAAGACTACAGATACAAAAAATACAAAGATTTACAGATGCAGCCACCTTGGGAGAAATGCACAATACTCTGGCTGTATCACCATACATATCACACATTTTTCTCACCCACTTTTCAATTTACTCCAGACAGGGCTTGTAAAGAGACCATTAGCAGCATCTTCCTCCTTTCCTTCAGGGACTATCCTGTGAAGAGCAGACAGATGCTGATGACTCCTCAGACAAACACCAAGTCAGGTCCTCAACACACAGTTCTTGATATACAATTTGTTACCTACTGTCTCAAGTCAGACTACTCTCCATTCAAGACTTGTACTTCATTTCTACACAGTTACCTTGGGAAAGTCAGTGTTATAACTTTTGGCACACTGTGCTCTTGGTGTCTTCTGCAGAAAGGGCTGCCAGTAATGACAAGTCATCCTGTAATACCTGTTTCTTAGCAAGACTTGGAAGAAAATGCTGGACAATTTTGTTGAGCAACATATAGTTTCCCTTAGAAATGCTTTTACAGATATCTTTTATTTGAGAAAGATGTGGTGACATGATAGATATCTCTAATGATTATGTTTTTGTCCTGTGCACAAGTGAACTGAAAACCTTCATTATGGCTGTCATAGAACTCATTATGGTCATAGAATTAAGGACTGAACAGAATCCTCACCAAAAGTCTCCAAGTGGATGAGAAATTATCTGAGAATAATTTAATGATAATATCTGCTCAGCAGCCCAATACTTTGTTCTCTTCACAGTCTCTTCTCCTTTGTCCCTACAAGTACATGATTCAGTTTAAAGAGCTAACACATGTAAATATTAACCTTGAATTAGAATCTACAAGGCCAGGAGAGGACAAGAGAAGCTTTAACTGCCAAGTGAAAGCCTGTTAGGATGAAATAGTAACAGGAAGCCCAGCAACAGTTCAACTGCTGAACATGCTTCTGGGGCAGGTTTTTTCCTCCTCCACTGTTCTTGAAGGGTTAGTCAGGTTCTTCTGGTGAGAAGGCTGTGTTTTGGAATTCAAGACTTTTGTTTTCAAGCTAAGAAAATAGACTAAAGGCTAAACAGCAATTCACACAATGACTAGCAAGAGTCAAAGTTGTAAAGCCAGATAGTCTGTTGTCAGTAAATTATCTTGACTGGCAGCCTTCTGCTCACATCAGGAGTATAATAGTGCATTTGTGTGAGGGCCTGTAGGGCTGACTGACATTTACATCTAACAACTCCCCATCTGATTATCACATTTTTTGCTTAGCTCCTGCTTCAAAGGTAGTAGCCTTGAGAAGCTATAGGCATGCATTAATAAATCAAAACCATAAAAGTGCTAATCAGACTTTCTCTTTTTAAACAGGACCACTCATGCTGAAGAGTCAAAGTATATTCTTAAATGTTTTTTTTTCATTGCTAGAACACCCACTGCTCTGGTATCTGACAGTGTCTAAAGAGTTCAAGTTTAATAAACCTTCTGTAACATGACACAAGAGATTACAATGATTTAGATGGAACATTTCAGATGCTTGCTCTGATGCAAGCATTAACATTAGTCTGTTTTCTCCCCAACTATTCTGTTATGAACCAGCATATCCAGCAATTAATACTCTTGAGAAGTAATTGTGTCTCGCCTACAAGTAGCTTATACCTTATGTATTCACACTTTTACATGTCAAATACCTGCTTGAAGGCAAGTGGTAGAAGAAAGTTCACAGACAGCTTGGGAACTATTTACCTCCAGTTTTAGCCATGTCTGGAATGCAAGAGCAGTATTACTTGTCAAAAAGATGACTGTATACATAGAGAGATACTGCAGAGTATGACCAAAGGTCCTGTGGTTGGTCTTGTAAGAGAGACAGCTGAAAATGATATTAAACTACACTGCCTGGCAAGTGCCACTAACTGTCATTCCTACAATTCAGCAAGGCATAGATTAGCAATGCACCCACCACTCAGTTCAAAAATCCTGTTGACCTGTCCTGCTTAGGCTGCAGATTGGTAATGTGCTTTGTGTTCAAGAGATCATTTGCTTGCTACTGTGACTTTAGATAAACCAGGCACTTACCTGTTGGACCAGGTATCTCTAGAATAACAGGATTTTACTCTAGAGAACTTCTTGTACGCAACTTGCTTTTCAAGCCCTGTTTGATGTTTTGTTTTCTTATCCAATAAGTGCATTGATACTTTGTTGAGGTATTAGAGGCAGATTTATTCTAAGGACTTCCTCTGTCAACACAAATTCCAGTTTGAAATAAACTGCAACAGTACTTACATATTGCAGGATGTGGAACACAGTCCAGCTATCTTCATCATATACAACCAGAAATGAGAAACAGGGAAGGGTGACTTTTATCTGAATAGTAGGATAAAAGTACAGCACTGGACACATCAGGGACTGCCTCCTTTGTGCTGCTCCCCTCCCTAGTACCAACTACCAAGTAGATATAGGTCTTAGTGCACTCATTAGCCATATCAGCTACAGATGTTGGCATGTACCACTGCTGGTGCAGGACCATGCCTGTGAAACCACACAGACATCTCACCGTTCAGCCAACTTGCAGCTGCTATTTCATCAGTTGAACAGAACAGTCTGTTCTCATCACATCAAGTCTCCTCTGAACCTCCTGGCTTTTAGCAAGAACACAGAAATTCAAACCTAGTTCCCAAAAGTGTTTCATACACACTTGAATCACAGCCAAGAGAATATCACAAAGCCAGCAGCCGGGACTGAACAGGTCACACACTTCAAGTGTTGCAACTGGATTGGTACTTTTCTATCATTCTACTATGCTTTTAAGCACATGATTTCTGATAAGACTATTAGTTACTTGTCAACCCAGCTACAGCAGTGACTCTATTTTGGATTTTTCTTCCACCTTTCATGGAAATAAATCTTTGCAAGAAGATTAAAGCAGTGGGCTCAAGAGAAGTAATGGCCAGTTTAAATAAGCTGTACCTGATGAACATATGGAGTAACATAAATTAATGAGAGAAAAGCACTTAATGAGCTAGTGCTATCTGGTTCCCTGAAGACTTGATCACAAGATGAAGGAAACTAGCACTGTCATGGTGTTTGACAGAGCTATTTTTTCAGCCAGGAACTTCAGTATCAAAAACGTAGTGCCCAGATATCTAGTTAGTCTACCT
The DNA here is from genome assembly GCF_009819655.1 of Sylvia atricapilla. Lineage (NCBI taxonomy): Eukaryota > Metazoa > Chordata > Aves > Passeriformes > Sylviidae > Sylvia > Sylvia atricapilla. Next base: position 71,423,182 of record NC_089174.1, read on the forward strand.
CAAATTGATAGAAAGCTATTACGTTGGAAACAGAGACTAATTAGGTTATATATTTAAATTACTCTAAAGAATTTTCCTCCTATCAGTCTTCAAGAAAGACAGCATGTTTTGCAGCCTATTAAAGGAGCACTCCTCTATACCCCTCTCGAGTTTCCAGTTCTGAAGCCTGACCAATCAGTGGCACCTGAGCAAGAGCTCAGGTGTCTGCTGTAGTTATTGCTAAGGAAAGCATCACCTGCCCATGGGACGAGCAATCTCAAGCAATATGGCTGCAGTGCCTACAGCTCAACCTTTTATCAATATTCCTTGTTGAGACTCACTGGATATACCAAACAACATGGAAGCAAAGCAGTTGTTAATCAAAGCATCTAGTGTTTACTCAGATGCAACTGAGTTTGAACTGAACAACAAATCAAACACTTCATTTCCAACTGTACTCCTAAAGCCCTCCTGCCTAGAAGGCCTGGTTCTGATCTTCTTGCTTGTTAGTATAGTGAAGGACTCTTGCCAATAACCATGCTTTTCCCCCCTCCTTCTCAGAGCAGGAACTTGACACATATTGAAGCTGTTATCATAGGTTATGTCAGCTGCATACAGTTAACTGTCTGCTGCTGGCACAGTTATCCTTCTCTGCAGTTTGCTTATATGCAAGCTGTACTGAGAGAGATTGCATATGCTCTGCAGAGTTTACTCTCAGTTGTGTTCTCTACCAGTTCACAAATTTATCTGTATTAGAAATAGGATTTTCCTGTATTATTCTTGCGTTCACACAGCCTAAACCCCTTGTAATCCTGGCCAGGTTGTTGAGTACTGCAGTTTGCTTACCCAGCCTTGTTATCCCATGAGCAGCCAAAAGCCTGTCATTAAACATCAATTTCAGCAGAAATTGAAGAGCATTCCACCTACCCCCCAGATACTGTACCTCTCAATACACAAATTGTTGTAGCAGATACCGTCACAGGAGTCACTCCATCCTGCCTCTTGTAAGAGATGCAAATTATGTTCATTATGTATTCTGAGAAGTCTGATGAAAATTTTGCTTACAGAGCCTACTTGTTATAGGCTTCTCTACAGCAGTTCCAGTCTTGTTAGGAAGTAACAAAACATACTGCTTAATTTAAGTGTTACACTTGCCTTCAAGATTAGTTATTACCCAGGCCCCCAGCTCTCCCTTCTATATGAAGCAAGGAAGGCAATGAACAACTACACACAACTCACAAATCTAAAAAGGTGTTACAGAAAGTGCTATACCAGAGGTTACAAAGCATTAACCAGGAATTTTAGACTTCCACTACAGCTCTTACAGTAGATATCATCTGAACAGCTAATAGAGTTTCACAGATGACTGTTCTACAGTAAGTTTCCCTACCAGTAATTATAATTACAGATATTAGAGGAAGTTTTCACTGTTATTTGTAAATCCAGACCATAAAGCAATCTTGACCAGGGTCTCTCTAAATTCTCATCTATATGATAATCTTGATAGCATATTTTAGGGATGTCCCCATCCCTCAAAAGCATACAAGGAGTAGTGTCAGATCTAGAGTTTACCTTCCATTAACCAGGGTAGCCATTGTTTGCAGACAGATCTGTGATTCAAGCTACTAGAAAACTAGTGCTTATTCCTACAGTGACCTTTGACCCTTGCCTCAAAGCACAAATGACTGTATTCTGACAGGGCACAGAAAAGATCTGTAAGGTAGAAAAACAGGTTGTAATATTAAAACTACATCCTTAGTCCTCCCAACTTCTTTTGTCCCCCCCTTAAGAGGAAAGTTTCATCCATAGGCATTTTTGCCATAGGGCTAAAGTTATCAGGTGTATGGCACATCAGCATTAGGATTTGCACAGACTTCACCAGAGGCAAAACTTCCTAGCTGACATTGTCATGGAGCCTCCTGACTGTCAAGGTTAAGGTCTATTATCCTGTCTCTTAGACCTAGTTTTTCTGCTGAAGAGATAATCCTTACCTTATTGCTTAAGGATGCAACATGAACTGACAGAATAGCAGGAAATTCAGCTCCCAGGCCAATAATCTGTCCTTAACTGGCTCTGCAATATCAGAGCTTCTAGATTTAAGGGGACATACACCAGCCATGAAGCTATATTAAAAACTTTTAAAACTAATTTAAACCCCATACAAATAATTAGGGGTAAAGATCTACAGGGTATTTCACCTGAGACACTTCACCCTCAAGCACTCCAGAGCATATGCAAGGCACAGTCTTTCAGAAGAGGGAAGACCAGAATGGTCTATGTCTCCATCAGCCAGGGCTGAGAATACCTGGATGGGAGAGGATGCTTTTTTCAGCATTCAACTGCCTAGCTTGTATAAACAATGTAATCCTGTTGAAACTGGTAGTTCTTGTTTATTGACTAGGCCTGTCACTGTGCTTCATCCAGGTTCTTTATAACCCTGAGACCCTTGAACCCAGGCACAGTCTCAGAATCAGGTTTCTAATGACAGTTTTTCTTTTCAGTTACAATCCTTAGACACCTTACTCTATTTTACCTCTTCAACACAACCCCAGGGTGTACTACTGTGGGGTCCATGATGAGGTAGCAAGTAGTATCTTATGCCTGTTTGTGTTTTACAGCAGAAGCTCATTAAGACCTCTTGGCAATCCCCCATCCCAATGGTATCATCATGATTCTAACAACAGTCCATTAGTCTACATGCAAGATCTAAAGTTTTTCTCCAAAATCCTTGCAGACTACAAGTTACCTTCACGCTGCTTCATCATTTATTTTGACAGAATCTAGCCAAAAAGCAGGATTTGTATCAGCACTTTTTCCAGATTAAGCTGGCTTTCTCTAGATGTGGAATTTATTGCTTTGTACAGGCAAATTCATGCTTCTGTAGTGTCTTATATTGCTATCGTTGACAACTAAACTCCACAAGCATTCCCAGTGTTAACCCAGCTAGTCACACAAATTATCTGTAAGTGTGAGGTTTAACTAGGAAAGGAGAGAAAAATCAGCAGGATTGGCACCCAATAAGTACAGTATATTGGTGGACTTTTACACCATATCTCAAGCTATGGCTTTTCTACTTTGATTTTTGAGCATCCACACCTGGGTTCACCCTTCCTTGACATTAAGTGCATTTATTTGCTTTCCCGCAGAGTTAAAAAAAAAAAAAAACAACTACCCTTTCCGTACATTATAATCACCTACAGTGGTTAGTGCTTAAGTGTCTCTTCTCATATCTGCTTGAGAAATAGAGGCCTTTAGGAAGATGTGTAAGAAGTATATCCATAGCAGCTACTGATCTGCAGTGTGCAGGTAGTTGAACAAGTAATGATCTTCTCAATGAGAAAATAGATTGTGTAGAGGTACTAAGCAGCATTGTAGAAGACATATGGTAGGCAAGACTCACCTTGACCTTCACAAAAAGAAACTACATAAAGCTTGAAGGACTCAGCACTCACTCTATTTTACATTGAGCTTTCCTATGCACCAAAACATGATTGCTAGTTAACCGTCTGTTCTGATGGCTCACCTGACTTTAATTTAGCACCCTCATCCTCCTTACCTTTGTTGCCATTTAGTTATCCTCCTTCTAATGCAAACTTTCAATAAAAATTTCTGCTTTATACTCGACCACATCCTCACACCATATCCAGGAATTTTGAAAAGGTGATTATATCTTAAGAAATATTGGATACCACTGCTGGATACAACTGCAGTGATTCTTTCAACAGATGTGGTGGGTGACTCCCTCAGGCAATGCTCAACTGGAAAGATTTTCTTTGGATTACACTTCACATGTCCAGCCTCACCTGCCTCCAGGAAGGTCCTAATGGAAGCTGACACAAAGACCTGCTAGCATTATAATTGCTTAGCAGGTCACTGTCAGACCCAATGACATCCTTTCAATTTAACATTGTCTGTCAAATCCTCACAGGAAACAAGAACACACACCATCATAATTAATTTTCTCTAATTGAATCTGCATCTTTAATTTTGTCTGTTTACAGAGATGTTGCTATCCTAGAGCATACCTATGACTATTCTTGAACACAGAGTGCAAATCCAAGCCTTCATGCTCTCAGATTCAGTTAATTTTGGGCAGCCTTGTTTATGGAAGTTACAGAAGACTTGTGAAGGAAAAAAGCATACCCTTTTGAAGGCAAACTAGCTAATTAGGAGAAGACTTAAAAATTCCTGACTCTCAATAAAATCATCAGCCTTACCAGTGAATTTGTAGTACACATTTGAGTAACCAGTCTCAACATTTTTGAGGGGTAAAAGCTCTTTACAGAGAAGTCCAGCTGAGGAAATCGGTCTGTGTTGGCAACACCTGCATTTATCTTATGGCTCACTGCACTGGCACCATCCCAACATCAAGTGTCACCTTTTAACGGACACTAGACCTTTTCATCACCTGCGAAGTCAGTTTCTCTCTCAAAGCAGACGACAAATTCCAGACATCATTGTCAACATCTACAGCTTACCCCCAGACTGAAACAGCATGCAGAAAGTCATTGTCAGACAGAGGAGTGCTCCATCAAAAATAGGAAGGACACTCCTCCAAAACCAGAACAAAACTCTACTCCTGCTTCACAGAATCCTAACGTGTGTTCTCATCTCTGCTGTTAGAGAGATTCTTTCATATTATTTATTTATTATAACTAACTAGTTATAGGAAATAGCAAATTTAGTGTTCATAAAGTTAATCTATTTAATTATCTTAACCCCATCCTCTCCGCACACAAAACCGAAAACGCGAGTTTATACTGCCTTGTTCTCATGCTTCCCCCACTCGCTCGCCTCGCCGGAGTCCGGAGCGGGATGCGGGCGGCTTCTACCCCACCTCGCCGGACACGGTCCCCGCAGCCCGGCTCGGGCAGCGCCGAGACCCCCGTGGGACGGGGCCACGCCGGCGCCGCCGCCTCCCAGCCCAGCGCGGCCCCCGCGGCGCCTCCGGTCCGGGGCTGTGGAGCGGCGCTCAGCGCGGCCCCGGCCCGCCCGGCCCCGCACGGCCCCCGGCCCCAGCCCGCACGGCCCCCGGCCCGCCCGGCCCCGCACGGCCCCCGGCCCCAGCCCGCACGGCCCCCGGCCCCAGCCCGCACGGCCCCCGGCCCCAGCCCGCACGGCCCCCGGCCCCAGCCCGCACGGCCCCCGGCCCCAGCCCGCACGGCCCCCGGCCCCGGCCCCGGCCCCGCACGGCCCCCGGCCCGCCCGGCCCCGCACGGCCCCCGGCCCTCCCGGCCCCGCACGGCCCCCGGCCCGCACGGCCCCGCACGGCCCCCGGCCCGCACGGCCCCGCACGGCCCCCGGCCCGCACGGCCCCGCACGGCCCCCGGCCCGCCCGGCCCCGCACGGCCCCCGGCCCGCCCGGCCCCCGGCCCGCCCGGCCCCGCCCGGCCCCCGGCCCGCCCGGCCCCGCCCGGCCCCCGGCCCCAGCCCGCACGGCCCCCGGCCCGCCCGGCCCCGCACGGCCCCCGGCCCGCCCGGCCCCGCCCGGCCCCCGGCCCCAGCCCGCCCGGCCCCCGGCCCGCACGGCCCCCGGCCCCGCGCCCTGGCCGCAGCGGGACCCGCCGCAGGAACCGACTGTCACGTCGCGGCAGAAAAAGCTTCTTCCCGCGGTGACAGCTCCCTCACCCCCGCATCGCCCCCGTCCACGGCTGTGCGAGAGCCGAACCCAGCTCGCAAAGCTGCTTACGAGCTAGAGCCGAGCCGCTGCGTGCATGATCTGGAGACCGTAGCTCTTGCCTGGCTGGGACCGGGGCCCCGGTTAAATACTCGGTTGCACTCTCGCCTTCAGATTAGTTAGCCACTCACAGCGAGTGATATGGTTTTAATCAGATGCTGGCAGCTGAGGACTACCCAGGAATGCGCGGTGATGTTTTTGCTGCTCGGTCTTGGCTACTCCCCCTCAACGTGTCGGCGCTCACAAGTTTAACCCCTTGCGAGCCGCCGCTCGGGCCGCTGCTGAGGGGGGCGGGAGGGCGCTGAGCCCGGACAGCCTCTCACGGGGGACACGGAGTCCACGGGGGACACGCGAGGAGGGCAGTGGGGGGACACAGGCGGACCCTGCGGGGGCACGGGATCGTGTGGCATCCACAGATTGTACCACACTCTCCGTTCTCCACCTCCTCAAGTCTGTGGCCAGCGGAACCGAAATGTTGGGTCAGTGCAATTCAGTTTCTGGGTGACATCCAGACCTGACCTTTGTATCTCTCACTCATCTTTATTCAAACCACTATCCTGTTGAGATTTTTGTTTGTTTGTTGTTTGTTTTTGGTTTTGTTTTTTTTCCCGGAGTAGTACAGCTGTTTTCCGACTTGTATGAAAGAACCTCCGATTAAAAAGAAAAATTTAAAAAATCGTATTTTTGTCCTTGTAGCAGAATATGCTTTTTATTTTCAAGACTGTAAACCTAGCTTAACCTTTTTTTTTCCCCTATTCAAAACTGTGCATTTTGCTCTGCACCAATACCCAATTTAAAAAAAAAAAAAAAAAAAAAAAAAAGGAAAAAAAAAAAGTCTTTTTTTTTTTTTTTTTTCCCTGTTGGTTAAATACATTTGTTAGATATTTCAACGTGTTCAAAAGGTAGAAATATTTAACACAAACTTATTTTACCACCGGGAAGTTCAAGGTTTAAAGTCAGTGGATGCATTTGGCAAATATCCTCATTCAAAGCTGCAAAACGATACAACACTTTTCCTAGATACAGCGCGATACTATTTTTTTTTTTTCATGAATACCTAAAGCCTGCTATTCCTCCGTGTAACTGGGGTGACTAGGAGCTGACCGTTGTGTCTCACTTGTCTGTATCAGCCTTTAATTTGAGAAGGGCTAATTCTAACCAAAAAGGACATGAGAAACGTCTTTTTATACTCTAGCCTAGTGTACACGGAAGGAAGTGCATGCCGCAGAAGTAAAGGAAGCTTTTGCTAAAATTAAGGTTGCTGGCTATACATACGTCGGTATTTGCAGGATTAGATCTGAACTCCTTGGGACACAGTTATATTCATGTTTAACAATGTTGATTTTGTACAGCTGGCAATGCACTGTACAGTGTTTTGAACACCTTGTGCTAAACACTCACCAGCAGGACTGGAGCTTCTTGGTCCTGGGGCAGTACGTGTTTTAAAGAATAATACTTAGCTCAGCGTCGTTTGTGAGTCACACAGGCTGCCTGACATGAAGGTTGATATTGTGCCTACTTTAAACATGGTGCAGTAACAAAGCAACTTCTATGAAATAGGCCAGCCCAGAGCTGGCATAAGCAGGATTATCATCTGTGTTTTGCCCAAACAACTCCAGGCACATTTCATGAAAATACCTTGACTAGTCACAATAGTGATTACAGATACAATTTATACTATTTGTTGTTGAATTTTGAAGAAAGGAAAATGCTTTTAATTTGCTAAATTGAGCAGTTTAAGAGGCCTTTTTAGGTCCAGTGAAATTATATATAGTACAGAAATGGCAAGAGGTTCTTCAATATACACCAGCACTTAGAACATCACTAACAGCTTCACCAGAAAACTTCTTTTTAAACTGAAAAGTGGTTAACTAACTTGAAAAATTACAGTTTTCTTTAAAAATAAAAAATGTCTCAAGACTTGAAGGAATGCACTATTTTATTTTTTTTTTTTTGTAAATTGGCTAAGAGCATCTCCCCTGATCTCCCATATTGCTGTGCTAAAATTCAGAACTATTACATTAAATGTATGTAACAGGATTGCCTTGCCTTCTGAATGCGGGAGGAATCCAGGCCAAAAGCCCCACAGGAATTCAGTTATTTCATCTGTACTGCACTGCATGAGGACATGTTTTGCACTTTATGAAAAGTAAAATTATTTCTGTTTCTCTACAGCAAATCCCAAATCAAATGTACAAAGGGTTTTATGAGTTTAGGAGTGACCATTTAAAAGCTATAGTAGGGAGGGAGTGCTGTTTCTCAAGATAATGACTTTTCTCTTCCTTTTTTTTGTGTCTGATTTTACTACTGCTGGCATAGGCTCAGCCCCCACATAAGGATTTTTTTGTGTAAGTTAACTGGGTTTTGTGCAGAACAATATCAGCCCCAGCACTTTCCAAACACAAGCCATTTTTCAGCAGGTCTAAAATAATCTTGAAGTTGCAGCTGGAACCCTTCACCTCCGTGAGTTTTTCTGTAGCTTTCCGGATGTTAACTCTACCCAAACCACAGCCTGTCATTAGGATCACCAGGATTCCAGTCTGGGTGGAAACTGTGGTAGCAGCATGAAAAACCCCATCGAAGTGCAGAGACTTTTGGAGACATCAGCTTTCATGAATGCCTCGAAAGTGGTATCAATAACAGTTTGTGAAAAATCTGCTTGCAGCAAAGCAATCTGGTAGCTAATCTTGCGATGGCTTGCTCAGGAATGCATGGTTTATTATTAGAGTAATCTTTTAAGATTTTATTGGAATGTGCTTCCACAGAGATGTTTTTGCCTTTGTGTGCTTGACTATGTGTGTGTGTCATCTTGTCCATAATTAAACTTTTCACTGACAGACCTGGGACTTTTTTTTCCTTAAACCTCCCACTTTGAATGCAGGAATTTCATTTGAACTTTAAATACTTCCTTGGAATTTGCCATAAGGTAAACTGTCTGCTCCCATACACTTCCCTGCACTGCTACAGATGTTGCAGACATACAATAAATGACTGAATGTAAGAAAATGTGCAAGCTTTTGTCTTACCTTTAAAGAAAAGCTGACAGGAATTAAGTAGTTGTTCAGATGCTCATCTTATCCCTAGAGTATTCTCACTTTGGAGTATGGGGGGAAAAAGTTAATGGAAAACTGCCCTAGAAAGTACATTTTCAGTGAAGCTTCACTGCTGACAACTGGAAAAGGCAAAGTATGACAAAGGAAACATGAAGGAAGAATTTGTACTTCAGCCTTTGGGCTTCTCAGCCAAGTTTCTCATGTGACTTGGACTTGCTGGCCACTTCTTTTTATAAATTCAGTTGAAGATAAAGTTCACGCAATATCTGAAGCAAAAAGCATCCTTGCTATTTTAAAATCTGAAATTACAATCTATAGTTCATTTTAGTACAACTCTAGGCATATCTCCAGGAAATGCATGCTGATAACCTTAGTACTCAAATGCTGGTTCACAAAAAGAACTCAAACTTGTCTTGAAAATATTTTATCCCAGAATCAAGGATAGACTTGAATAATAATTTAATTGAAGGCTTGCTTCTTGAGGCCCAAACCTGGGTGTTTCAGACTCAGACTGCCATAGGGATTTAAACTGGTAATATGTTCAGCCATTCAGAAGTGATTGAGTTGGAAAAGTGTAAGATCTGTTGAGACTCAAATAAGGTGAAATTGCTCTTAGTCAGTTTCTTAACCACTGAGGTAAACCCAATTACTTTAGATTGCTTTCAGTGGTATTTGCTAACAGGTGAACCTTGCAGCTCACTCAGCTGATGACTACTGTGTGGCTGAGAGTGGACAATTTCCAGCGCTAGTTTACTATCTGACTTGCTTCAGGCAGGAATACTTGAGGAGGAGATGGTGAATTTTAGGACTAGAAGCAAATCCTTTGCCAGTGCTGCAGCCCTCCAGCTCTTCAAAACAAGAGACACATTGAGTTGTTCAGCAGTTTTATATATATCCTCTCATCTGCAGCCGTGCTTTTCCGTAGTACCATGAATTTGTCCAGGGAGAAAATACATTGGTAGGCAATACTATCTCATTTGAAAGAGTACATTACCCCGACCCAGGTTAGATAAATAATCACAGTATTTTGTTTGGCAGCCATCAAGATCAAGAAAAGCCAATACCTAAGCTACATCCTCTGACTGTGAGGCTACCCTGTAAATAGTGGGAGACGACCTCTTTCTCTCTTGACAAAGCATGGCCAGAATCTGTGGCCTCGTTGACAGTATGTGTGCACATACATTCCTGCATTCATGAAGGGATCTTGGCCATGGTGTGCTTCTTCCCTGGAGAGGTGTTTTGTCCAGAAGAGAGGGAGAATTTCAGACCATTCTTCTTGGCAGTGTTTTTCATTGGCTGGCTGCAGCTCCTTCTGGTTTTTTGTTTTACATATTCTGGCTCTGTTTCTTGAGTCCACAGCTGGTGCTTGACTTTTGGGCTTCATAATATTTAGCATCCGAACATGTGAATCTTTTCTGGGATCTAGCTCATTATTTCTAACCTGTTAAATGGAGTTTGGCAGCTGACTTTTTAGCTGTGTTTGCAAATTCTGGTTAAAATTTTTTGATTCTTGATCATCTAGATAGTTTCACAAACTGCTCTTACAAATCTGGTCTTGCTCCTTTCAGTTAGTTGAAATCTGTATTTGTTGTTCTGCACGATTCCTTATTTATATGTGTCAGTCTGAAAGCTCGTCCTCAACTCCTGTGGTTTTTGAAGCAAAGTTGCATAAATTTGGCATTATACTCAATTTAGATCTAACCAAATCTAGAAAAATGTATTAAAATCCACAGAGTCTTATTTGACATAACAATCAGGTGTAGACATCCTTGACAATATGGGTTCTGTTTCATTTTTGAAGATTACTTCTGTAGTTATGAAGTATATAAGCTGAGCAGAAGGAAATCTGAGATTATATAAATTTATCTGAAATTCCAGGAACTAAGCCTCGTCTTTGAATTAATCCAACTAAATGAACAAGTAACTGAGGAGCCCAAACAAGTACAAACTAGTGCCTAAAGGTGTCAGCTTAATCTACATGAGACTGTGATCTTATTTTTGTGTTTAGCTCATAAATAGTAAAGGCCAGGAAACAACACTGCTGGGATCAGTCATCCAAAAGAAGAAACACACTTGGTTCTTTCTTTTATTCTTTTTACAGAAGCTGCTTTGATTACAGCCTTTCAGTGCTCATGTACTTTCAGAAATCTTCCTCAAATGGTGTTTACTGTGTAGGTTATTTCACCCTGATTCAGTCAGTGCATGCTCAAGGAGCATACTGCTCTGAGGGGCCAGCCCTCATATATTTCTGTAAGAATACTCAAAAAGTAGCATAAATACTTTCAAAAACATCTTTGGATGAAAATATGCCGTGCAGGTCTTTGGACCGATATGACTTAAACGCTTCTTTATCTGCTCATCTTTTTTCTCTTGATCCATGTACCTTTCTCCTCTAAGTCAGAAACATGTAACATAATGAAATGTATTTTTGTAAACCTCTCAACATAGAATGCAACATTTTTATTATGTATTCATAAAACCCTTTGCAAGTAAATTGCTTTTATTAACTGAGATTAAATAGAGTGGATTTCAGAGGTGTAGTTCATGCCACAGAGGCACTTTACATTCAAAATAGAATATAGCTCAAATCTCCTATAAAAGTACTGAATTTAACCTGCTTAAACAAACGCCTTCACTTGTTTGCTAACAGTGCCCAGGCTAAATTTTGTTCTTCTATACTTTTAATCCTATTTAACATCCTCAAGGCAACAGAGGTGATAACTTCTATAAAATTAACAGGGTGTTTACAGTATTTAGATGCTGGTCATGTGATATGTTGTCTATGGAAAAGAATCAACCCTCTTTGTGTCCTTTATTTTTTATTAAGCTTTTCTTTTCACTTTAGTTTCTCAGCATTCCTTAGAGCTATCCCTGCACTGTTCACATAAGGCAGTACATACTACCTTTGCTTGTTGCCTGGTTCTTGTTTCTCTAAATCTTTGGATCTTCAGCTAGGATTGCCCATTTGTCCTTGATCCTAGAACAAGGAATTTTCTAGAACAGCTTCTTCTCAGTAGCTCAGTAGTATAATTGTCAACTCCTACTTTAGGATCTTCCTTTTCTATCTTGTAAATAGAACATCATGAGGAATATAGCAAAACTGCTCCCTCTTCCTTTTCTGTTCTTTTTTTTTTTTTTTTTTTTTTTTTTTTTTTTTTTTTTTGTCAGCCTCTGGCATCTGCTCATCCTACCAGCATTTGTGAGCTGATACATCTCCAATTCAACGAGAATGATAAATTTGGGACCATCTAAATGGACCCATTCCTTCCATTCTATGGATCTTTTAATCTATCCTAAATTTGCAAAGTCTGGCTAATAATATTTTTTTCAGGTTGACTCATCCTTACTGGTATCTGAAATTGTTTGTGTTTCACCCAGGGTTAATATTTTTTGTTTTAGTTATCAGAAAGGGGCACAGAGGATCATTTATGCAACCTCCTATTATGTGTTCCTAGTCTATACAAGAAAATGGAGACTCAGCTTTTGGTGCTTCTCCTCTAAGAGAAAAACAATTATTTGAGCTGTTGAAAGCCTGAACTGATCTTTTATGACTTATCTTTAGGGTAGTGAGCTTTAACAGACTATGATTCCTGTTTAATCTGAATGTTTTATTGTAGACAACTGAGGTCTTGGAGTTTTGATGCTTAGTTTGTGGTCCTGACCACATCAATTTGTCTTTGCTTTACTCAGACTAGGAGGAAAGGCCATTTAGGGCAAGGCCATTGAGTAATTTTAAACTAAATAAAGTTTGTAGGGTACTTGTAAGATCAGCGTTAGGATATGACTCTTACTTCTTGGACTTTGCTCATTCCTGCAAACTTCCTGTTTGCAAAATTTTTTCTTCTGAAAAGCTTTCTCTTGCTGTTTTTCAGAGTGATATTTTGCAAGTCAAATTACACTTTGTGCTTCTTTTTGTATTAACTGCTATAAAAAATGTTGAGAAACATTCACAATGTCATAAGATGATTATGCTTTGAAAACCTGAGAGCATTCAAATCTTATTGCCTCTCCCCAGCTGTAGCATTCCAAGCAATCTGGAAGATAAGAACACACTGTCATTACTAGAAGACAGATGGTTTACTAAATGGATTCAGGACATTTCTAATAAATGCAGATTACTAGTTACTGATCTATGAAAGAAACTGGGATTTTGATAGTGTAAAATATTAGAGAAACATGGAACAAATTCGTTTATGTAAATCCAACTATAAAACATACGGAGCTAAACACAATTTGCTTCTTCTTGGGAAAATTATTGTTGCATATACTCTAGCTCATGCTGAGGAATTGACATTATAGGGCATAAACTACCATATCAATGCACTCCACATTGCATGGCACTAATTACTCAAAATACAGCTTTGTTGTCTATAAATTGGCCTAGAAGTAAATACAAAAATCATGGTAGAGTTTGTTTGTTTGGGTGGTTTTTTTTTGTTTTTTTTTAATAATAGCCATATAATTCAACACACACAAGAGAACTGCTGACAAGAAGCCTCACTTTCCTTAACCTCTTTCCCATACTTACTTCAATCAGAGCAGACAGAAGTTATATTTTTTTGAGAGGGTATCTATCCAAGTTCTGTCACATTCCATCACTTGGCAATACAGAAAAATGATTTGCTAGTACCAGAGGCCCTCTTTTTCTTTAGGTCTCATTTGTTTAAAGTACAAATTACTGAAATATCCCAGGAACAATACCTATGTTATGAGTGTTTGGTAAAAATGTGGCTTCCTTTTCTTTTAGTTTTATTTTAGAAATATTCCTTTAAGAGTTACTATAGCAATGCAAACTGCTATTGAAACTGTAAACATTAATGATGACTTGGAAGTTGACACCCTGCAAAACCATTTCAATCATTCTAAGTAAGACTTCCAACAGCACTGCTATAATATGCAACTCCCACTGAGAACAGCAGGATTCTGAGTTTTTGAAGAAAATAGTCTATATACTAGACAGCAAAGCTGCAATGAAGGAAAAATAATACACGCTAATTTTGTAACAAACCAAAGTTCCCATTTCAGCATATTCTGATGCCATATTCATTATGTTTTGGGAGGTCTGTCAAGCCATGTTTAAAGCAACATTTGCTTGCCAAGTCCAAGCTGCCTCTACATCTCTCTGGAATGAAACTTTTGCTGCTGTTGTTATGGCCTTTCTTTTGAAAATGCAGTAAAAACATGTGTTAGGTCACATGTGACCATCAATATAACTTATCATGTAGAAAGCACAGAACAAACCAACCACCAGCCCAACTACATCCTCACAGGTTATTTTGAGAGGGCAAAATCCAAATTTGGGCTTCACTCCAAATCTGAGAGCTCTAAAATAGAAAAAGGAAAATCACAGGTTTGTGTCTTGAATACTTTTTCTGATTGTTTTCACAAATGCAGTTGGCAAAAAAGGCTGAGGAATGCTGTCTTCAGTTTCTGCTTACAGGGAAGGACACTTCAGTATAAACTGTTCGGTATTTAATGTTCACTAACACAGTCTCTCTGGGAAGAAACAGCACCAGTTAACAAAACTGAGTGAAACGGCAAATAGTTTTAGGGACTCATGAGTGTGCGGTTTTCTCTCAATTACATATACTATTTTGATGCATTTTACACCACAATTGGAAATTTTTCTGACTAAAAATTATCAGATCAAAAAGGTACTACCAAAGGTAAATTCAAAAAAATATTCCTTATCCCAGGGCTTTGCTTTTGTTAAGGCCAAAGGTGGTGGGGGTGAGCTGAAGCTTTCCTTCCCTCTTCCTGTGCCACACTGGAGTCTTTGTGGCTTTTGGTGTTTTGCACCATAGGTTGTAGGCTTGTTATGGGGTGTTGGGAAGTATTTTGTGGTTTGTGGGGACACTTCTGGACTGAAGAAGTCTTTTACATTGTTGTCTGTGACTGTATGAGCCTGGACTTATGGTCCTTGCCAGCACTGTGTTTCTGGAAACTGCTTTCTTTCACAATAGAGTTGATCTCAAGGGTGACATGTGTTCCCCTGCTGAGGTTGCTGCATGTAGACCCTTATAAATACAGCAGCCATTATTTTTTCTTGTGTTGCGTTGCCCTTTCACAAGATTTAATGGCGGGCTCTGCCACTTCAGCTTTGAGACTCCCCAAGTCTGGAAGGTACAAACTAATCAGTCTTGGTTATGGGCTAGAAAATGTGCAAATTCAGATTTTAAATAACTTTTTTTTTTAAAATCCCTTTTCAAAGGAGACAAACCCATAATATTCAAAAATTCAAATTAATACAAAAATTTTATAAAGAAGAACTTGACTTCCACTGATTTATAATGAGCCATCATCTTACATCAGACCACCTAGTACCAATACCAAAATCCTCTGTTTTCAAGATCTCACAAAGCCAACAGGCTTGTGAATCAGAGCACAGGAAATTATGAAGGGCACGAAGAGTGTGCTGCAACAGTATCCTACACACAACTAGTGACAGGACAAACATTTTTAAGCCTGTCCATCTTCTATAAGGATGGAATTTCCCCATAATTTGGAGAAATTCGGTAAGCAGAACTTGAAAATTCATAACAAGGTAGCTTAGAGTCTACTGATAAAGCTGCTATAAGGAACATCTTTTAAGTCTGTGGGCTGCTAACAAGTGATAGTGCACACTAATATTCCCAGTGGCTGTTAGAAGGGCCACAGTAGGAATGGCTCTGTTGCTTTTCTGATACAATCTTTATCTTAAGCTCCATTTTGAACCTATTGATCCTGTGCTGCATCTTCCCCCAGTGTCCATGCACACCTCACTGTGTACTGCTCCATAAAAGCTGGCAACTGTGTGCTGTAATACCCTGTCTTCCCATACATCCCATGTTTTTATTTCTTCTTTCCAACCCTCTCTGTGCCCTGAAGTTTCACGATACAATCAAAGAAACTGAATACAAGACAGCACTAGCTCTTACAAGCTGTCCAGCTCCTTGCTGCTTAAGTCCCAAGAGGGTATACTGTTCAGAGTGTCTGGAGCTTAGAAAACATCTTCCTTGTCAGTTTCCATGCTGATCATGGAATACAGTCTATCTGCATTATTCTTAACAAACAGTACCAGGAGAAGGAGAGGTTTGTAAACTATTTTTTACATTACCATGGTGGGGTTTTTTTTTTTTTTTTTTTCCCCCTTGTGTTGTTTGAGAACCCTTTTCCTGTTGTCTGGGAAAATGAATGTAGCCTTTATAGAAAAATAGTGATTTTTTTCACCCTAGGAAGATTCATTCAAGGTCAGCTTTGATTGAGCACAGCTGTGTAAACTTAGATTGAGCTGCTGTGAAAACAGCTGATAGATGTCTGGTCTAGGGCAGCTCCCAGCCTGGGAACCGTGTTCAGGATCAGACACCTGCTCTTGGTGCTCGCTGGAGATACACTGCAGATGTGCTGGGCCAGCTCAGACTCAGACTACCAAAAGATCCTTCTTGAAAGCTGCCTGTCATTGCTGCTGTCAGCTGTGAGGTCTGCATGGCAAACACTATAACCAGTCTAATAGGTACACCCCAAATTTCTATGAAAATTAGCCCTAGTCAGCTTAGTTCCTCAGGTAGGACGATGAGAAGACCATGATGACAGCATCACTCCTCCTGGTAAGGGGTGATGTACACATGCAGTTTGTGCTAAAAGATCTAAGTGTATTTGCTCTGTAAATAATGCACATTTTGGTTGACACTTGAAGCATGAATATGCAACATAAAACAAAAATATGTTTCAAAGAGTATTGAAGGATTCCAGTTTATTTCCAGAAGGTGAAAAAAGCATCCAAGTTCAATGCAGCAAAAATATCCTGGAACCCAATCACCAGCCTGTGCAAACAGGAGTATGTATCTGAAATGGAGACCTTGGAATGGCAGTTGACAGGATTCCTACTCCATATATACGGCAAAATGTTCAGAAGTATAATAACGGGTAAGAAAGAGAAGTGTGTAATCCAACTAGATTTCAAATTCACACAGTGGAACTGAGTCAGGAGCAGCCCATCTCTTCCTGCTCTTCCTGCCCACTTCTGCCTGCTTCCTCCTTGAGTGTCAGGTTAGACGAGCAAGATCCTTCATTACATAACAATTTTGCATCTACCCTAGCCCATGTCAGAATTAAACAGAAAAAAGAAATGAGGAGTACCATGTCCTTCCTTTTACTATCCCTACTAATTTCTTTCCAGAATACAGTTTTGAGAGAAACATTCCATCTTCTCTACTGCTGCTCAACTCTTTAAAAAGTCTTAACTTTAAAACCTTAACTTTTTATTAAATTATTTAGTAATTAATTCCACCAAGGGTACAAATTCTGGGGTCTCATGGCTTGTTTATGTAGGGACGTTGAAGTTCAGTGAGACTCTGTGTTGATTTTCTGCTAAATCAGTACATAGTTGTGATGAGTGATATACTTGAATTCTTTTCGAAAGCAATACCAAGAAAAATACTGCAGTACCACAAAGTATTGTGAAATCATTAAACTGGCTATAGCTGGGGTGAGGGGAGGCAGTGGGTAGGGGCAAGGAGGATTTTTTCCATTATTTTGCTAATTCTACATAATTTCTATGTTCTCCAGCCATCTGATTTTGTTGAGGGACCAGAATTTGCTTTGTGGGACTCCAATGTCTGTTTCTCTGGTTTCTGGGGGCCCCATCCAGACCTTCTCAGCACACTTTCCTCTTTGGCCTACCCTTTTTCTGGGTTTCATGGATGGTATGTGTATGGCAGAATCTCTCTGTTGGGGAACTGGAGGACCACCAGAATCTACCAGGTAAGATAATGAGCATGGGTTAACTCCTCATAGACTTTTGCTGCCACATTGTTACCGTCCAGCAGCTACATTCAAAGTCCTCCTTGAATATTTCCCTGCAGCAGTGAGGACAGACCTCAGATTTTGGTTCAGGCTACTTAGATGCCACACAAATTTGCAGTTTTATGAATGCAACTGGCCCTGGAAAGTGCAGAGTGACTCATGCACCACTTCCAGGACTGAGACTAAGCTTGTCTCATGAAGAAGTGAAAACTGAGCAAGATAATGATGACACAAGTATATTTGTTCATTAACAGCTATTGTTGACATTGCAGCTGTGGCAATATGGGGAACTTAGTGCTTTGAATTTGTGAATCATTTAATTAATTAAATTATACATTAAATTTTTCTTTTCTTTCAAGACAAATAGACTATATAGATTTTAGACTGGCTATTTTCAGTGTGTTGCAAATCCCATTTCTGCTGCTTTTCTGTTTGTGTAAGAGTGCATTCTTAACAAGTGCATTCTTAATAAGGAAAAGAAAAAGGGGCCCAAAGAAAGTAACTATATGCTTTTAAGCTCATACTACTAAAAGTGATTTGGTTAAGTACAAGTATACATGAATTCATGTGAATGAAGAGACCTATAGAAGAGACCTTACAGATATAAAAAAAGACAAGTTAGTATAGATATACAATGAAGATATATTTGATAGTATATTTTAATAAGAAACAGTGTTCTCATTTGGATACTTCTACCTGCATATTAGTAAAGCAATTTTTCTAATGTATTTAATTAGTGACTGAAATTCAAAACCTAATGAGTGAAATTTTGTGACAACCAAGATACATTCTAATTCGTGTTTTTCATTTAATTGCATCAGTAACCACAGATATTACTTTTAATTTGATATTTTATTCTAATTTGTTAATTGTGTTATTCATTGTGGACACTGGTCAGTGTCTGATCTTTCATTTGAATGACAATGAAGATCTAATCTGCATTCAGGTAATCATGCAAGCATAGGAGTAATTGGCAGTATTTTCAAGGAAATCCTGTTATAATATTATGTAATTGGAAAATAATGCAGAAGTTGCATAAATAGACCTCATAAAAATTAATTGGTGTGTGCTGTGATGCCGAAGGAAAAAAAATCACTACTGATCAAACGTGAATGGAGTTAGGACAGATGTTGTTATCCATTTATGTCTTCTGCTCTTGTCTGCCAATAAAGTGATGATTCTCAATGCTTAAACACAAGTTAGACTTAGAGAGTGCCATCTTTACAACTTCTTTTTTTATTTTTTTTTTCTGGGTCAGGGCTTTACTGTTTCAGTGTCTCTCCACAAAATCTTTGCAATTGAAGACAATTGGCACATTTGTCCTAAAGGAAGGGTTAAAGCCATCTATAGCTTGGGAAGAAGAGGGGAACCTATTGCAGTCTGTGGAGGGTCTGACTCAGCTGGAGGGTGTGCCTAACTGAGCTGTGCTCCTGAAAGCAGGGGTGGACCTATTTATCCTTCATGACCACAGTGATGCAGTATTAGCATGCCACCGGCTTACCCGTGGCTTGTTCTGGGCCTTTCATGCCTGTGGAAGCTCCTGGAACCTGCTTCACAGATAGCTGGGATTTGCAAGACTGTGACGGAAAGGCTGCAAATATTCAGGTTTTCTTGGCATGTTTGGGATCTTTTGAAAATTTTTCTCTCAGTATAGGATGATAAATCCAGCTCCTTAGACTAGATATTGCTGCAAATCCATCTGCTTTTGCAGCAGACTGAATTTCCCGGCTGTCTGGAGGGTTTGCAGTTGTGTCACAGCCCATGAAGTAACCCTCTGTGAGCAATGGCAGGTAGAAAAATGTCTTCTGCAACAGCAGTGTGGTGGGTACCTTCAGCTGCACCCCAACCTTGATGTCAAGGCTATGTTGAAAAAGACAGTAATGACTATTTTTAAGACCTTGTTATTTTTACTGTATAAAGGGGCAGGTGTCATATGGCACACATAGCATTCTCTTTGAGGAGTCTCTCAGGTACTAAGAAATATTTATCTGCAAGTGCCATGCAGCCTGGACGGTGACAGTACCAGCCATCATCTGAGTAGTTTTCAAAAGTAGATGAGAGATAGCCTTTGTGAGAAATAGATCCTGATGAATACAACTGGGCGAATCAGATAATACTTGGAATGATTCCAAAGTTGCAGCTGTTTCTATAGCTAGATAAAAATGTGTCATCTAGGGTGTATAGATGGAACAGATAATTCTCTGCTTGCCAAGAATCTGGGTTATTTAGACTACTACATGCAATTTCTTACCTTACTAAAAGAAAACATGGTAAGAGAAAGTTTTGCAATGCAGTACTTCCTGATACTAAAAAGCTGTTTGCCTGGGGTGGTGTTGGCAAGCACAGCTGCAGGACTAGTGTGGAGTCCAGTTTGCTGCCTGCAGGAAAGAAGTGTCTAATTTAGCCCTTCTACATTTGGGTGTAGTTCTCCTTCAACCAGAAGGCCCACCATTTGAACACAGCAGAAATTTTGTCCTCAGTCAGAATGTTATTCTGTGAGGCTGTAATGATGTAATTTTGGAGGTATTTGCTTTCTGTAGAGTGTCAAATCAATCTGCCTGTGCATATAAGAAACTGCTGATTGTGAATTAATGTGGGTCATGAGATGCACTGTATTCGGGTATCCTGGAAATTGTTGGTGAGATTGTTTATTTTCGAGCATAAAATGCTTAATTGTAAATAAAGCTAATTTACACTAAAACCACAGAACAGTTTTTTTTTTTTTTTTTTTTTTTATTTGACTTCTAGAAAACTGTAAGTGTATTTATTCAGTAAGGCTTTAGGAGCAAACACAGATACTTGTAGACCAATTATAAGTATGCACACTGGGCAAAGGAAATTGAATATAAATATTCCGGAGTCAGAGGGCAAAAGTGATGAACTTCCACAAGTAGCTGCGGAGCATTTACATGGACAAACACCATTCCCAGGCTTGTAGGCTACTCAGTACTAAAAGGTATGAGTATCTCTTGTCAAAAACCAAGATCTCTTGTCAAAAACCAACAATTTCTTAGCAATCCACCATTCTTTTGTGTGGAAAAGAGATGCCTGGGGGCAATATTCAAGTGGTCTATAAAATGACAGAAGTCATGACTCAGAGGAGTGGCTCTTTACAATAGAGAGCACTTGACCAAGGCATGGTATGTGTGGTAGGTAGGAGATCACCTATGCTCAAGGGATGACTGAAAATTCAGGGTGGAAGGATACAGAAAGTATAACCAAGTATGTGAAAACTACATCCAGCTTAGGAAGATCCTGAGGTGAAATCATGGGAAGCTTGGAGGGTCATACTGGGTGATACTTTACACTTGTTCTTTTATGCACTTCCTCACCATCTACTTAATGCTACTGTTGGAGACAGGATGGCAAGACCTTCAGGATTATTCTTGTGATAATGGTGGGGTAAATGGTTTATGTGGTAAAAAAAGGATCCTGGGAGCCTGATCACTTCTCTTGCTTTTCCTACATTTTTTTTTTTTTTTTTGAGGAGACAGTTGTGAAGTATGCATTTTTGCATGATTTACAAAGATGATCTGAAATTTTAGAATATTTGTTTCGTTGTGAAAACTATTTGATTTTAGCATACGAAAAGCACTGTGGTAGCTCTAGAAATGTCTTTGTCTAGCAGATTGCAGATCAGACTTCAGCTTCAGTGTTTCCTAAGTCAAACAAGTGAAAGAGGAAGGAATTTTGTGAGAGTGTTCAAAAATCCTTTTCAAAAAGATAGAATTGGCAAAACACTTTGGAGAACCAACTGAAGATGCAATTTCTGATTACAAGTGTTTAAAAAAGAAAGGCAAGAAATGTGGAAAGCAAACCAAGAAATAGAGATATTTTTCAACTATCACCGTGAACAGTGAAACAGTACAAATCTGCAAGCCAGATTTCTTAAACTGATCTCAAATGATCCCAATTTTCCATCTTATATTCTATCAACTGACAGCATATGAAAGGTCTGGACTAGATTAAAGGCAGTCATCTGTTGATTTTGGGTGTACTTGTGCATTAAGTGTTAATGTTCTGTGGTTTGAAGAGAAAGAACACAAGACAGCCAAGGGTTATTTAATAAAAATATTCAAAGCATTGTCACCTTGAAAAAGCAATAATCAGATTTGAAGTGAACAGAATGAAGTCCTGGTGGCTCAGCTCCAGAAGGAAGCCCTTGTGCTCCTACAGATGATGCAGGTAAAAGGAGAATATGCAAAAAAAGAGCAAATGAGCAAGAAGCTTTGGGGGTTGCAGAAAAAAAAAAAAAAAAAAAAAAAAAAAAAAAAAAAAAAAAAAAAAAAGAGCTCATTGTAGGACTATGACAGGGAAATGGAGACGCAGCTTCAACCATCTGTGCCCATGAAAAAAATGCTTTCAGCCAATGGGCAGATACCTACCACAAAGAAAAGACACAGACTGCAGAAGATCCCTTCATCTACCCTGCTAAAGAGGAAGAAAGTAGCAAAGGAAAGCCTAAGAAGAAATAAAATAGCTAAAGGGAAAAGCAAATACATTTTGCAAAGTAGAAATAGACTGGAAGCCATGTAAACCTTGGCTTATATTTTGCTTCTCGTTTTGTCAGTTTCCCATAATTATTCTCTTGCTTCTCTACTTTTATTGTTTACATGGCTTTTCTGTCTCATGCACTCTGTCTCTTTGGGTTGTGCAAGCAATTACATTGTGAACTACTCATTTCCTTACTGGTGTATTAGAAAAAGGAATTTTTTTTATTTTTATAGTAGTATTTGTAATAAAGGAAATAAAAATATTTCACGGGAAAACACTAGACTGTGTAGTAAAAGCAACCTCTTTGTCTATGGGAGACAGAAGCTGGATTGTATCTGCTTCTTATTTACAAATGCCTGTGCTAATATTTTTAAATTTGGGATATTGCAATAAAATGTAACATGGAAATGAGAGCACTGTAGGATAACCTGAAATGAAAAGATTGATTCATTCTGGGCATGACAGAAGCCGTTATCAAACAAGATTGCACAGACTGTGTGGGACACAGTGGTAAACTCTTTTTCTGAAAAATTTATTTAAACGAGTCTCTACTGTTGGTGTCATCCCAATCACTGCATCAGCGAAATCTACTCAAAGTGCATTGACTAGTCCAACAAACAACACAGTACTTTGAGGAGACTCCAGCTCATTCCCTTCCTTCCTGATGGAGATATCTTTGCATCAGATGTATCTGCTTGCTCTTTTCCTCCTCACTTGAATCATTTGTAGTGGTTCTGTCAGACAAAAATATTTGGCAAAGTAACATGAATATTTGGCAAAGTAACAAGAATGGAAATTACCTTTGCTGTAGTCTGAGTCCTCTCTGCATCTCATACTCTTGTCTAAACAGTGATATTTTAGTGCTGAAAATTTGGGTTTTCTATATTAATTGAAAATAAATACTAACATGCTGCCACTTGTTGAGTCCTCTAGAGAGGACTCTAGCAGCTCTCCCTAAAAAGGGAAAGTAATGGGTCCAAAGTGAGAAACGTATCATTGCTTTAACACAGATGGTTTTTGCACATATGCAGAAATGGAGGGGGTAGGAATGGAAGGGAAAGAGATTGCTGAACAAATCCAAGAATATCTTTTCCAATATCAGAGGAAGATGATAATGTGAGACAGATTTCTCATATTTCCTTATTTGATATTGTGCAAAAATGACTGAATATTGGCAATTGTTTTCATACTAACCTCACAGAGAAATTCCTTCAAAAAAATTTTAATTCAGTCTTCATTCCAAATAGTGCTTGGAAAATAAATACTGTTTAGGTTTATCACCTCTGAGTGGTGTTAAATATGCCTTAGGCTTTTACCTAACTAATGCTGTTGTTTTCCAAGGAGGTAAGGTTCAGATGGGTAATTAGGCCATGGAATAATTGTGTGAAAGGTAAAAGCATTGTACTGAAAGCCAAACTTAACTCCACAATGTAAATATTACAAAGCAAATGAGTTTAGCTGAGGGCAACATCTTTAATACACCCATGGGAAAAATTAATCGCTGAGTCATAGTGCAACAAAACACATATTTAAAATAAAAGCAAACTACAAGCTAGAATGAAAATCTCTGTGAACAATAAATACCAGATTTGACTCTGAGTGTGTATTTTATGTCAAGGAGTCTACCCAAACTTAGTTCTACCTTTGTAAAATAGACATGACCTAATGCAGATACAGATTGAGCATTTAATGAACTGTACAATACTCAGGACTTCCAACTACTTTTCTGGTTTTTTGTAAAGACTTGAATATATTTTCTGTACATTCCCTTACATCTTCATTATTTTATTTTTGGTTTGGAACATGAAGTGACAATGTGTATTGTCTATATCTGGAATAAAACAGAAACAAACCAAAAATGGTTTGGAGATCACAGTGGGGGGGGTTTATATCCAACACTAGCATGCATGAAAATTGGCATAAATACTTTTCCTGCCTTCAGTGCCATGGGATTTAAAGGAAATAGATTTAATGGGCAGCTGCAAACAATTACTGAACTTTTTAATGGAATTTTACAATGTTATGATTCTAGTATACTTCTTCAAAAGCACTGATTTTTATTATTTGGAAATAATCCCTACCCTCTTCTTATAAGTAAATCCTGTGTACCCAATTTTTCTCAGAGACCAGAGACCACAGTTTCTTTCTGCAAAGCTGGACTTTTAAGAAGACACTGTTATGTTCAGACTTTGTCTTAGAGGCAAGTAAAAAGGGAAGCAAAAAACTGTTCTCCAATATGTTTTCATTTCTTCTCTCCATACACATTTCATATTTTTCTAGGTTTGTCTCAGTGTTCAGAATTTCAAAGCAGTGGAAACTGACTGCTGGTTCGGGAAGGAGAGAGAGTTGTGTACTTTCAGCAGGAAAAATTCTATTCGTACAAACAACGTGGTCCTTTCCACCTGAAAGGAATGGATTGAGAAACACTGTCTCTAAGTGGTCTTCTGATCTCTGAGCTGGGGAATCCATGGTTAGAACTGAATGCACAGAAGGATTTCCTGAAAATGTTTAACGCCTTGCAAAGGTTTGTGAACTCCAGGACTTGGGAAATGGATCCGTGAACAACAAATCAAAACAAAGTAGAAAGGTCAGCATAAACTGTCAAGAGATAAAGAGTGTTTTTGGGGGAACAGGAACAGCAGTAGTCTGATTCCTCACAGAGCCATTAATGACTTCGTGAAAGAGAAGAGAGGAACTTACTGCATTCCAGACATGTCTGTAAATATTACACTAGTCTATTTATTACTCAGTGGCCTAAAGTCACATTATATAGACTATTGAAGGTCAGCAATTATAAAGACTCCTAGTCACTTGTTAACTGTTTGCTTTTCTTTCATTGCTACAGTAAAAGAGTAACTCAGACTACTGATTAAACCATGTTATGCACAGGGGTCTGATAGACCAGAAATGACCACACCACCAGGGACAGCAGGTTGCAAAACGCAGACAGAGAAGAGACTGGGAAATAGAAAATATCAAGCAGCCTCTTTCTCCTCCTAAATCTCCCTCTACAGCTGAGCTGCAAAAGTTACCAACTTCATCCCTTGTAGAATTTTTCTTTCTTAGTGCTTCCATAGAAATTTTCCAAAACCTCTAGGCTTTATTTCACTACAGAAACAAAACCCTTCAAACATCAAAACCTCATCTTTTCCGTGAAGCTAAGATATTTACGTTATTGCTAGTCATGCAACACAAAATGATTGGCCAGTATACCACATGAATAAAAGCCACCAAACACACCATCAGCTAAAGCACAAGAAATTCTTAGACAGTAAGAATTCTGTCTTTCAGTTAGTGTGGATTCACCATTAAATGGTGGTATACACTGAAGGCCTTTGTATGCTTTTCCAAAAATTAATGTAATGATAAGTAAAAATGCACAAGGATGATAAGACAAGAAGGGTTGTGTTTCAGGGCTTTATCACCTGGCCTTTTTTTTGTTATGAGGCAGTCATAGACATGATATATGTGACTATTTTTGTATAATCACACCTGAGATTGTGATTTTCATACAAAATCACCTTCCTACATCTGCCTTGAGTATGTCTCTTTATTTTCAGATGGTGTTAAATAATGACCATCCCACCAGAGTTTTTTGAGATACCAGAAAAGCTCCACTCTAGTTAAAATTAAAGAAAAGATAAAAGTATCTCTCCAGCAGTTTGTGCCAGCCTGTTGTTAGTTAAATGTCTGTTTGCATTGTAAATGACCAGCCTGTATATGGTAACTGTAGACTCAAGTTCCTATTTCTCTGAAAGCCTATGCCCCTGCTTTGAGCTCCAGTATCCAACTACAATTAAAGTGTTTTCATAGAAGAGAATATAAATCAGAAAAGCCAAAAAACTCACCTACGATAATTGTTTATTTTTACACATCATTGTCCCATATCAATTGTGACACAGCAGTTTTCTTTAGTCAGAATATATGGCATAAATCAATCTGTCATGGTATGTTTGTATTCTCTGATACACAATCTCTTTCAGATATCTCTGGAATGGATCAGACATGTCCGTACTTCAGCAATGCAAACGTGTGTCTAAATAGCCCAATCTGCCCTGGAGAACTTGGTGTTACACTGTTACTGCCTCAGTTAGTTTGTTTTTGGAGAAATCTTTTTATTATTTATAATAGAAGAGCTTATGCATATAAGTCTGACTATAAAAGACTTTAGGAGTCTTGAAATTCTAAGGTTTATTCTACAGGGCCAAATTAGATAAGATAAAATTATAATGAGGTGTATCACATGTACAGTATAACAAATAGTGATTTACAGAAAATGAAAGCAACTTCAGTTTTAAAAACGAAATTTTCATCTTTGTCTCAATATTTGTTTTCCTTAAATGCCTCAGCTCTCTTTTGATGAAACTGAAACTGTCTGAAACTTTAAATTGCTGTGTGTAGTCTATTCCTCTGTCTAGAGAGGATTCTGACTCAGAAAGTGAAAGACAAATTGAAATTAGTGTCATGTTTCCATTGACTGGTGTAGTAGGTAGACAATAGCCAATTTTGAGGTTTCAATTCATGTGTTGCCAAAGACCCATTGTCTGCATTAGCGGCAGGGCAGAGGTTTCTGAGAGACAGCTATCCTTAAAGAGTGACAGAATAGTGCTCCCAGGGTGACAATGGGAAGGTGAACAGGTCTGAAAGCCCTCTGCTTCTGAGCTCCTTCAGGGCTTCTCATGAATTTGTATCCTCAGTGCTCTTTTGTGTTAACTTGCTTTTTCCCCTGCAAGTGGTCTTAATATTTCTAATGAAGCTAAAACATGTTAAGTGATTTTTCAGTAAATTACTTGGGAATAAAGTGTTCAAGAACTGAATGCCACTTTTCTTTAGGGCATAGTTGTGCTGGATTGCCACAAAATTCCTTCCTTCACATGCAACTGCCTTGGGATTCCCATCTTATAAAGATAGACAGCTCTTCTGCAGGGTTGGTTCTTTCTGTTTGGTTGGTGGGTTGTGTTGCTTTCTTTATTTCTTATAAAAATGCCCCTGGAGAGGAGATAATGTCATCCATCCTCCCTGAAATTAGGCAGTGCTTTCACCTGGGTGGTCGACATGCAGGTATGTTTCAGGCATCAGTCCCCTCTTTTGTCACAGGAACATGTTTTCAGTAGAGGAGGAGGGACTGTTCAGTGGAGAAAAAGGGAGAGATCAGGTTTAATGCCTTCTAATGAAATTCTTCCACCCACTGTGGAAACATGAAATTCCTGGGAGAAGTAGGGGCACTTAAATCTCTAGGTTGGCAGAAAGAGTTTCTGTCTGCTGTGGAAAAGATAGGTTTAGTATTTTGATTTCCCAGGTCCAGAGGAGGAATCTGCTGTCAGGCTCCTGCCAGGTCACTCTTGGATCCTCTGGCTGAAAGTGAACCTCTGTCCAGTATCTTTCTGACCATTTATTATGCAGACTCTGATTTGCTGCTGCGTTGAGAGACGACTAACTTAGTGTCTGTGCATGAAAGAAATATATGCTCATGGGGAAGGTAGTGTGCTGAATTACTCAGGCTGGCTGAGATAAGTGTTTTTAGACATGTTGAAAAGCAGAACTCTAATTCTCACACATGATCAGTGTGAGAAACTAGATTAACTACAGATTTTAGATAGTTCTTCTTTTGGCAGCAACTAAATATGGATTTTGAGGAAACCAGTTTTGGCATTGGAGGTCCTCTCTGCAGAGAAGAAAGTGCAAAGCAGACTTCCTTCACATTAGCTAGTGGCTTCACTCTGGCTTCTCACATACAGCTGGCACATTGGAAGCTGACTCAAAAATTTTTATACAGGGCTGCCACACTCTCTTTGGGAGTTTCCAAATTGTTTTTTGTTTATGGGCACAGTAGAATGTGCACAGTGAGTCCCACATTTTGTGAAGACCCTTGCAAAGCTCAGGAAAAAAGGGGAAGGGGAAGTGGCACTTTTTAGTTTTGTTGGTAAGTGTGACTGTTTCCTGTCAAACTTCTCTGATTGCTGCCCTTGTCTTGGGACACCAGGCTCATGCCAGTTGTGTGGGGAGCACAGAGGTGGTCTGGCACCTCCTGGAACATAGGTCCAGGGCTTTTGTTGGTGTGTGAGAAGTAACTCAGGTGTCAGCTGTGCCCTGTCAGCTTGCTGTCTGGTTGGTCTGCACAAGCTATGTGTGTGCATCCAGAGTTTATGTGCCACGCAGATGAGGTAAATACAAAAAATCTGTAGATTCTGTCAGCCAGTCTGCCAGCTGCAGAGGTAATTCAGGCATTTTAAGTTCGCTTTGTTACAAAGGTGCTACAAAACTACAAATGTTTGCAGTTGTCATGAACTAACAGTCTTTGGCAAGGCTTAAGTTCACTTCAGTACAGAGTTCCATGACATTTTTCCATTCAAGTTATTCCATAGAGAAATACACTGCTGGGCTATTTTAAGACTGGCTGCTAGACTCAAACTACTAAAACCATCCAATAATTAGAACTCAGTATGGTCTATTCATTCCTTCCAATTATCATTGTCATTAGCAAAATATTACCAGTGAGTTCTAGATCAGTTCTGTACAAGTTCTGGTTTGGACTGGACAAATTCCTTCCAAAAGTAAAAGCGTGAATTATGAATTCAGCTCAGAATATTTCCACATGATTGTCTGTTGGGATAAATAAATATTAGGTAAAGGTTACGTGGATATGGGCCCAAGCTGTTTGAATTTCTATACACAAATACAAACTACTTAAATTTTTGTGATTTTAATAAAACCAACAAACGCCTTCATGATTTCTTGAAACTTTTAATATGCCCTTGTCAAACAGAATTACTCCTGAATCAGTAAAAAAAATTATTTGTAATAAATAATCAAACCAGTAGAAGAACCCATTTACATCAGGTAGTTTATATTTGCAGAAAACACCTTGAAAGAACCCTTCCAAAAACAAATGTATTCTTCAAAAAGGAAACAGAGAAGCATCCTGTGTTTCTCAGCAGTTCAGCAATACTCATTGCCAACACCAACATAATATACTTTCATAACTATGTTTTTCTCATTCTAATGCTGTGCCTTTTGAGGTTACTCGTCGGGCAAACTAGTTTGGTGTCAAAGTCCTCCATACACGTTGGTGATGTGAATTTGGATGTTTTTTCTTCCTTGTTTGTCCTTGGAAAAGCGATTGCAAAATCCTTATCAAGTTATCAGTCTCACATGTAAAGAAAGGGACATAATAAACCCTCTTTTACATCTTTTCAGGAACTGAGGAGAGCACCATAACATTCAGGTAGTAGAATAACAGTGTAAGAAATCATTTACACACAGAAATGCCTGATGGCTGAGAAGTGACAATAAAATGGTTCTGCCATGTGTGTGCTGCTTGTTTTGATGAGAACATATTTTGAAATGCTTTAAAGATCCCTCAAGGATGGCTTTGTTTTTGATGTTGCAAGAATCCTCCGTGGCTGCCCTTTGCACAAGAACCTGATGCATTGATGATGGGAAATCCCTGCTTCTGAGAAAGTCTTGAAAGGACATTTAAAGTGTTTGGGTTGGGTTTTTTCTTCTGCTTTGTTTTGTTTTGTGAAATTAGGGGTTATGTCACATGACCTGGAGGTTGTTTCTGGCAGAAAAACAAACTTCAGAAAAGAGTTGAGCCTGCTTCATTTGCAATGGTATTTTCCCATTGTTTTGCTAGTTTAATTCTGTTGAAATTATCCATATGGCATTGAAGTAAAAAAATAGCTAATCAGATTGCCTAATCATAACAGATCTCCATTTATACTAATGCAAGTAAAATTATCACTAGTCATGAGTTAAAAAAGGCCAGATGGAAAGCTCTTCAAAATTACAATTCTACTTTTTTTTTTACATGAGATTTCTGGGATTATTCTCAAGGCACAATCATATAAAAATTCAATGCAAGTTTTGTTTATTCAAACTATTAAGTTGTTTATTTCACTTGGGCTACAAATTAACGTATTTCATTTTGGTTGATATCTCAGAATGGAAAAAGACATTTCATTGCATTGCTTCTTCAGTCATGTCACACTGTAGTAGATCTACTTCCATATTTTCTCTTTCTATATAATGAAACCTACTATAAGACTAAGGATTTTAAGAGTTCAAAAATTATACCCATGATATCAGGCAATTGTTTTGAGGAAAAAGACATTAAAACTAACATAAGTTTCTTTTCAAATTGGTACAAACTGTGTTTACGTCACGGACTGGTAATGTATTAATACCACTAACCTGGAGTTTTAGATGCCTTGGCTAAATTGGATTTTTGTCAGTCACCAAAATTCATTGTCCCTTGGGGCAAAAATTAACCTTGCCTTCATCCTGCACTAATATTTACTTTTTAATCTATAAACCTTAATAATTATTCACTCGTGTTAAGCCAATGTCTGTTCAGTATCTTCTAAAAACATACTATTACTGACAAGAGTAAATTTAAAATCTCCTTTTTATTGAAATGCTGTGGTGAGGTATCCTTTTGTGATTTTAAAGAATATTTGGAGAGCTTATTTACAATGGCTCTCCAAGTGCATGCTACAGGTTTGTAATAAGAAGGCTTCATTAGTAATATGATTATTGTTCTGCCAGCTTTATTTTTCTACAAGTGGTGGAGCATGATGTACAGATGGAGAGAACTCTTGCTGTGCTCTGGGGTTTTACAGCTCCAAGTGCCTGCCTGAGGGGCATTTTCTAGGGCCAACCCCACTTTAGTGTCTGCAGCCTCCGTAAGTTTTTGCAGTCTGTGGAGGCAGACATTCCTTGAAATGGAGAGCTGGACCCTGAACGTGGAACTCAGATGGAACCACAGCAGCTTTTCTCTTACTCGTGGGTGTGGAGGGCACTCTGTGGGCTGAGCATCTCAGGCTATCCCTAGTCTTTGAAACACTCCTTCCCTTGAGACACCATCATGGATACCCATTCTAACACCACCAAACAAGGGCCCAAGCCTGCTAAAGATTCATGTTCTTGCATCACATCTGTAAGCAACTGTATTCAGCCATCAGCCCTGTTGCCCTTAATTACATGCAATTTAGAAAAAGGGTTTATGGAAGAAGGGAACTAAGAAGGCAGTCACAGTTTAGGTTAACAGCAGGATACAATGGATATATACTACAGGAATTAAGGCATTTATAGGAATGCAAATATAAAAGAAAACTGGTTGAAGACTTGTACAGAAACTAAGTATGGATTAGCCTTTAAAGGCTTCATTCTGCCTTATCTCCTGTGGGATCTCTGTAGCACTGTCTTAAATACAGAAAAAAACCCCTAACATAACCATTTTACATTTTATACAGTTCCCCACCATTGTATGTTTGGTATTGTATGTTTGGGAACAAAAATCTGTCAACATGAAGCATATTTTAATGAAACATATTGTACCCATAGATATAACAAATACTTGTTGAACCACAGATAACTCTGGAAAGGGTTTATTTTGTGACAGTACTAATGGAAACATATGGAGCTACACTTACAGTGTGAATCAGCTCCATCTCATTCAGCCATGGATTTCCAAAAATCTGCTGCAATTTCTGCCCTTGTGAAAATTGTGTTTTTATTCAGGCTGCAGAGAGGAATTCTGTTGACATCAGGTATAAACTCTTCATCTTTTAAATACAAAATGATATTTGAAAGGAGACAAGTAAAATTATTTCAATTTCACAAATGGAAAAATGGAGGAAGATCAATTAAATTACCCGAAGACTAATGTGAGCACATCACTGAGAGCATTTCCTGCCTCCCAAGTATAGACCCGAAGCCTGGCATAGTCACAGAACATTACTGTAATCATGTTGCTGTTTGAAGCACCAGCCTTGTTTTTCTCAGGTCTTGAACCATTTCTCTCCTGTTCTTAAATTATTTCTCCTGAGATGTGAATGATTTGTATTGTAAAGTTGTCTGCATCCCAGATGACTTTTTCACCATCACGTTATTGAGAAGCACTTTAAAATGTGAGAAAACCCATACTGGTTGCATTATCTGAAGCAATCTTGATCTTATTTTAACTTTTTTCTCTTTTTTTAATGTTTTCTTGTTTTTATTTTTTATCCTTTGTTCTATCCATCTTTGTATCTTTCCCCTTTTTGCTCTCCCCTTCCCTCTTGGGGCTGGCTTAACTACAGCTGTTAATAATACAAGATTTGTTCTTCTAAATATTTAAACAGGGATTCTTTCCAGTAGACAGGAGGAAGAACACTGTCTACAGGGCATGTTGTGCCAGCTCTTCTAAGACTTTCCTTGTTATTTTTCAGCAGCCAACATAATGATGTGGCTGAATAACATCAAATGAAATAAGACAAATATCCCTGTCTCGCACGCCTTTGCCTGAGTCATAGGATCCTTTTCATGACAGCAAAGGCATTTTATAAAAATCTTTTTACTCATTTAAAATAATGTGTCTAGCCGATGACTATCTGTATTTTTGATAGGTTTTTCTAATGTTAGCTGTTTATTAATCCTTAAGGATTGTGTACATAAAGTGAAAAATTCCTTGCAGAATCAGCAAACAGAAAAAGCAGCAAAATAACAAGGTGTGAACTGCTGTTTTTAAGAGGAAATGACTGCAGAGATCAATGTAAATTTTTTTCAGTTTTAGAAAAAATACTAATGGTATCTCCCTTAGAAAAATATCTGCTTAAGTCTTTCAGTACCTGTTCTTCTCTTCTGTTAAGTTACACTGCTACAGATGAACAAAAGAAAGTCCTGGGAGCTTTTGAATCCTCTGTCTTTAAATGTATGATTAAATTATGGTGTCCCTGGGAAGATATATAAATTTATTTCTCATTTTAGAGCCTCCAGATAGCATTCCAGCTCTAACCTCTTGGTTGCCTCTGTTTCGTCAAAATCATACTAAACCAGGAGCTCACCCTGCTGTGAGAGACATCTCTTGAGGTAATGTCTGTGTCCTGCTCTTGCCAGGAAGGAAGAGGAGCAAAGCACTTGCTTCCTTGTGTGCCTTGCAGTGTGCTGGGAGAGTGCTGTGTACTGCAAGGGTGACCACGTGTTGCCAAGCTGAACAGCATTCCTTCATCCTGTCTCCATCAGGGTGAAGGAATCAGGCAGGGAGATCTGCTAGCTCCTGGGCTGCTCTCACACTTCACTTTGCAGGCACAAAATGGAAATGGAAAAATGGAAATGCCTTACCCTTTCTGCTGTCCATGTTTTATGACTCAGGATTTATTCTGGCTCATCACAAACTATGAAGTCTCCTTTGTTTTATGAGATCTAAGGGTGTTTTAGACATTTCATGCCTGTTGTAATAACACCCCCCTTGCAGAAAACAGTGCAAACCTTTCTGTCAGTGTAAATAAGAGGAGGCTTAGGCCAGTGAGTTTCCTTCTGCACTTCTGTTTTGTTATTTTGGCCAGATACTTTTTACTTTCCCTCCTACTGAAAATGTTCCACATCACTGTAGTAACCTCAAAACCTTTTTCAGCACTAGGCAATACCAGTACCTGCTTTCTGTCACTTTAAATGGAAATGTTATTTAGCAAAAAAGAAGCATGATTGCTTCTTCATTCCTGTCATCTTCCACTGATTGGATGACTGCAGTATGAAGTCCTGGAAGTGTTGCAATATCCTGGTTACATCTGGCTTGTTTGCCAGCAGTGAAGAAGGCTAAAAGCGAGTTTGATGACTCAGTGTTTGGGGTGGATTGGACAGTGGGACTGGTGAGGAGTGAGAATGATGGCTCTGGCTCAAGCCCCGTTCTTTGGACGGAGCTGGCTTTATATTTTTCTGCAATTAGCCCTAGGGGGATGGGATTGGGTAACGCTGCCCATCCTAGCACCACTACGAGTTCTTTCCAGGTCCTGCAGAACCCTGAGGAATTTCACTATCGATTTCTGTGGCATGTTCACATATGTCAATGAGTGTGTCCAAAACTAACAAAAGAGGAGTCAGGGCAGGGAGGTGGAGGAGGAAAAGACAAGCAAGAGAGCCAGCTGAATATTCCTGCCAAGATTTGCTGGAGCTGTGTGACTGGCTCTGCTATCCAGGTCCCATGGCATTTGCTAGTGAGCTGTAAGAATACAGGGGTTCGATTGTTAGCACCAAGGGCAAATGATTGTTGGATGACAAGCTGGGAAATGTAAATGAAATACTAAAATATATATAATTTAGCACTTTTTTCTCATCATGGGGTTCTCTGACAGATATGGCTTGTATTGTGGACTGGAATCAGAGCAGCCTGTGATGTCCTCAGTAAGAGAAAGACAAGGAAGGAGAAAAGAATGGGAAAGTGGTAGCCATATCATCCAGTCATCAGCATTTGGGTTCAGCAAAGATAGTTACCTTCACCAAGGGAGGGAGGTGATGAGTATCAGAAAATCTGTCTGTGTTTTCTATTTCCATTGCCACCAGTCAAGGTGAGGTCCTGGCAGGCTTGTGGGGGTAGTGACTGGAAGAACTAAGTGCCAGACTACTGGCAGGAGTTGGGCAGTAGGAGAGTCCTCAGGAGGTGGAAGGAGCCCAGGAGACACAGGAGCTTGGAAGGGCTATGGACTGTGCTGGGAGAAGGGGCTGTGAGGGAATTTAAGCTCTGAAAGTAGTCTCGCAGTCCATCCTCTCACCACATCCCCTACATAAGCAGGTAGCAGCCTACCTTTTCTCTGTCTTGATCTCCTGTGTGCAAAGCTTTTCTTGGCTGGATATACCTGTACATGGTAAGAGGTCTCAGCCACCTGGCCTCTGGGGAGGGGTTCTAGAACACAGGCTTTTCTCAGCCCCTGTCACAAATCATTACATTTTGAACCTGGTGCCTTGGTACATGTCTTACCTTGCTTTGCAAAGTTCTGATCGATATGTACTTAACACATGAAAGAGAACCTGTTCATATTTGTGTGTGCAGATCTGAGCAGATTCTTTGGATAAGTGAGGTACTTTCCCTATGTCCAGAAAAATATTTTCATCCATATCCTAGTGTCCTTTAATTATCTTAGATGACTTTATAATTTAAAAGCAGAAGCACTAGCATGCAGGCAGAAGTATGTCATGGTAGGGGAGGGGACTTCAGGTTTTGACAGCCTCTTCAAAAATATTGATCCCTTCTAGACCATTTTTCTCATCAGAACTCACCACATATCAGTTGTGGTACCACATACCATCCCAAAGCTCCCTTACCTAGCATGTGTCTTGCTGCTACAGAAAAATTAAACACTGCCACCTCTGGTATAAAGACAAATTGTGGGTGTTTCAGGCTTACTTTACACAAACTTAGATACTATGATTGACTGTTACCCTGCAGTGGGAAAATGAAGTATTATGCTGTGCTTGAAACTGGCTTATGACCAGTGTCTTCATCTTATAAGAGTCAAAGCCCCCAGGATGAAGTCTGAATGACTGCAAATGCTTGCATGTGCGTGAACCTTGCTAACCTGACTCCTCCCAGGAATGATTCCTGGTGCACATAGGAACACAATTTTCCTTGCTGTTGCCCTCTGAAGTTCTGGGTTTCCAGGCAGAAGCACAACAAGCCATCAACCTCCAGGGCCCAACACCTTGTCCTGCTATCTCAGGCCCTTCAGCCAACAGATCCCCCTGCTTGAAGGCCCTCCAGAAGGACTTGGTTAGTGTGGTCCTCCTTCCTTCCCATTCTCTGCACTTCAAAATTATCTCCCAGTTGGAATCACTATGTGGCAATTTAATAGACTGTTAGCTGAGAAGTGCATCTAATTCAATGTGCTTTCATTTCCAAGATCACATCAGTGCTAAATAGACTCAAGAAATAAGCAAATACTACTCCTGATAGTAGGTCCTTGCTGCACTGCATTGTTGCACATAATTTTCCTTTGTTGCCTGGTCATTTAATCTTTCTCTTACCCTTTTCCATATTAGTGCTGCTCCAGCAAAACAACTCAGACTGTCAGCAAAAGGAAGCCACCATTATTTACATTAAATTTTGACCAAGTGAACACCCTGATAAATCAGGTCGTGGAGGACACAGAGCCTCCTTGCTTTTTTCTTTCAGGCTCTCTTTGCTGTACAAGATATTTAGAAATATACCATTCTTTCTACGTGCAAATGACATTTTAAAAACCCAGACAAGATCAAATTAATGCCTGAAATTATTTTAAGAGGAAATACTTGTTCCCAGATAGAGGAGACAGTGAAGATTTAAGCATTACTTCTCTGTAGCCCACTGACTGTTAATAATGTTATGGCTTGTTCCAAAAAACTGCAAGAAACAACAGCAAAGGTGATGAGGACTTTCTAGAATGGCAAAAGCATTTGCTGAAGGAATAATAGGCCTTGTTGTGGCAAAATTAAGTCCTGTAGATTTTGCAATTAAATATCTTGTGGAGTTCTTTTCTTTAAACAAATAATTGCTCCATGCATGTCCTCTAGTAATACTCAAATGTCTCGTAATTACATTTTTGCATCCTGAATTAATTTAGTTTTTTAAAAAAGAAGTATTTAATCTTGTACTCTTTCATGCATGGTTACTAAACTTGTACCACATTTTCACCTCTGTTGAGCAAAACTAAGAGCAAGGATCGCAGAAGCACTGGCACCAGCTGCATAACCATGGACCTGCTAAAAGTCCCCAGATCAGTGGCAATCTAGAGCACATGGTGTGAACTGAGGGTCTTAGCTGGCCCTTTACTGGCAGAACCTTGATGGACAGCAGTGTGTATGTAAATAGCATCCCTGCCCCTTCTTTCATCTCTTAGGAGGGCCTGTTGTAGAGGACTAACTTGATAACCAAGCTGAAAAAATCAGAACTGGACTTAGGCAAAGTATATTCCATGATGAAGGTTTTGTCAGACAGTGTAGGACCTTACAGGGGACTGTGATAAACTGCCCTTTAAGTTA
Organism: Sylvia atricapilla; assembly: GCF_009819655.1. NCBI lineage: Eukaryota > Metazoa > Chordata > Aves > Passeriformes > Sylviidae > Sylvia > Sylvia atricapilla. The sequence goes on from NC_089174.1 coordinate 71,459,941, forward strand.
TGTTATGTAACATACAGGCATTGTCCATACTCAGCGGGGAATTATCTTTTTTCTTCTTGCACCCTCTTAGTGCTGGGAAAGGCTTTGACTTTGGCCAAAGGTGAGGTAACAAAGAAAATCCCAAGCCTCAGTAAGAGCTGGGTTCCTGGGGATTTCATCTTGAGGCAGTTCATGAATCCCAGGATTATACAGACCATAATCTGTCATTTTTCAAGGTTTCACAGTGATTAAGGAGACCTCTGGTTACTAAATGCAAAATACAACTAAAAAAGCAGTGGCATGCAGGACTTAAATAAACAAGTATTTTATGATAGAGGTCAGATAAAGCCAAAGCCAGAAATCTAAAATACAGAGCATTATGTGTGCAGTCTGTACGCATGAAAAAAACATTCTAAGTCTTTTCTTGTAATTACATAAGAATAACTTTGTTCTGATCTTCTCCTTACAGAAAACTGCCTTTTAAGAGATGATCTAAAAAAATGTTCATTGCTGTAAATGACTGAATAGATTACTGAATGAAAAAAACCATGTAATTAAGCTTCTTTCCACTGCACCTAACTCTGAACATAATAAATCCAAACAATTTGGGATCACATATCATTTGGATAATTAAAAATTTTCCTGAAGCAATACTTGCTTTTGAAATGTGGATTATTTAAATACACTGTTCAGATTTCTTTTTCTTCTAAAAACAAGTGTTCTGAAAAAATGCAGAACAGATTCAACAACAATTTCAAAGTTATTCCTTAAACTTTTCTAAGCAGAATAATTCTGAAGGGATGATGGCAGCAGGAGCAGCAAAACCAACCGAAAATCAATGTTTGCTACTCATTTGGCTTAATGAGGTCAGAGCAACTCAGTACTATTTTTTCATCCTAAATTTAATTCTAGAATAATCCCTATATTTATTTTTCTTGACATTGCCAAATATTCTGTATGTTGCATCTCTTGGTGACCAGTGATTCAGAGAAGATATTGTTTCTAAACCCTGTGTTTCTGCTGCAACAGTAGTTGTATCTTTCAGGAATTTCAAGAGAGCAATGATAGTACAATAATATCCATGACACTAAATAAATTTATTTGCACATATGTAGAATGATCTATATTTTGAGTTAGTAATTTCCAGACAGTTCTCAAAGGAGAAATACTAATAAGTTTCTTAGGAAAACAAAGCTTATAATACACATAGAAAGCAGGCTGTGACTTCAGAAAATGAAGTATTTGGCAATTATCCTCATTTAATTATACCAGTTAATGCATCACTCCTTCAGATGTTCCAACAGCATAGTTTGTGCAGCTGTTGATGAATCAGACTGAGGATATCACCAGTTTCAGAAAACATAGGTTTTTGGGAGTGTTTCTAAAAATGAGATCTGTTTGCAAGCTGTTTCACAGTGCCTTATGACACTGCTGCACAAACAGCTGTGCCAGCACAACAGAGGAGAGTGGCAAAGGGTGAGAATCAGAAATATATGGGAAGGATATGAGTATCTTCTTAGATTGGCAGTGATGACAACGACTTCATCTTTTAAAAGATAAAAGTTTGACTTTGTCCTTTCTACCCACACAGTAAATTGTATGAGGCGCTCAGGCGCAAGGTAGCATGCAGAACGTAAAGAAGATCTTACAAAAAAACAGTTGTTGTATTGCCAGTTAATTGGTTTTGCTCATTTTCCCTCTTCCAGTTTGTAGCTGTTGTGTGTATTTAAATACATTGTTTCAACATCATTTATACCTTTGCACTTTAGCAGAAATATATGTCCCACTGATCTTTGTCCAGAGCTGGTGTCTTATTTTTGACAGTGTGTCCCAGACAAGGTCTATTTGTCATTATAGACTGCTTGCAGCTTGTAAAGGTCTCATTTTTGCCCAGTCCTTCTGCATCTTGGTGACAGGCAGAGCTATCAGCATTCCACACTCTGGGGTAACAAGTCAGCATAGCTGCTGGTGACAACAGAAATCTGTATTTGAAACAGAGCAGATATTAGGGTCAGCCCATAAAATGTTACCAGACTTTGTGTGAGCCATTCAGTCTACTGTGGCCATACAGTCTATTATTTCCTTTCTGTAGCGCCTCTTGTTGGACCAAGCATTGCATTAATGAAAGCTGTCCTCAACAAGTAAGTCTAGAGGCGTGACACTAATATAGTGGAGGAACAGTGGCATAGATCATGAAATCCAGTTTACTATTGTAGGTACGTATATTCCTACATTAAATTGTTGCTTTTATGTACTCAGGCTTGCACACAAACATATACAATACACTTCATTCTTACTGTATTTGTATCCAAATGGCTTGAGTGAAAGAAATTACGTCATGTAGGGCTTGTGATAACTACATGTCTGATTCCCACACCAGTTAGTGAATATGTCTAGTAACTGCTGCTATCAAATTTAGATCTTGGTGAACTCTCCTGAGTCATGAACCCTGCCTTGCTTTTCATCATGTGTGCGGAGACACAGAATATCTTTCATCCATATATATCTGTCCTCCTCACTGTTTTCTCTCGTCTCTCCTTGGCCTAATGTTAGATACTGATTTTTTTTCTGGATTATATACACAGAATAAGTGTGCTAGGTCAGGAAGTTTCTCTTTTCAAATAAAAAAATGCATTGTAATTCCTTTCTTTATTGCCCGAAGAAGAAGTAAGCATCATTTGGCTTCACCATAGGAGATAAGTGGCTGCAGTACCAAACTGGTCATTTTTTCTCAGTCTGCTTAAGTGTCTTCTCTTTAACATGTAAAAAATTTGGTAGAATCACACCAGCTTTTCTGAATGTTTTGACCTGAGGGTTGTATATGAAGAGAGAAATACAAAGTTTCCAATGGCAAAAAGATATGGAAAAATTAAAACTGGGTTTTTTGTCTTTAAAAAAAAAATTGGAATACTTCTTTAATCAAAATAAATTTTAGTTTTTGTTTCCCAATCCTGTATGCACCCGTAATATATAGTTTAATTACAGTAAATATTTGTTTCATGCATGCTCACAAATATTTTTGGCTTTGCTCTGAATGAAGTGTCGAGCACTCTAATGAATTGTTTTTTTTCTCTAGATAGTGTTGGATAGGTTTGTGTTTGCCTGGATTCCCTGTGTGTGGGAGCCTCAGACACTCAGGTGGTGTTTAACTTCTTGCAAGACAGGGGCCCCAGCTCTTGCTTTAGATGATAGGTGTGAGCTGCTTTGAAAAATATTTTTATTTTTATGCAAAGCATTCTTTTTGTGAGTCCAGATATGTGTCAGCTTCATTCCCACACACCTCAGACACAAATTACGAGGGCAGAAAATACACATTCAAATCCCAAATATGTTTTAGTAAAGCAAAATGGTTAAGAATGTCTTATTTTCTTTTTTTTTCTTTTTTTTTTTTTTTTTTTTTTTTTTTTTTTTTTTTTTTTTTTAAGCTAGTTAATGCAGTATTAGGTAGGTCACTCTGGCCACATTCCCAGAATTTAACAGTGGGGGCCTTGTGGAATGCTAAACGATGTGTATAACAGCATTCAGGCTCTCTGTGAGCCAATCCGTCAAAACATTTGCTGCTTTGAAAATGTGCTCTTCAAAAAAATGGGCATATGGAACTTATTAGACTATTTGGTGGAGTTCAGGCAGCAGAACCCAAGAGAAGTATAAAAACATCTGAGGACACAATTCTACTGTAAGGTAATAGGATCTCTAAACTGTTTTTTGCAATCAAATACATACAGAGTACAGGGGAGAAACATCCTGAATGGACAACATTACTTATTCCAAACAAGCACAAAATCTTAAGTAAAGAACTTGTAATACTAGTAAAAAAAAATAATGGTTTGATTGCAGCAATTGTTGGTGTGCTTGGTTTTGTTTCCTCAGCAGAGTGTATTGATCCTTGGCTCTTTAACAGTTCAAGCTGTATTGAGGATCTCTGAGTCGAGGCTTCACTGCAATGGATTTCTGTGCCGCTGGTGCATTGGCAGAGAGGGTCAATCAGTCTCCTTGGAGATGAAAAAAGACAGTGCTGCAGATGGGAAACACAAATGAGCTGCCATTTTCCAGCACCTGTTTGTACCTTCTTCCAAGTGATTCCTTGTCCCTGTTGCACAGTGAGAACAGAATGATCCCAGAGTGAGTAGATCTTCCTTCACAGTGTAGAATGACAAACGAAACAAGTAACTCAGATTAAATTTTGGCTTTGGCAGCCATAGCAAGAGATAACACTGGATTTTGCTGTTCCATGGCTATTCCTAGAGCAGACTGTTACATGGTGTCCTTCTCGGGGGTCAGAGTTAGAGGATGGGGGGCTCTGTGCAACCCCTACACTCTCTCCCTTCCTCTCATCTGCTTTGGCAGTCCTCTGATCGTGAAACTGTGGCCTGTGCAGGGTATTTACACCATGTTGCTAGCTCTGATCACTCCTGCAAATAATTAAAGGGACATCCTGATCTTGTATAGCTTCTTTCATACATTTGGGTGTTACAGGACAATTTAGGACCTCTGACTATCTTTTTCTGCACCAGAAGAAGATGGACAGCTAAAGTCTGACTGTTTTGTTGATATAGCTGTACTCAAGGAGTCCTTCTACATGCCTATAATGCAAGGAGACAAAAATTCATACCAAAGTATTAAAAATGGATGGTTACCCTTTAAAGTAAGGTAAGGGGTAAAGGTAAGTAAGGTAAAAAGGTAAAGTAAAGTAAAGCAGACCTTTGCGGCTGTGATATAGAGTGGTCTTTGTTATTGCAGTGTTTAAATCAAGAACCAAGGTGCACAGCAGGTTGTGACAGTTGTGGTGCTGTTATACAGAATCTCACAACTATGTTCTTAGCAGGCTAGCAAGTTTGTGACCTTTAGTCACCTTTAGTATAATGATAGAACTATAACTCCATGCCACACTGCTAGCAATTCATGCAGGATCTATGGGAAGAATTCTAACATGGTAAATGCTGCTTTTTTAATAATGTCCGCAGTAGAGTAAAAGGCTCCAGGAATATCTCTCTCAGACATGGGACATCATAATGGATGAGGAACAGAGAAAAGAGGGAAAATGAAACATCTCTGCCTTCAAGCACAGCTCCCTGGAAACTTCAGTGACCCTTCTCCAACAAGCTTAATATGATACTCAGCAATATCATGAGACTCCATTTGTTATCATGGCTACCAGCAATTCAAATGGCAGTACCTCTATCTATTCTGAAGATAAGCTGTATTGTTTTGCTATTCAAAGGTCCTTGAAACAAGCAGTGGCATCCATGAGAGCTTTTTGTGTTTTCTTACCTTATCTCTGCATTTGGAAGCAGCTGCTGAGACAGAAAGGTTTCCTGGGAACTGGACATTGCTGTGTGTAGAAACCTTTGAAAAAGGAAATTGCCTGTAATGGGTTTGTGGTTGCCTCCATTACTAGGCTACAGTGTCTATCCATCTTGTGTCTATCTTAAGTAGAGCTCTTGTACTGCCCAAGGTATATCCTTTAAAGGCCTTTCAATTAATACCTATATTTTTCCTTTAGCACTGTCCAGACTCTGTTACAGGTAGCCTCACAAGCCATCAAGCTTACTTGTATTTCCTTACTGGTATTTCCTTATTCTGAATGCCACAATAGTAAAATGTAAGGAGGGATATGTGACAGAAAGACAGAGGCAGAATTACCTCCAGCAGCTGCACTGCCTGCAGGTCTCCTGGGGTGTCATGGAGGATGGTCCCTTCCTTTGTGCAGTCTCCCTTCTCCTTTCTGAGATGAAACACTGTGCTCACAGTGCTGAGAGGGCATTTCTGGGAAGGTTAGGCATGTAGTTCTGGGTTTTGTCCTTGTAGCTGTGTTTCCAAGAGCAAAACGGCTGTTTGCTCCTCCTCACCATGTGTTCTGAGTACAGCATATGGCTTTAGGTCTCTGCCTTATGGACAGGCTTCATTTTTTTACAGTAAATATGGGTTCATGTTCAAGGGATTTGCCTGTCACACTTCTACTTAAATTACCAAGCCTTACGAATACTTTGAACCAGATAGGATTTTCTTAAGTCTCAGTTGTTTAATACTCAAAATTCATTCCTGAAGTAATTAAACAAATGCAATGTTTGATATTGAGATCTGTCTGTATTCTGTTTTCTCTTGTGACTGACTTGTGACTATCGAGACATTAGGCTTTGTTCTACCCAAGTTATTTTATATATATAATTTTAATTTATTTTATATAGGTATTCTCTATCTACTTCCAAAGGGATTTGTGCCTGGAAAAACTAGAAAAATGAGCCATGTAAGTCCATGAGAGAGGTTATAAAATAAACATTATACCATGTGTGGGGTAACATTTTTACTGCAAGTGGCTGCTCTCACTTTTCTGGCACTTATACACACAGGCATCTGTTTGAACACTCTTTGAAGTGGCTATATTCCAGCATTTATGTAACTTGCCTGTAGAAAGGAAATGACATCACTTAGTTTCCTGAAGAATATTACCGATGTCAGAACTGAGTAAATAAAATCTACAATAAATAGAATATGTATTTTTGAATATTTTTCCCCTTTTGCCGTAGGACACCATTCCATACTGTTCTGCTCACCCTTTCAAAGCCCAGGAAACCCTATTCATTTCACACAGACTTTCACACACACTGCTAGGAGCAGGCTGCAAGCCGCTGTAATTTACATGTTACATTGATGAAACAAAATCTGGCAAGACAGGAATGAATTGGTGTAACTGCAAAGCTTGCAGGGTGCTTTCATGTAAAGATATAGGCATAAAATAACAACAGCAATTTCATAAATAGACTGGGTGAAGCTTCAGCACTTTCAAGTGACTACAAAAGTGCAGCAGCTGTTTGTCATGCCTGGTAAAAAAGGGAGTGGAACAATTTTATACACATATGAACCATATGACAGGACCTGAGGGTCTGGCATGAACTGTCTTAGGGGAGGTTGATTTGGATATCAGGAAAGGGTTTTTCTCCCAGAGGGTCGCTGGGCACTGGAACAGGCTCCCCAGGGAAGTGGTCACAGCACTAGCCTGATGTAGTTCAAGGACTGTTTGGTCAATCCTCTCAGGCACACGGTGTGACTCTTGGTGCAGGGCAGGGATTAGACTCTGTGATCTTTGTGGGACCCTTTCAACTCAGCGTATTCTGTGATTCTGTGATATTCAGTTTTAAATAGAAAGTTTACATTATTGGAGTCTTAATAAAGGTTACATGTGTTCTGAGACATTTGTTTTAAATCTTTGTCAAGCTATAAAGTTTCTCAACTGGTGATTTTTCAACATAAGCCATGTTGAGTGACATCACAAAAGAGCTTCCTCCTACCCTCTCTTGCCCGGAACTTTTCAAAATTTGTCCTAGTTGAAAACTCCTCTTTTGCCGTCTGCTTTTTCTGCAGTAAGTTATCAAGTGAATGAAGGACTACTGATCACCTAGGCAGCAGCACAAATAAAATAGAAAAGTCTGTGGCTCCTTAAAGGAAGTTTTGTCTGGAGTTTGCTTTTTAACTTCTTTGTGTGACAGATACTGCAAAATAGCCAAGTTGTTTTCCTAGAAGGCCAACTTTGACTGGAAGAAGTTTCGTATCACTTTTATAATTTTTATGGTATTTCATGTTTAACATGAGTATGAACTAATTAAGTTTCCAGAAATTGTGTTATTCCTATGCTTGACTGTTGTTTATATAAATGCTTGTTCAATACTATTCAGCCTGTCCCATAAATTACAGTGTAGCTGTACTTTAATCTGCCTTTATTAAGAGATTTGGGCCGCCTATTTTTCACATTCCTATACTTTTGAAAGTTTTTCATAACAAAGTTGTTATTTCTTTCAAAAGGAAATGAGAAGAAAGGTTGGCCAATGACTACCCTTAACAATTTATGGAATTCATATAATCTTCTAGTTTATGAGTGGCCTTGGATATTCTCCAGAATATGTTGAAATCTAAGAAGCCATTCCTATCCACTTGAAAACAATACAAAACAGTATGAAAATATTACTAATCTTTGTGCCTTCACAGAGAAATTAAACATCCTTAATATCAAGGTAGGCATACATTTTATCTGGGGATATTGGTTAAAAAACTATGGCATAATATTATAATAACAATAGGAAAATCTAATGTGGTCAGAGATGTGAGGAAAAAAGAAATTTATTTCCACCTGATTATTTGCACAAATTTTCCAGGCTCAATCAATAAAATCTAAGATTAAATGCTAAATTTAATGATTTTTTTCCTTTCAATAGAGTAGCTCACAGCAGGACCTGAAACCTCTGTCTTAGTAAGTAATCACAAATAAAATCAATTATATCAATGATTTCCTGAATGTAGATACTTGCCTAAATCAAAGGATAACTGAACAGTACTGTGAGAATATACTAAAACTTGCTATTCATTTAGGCAGCAGTTGGGCAGTGTATTAGAAAGGAATAGTTTTAAATCCATTAATTAGAAACAATGTGAAAATATAATGATTGTTACAATGAATTTGGTCTTACAGATTCCTAGCATGGAAGTACTCAGTAAAATCAGCATTCCTTGTAGATTTTAATTGTATACCTATAAACTAACAGTAAGCCTCTTCAATCACCAAGTCTCCTAAATCCTGTGGTTTTAAAAGTGTGATCGCATGGTAGTCTTAAGGGAATGTCTGAAAGTATGGACTCTGGCTTAGCCAAATCCCCAGAAGTGAATGGCTGGCTAGTTTTCGAGCACATATATAAATATATATGTTCCTTTTCCGGGTTAAGTGAAGGTGGCCCGTCCACCCATCCAGTCCGGTATAAGGATGGCACAAGCTGTACTATGACTCTTCTGTTTTGCCTTCCCATGGTTGTGCCAGGATGGATTTGCCCTCCAGTGTCGTGGCCCTGCATTTTGACATGAATGCTCTGGGCCTCGACCTGGTGGAGTGGGGTGCACCGCTTCCCACCTCTCAGCGGCCCCTCACCATTAGCAGGTCTGCTATCACCCTGGATCGGGGACTTGGTGCAGAGGTAAACCTCTGCATTTACTCACAGTTATAAATATGTGTAGGTTGGTCTACTGAGTCTGAAAATGCCAAATATGGCCACTGAAATAAGATGTAAAAAGTCCTTCAAAGACACTGATGCAAATGAGTATAACCTGTAAACAGGTAGACTTTAATAAAAGTAGTTATAATTAGAGTGAAAACTTTGCTCTTTCACCTAATATTTACACTTCCTTTGCTGAAAATTTCTTAAAAAAACATGTCTTTTTCTAGTGAAAATAATTTGTGCTCCATCAAAAGATATCTCCTGTGAGTTTTCCAGTCATTAATTTTAGTTGTGTGCCTGATTTTTCCTGCTGTAAGTACCTGCTTTTGCTATGGAACCACATGAATGCTTCCAGCCTAAAATTATGTAACCCACTGGGACTCAGCATGTTTATACGGGGTATCTAAGAGTATCAATGCATCTGCTTTCGTAGGCCTGGCTAATTTTACTCAATAACAGAAACAAAAAAAAATGAAGCAAAACAAAATGAGACAAAGCAAAATGAAAAAAAACCAAACCAACCAAATAAAAAAATACACACAAAAATTTTAAACAAACTAAACAAAAAACCCAAACAAACACAAACAAAACCACAACCAACCAAGCGAACAAAATACACAAAAATCTAGAGACTTACTCTAGGCCTAAAAACATATAAGCTATGAAGAACTCAATTAATATTTCTTGACCCTAGGAAATTATTGTAATTAGAAATATACACATATAATTTTTCTTGAAATTGTTATAGTCTTTTCAGAAAGAGACTCAGAAAATGTCTGAGTTTACAGAAAAATGTAAAATATTTTTGGTTTTTACATCTTTTTCCCAAAAGAAACCAGGAAGAATTGGTGTCCCTCAGATCTCCAACTGCTTTGGAGTCCTGGCTAAATAAGTGACCTTAAAACTGAAAGGCTGCAGATGAAGGATCTTGTAAATGGGAATAGAAGATTGTAACATGACAAGGGTTCAAATTTAATTTATGAATCTTGTCATTTTCTAGGTTGCCAGCTAATGTGTGGGAAGTGTCCAAACCCTAGGGAGCCTAGTTTAATTCTGCCACACGGATTCTGCAGCTCGATGTGGACCCTGAGAGCCCTCAGTAGCCCATGGCTCCACCTTCTTAATGATACCAAACACTTGGCATCCCTAACATCGATATGATCTTGGTTATAAGTTTGTCTAGGAGCACAGAGCCTCCAGAGGCAGCAGATGAACTGGCAGAAAACAATGCAGGCTTCAAAAAAACCCTTTCCAATATATTTGGCAGGAGTACTGGTTGATGAGAATTATGCCATTAAAAAAATAGTAATAAAAAGGTGCACCGTAAGTATATCTGCAAGATTTCCATTTGTATTTCTAAAAGACTGGTTTTAATTGCAAAAGGATACAATATGTGGGATTTTCTGATAGATTCACCTCTGCTCTCATTGTCATGCTCATGGTCACAAACTAAGCAGGCATTTAAATAAGGCTTTATTCACTCTGAATTCCCATCATGGATATGTTCAAGACCTAGAGATCCTAGGAAAAAGCCGTATTCTTAACAGTATCAGAGGAGTACTGGTAGAATCAATTAACTGTGTATCTAAAAATGGGGAATAAAATATGATAATATGGTAGAAAATATTAAATGAAAATATGAATACCTAATGTGGTGTGGGGTGCATTTCCAAGCAGCAAGAGCTGCAGTTCCACAGTGATACATAATTTAGAGTTTTCTGGTAGGACATTTGTGGTGTGGAGAACTTAGTCTTTGGAAATTTGATTTAAGCATGGGATGAAACCCATAAATGCCAAAATTGTCAGTGAAGGAGAAAGTGCCCTGGACTTCCAGTGCCAGGGAAAATCCTTCCTGACTGATCCAGTTGTGAGGACAACTTGATCACCTGTAAAACAATCCAGCTGGAGAAAGCATTGTTATGACAGGATGCTTGTGTTTGAAGGCCTCAGTCCCTTCCCTGCCCATTTTGTTTGTTTGCTGTGGGATGGGACAGTTGTTGCAAGGCCATGATCCTCCCTGCCTCACCATCCCTTCAATTCACCTCTTAGCACAAGGTCACCAGCCTGTCCCAGCTCTTTCTGGAGAGCCAAGGAACTTGTTTAGAAATCTGACAGCTCTGAGGCCCTGGCAAATGCTTTGCTGGGTTTTTCTGGAGCAGGCAGGTGACCTGCAAGGAGTTGGGTGAAATCCTCTACTTCTTGCCCAAAGAGAAGGAATCTCTTATGTTCTTATTTGGTTTTCTTTGGAACAGGGACCAAACCAGGTTTATAGCAAGCTTAATGAAATTATTAAATCATTTAAGTGGGGAAAGATGATCAAATCCATCTGTTAACACAGCACTGCAGAGTTCACCCCTAAGCCATGTCCCTCAGCACCACATCTACAGGTTTTTTAAATATTTCCAGTGATGGTACCTCCACCACTTTCCATCCTGTTCCAACACCTGACAAACCTTTCCATGAAGAAATTGTTTGCAATATCCGATATAAACCCATCCTGGAGCAACTTGAAGCTGTTTCCCTCCTCACTACAGCCTGCTTTCAGGGAGATGTAGAGAGTGGTAAGGTCTCCCCTGAGCCTCCTTTTCTCCAGGCTAAACACCTCCAACTCCCTCAGCTGTTCCTTATCAAACCTGTGCTCCAGACCCTTCATCAGCTTCATTGCCCTTCTCTGGACTTGCTCCAGCACCTCAATGTCTTTCTTGAATTGAGGGGCCCAGAAGTGAACCCAATATTTAAAGTGCAACTAACCATTGCCCAGTACAGAGGGAGAATCCTTGCTCTGCTCCTGCTGGCCACAACATTGCTGATCCCGGCCGGGATGTCACTGGCCTTCTTGGCCACCTGGGCACAGCCTGGCTCATGTTCAGCTTCTGTTGATGAGCACCCCCAAACCACCCCAGAAGGCAAATGTAATGCAAGTTCCTGTTAATAAATCCCTTGATGCATGTGTGAAATGACACTGAATGGTTGCTGTTTACAAATACATCTCTCTCTCTCTCTCTCTCTCTCTATATCTATATATATCTATATATATCTATATATCTATATATATCTATATATATCTATATATATCTATATATATCTATATATATCTATATATATCTATATATATCTTTAGGGTTTATTTTGGAACAATCTGGTTGCAAGAAAAAGCAAGCATGTTGCCTTCTTGGTTGCTATCTGTAGTGATATAATAAGTAATATAAAATCATATGAATAACACTTACGGGAATTTACTGAAGAAAGAAAGGAGGAAAGGAAGGAAGGTATACAGTCACCACCCATGGGTCCAGTGACAAGACTCGCTTGTAGCAATTTCACTGGCTGAAGTGATGGTCACTGTCTTGTTGAAGTGATGCCACTATCTTAATCCATCAGGGGTGGGAACCCTATGAGGCAAAAAGTCCAATGGGATAATACAGGCTCAGGTTCAGGTGGGAATGCCCATGTAATTCCCCTGGTGGGAGGATCTTTCAATTGTCTGGTGGAAGTCCTAAAGGATGAATCTGGGAGCACTTTTGGGGCCTTTGGTGGTTTATGACTCCTTCTAGGACATGACAGCTGCCTCTCAAGCTGATGTAGTTAAGGCAACTATGCCCCATCAGAAGGATGAATGTTCTCAGGCCACCCTGTAAATGTGAATGCCTCCTGTGAATGTGCTCTTTCCTGAGGGGCAAGTGGAGCTTTACAACTGGGTCTGAGTTTGTGTGAGTGAAGCCAGCTGGTGTGATGAAAGGCACCATCCCTTCTCTTCAGGGTCTGCTTCTTATCTGGCTTGGAGCCTCCTGGTGGGTTTTCACCCTCTTTTTCTTTTCTGTGGACCAGAGGCTTGCCCAAAATCTCACGTCCTCCTCAGGGGCTGCAAACCTGGCCTCAGCAAAGTGCCCTGCCACTTCTACAAATAGGCATGGCTTCTGTGTCACTAACCATTAATTTTTCAGTCTCTCGGAGTCCATTTCCATCAGACAGATTTCCAGCCCCTGTTCCTTGTGCAATTTGGATATCAGAAAAATAATCACTTTGTAACAACAACAATAACAAACCCCAACAAAGCAAAATTTTCCTCTTATCCCTGTGTTTGTTCTCCTTCTTTATTGACTATTTAGAAAAAAGCAGCTAGAAAATGTGGTAAATATAAATGCATAAAAAAGCAAGAAATTAAGAACTCAGATAAATTTCTGGGTTAAGTAGGGTTCTCCAGGAACAACACAAAGAAAGCATTTTTAAATATTTCTGAATACTTTATGCAATTTTCTTGAAATAGTGTTTCTCTGAAAAGAGTTTAGGCAGTAATTACTCCATAGAACAGTTTCTGACTTTACGCAACATCTGCTCACTTTGGTAACGCATTTTCCATTGTCAGGCTTTCAAAACCAGCAGCTTGGCTTCCCTTTTATGCCTGATCTTGTTTTCCTAGGTCATGAGGTACAATCGAACATTCAAATGTATTGCTTTGTGAATTAAGTATGTTTTAGTCTGGCAAAGCATGATCAGTAGGCATGGAAGTGCACCTTGCCGTATTTCTGAGAGGGATGAGTTATTTCACAGAGCTTTCTTCTGCATTTGCCAAAAGAACAGAAGTTGGTCTACACATAGGGTTGGGAAAGCATTCATGTGATGCCAAAATTTACTGCAAATTCTAATTCAACAGCTTGAATACTGCTTACGGAGTTGAAATATCCTTTACACTAACACCACAGTTCTTTCTATAAGTAGCTTTCTCTTAAGCTACTGTTGACTTAACCCATTCCAGCCCTTTCTGCGGCCTATGTTCACGCCCACTTTGGGCTGTCATTTTGGTAAACTTGACCAAGTACTGCATATATCTGGAAAAATTCACCTCAGATATTAGGGGGACAAATGTGTGGTGGGTTATTTTTCAACAGGATCTACTGAAAACAGTTATACAGATGTTTCTGAGCAACAAAGTGGCAGGGACTTCTAGCAAATTAAACTCCATAAAGACTGGCAGTGAATGTTGGCCTCTAATACATATAAAACTTCTTCCATATCAAAGCCCTCTTTCCTAAGGCAAAAAAAGTAGCGGTATTAGTGGGGGAAAAAATAGTCCCATTTACAAGGGTCAAATAGCATTTATAAGTCCCTGGAGGAAGATTGATTGTCACCTCTGGAAGCTTTGGAGTGTTTGGCAGAGCAGCACGTCCCCATGTTCCTGCTGCCCCCAGCCCCAGCAGCACCGGCAGTGCACACGCCAGGGCCCCCAGGCTTCACAGCACAGCCCAGAAGGGTATTTATTCTTCTGTGAGCTTCAAAAACAGGAAGTGACAATTCAAGTAATTGCAGATTTACTGTGAGCCCATGGCTGGTCCCTCTGCATTGTCCCTGCTTTCCTGTTTGAGCTTGGAGGAAGTGGCCAGAGGGATAGGGGGAAGGGAAACCTTCCTACGATGCTTCTGCAACTGCAGCCTACATTACTTAGGGGAAGAGTGACAAAAACATACTCAAACCCTTGCCAAAGGCTTGCAAGAAATATTTGACATTTAACCTTTTACAACAAGTGGGAATTAAAGGTTAAATCACACACAACCCAAGTGCTTAGGAAAAGGATATGTTTATGTCATCAACTTCTGTTGGGTTGTGAAGGAACAGTGTATGAGAGGGGAATGGGCTCTGGCTATCTGGAAAATACATGATGGCCACCATTTATGAACATGAAAAGGGCCAATTGGTTCTACATATTTATGTTTTCATATGCAAATGCCCATTTCAACTCAGATAGCTAAGTGGAGAGAGTGCAGCGTGGACACCACTAGCTACTTGCTTTGCTTCTGTGCATCTAGACATCAATTATTCCCCAAATATTCTAATTTCCCATGTAGTATCACTTCTTTTGTGGAACTACCATGAAAGAACCTGACTATCAACATTACCTGTTGCTCTCATGTAATTTATGGAGCTAAAAATCCAGACTAGCCATGTGTTTTCTAAAATAATATATTAATATTCTGTAAACTCAGTGATGGAAACACGGAGTTTTTGTTGTGAGGCGCCAAAAAGTTTCCACAGGCTATTTCACTCTACATAATGCTGACACTTCAGTGGCTGTATTCCAGGAAAAGTGATATTGCCAACCATGCTGACCAATGCTTCTTCAGTCAGCTGAAAAAGTAGCTGAATTCAGGAGGATCTGCTCCATGAGCTCAAAAAACATTTTTTTCCCCATTTAAATTCTAGCACTCTGTAGGAGTTTACCCAGCAAAGACTGATGCCTCTCAAGAAAGAAAATCAGTCTTAATTTCCTGAGGTAACAAATACAATTTGTATGTTGCAGCTTTCTCTTGGTACAGATTACCCAGCCACAGGCTGGGATCTGTCTCACCTAACTTTACCAGTTCAGAGCTAGTTGCACACTCTACCTACACTGGAGATGCATGGGACTTGGAAGAAAATTCAGATTGTATGCCTTTTACCTTGGAGAGATCACTGATCAGAAAAGGAAACTATACAAATTTAGTATGAGGTGCCTCATACTAAATTTCTTTTGTATTTTGATAGCTAATGTTTGAGATTTGTTTTGAGATAATGTTTGATTATTTGTTAGGCGAGTGGATTCTTGCTGTAAAAGGAAAATTTTCTATATTTTGCAGAAATAAAATTAAAAATAACTTTGGGACTCAAATTAAAGGTTAGTATTTATCCTCTGTGAATGTGCCCCATTCATTAAGAAAAAATGCAATACTGCATAATCATTCTGAGTACTCGGTATTACGTGCCAACAAGTTGTAGCATGAATATAAACATTGTGCTGGCAGGGCAAAAGTGACTTTTGGAAATTTTCCTTTTAGAATAAGCAAAGCTGCCAATATGACCTGCTGAAAAAAATAAGAAGTAGAACAATATACCAAATAAGTATTCCAGCTAAGGCTTCCTATTCATATTCTGTCAGGTTAGAGGTTATCAATCTTTATTTAGTTGTCTCTAGTAAACAGCATGCCTTGAGATGCAGACATTGTGCCAATAATCTTCATTTATAAAGTGGAAGGGTCTGGAAGTTATTCTAGGATGTTTGATTATTTTATTTTTAGATAAGTCCTTCCTCATTGGGGATGTTGTGTTCCTTAGATCACTGTTAAAAATATTTTCTGTTAATGATTCTATTTTTCCTACAGTTAAGCAGTTGTGATTTGAGTCTCAAAGGTCAGAGCTCAAAGACCAGATCCAGATGCTGGACAGAAAGAATGGTCTTCACTGACCATCTCCTATACACAAGTCTTTCCCTGTGATGATATCTTTCCCCTATGCCCACTGGGTTAGCTCATCAGTAATGTGTTTAAGTGCATGAGTGTCAATGTCACCGTGGTGTCAGTTGTCACCTTGCAGTGTTTGCAGCCCAGTAGTCCACAGAATGAGGGAATTTTGATTGTTTTCAGATTGGTTTTTCTATTTTCTTCTCTCATATCTCTTCTGAATTTCATCTGTGCTACTTCAGCCCATTATTTTGCCGTTGCTTTCAGTAGGGAAGACTGGAGTAGGCCTTCCACATCATACTTAAAATTTAGGATACTTGCCTAACAAATAAGATATAAAACCCTTCCTTGAAACTGGACAAAGGAGTTGTGAATCTGTTATTCTACACCCTGGGTGCTACTTTAACCACTGGATTTATCCAGTGTAGAAGAGAGAGAATTGACAGGAGCTATTGAAAGAAAATATTTTAGTAGTTAAGCAAAAGATAAAATTGAAACCTGTTATCATATTGGTTTATTTTCAGTGGAAATATTAATTCTTGTTCAATAAATTTCATAGGGAACATAATGTCATGATTTTACTTTATTATTCAAGTAAATGTTCTACACTATTAAACATTTAATGATAATGCCACATGATCCTAAGTTTTAACTTATAATATATAGTTAAATATAGAAGATTCAGTGTAATCTAAAATGCATATGCAGGAAATTTTTTGAAATAACTTCCATATTTTTCCCAATTCTTTTTCAGACTGCTACAATTTAAAAAGAACTCTTCAGATTTTTGTAATGATGACACTTTGGAACTATCATCTTAACACACTCCATTTAGAAAAGTGGAAATAAATGTCTCTGAGAGTGCTGTCACAGCCATTTGCACAAATATTACTCCTTAAAAATATATTTCAGTTGAAATTTGGGGGGAAATAGTTACTATATTATTAATAATTTGCTTTTTCTAGAAGCAGTTTAACATACAAAATGCTTGGTCTTGTCGTCTGATCATGCAGCCACACCTTATCATTGTGGTGCAAGTTTGGAGTGTCTTATAAGTGCAATTCAAGCTCTCAGATTTGACTGGATACAGAAATCAACTGCTCTGTCCCTTGAACTGTCCCTTGACCTTAAACAACCAGGCTTTTTCCTTCCTCATGTGAATCATGTGATTGCACTCTCAGCGGATAATTTTTACAGATTCTTTTATGGTATTTCCTACAGAGGAAAACCACCCTGTTATCTCACTTTAAAATATTACTAATGAGCATTTTCATGTTCATTTTTTTTTCAATGTATGTTTTCTTCTCTTTCAGCTTATTTAAAACCATATGCTTTAGAAGAAGCAAGAAAGGATCACAGATGTATTTTTCCTCCACAGGACAAAAAATAAACTGCAATAAATCTGATAACAAGATGTTAATCAAGAAACTTCACTATAATTTAGAACAAAAAAAAATAGTTAAACAGAAATTTTTTCGACCAAAACAGAAATAAGCCGCAGTTTAAACTCATCACAGAAAAGGCCCTGTAGTCTCACACAAATGATTCCAATTCGATACGATTTTCAGGAAGGATTTGTGTTCTTTAGTTTGTACAGTCCCTCACAGGGACACAGTATGTAATATGCCTTCATAGACTCTTATATTTTTACAGTAACATTTTCTTAAAACCATTCAAGCAGGTTTTCAGAGGCTCGTGAGATACAGGAGGTTCTCAGAAACAGAAACATGATAAACTAAACAGTGCTCTCAGTTACTCTGACTTGTCACTTGTCATTTTAATCCAGAATTTTGGCTGCTGTAACTGACAAAAGGCTGACTCACCATCACTCACAATTGTTGTGCCATACAAAGCAGGATGCCTTATTGTTGAGAGAAAATCAGTGGCAATGTTAATTCAGATTTTGTCTGAAAAAAACATGGATATTTTGTGCACTGAGACATGGTCCATTCGTCATATATAATATGTACATTTGAATGATATCACATGTTTTTACAAAGAAGTGCATCTTCCTGGTATTGAAAAAAAATCAACTGCATGAGTCAAAAATTTCTGTAGTGAAAAAAAAAGGCCTCCAAGAAATAAAAATTCTGTGTTAAGCTAATTGTTGTTTAAGCTAATTCTCAGTTGTTCTGAGAATATGTACTTGCTATTCTTTTGTTGCTTGTGAAAGTGGTTATTAAATGAGCAGCTGCTGACACACATAAGGAAATTTAAACCATTAATTCCTGACTTAGCTTTCAGATCCCGAGAGTGGAAAAATCATGAAAGAAAGTATTTCTTATAAGATTTCCTTTATGACATCCACAAAAGACTGCTTTCTCCTGTTTTCCCCCTGTGGATTATGATTACTTATGTTTCCAGGCATCTGACTGCAAATCCAAGATCCTAGGGCTCCTTTACAAGTTCTAAAATGAATGACTTCATATTCTTCCTGCATACCTTTGCAATTCTTTTGCTACAGGCATTTTAATTCCACTCCAGGGAAAATGGAGACATTTTTAACAATGGAAGTAAATTTAGCTGACCAAAGTCAGTGAAGTAATGATACAGGTGAGGTGGGACAATTCCACCAATACACGAAAAGTAACAGGACTCACTTGCTAAGCAAATGTCCTTTTTCCATCTACTAATAGCAAATTCTGGAGGACCAGAAGATAAGCTATATCAACTACTTCTCTTTAACTCAGGTAATATGGGGGTTTGTATTTAGAAATTAAAGTTCTGAATTTAATTTGAAGATAATATTCTATCAGAGTATAAATTGATTTGTCATATCCCAACTGTTCAGTAAAATTTTCTTCCGTTTCTCAAGACGTGTGATCTTTTCAAAAGGTAGAGGGTTTGTGTATTTTAAAATCTAGGTAAAGAGAAAAAAAACACCTTCTCTTTTTAAATCAAAGAGTATTTTTTTCTTGAACTGCAGAGTCACTGTCAGAAGTATCTTCCTTTGATACTAACATGGAATTGAAGAATTTGCCTACTAATCAGTTCTAGTCAAAAATTCATAGCTGATTTTGAGTTTCCAACAGAAATTTAAAAAGCAATAAATGGTTCAAAACTCATGTTTTCACAGCTCTAGAGTTCAAGTAATTTTTGCATGTGCTATAAACCTGGACAGACTGTATGCTTCTTGTTTCATGTTTTTAACAAGCAAAATAAATTGAGCTTCCTCTCTCTCTTATTGTCATTCACTGAATCATTATTTCAGACCTCTCTGTAAATTTTCAAAGTTGTCAGCTTCCTTATTAAAATAAAGTGTTGACATCAGATCTGGAACAATTATTGCAGTGGGAGGCTCTGTAATTTCTGTATTAAATTACTTCCCTATTCTCACCTTCAGGTTTCCTGCTAATGCCTCTGTGAATTGCATTTAGCTTCTTGCACAAGCATCAAAGTTCCAATGTGCTTTCCAGTGTTGCTGCTTTCTAAAATGCCCTCCCCTACCCTAACAGTGTACCTGGCAGCTGTGTTTCTTGGTGTCTAGCATAGAATTTAGATGTGTTAAAATAATGCTGCTGAAACAAACGTACCTTAGGAAGGCACACAGCCTGTATAACTTAAAAGCTCATATCGAATTTACACCTCCAATGAATTATATTAATAAATGCTGATATTGGTAGGATTTTTAAAGTTATCTTCAATAAAGACTAATTGCATTTAGAAACACCCATTTCCTCTTCTCTGATACTTTTTCTGATATATCAGCTACTCAAGTCTCTCATAAGCCAAGATTTTTTGCATTCATTGTGTTATACTATAGCAATACTTTTCTGATGGAATAGACTTTCCTTGATTTAGCTGTGGTTGCTCTTAGCTTGACTTTTTGCAAGTCTACAAAAATACAATTTGCAGTGTATAAGACCATCTTTTGAACAAAAATGATGCATTTTTCACTAGAATATGAACTTGTTTCAAACTCAAATTCACTTCAAGCTCAATACAAAGGATGCTGAATTTATACACTGATGTATAAATGATTCTGTTTAAACTGCTGACTATCACCAGTTGCAATGTTCAATAGTTTTACCAAATTTATAACTATTGGCTAAATACCTTTTTCTGTGGCAGGTTCAAGTAATTCTATCCTTTTTTCTTTAATTCTAATGGCCATGAAATTTCACTGATTTCTTTAACAACTTCTTTCTTTTGTCAGCATTTTTAGCCAATATTATCCTTTCTAGTGGTGAAATATTTTCTATACTACATTCAACTAAGCCATTACAAATGTCTTCACTCCTCTTGATGTTGTTTTTTATAATTACAGCCACCTTCAGAAATCATTATCAGTTTGGAGCATTTAGGAAAGCCTTATTTGGCCAATTTCAAGCACTTTTTTCTTCTGGCATCCCAAGGAAGGTATGAAGGATTCCTGAACAGCCTTTGTTTTGGTTATTAGACCAAATTGCGTAAGTCCCAGGATTTCTACTGATCGCCCTGGGATGTAGGAGAAATTTTTTTTTCTTTGTCAGTTATGAGCTGCAGAAAGAGGCAAAGAATGCCATCATCTAAATACTTACTAAATGGGTACAACTACAGGAGTTATGTTTGGCAATGTGCAGTTATTATAGACCTTATAGATGCTTAATATCTTCTCAAGTACTAAAAATTAATTTGTCCACCAGGTGGCCAGTTAAGAAAGGATTCCATACATATCTGATTGTCAGAAACTGATATGTAATACCTGTAATATGTAGAGTAGGTGGTATAGACATTTGTGGGAAGCGTGCACAAATAATTCAAAAACTTGGTTGCTGGAAAGACCATGCAGCAGCAAGAGCGATTCCTAACTGTTTTTGTAGTTAAATATCTATTTTGTTCAATTTTTGCCTTCAGCTATGAGAGGTTGGATCTTCCAAATCACCCAGGGCATAAATTAATCATAACTGTATTCTGTTTCCATATGGGAAAAGCATCATTGTAATTACATCTACTTGATGTACTTGTATTTGTACTTGTAGAGTGCCAAAACCTCCTAAATTGACAGTCTGCAGAGGAACATATTTTCCCTCAATATTTTAATAAGGAAGGGAATTGCTATTTTATTTCTTTAGGCTATTCAATAGTCTGTTATATTGTCTTAGCATTATCCAATTTTGTGATTTATAATTTAATATGTGAATTAGTATACAATCAATGTTTTGTTTTTCTGAGCCCTTTGCAGCTCTAAACCATGTAATATCTCCACTGTCTTTCCTAAATAGTCTGCAACCAACGAGTTTAATATCCAGTCATGTGAATTATGCTGCTGCAGTTGAGTCATACCAGCTAACTCAAATTTTTTTTCCTAAATTTGTATTTTGAATTTCCCAGATTCTCAGAATGGTTTTAGGAGCAGATTGTTTTTCAACAGGTTTCGGTCCTTTTATGTTTGTTCATACATACTTGCAAGTTTCTCTGCATAGACTACATGTTCTTTCTTTACAAAAGTAGAAATAGCCCAAAAGCCACCCTTCCTACTTTTCTAGAAAAATCATCACTGGTATCTATCCTTTTCTGGAGTAGTTTCCCTGAAATAAAGATAGTTCTCTTTTATGTTAAAGTAGAAATGACCCTGTTGCATGGGTAAGTCCAAGAGAGTATTGACTACAGGTAGGGAATATTTGTAGTGCCTGACCTCTGTATCTTTTCATCTGTGGTGGGTAGTATTCAGCTGGTGTAAAGATGAATCTTCTCACCTGGATATAGGGTAAGCAAAATCTCAGATTTATGCCTAAAGTAGATGAAGTAGAAACCCCTTGCAAAACCAAAATTTTGTTATAGTGACAAGGAGACGAACATGTCTTAAAATAGGCAGACTGATGACTCAGGATTAATAATAGTCTTTTCCCACTTGAGTTTCAGTGAAATGGAGTTCAAATGTGTGCTTGGTCATATTTAAAATCTCTTGCTGTTAAATGGATATTTTCAAATGTTCCAAACAAGAACTCAGAAATTACTATTTTTGAATAAACCAGAGGGTGAGAAGCTGACTTTGTCATAGGGAGCTGATGGAGGGCACCAATAACTGCATTTTTTTCAAGAAACCAGTCAGTATGTTTCGTAAAAGTGGTAACGTTAGTATTTTTGCTTCAACAGAAAGTCTAGATATGCTTTACATTTCTTACTGCTGTATAAAAATGCTGTGCTTTTACAGAGTTTTTATTTCTTTAGTAAGCACAGAACATCACATATGGGATATGCTATGTACCGAGGAGGTTTGGCACTTTGGGGAAGAGGACTTTCTCTCTTCCTGCTTGTAAGCATGGTCAGTGAAAGCCCTTGTGCTTCTTGATTTCCTCCATAGACTCATTTCATAGGGGCTGATAGTGAATTCAAAACTCTTTCTAGATGTGTTATGAATCTAGGTACAACAGGTGTTGCAACAGAACTTAAATTCTTCAACCAAACCTGCTCATGAAGGAAACTATCTTTGGTTTGATACAGGGTAAATCATGTATATGTTAAAAATTAAATGCATGCAAAGATGAAACTTTTACTACCCTGCAGCAGGGATTCTGAAGCTGGTGGTGAAGAGAAGAGATGCTCCTGTGGTATTGTGCAGACTCTCTGCAGGCCCAGAGAGGGAGAATGTGTGTGTGTCTGTGTGATGGGATGATTATGACATGTTTTGTCCTCTATGGAACATCATGCAGAAGTTCTGAAGCCCTCTATTTGCAGCACCCAGTAGCAGCAAAACAAAAATGTGTTTCTGGTCAGCAGCACAAACCACATGCATGGTATGTTGTTCACTGCTCCTGCATAAATGGAAAGGGGAAGGAACTGGATGTGAAAAAACACCTTGTGCATATAACAGCATTTAAGGAAGATATTTATACAATACAGAAGTGCAACACTCTTTTCTGCGTATGTGTTGCTGAATGGAAAGATCTGTTATTTTCACGGGGAAGCTCTTTGGGTCATGTATTAGCTGTGAGGGTAAGAAATGTAACTCCAACAAAGACAGGATATTAGAGTTATGATCAGAGCTAGTGCTGAGGATCAAACCCTCCTTGCATTATGTGCCAGGGGTGCCCCAGACATCTGTACAGTTGTCAAGAGACCCAAAGGTTTGTAGATGTGCTTCCTGTTTCCTTCTGTTAGTGGAGGAGTTCATGGGAGCCCCTAGTAAGACAGTTCAGCAATGTTTTCTTGGTCTTGAAGGTTATTTTTGAGCAGAGATATATTGAAGGTCATCACTTCTTTGTTCTCTGTGCATATGTGTTGTGACTTTAAAAGCAGGCTTTTCGACTTTGTTCCACAAAGTAATTGCTATACACAAGCCCATAATCATTTAACAAGGCCTCTCTCTTGCAGAAAGAATCCATAATTTTTGTAAAAAATAATATTGTAGATTTGCCCTTTGATTTGGTTGAGTAAGAGTTAAATTTGACAAGAGAGTAATTCAACTGTGATAACTTCATCAGTCCAACTGGACTAAGTTGTCCTTTGTATGTGAATGTTATCATGAGCTTACATGAAACTTTTCTTTCTTGATTTCAAGCTCCCTAAAAATATAAGCTAGCTAGTTACAGTAAATAGCATTCCTCAATCTGGGATCAAGCTCTGATTGTCTTAGTCTTGCTGAGTGGCATCTTCATAATACCTTATATGTAATATAAATACAGAATTCACGTTACCTTGTGTCCTTTGCATTTTATTCCATCCCTGAAAACAGTCAAACCTCACTTTGTCTGTGCCTTGCCATTAGGCACCTGTAGTGGGCATGAAGGGCCAGACTGAGCTTTTCTCAAGTCTGGACATCAAACATCTCCTTCAGCCTCTCTTTATATGTCATATATTCTAGGCCTCAGCCATCTTGAAGTTGTTTTCCAGACTCCAAATTGAAAGCTTTCAATTTCCTTGTGCTTCCTCTGGTTTTGGGCTTGTCAATACTGCAGTATGGCCTCAACAAGGAGAACAATTCTCATCCTGGTGACTATGTGCTTGCTGAGACAGCCCAGTCTGCAGTCAGCCTTCCTCACTGTGAGGGCACAGCACTGACCCTGCCCTGCTCTTTTTTCACCAACTCCCTGAGAACCTCCTTTGCACCCAGTCAGATCCTCTCCCATGCCACTGCGTGGGCCATTGCATCCTAGCTGCAGGACTTTGCATTTCACTTCATTGAACCTAATGAGGTTTTCATCAGCTGCTCTCTCCTGTCTGGATCCCTCTGAGTAGAAATCCTTTCCTCCAATATCTAAATCCTAATGCTCTCCTAAATTCACTGTGAGCAATGTCTGAGACTGCTCTTTATCTAACTGTCCAACTCATTAGAAAGCGCTAAGTTTAAAATGCTAAGGAGCTCAACTCATGACTGGATACCAGTTTGTACTGCTGACCACCCCCAAAAACGTTTGGCCCCAGCAGCACAGCCAGTTACTAATTGACTGCACTATCCACCTATTCAAACTGTATCTCAAGAGTTTGTGTGATATTACATGAAAATATGCAGCACCAGCATAATTAAAATCCCTGCCACTCTGTTTCTGTACATGTTTTAGATATATGGGTCTTATGAGAATTTTTTTCAACTTGATCATTCACTTCATGCATGAACTGTGGGAGAGAACATCACTATGTTCACTCTGTGGTTTTGTCAGATTGGTAAGGAAAGCTTGGTTTAAGTGCTTATACACAAATTTTCAGTCAATGACTGTGATCGCTGACTTGGCTGTTGGCTGCTCACCTAAGACATAGTTAGGGCTGAAGTCAAAATGTTCAGTGATGTATAGGGTCTGTGAGATGGCAAAAATTTGAAGGCCAGATTTGATTTTATCAAATGCTGATTCTGTCCTGAAAAGAGACATGACTGAGGACCTGGCCTCCCTGAGCTCCGCATTTCCAGTCTTTGCTTAAGATTGCAAAACCATCCTTAATGTTATCTTTGTGGCTTACTTGCAAAAACCATCAGCTTCTTGCAGGAACAGTGGATTTGCTTTAATGTTAAGGTGTCTAGACTTGAAAAAAAGTAGAGGTTTCTTTATTAGCTAACCCCTATCCTGTTAACTCCGATGCTTAAACAGCAGAGGAACTACAAAATATGTGCAAGTTGAAGTCAGACTATTACGTCCTGTGCAGATACAGGAGTCACTAAGGTGCCCTGCCCAGGGCATAATGGATTTATCTAGACATAGCCATCTGCAAGATGTCGGAATCTCCTGAGAGCTTCAGAAGTGAAGTAATCTGATTATAAAATCAAAGTATTTGACTATTTCACTTGAAACCAGTGTTGACATCACAAGAATAGCTTTCTTTGTTCTACTGTTCTGTATTCAACCAAGAGTGTGTCTTGCTGAGTTTATCTGCCTTCAGCTGACCTTTAACGACAAGCACCTGTATGTACCCACATCACCTGCCTGTCTACAAACTCCAGCTTCCTCTCCTGCATATTTGGTAAACACTTCAAACTACTGATTTAGGAGATATCCAGTTTCTCAGCAGCAGGCAATTGTCACCAAATGGGACATTTCAGTTCTTTGTCTATTGTGCTAATAATGGGGTGAGCCTAAATTGTCTGGATGCTTGTGCTCAGGGGGAGAGTTTAAGCATCACATCCTTGACTTTGCAGTGAAAAGATATTGACCACAAAAATGTCTGTGGAGAGTAGACAAGAAACCTTGTAACATCTGATAGCTGCATAGCTCTGTGGCAGACAAGTTGCCCTGCATGGTGGGTCTGTGTCCTCCATGTCCACCTCTGTACTTCATTCTGTGATGCCTTCAAACCAGCAAGTGCCACATTGACCCAGCATCTGATGTTCCTCTAGCCTTGTCGAAGCAGTGTGTAGGAGAGGTCATGCATCCATCAGTCTTTCCCAGACAAAACATGAGTGTTTGGTGTTGAAGGCCAAAGATTCTCTGCAAGGTTGTTTGCTGCATGTTTACTGGGAAGGCTAAGATATACTACCTCTCTACCTACTCCCTCACTTTTGCAGCCCTCAAACTGAGAGAGGTGTAGGGGGATACTCAGTTATCTCAAGGTTTTTGAGAGTTTACTTCATTGTGTATATCTTTCCGTAAATGCAATAGTTTCTGTTATTTTGGAGGTTTCTCACAGTCCCTAAACACTCTTACAAGTCTGCCAAGTGTGGCACCTGTGAAATAATTAATTTAAAGATTCCAACTGCTGCAGATAGGGATTGTTTTTCTCCTATAATAAAACCACAAAAGCTCCACTATGCTTGCTGTTTTCCCAGGTGATTAAATTCAAGAGCATGATTTATATGCAGATTGAAACCCTGATTTTTTGAGGGCAGAAAGGTTTGTGATCAAGGTTGCTAGTGTCTGAGAAATAACTAGATTATGCAAAGCTGAAAGGTGGGTGTTACTTATTCAAGAAGTTGGATTTTGAACAATTATGTAAATATCTTGTTTCTATTTCATCTTGACATTCATTCATTTGCAGCAAAAGAAAAACATGGGATATGCCACCCAGATGCTGAAGTCCCATCTCTTCCGTGCAAAGGGAATGCCTGAGGAAAGGCTAGTGTGTTTGAGCCAGTCTTTTCCCATGTGTGTGAAACTGTAATGGTTTGGAAATTTTTTTCAGCAGGTTCAGTGAGAATGTACAGGGCAATGACCCTGTTAAAGCTGTGTATAGTCATAGCCATTGTGAACAAATCTGTTGATGTAGTGAGGTTCAGATCTACAACGATGAACTATATAAAACTATATAATGCTTACAGTGAATTCAGTCAAGTTTTTTTGTTTGTTTGTTTTGTTTTTTGTTTGGTTTTTTGTTTGTTTGTTTTTGTTTTGTTTTGTTTTGTTTTGTTTTTTAATGTGGACTCAGTCACATAAGATTTCATTGATTCCTAGAAGAAATAAGGAACAGCTCTAGTAAAAAAAGCTATTTATCCTGGATTGAGTATTTGTGCTGAAATAACTTACTGTTTCATACAGTCTCCATTAATTTGTTCCAGAGTAGCAGAAATTGCTTTAGAAGATGTTTGTAGGAGGCTATGTTGCTGAAACAGAGAAAGACAATCTACAGGCTGTGCAAAAAACAGCAGAGAAGAGGTTCTGGTGTCCTGGCTGAATCAACCAGAAGCCAAAGGACTGGGGCTAGAGATGTTTGTTGTTTTTCAGAGAACCACATTAAAATAAATAAGCACAAGTATATGTTCAGAAAGTACCTGGCAGAGCCTCTGAAATGCATTCCCCCTGGTTACATTATAGTAGTTACTAGAGGTTTGGAGATTCAAAAATCAGTTCGTGCTGTGGAGGTTTTGGGGAAAGTGGAGGTCAGATACAGGTCTTGGACTTGGCACAATACCCCATTAAGTTTCTTTTCTGTTTAATATTCTGAGATATAAGAGGATCAGGATCTTAATTGAAAAGATTCAGCACTTGGCTCATTTGGAAAAGGTGATGGAAAGAGCTGGAGGGGATACAAGCGACATGAACAAGTCTCAATCCATTTAGTTCTGGGTAAGTAAGATACAGCAAAACCATTTCCAATCTAAGTATTTTTTTGATTAAGGGACACTACTGTAAGTCCAGAATTAAAAATCTTGAGAGTACTGATAAATCTTTTCGATCCTCCTCAAAGCAAGTTTAAAGACTGCAATCTGCAGTAAAATTCCAGCGGTTTCTCCAGGACGGAAGAGACGCTGTGCCCGGTCCTGCCGTGGTTACCTCCCGGGTTATCCGTGAGCACCCTCTGTGGGAATCGCCACGAACTGCAGAAGGAGGCGCCGCCAGCGCACACGTGGAAACGCATCACAGAGGAGTGCATCATTCCTGCAGCTTGACAGGAGTCATTGTATCCCCCAGATTCAAACGATGCTCCCCAGAGAAGGGCTGGGAGCCACGTTTTGATACCTTCAAGGGCCGCTCTCAAGTCACACTTGTCTCTGTGTGCTTCTGCAAACAGCACCCACTGCTGTGCTAAAACGGGTAAACTCCAAGCCTGGTGTTTCTATAGTAGCAATCAATGCATACAAAAGAATTGACGACTGTTCAAACCTACAGTCTTTTATTTGTTTGTTTTATAAATCAACGTGTCAGAACGAGAAATGCAAATATTTCTTTTCAGGTTGCATAGCTAATCTTTGTAGGACCTCAGAAAGTGAGACTTTTTTCTGCCTTTTTTTTTTACAAACTGTCTTGCGAGGGCTCCAGATGTTATTAAGTTGCTGTGCTTTAGAATATTCTATAATGACGACACCTGTGTAATCTGAGGTTATTACCTCCCTGTTTTGATCACTGTCTGTGGGAAGAATTTTATTGCTAACACAGACAAGAAAATCACTAGGACAAATTAGTGGTGACTATAATTTTAACACAACTGCCTTCTGTATCACACACTTCTGGCATGCTCCATAAGAGAACAAAATGAAGGTAGCTCTGGGTGCAGCTGCAGGAGAGTCTGTGTGGTAGGAGCCAGAGGCAAGAGGATGTGAACAGTTGTTTTTGATTGTTGCTTTTTTCCCCACCTGGAAGTCCAGTTACCAAATCAGTTTGGCACAATCCTCTTCCAAGCACAAGCATTCCACATTGAACTCTATTCAATTCAGTGTTCAGTTATCTGTTCCAAACAGTGACTTGTATGTCTTAGAACTTCTGATATTTACCCAGCAAAGCAGGTTATCATTTCGTAATACATTGCCTGTCATTCATCAGCTCCTTGATGTTTTCAGCAGCATTTTTAAACAAATATTTTTGAGGTGAAGTGGGGGTGATTGTTTCCCCCACCTTCCTTAAAATTGTACTGGTACTTAACACCACTTCGGTATGGAAGCCATCCTTCTCTCAGGTCCCACCAGTTTACTGCTATAACATGACTCCATGCTGTTAGAGACACCCATGAAGCTTCCAAAATATCTGTGTGCTGTGTACTTTTCCTTGCTGGATGGATACATTGGGACAGTTGGAGATTTGCTCTCTCCTTCTACCCTTTCACTTATTTGTTGCAGTTACTGTCTGTAAAACTATTGTTATTCCACTAGATGGTACCAAAGTCATTGCAGACACTAGGATCTGCATTTTTGTTCTGTAATTTGAGAATAGCTCTCTCGTCTCATAATTTTAGCATTTTCCTTTTAGTCATACAGAGTAAGAGCTGTTGGAAATACTGAGGAGGCTGTAGAACGAAATCCTAGGTAATCTTTCTGTTGTGTACGTAACGGATTGAGGGTATTGATGTAGTTAGGAATGTCAGAGCTACAAAATGAAGCATTTCAGGCTGGCTAAGACAGCCTGAAACAGCCAGAAACAGCCAAGCTTAGCATGACCCAATGTATTCTATTTTTTTGAACTTGGGCCAAGTTCAATACTAGTTGATATTAAACCTCATAGTTTTTTATCTTACCTGCTGAGGAAATATCACCCACAATCACCAAGCCAAAAAAGAAGAAAGGTATAAAAATCATACTTTGGAGCATAAATGCACTCTGCGGCTCTGGGACTGTACATATTCAATTTAAATTGGCAATTTGCAGATATAGCTTTATTCAGAAAACACATAAGAGCAGTCCTTTTCTTGATTAAGAAACCAAACAACTAAAGTAAAACATTAACCATGAGCCTTGCTCTTTAACTTGTTTAAAAGATATGGCATAGAGATATCAGATATATGAGCAAATATATGTGATTCTGGGTTTGGGTCACTTTTGAAAAAGTATCATCCTTATATAGAAATGAAGTAGAACTTAAATGAGTATCAGTAGTTTATGTCAATATTTTCTTCAAATATAGTCTGTTCTCCCTATCTTGTCTACCTGTGATTATGCAGGTGTGTCAAAACAGTCATAGTTCTGTGACTACTTAACCTACAATGTGTCATGGGAATGCTGAAACACTGACAATGGACAATAAAGTGTCTGAATAGATCCTCTATTTATGCATAAGGTTATGCAGAAGGTTATGCATAAATCCAAAAAAATCACTTCTGGAAGCTAACAATACAAACAAATGTTATGCAAAATATGTCTTCTTAGTCCGCTGAGTTGATGTAATACAGGTAAAGGAAGTGTACCAGATTCTAAAACTTTGTATTGAGATTCTTGCCAAACTTTTTCTCACACCTTTTGACTTTAACAGTCTCTACCTTGTACCCTACCAACAATGAGACCTTTCCTCACCATTGTCTATCTGGCCATTTGTCACTGCAAGGGGAAAGTTTGAAGGGGAAGGTGTTTGGTCTAGTACAACTCAGCTCAAAGCTCCATTAGGTGACATTCAGTGGCCCCACGGTCACCTTCAGGATGTTCTATAAGCTTCTGAGGGTGCTCTGTGTTGACTTTAATCACTCTATTTATCCTTTACCCCCTACCTCACTCTGCTCTTATCTCATATTGGGACCTCTCCGCACTATTACAAAGCTTTCAGCTAACTTACATTTTTAAGTCAGTAGATCAAAGAATATTTACCACACCACAACAGAGACAGTAGTAAAATTCAGTTAAGTATTACTTAAATTATTTTATTTTCAAAAATGTTTTGTTAGGTCTTAAAATTTCTGAATGTGTTTCCTAACCCACAGGATTTTTTTAAAATGCTGCAACTGACGATTGTATTTTTTCAGACTTGCATAGTCTGCAGGGCACAGACAAGCAACAAGCTTTATAGATGTGACTTTTCCTCTGCTAGTGAATCACACTGAAACATGGTTAACTGCTTAGCAATAGTACCTACAGTAAGTGCTGCCCTTCAACAAGTGGTGGTAAACAAAGATTAAAAATAAGCTGGAACACCTCTCATACCGTTACAATGGTTTTGATAAAGTAATCTCTCTAGGCTGTTTAGTAACTTCATCCCACACCATAAATTCTACCTCACCTCTGTGTAAGAATGACTTTTTACCAGAAGTCAACTGAACCCAAATCTCAAGTTCCTTTTCAAGCTTGTTAATACATCTATTGGGATTTGTTTTTCCTCTACTATAGACACATTTTCTGCATTCTAGAATATGGCTGGAATCTTTGTCCTCTTCCATCTGGCCCCTTTTCCCCACTGCAAATGAACCTCTTCTGATAATTAGCTATCTAGCCTTTGAAAATGAGTTTTGAAAACCAGTTTTTCTGAAGTTTTAATTTTATCCACCTGAGCGGTTTTTAGTTCTTAAGGGTTCTTGCAGTTACAGAGTAGCAATTTGGTTAAACACTGTCATTCAGCCATGTAGAAATGAAGACAGAGAATAAAAATATCTTCTCAAAATTGCACAAGAAATATAGATTAATATAATTTATTTGCCTACTTGTGATCTGTTCGTAAAGCTGTGATAAAGTATTTTATCATTACACACAAATGGCATATTATTTCTTTATTTATGTTATGTAGATAAGAAAAGACTTTACATCAACAGTTAGACATGGATAAAGTGATGGTGAAGACCAGAAATACAGCTTCTTTTTTATATCTAAAGAAGATTTTGAAGTGACTGCTGAAGTCTTATCAAATCAGAAATGCCAGAGTCTCATTGCATTAAATGACTAATAGGGGGAATCTTTTCACAGTGACTTTTATTACAGCAGTTAGCTCTTTATATACTCTTAAGAGAGGCTAATGACATCCTGGTGTAATTAGGTGCCCAACAATGAAAGCTCAAATCACTCACATTTCATCAGACATGAAGTACTATGGCTGAGAGGTTTAGATGGTTCTAACATTAACTAATTTGTCTAATATGACACAAACTATCCTCTGCTCAATTCCTTGATTGAGTTGAATGATGGTAGTGGGATTCACTGTATTACCATATGTTTAATCTGCTTGTCTGAATGTCTTTGACATTTACAGATATCTTTGCTCTATCATACTATTTCTCCTTGTGCTTTCCCAAAAGATATGGCTTGAGAAATATTCTGAGTCCCAGTGATTTATTTCTCAGTAGACCTTCAAATGCACTCTGAGAATTAAATACTTTTCCCACCACTTCATGTTTTTTCCATTGTGAACAAGGAAAAATATTTAAATTTAGTCAATTTTCCTCTTCAAGGTCAAGTCTCTTTAGTCTCATCATTTTCCATCCAGAATTGACTCTTTTATGATCATGGCAAAGGGAATATTATTAGCTTATATGTGCATAATCATAAGATTTTCCTTTCAGGTTTCTTGTAGTGGATGTTTGTGTATAATACAAGCCATAACAATAACAGTTAGAGCCAGTGGGAAGCCCTTATTTTAGGTGTCTTCACTTCGTCCAAATTTAACTATGTTGAGAGAATCTTTTTCCATATCTGATCTCTGTTTTATCCTGACTTTATTTTGACACTGGCAGAAAGCTCTCCAGTTGTTCCTGCCCTGAACCTTTATTTTGCATGAGTGAAAGAAGGACAACAATTTACTTTTATCTTCCTGGTCCTGTGTCAGTCAATTTTATATTTATATTTAAAGGTTTTGAAAAAGGGTCCTATTATCCAATATTGGATTGTGGGGATTAGCTAGAAGTAATGTGAAGGAAGATTTTACATGACTGGCAGATGATCATGCTAGTCTATAATCTCATTTTGGAATCCTGTCTCTTGGTTCACACCTTGGATAACACTCAGTGAGGTGATAGTTTGTCTTAGGTGACAGTGGTTTGGTTTGAACCATGCATTCAACTTCACTTAAGATGCATGTGGGAAAATACTGTTGTTGGACATCTAAAAATCCATTTACTTAACAATACAATGCTGGCCATATGCATACACAAAAAGTAAAGGATGCAAAGGAAAATAAGGTTTGAGAAATGCACTTAGTGGGCTTTATACAAGCTTTGTAAGTGGCAGAATATGAGAATTGCCTCTTGCTTACTGTGTGAAATGGGAGTTAGTCAAGGAATGTTGAAACTGGGGCTTTGGATTCCTGGCTCTCTGCTGTGAGAACAGAAGCTGAGCAGGGAGGAAAGCAGAAGACAACAATTGGAGGGTGACAGCTGAAGCCTCAGGCTGTGAACATGGACCATAGGATCCCTTCTTTGTGGTTTTTCAGGTTCTCTCCTTGGATTTTTAATCCCCAACTTGTGCTTTAATTAATCTAGGGAAAGTGTTATATATGGTGTATCCTTTCTGCCATCCTCTGGAGACAAGGCTTATTTATTGCAGTTTTGTTTTGGAACATTGTGTTATGCATATTGCTTTGTCTTAGGGAATGCTGATTAAAGATGTTTGCCCTTTGCTCTGGGTTCGAGTTGGGCTTTACAGTAATTCTTTAGTTTATGGGAAAAACTCAGTTCACCATGTCTGATTTTCTAAATGTCAGCCTAAGCTTCCTATTTGAGATAATTTGCTTTTAAGACAATAAGGTCAGGTGAAAATGCAAAGTCAAAAATATTTTATTGAAGTACATTTGAGAGTACTAGGCAAAATATCCAGAATAATACAAAACAATGGAAAAATGGTGTGATGAGCATTAATAATCCAACAGCCCACTGCTCTCTTTTCACTAGCTTTATATTTTAGCGTTTTAAAACAGTTTTAAATAATCTGGTTAACTTTATTTTTCTCTGAAATCTGATGCCGAAATTAATTTCAAGCCATTCTGCCTCTATGAGTCTCAAGAGGAAGAAAACTGTTTTTAGATAGTAATTTTAAGGGACCAAACATTTCTAGAGGAGCAAAGTCTGTAATTTATAACCTCTGACACTTGATGTTGGCTGTAGGAGAAAACTCCATGATCGTATCATGATCAACGAGAGAAAGAAGCACCCAGAGCTAGTTAATGGAGTAGTATTGAAATCTTACTATAGTTTTAATGCATAAAAGAGTAATAAAATTTTGAGGCATGTGCTTAATTTTCAACTGTATGTAATGGTGGTCAAAGCATGGAGAAAATATGCTTGGGGTTTATGTGTGCTTATGATCACTGTTTATATATTATTTACGGTGTGTAGTATTTGTTTTTATTTTAACTGGTAATTTGATTCTGTGAATAATTCTTTGCAATTTGTTGTAGTATTATAGAGACTGGGTTGTCCTGAGGATTGCAGAGTTCCCCACCCTGGGGAACTAAAGAACTATCTTTATTAGTTTTAATCAGGCGTTTATAGATAGTAATGTTGTCTACCTTTTGCCTTTATTTCTCAAGGCTGAATATGTTCTTTCACCTTGTTGTATTTTCTGTGCTTTAGCCCTTGCCTATATTAGTCTTTTACTGGGTTGATTACTTTATATCCTTGTGTTGGAGATGATAGTCCAACATAAGTTGGACTTCAATGGCTTCCAGATCCTCCAGTTAACTGTAAATTTACTCTCTAATCAACATTCCATTCAGTCAAAATCTCTCCTGTCAATACCTACAAGCTTAATAAAGTGGAACCACATGACATGGAAAGACTGACCGGATCTGAATACTGGACAGCATAAAAGCTAGCTCATCTTTCTTGGTTGTGGGGAAAGTTAGGGTTAAATGACTTTTCTGCTTATGAAAGGACAATTTGAATATGTTCTTCAGAGATGATTACAGGACTTACTCTGCTGTTGAGTAAAAGGTGAATTATGCCTATCATTTTTTCCACTAACAAGTCAATATTTGTGAGAAACATGTCAGTGTTGCACCCTGAGTAGATTAATGAGCTCAGTATTTGACGTCACTGCTGCCTGAATCTTTAGATTTTAATAAGGCCAGTTTTTTATCAAATGAATAAATGTTCAGGTAATTTAGGTTCTTTCCATACTGAATGTCGACTGCATGGTAAGTTTGAGGGTTGAAATTTAGACATGTGTTCTAAAGCTGAGGTTGATTGTGTCTTTGTGCACATGCCCAAATCTGATCCTCATTTCACAGCACAAGCATTTGCTGTTTACGAGAAGGGAGCCTGGAGGCCACAGATGTACAGATTGCTCAGTGTGTTCCATTATGGCAAACCTCAATACCTTAATCGAGATCTATGTGCTTGTGGCTGGCACAGCTATTTGTTTTGAAGGTGGCCATGACAGCAAAGCTATAAACGCCTATAGGTAGTGGTGTATTTTTTTAATGTCTTATCCATGATAAACTGGACAAGAAATGACTAGTACAGAACAGGTGTTAGGTGCGTAGTTAAGTGTTCTCGTGCCAAAAAGAAGTTAGTGCCACAACGATTTTTTTGTATCAAGTAAGCTTAAGGAGAAGATCTTTTCAGAAGCAAGCACAGAATTGACTTTGGATTCATGCATAAATATTAGCTATGTGTTTGGAGTTCTGTACCTGAATTGCATCAGAATCCTATTTTGTGCTTAAGAAAATGCAAATCTAAATTTGTTGTGGTTTTGTTGTAAGGACAAGCAAGTCTAGTGTGAGCAAACACCACATGTCTGCATCTGTAAACAGCTCTGAATAAACAGATCTGTTTCACCTGGGAAGGTTATTAATATCTGCATTCATATTCATAATATGGAATGAGTTTTGCAAACATCCTACAGCTAAAACATGCTTGGTGGGGGACCAGTAGAATAGAAGGGAATAGAAATATTGGAGCTTTTTCTTGTACCACGATTTTATGCTTAGAACAGATTCTTTGTTGTGACAGGTAAAAGAATTATAAAAGAAAGGCTTCTGTCTTGATTTGGGGAAGACAGGTATCTGCCAGGGAAAGCTGGAGTTTCCCTTGGAATGGAGAATGTAAATGTAAACCACCCCCACCCCCGCCCCACCCCCCTTTTTTTCCAATTATAAATTTGCAGTTAAAAGATTTTAGGCAAAAGATTTTGGAAATAGAAATAGCAGTTCTTTGCTAGTATGTATAACAAAGCGAACTAAAACAACAACTACAGCATTAATAACAAAAACAGTACCAAGAACCTCGAGGGCTTTGCTTCGCAAAAACCCAGGGCAGTTTGGTCTTGGTGCCTTTGTAGGATCCTCAGAGCACTAAGCTGGAGCAGTGGAGAAGTCCCGGGCTGGTGGCTGGGATGGCAGGATGTCCCGGCAGGCAGGGGCAGGGTGTCCCAGCAGGGCAGGGGGTGCAGGGTCACACTGTAGCAAGAGGAGCACTGCTGATGGAACCATGACAGAGGGGCAGGGCTGGCCCAGCTCTCGCAGGGCAGCAGAGAAGCTCAGAATTCCAGGGTGAGTGGATGATGGTAGATTCCCCAGGACTGAACCCCTCCAGAGACAGTGAAGTCTTTAGCAGCAAGCAGCAACCCAGCTGTTCTCTCTCCCCGAATGCCAAAAGGCAGAGTGCCAAACTGCCTCAAGCTCTATCCTTTTACCTGCCCCAAAACTCGCGTTATCACCCTCTCTGAGCTTTGACCACCCCCTTTTTTTTTGCTAAATAGTCTTAATTATCTGACACTTAGTTTCCTTGGTAACTTATGGGGAAAAAAATTCTTTAGAGAAAAAAGAAACAAACCTAACCTCCAACAGCTTCATAAAATCAAGCCTGCTCTGTTAATTGCCAGAGTTTGCCTGTCACTTCTTCTAAGTAATTTACAAGTTCCCATGAGAAAATAATCTTACTATGAAGACATGTTAGCATAACAACTTACTCCTGGGTTGAAAAACAATGCACCTAAAATGACAAAGGATTTGTCCCATGAAAATCAGTAAAGACAATATATAAACAATCCAAGAATAGAAAAATTTCATGGACAAGTAGAATACCTTTTACTAAGCAACAGAGTAATTAGCAAAAAAGCTATTAACCAATTAAAGTTATACACAAGGTCTTAAAAAATGTATAAAAGAAGTTGTAAAAATAAAGACTGGACTTTTTCCTGCATAAAGATAATGGAGTCATGGCTAACTTATTGCAATAGTTCTTAGTGTCAGTTTTCTTTGGGACTCATGCCATTGTCACTTCTTCTGAAGACTGGATGATTCTCCTTTACCAATAAGGACTCTAGATAGCGGACTGGCAGTGGCCAGTGTTACTTGTACCAAAACAGGATCAAAAGACATGTTCTCCTTTATCATACTCAGAACTGCCTCAAAACTCCTCAGCATGTAAATTCAGTCAAAAATGGAGTGTTGATTTGCTGGAGGGCAGGAAGGCCCCACAGAGGAATCTAGACAGGCTGGATTGATGAGCCAAAGCCTGTTGTGTGAGGTTCAGCAAGGCCAAATGCCTGCTCCTGCATTTGGGTCACAACTCCAGACAGCATTGCAGGCTTGGGGAAGAGTGGCTGGGAAGGAGCTGTGGGACAACAGGAACGGAGCTGGGCATGCAGATTGACAGTGGCTGCACTGGTACCTGTGACCACCAGCACCTTGAATGCTCTGTCCAGCACTGTTTTCAAGAATGACATTGAGGTGCTGATGACACTGAGGTGATGGCACATGTCCAGAGAAGACCAACAGAGATACGGAAGGATCTGAAGCACAGGTCTGATGAGGACCAGTTGAGGAAGCTGGGGATATTTAACCTGGAGAAAAGGAGGCTCAAGGAGGACTTTATTGCTTTCTCTACAGCTTCCAGAGCAGAGGTTATAGTGAGGTGAAGGTTGGTCTCTTCTCCCAGGTAACCAATGAGAAAACACGAGGAAGTCATCTCAAAATGTGTCAGTGCATGTTTGGGTTGTATTTCAGGAAAATTTCTTTACAGAAAGTTTTTCAGGCATTGGAACAGACTGCCCAGGGAAGTGATGGAAGTCAGCATCCCTGGAACTTTTAAAAAAGGTGGATATGGCATGTAAGAACATTCTTTGATGGTGAACATAGTGATAGCCTGATAGTTTGGCTTGATGATATTAGAGGTTTTTCCAACCTCAAAGATTCTATGAGTCTATGAATCCTGTGCTTTTGCCATGGTGGATTTTGTTGAAGAGACTGAGGAGCCTGGGCAAAAGGACTACAAAGACAGTCATTAGAGATTTGAGATATACTGAGTGCTCTTGGAGGTCCATGAGAGGAAGGATGGGAGTATGTATTCTCTCTCTTTTCAGTAATTCACTTGCTTTTGCTGCTTCACTGTCCATGTCCCCATTCTCCCTATATTTGGTGTTCACTCGTACCTCACAGTTGCCTTCAATTCACCCCTTCTTTTTTCAGCAGATGGTCCTACTGGTCTTGTGTAGTAGAGAGAGAACTGGCCTGAGACACAACTGATGGAAGTCCTAGAGAACCAAACAGAAGATAGCTGCTTTCTCTTCTGGGAGCTGAAAAATGCTGCAAGTTCTGCTGTTTGGCAAAGAGAGCAGGAATAGGGGCTACACATGTGGGCAGCTGGTCATGCTGGAAACCCAAACACGTGCATACAGAGTTGTGCTGTACACTGCAGTCTGCTGTGCAAAGAAGTTTGCAGCTTTGTACTCTCATAATTAAATTGTGGTAGGTTACTGGGACGAATCAGAATACATGCGACCAGACTAAAATCATTGTTGTCTAGGTGGTGATTGCTTGAGAGTATGATTTAGCCAGAGAAGTTGGCTTTTGAAAAATATTAATTTTAAAAACTCAAGGGCAGTGTAAGAGGACTTCTTTCTAGGAAAAATCCCCACCATTTCATGTTATAGTTTATACAGCAGAATTACAGATGACTTGGGAAGGTTCTTCCTAAACAGGAAAAGGCATTTGCCATAAAAAAATATATCATGTAAGAGGAAAAAATATTTTATGAAACAAATAGGGAATGGTTTAAACTGAAAAATTGTCAAAATGATACAAGACTTTGCCTTTTATTGCTAGCACAGAGTAACTTAATTTCTATAACATTAATTGGTTGAAAAGGTAAATGTGCTTTTCTAAATAGCATCATGCAATGATTCTTGTACCATCTCCCTTCTGTACAAAACCATGATAATTCAAGCAAAAAAGATACTGGAATAGAGAATGATGTTTATCTGGATGGATGACAGTGTACAGATGTTTGTCAGGATAAGCAAAATTTTTCTGAGCACTGTTTATTTATAGAAAAATGCAGTTTTACTTCACTAAAAGTATATATGTACTTGAATTGATATTGGGTATTAATTTTGTCATAACAACCACCCTGAAGTTTCAGCATTCCTGAAATATTTTTCTTTCATTTAGATCCTTGGTACTTGGCTATTAAGAATGTTCATGACTGCCGACAAAGCTGGCAAAAAGAAGAAGTTTCTCTTACCAACCTTGAGCTCCAGAATGCTTGTGGTTAACAGTGTCCTCAGTTTGTTCTCCAACAGACCTCATTCAAAGTTTCTGAAGTAGAGAAAGCTTGAAAAGTATCTATCCCATTGCTCAGAAAGTGCTGTAACCCCTAGGCTATGTGGAATGAGATGAATACAGCCAATATATCCTCCAGGGACCCACAGGATGCTGAAATTTCATGCAGAAAAATTCTGAAGTGGAATTGCTTGTTACATATATATTCTATCCAATAAACCACATTTTTCCTTCTCTTAACTTCTGTTAGAAAAGAGTTTTAGATTGAATAAGAACATTTCAGTAGTGAAAGAAAATTAAAAATAAATAAGTGGTTCATAAGGCTCATGATGCTTAATAGTGAAAGTGAGAGGTATAATCAGATTTTGAACCGGTTTTAGTTCCAGCTGTCTCTGGTTTGGTTTACTAGAGAATGTTCCCTCACAAGAACTCACTCTAATACAGTCAGAGAGAACAAGCAGAATATTTAATATTTTAAAAAAAAGTGCAGCAGTAAATTCACTGCACATAGCGAAGATTAAACATTTAGTCAGAAAACATTGGTGGATTATAACTCTGGAGAGCACTAGCAGGCATTGGTTTGGACTTAGTAGTAAAAAGTTAATTAAATGAAATTGTGACAGACATTTTTCAGTGCCTTTACTAGAAATCATGACCAATAAATGAATATGCATTATTCCCTTGGGTAGCTTCAAGGCCAAGGAAATAGACTCATATCACCTCAGCAAATTTCTACTGGGTATCACTTAAAAGAACAGAAAGATGGATATACACACATTATGTCGACTGTAACCAGAGTTCAGTTAATATCACTGGAAAGTTTCATTAGAGCAGTTCAAGTTACTAGGTGTGGGAAAAAGTCAGAAAAGAGAGGAAAACTATGAAATTGTCATGCTTAAGAAACAAACTTAGAAATCCTGATAAACAATGCTAATAGTGGTGAGCAAGTTTACAGACAAAGATATACAGTACCTTTTTTAATAGCTCTTACTTTTCAGTCCTATAAGAAGCAAAATTTTGCCTTCTTTTATAGTATTTGTTGAGTTTAACTAGTATAAGAAAGAGAGGTTTCTGCTTTGTGTTTTGTACTATAAGTAAAGCTAACGATTCAGGCTTTGAAACTCAGTTTGTAATGTCAGGTTAATTTGGTTTCCTCACACTCTTGCCTTCCACTGGAAAAAAACCTAGTGCATTAAAGAAACATTTTCTTATAAAAGAAGAGAAAATGAAAAATTGAACTTCACAACAAGACTTACAGAGATTCGTGATAACAACATAGCTTTGTCTACTTTGAATTTTAGCAGACCAATCATCACTAGCTTTACATTAAGGTGTATAGCTAATTCAGTGCAAGCAGCTGTACAGTATAGAGATGTGTATCTGATTTTTTTCTAATACTTTTGGAGCGTCTAATGTCAAGATGGTCTGATTTGGGTGTTGATGCTTGGAATTTCTTTCTGCCTTTACTTCCAATTTTGTTTCTTCCCCCAGTTCTTTTAGTGGATGTTAACCAGATGTGAATCATATTACTTGTCTAAACAGATAAGTGGCCACTTCTACTGACACATCTGACTTGCTAAATGAATTAAATGTTCATTTAATGTGCAGGTTACAACTTATATTGCCTTGTTTTCTTTTTATCTGCAGGGGTTTAGGCTTGCAAATCTGTGACTGAGCTATAGCTAGTATTAATTGTGAAGCTAACCTCTTGGCTTACTGATACCATCACAGAGACAAAACTAACCAAAGCTTCATGATTTTTCACTTGTTCTTTCAAGACAGTGAAGCATAGCACAATTCCAGTGCAATGGTTATTGAAGTCACCACTGAATCTGGACACTAACATGAAAGAATCAGGTATCAGACCAGTAACCAAAGTGCAGAATCTTTTCTCTAGGTAGTGAAGTGCACCAGCTGCATATAGTTTCCAAAACAATGTGAAAGGACATTTGGGATAACAGTGCCTTTGGACAAAACTTACAGCCCTCAAATTTATTAGAATTGCCATTTAAAAATACCTACTTTGTCCATAGGTCTCAATCTCTTTTTTTTTTTTTTTTTTTTTTTTTTTCTTTTTTTTTTTTTTTTTTTTTCCAGACCATAGTAAGCTGACATATTTTATTGAAAATTGGAGCTTGGTTCTCAATAATATTAGACTAGTTTATCCCTGGGTCTAGTGTCACATATTATTTGATTCACAAGAGTAGCGAATGATAATTCCTGTCTACCAGGAATACTGAGAAGATGCTTAGGTGAGGAAGTTCATATTGATGTTTCACTCTGTTCTTTGAGTTATAGTAAAGGAAGTGGTCACAT
Source organism: Sylvia atricapilla (assembly GCF_009819655.1). Lineage (NCBI taxonomy): Eukaryota > Metazoa > Chordata > Aves > Passeriformes > Sylviidae > Sylvia > Sylvia atricapilla. The sequence continues at coordinate 71,501,395 of NC_089174.1, forward strand.
CTGGGTGGGCTTTATTTGGACTACGATGGGAACTCTGCCAGGTCATAAGATCTGTTTCTGTTAAAGATGCTGTGTTCATCTAATTCATTTCAGAGAAGTCTTTCAAAATTAGCTGACTCATACACTAACATGATCCAACCCAGACGAAAGGAGAGGAGGGGAAGTGGTGAAATAGCTTGCAAAGCTACAGCTTCCCTCTCTGATTTCTTTATTAACTCTTGAAATTCCTTTACTCATTATTTCTTTGGGAATGAATGAAAAATTAATATTTTATTTAACTTTCTAGCATTGTCATTTGTAAAGGATTATAACTATTAATCGATGTAACCAAGAAAAGTTTTGCAGCTGCTTTAAGTGTTTTAAGTAATGAGATGACATCAGGGTAGTAGATACTGGGAGCTTGAATGATTACTTTGTTTACTTTATGACCAAGTCATACAAAATTGTGGGATGTTGCCTCAAGTTTGCCTGCTTTTCACTGTTTGCATTTTGTTCTCATGCAGCTTCAAGTAAACTATGTATGTTTTCAGAAAATAATCTCATGTTTACATTCTTCTCCTCTAGGAGGAGAAAGATGATTGATGGTGATGTTCACCTTAGAGGTTAAAGAGGTGGCTACCTGTGTAGCCAATCTTGGCCTGTCTGTAAATTTGTATATATATGGAGTCAGAAAAATAAAGTAGAAGCTTTCCTGCTTGACCTCCTGCTGGCCTGCTTGGCCTTTCGTGCTCCTAACAGCAGCCGCAAGTGTGACCCTCCGTCACAGTGGGACATGTGATGTAGAGCTTCATTTTATCTCAAGATTTTATTTTAATCAAAATTCACACAAACTGAAATTATTTGAATAAATATATCAGACTTCTAATATAAATCTGAATAATCAGAATGTTCAGTGCGATGTCAAGTGAAAAATCTGGTTTACTAAACATTTTTTTCTTCCACATGGTGATCTCTCATTGGTATAGTGGCATCCTGAGTGGCTTATCTGGTATTTCTCTTTTCAAAGGCATAGCTTCATCTAGCTAAATCTGAAAAAAGCCCCAAAAAGTTTTGATTGACTTTTTCTCAAAACTGTGAAAGCATAAGGTAAGTCCATGGAGCATAACAGATTCATACTTTCTCTCAGATCAACACTGATTTGGAAGATCCTGTTTCTCGAAGAGAGAAGGAATCCCACAGTGGGAGAGGTCTGCATAATCTCTTGTATAAGCAGAGATTGTCTGTTGGATTCAGGAATAGGCACTCCTGGAAGAATGGAGGAATGTTTCATAGACAGAAATGGGGAACCGCAAGAACCACTGGTTTTTCAGTTGTTGTCCTCATGACAGCTGAATAATATAATTCATTTTTAGATTTCTGATACAATAGTCCTGATACTGAGCATAATTTAATCAATTATACTACAGGCCATACCTATAATGCTAGTAGCTAAGAAGAATATAATGGACCTCTTAGTTTAAAGACATCTCGCTTTCTAGAAAAGAAATGCAAAATGGAGATATCTAAGTAGCTGAAGTACTACTGAGGCAGGAAAGAAACTGAAGGAAGCAGCAATATTTAGGGAGAAAAGAGTAAGAGAAACTTTTTAATGTTGTTATTGTTAACACATTTGTAAATATTATTCTTGAGGCAACTGCATTCAACATAATTTGTGGCCTTTATGAGAAAGAGCCTTTGGCCAATAGGCTAACATCTATTTTGTTGCTTGTGACTAAAAAGATGCTGAAGCCTTGAGAAGGTGGAACAAACTGGAATCTACCTCACTACAGTTTTACCTTCAATTTTGATGAATTTTCTAAGGATTCTGTTCCTTGGTCAGCCCAGATTCAGTGGCTGAGAGTTAAGAAAAGGAGAAGGGATGAGTAACATGGTCATTATAACAAAAAAGTAAAAGCAGAACACAGAGTCCTCTGTATCATAAGACTTGTGAAAGAAGCTCAAAAATGTAATTTCTAGAAGCTTAAATCTGGAAGATACACACTTTTTCAGGGGTCATGCCATTTTTTTACATCTAAGATTGGCATTTTACTGCCTTCTATTCTACCTAAAGATTAAGTGCCCGTCTTCCAAACACAGAGAAGAAAGAAACTCCTCTTTAGCTATCTCTCATGCTGTTTGTAGCTTCTGTGTTACTTAATTTCAGGGCACTAAGATAAAAAGCTTTGGTACTTTTAATGACTCATTGCAAATTTTCCTCAGAAAGTCCTTTCTAACTCATGTATTGATCTACTGAGGTACTTGTGTAAGAGAAAGATGCATTTTACAACACAATTTGCAAGTTGCTTCTAAGCTGAAGTATCCTGCTTGTAAAGTATTGCAAAGTCACGTGTCAGAATAAAGACACTGTTTGAAGTTCCCTGGAATCCTCTTCCTTGGGCAGCAGTCTGTGGATGACTGTCAAACCTATAGGCTTTCCGAGTAAACAGAAGAGCAGGACAGCTGTCAAACAGATGTGGAACTCTCATCCCCAAAATTCCCAAAGCAAGTGTTCCCATTGTTTGGGTCATAATGATTAGTATATGCTTTTTTTTCCTTAAAAGTTAGTATTAAAAGAAGGATAGTGCTTACAGATTGTCCAAGCACAGACGACAGCCTTAGAGAAGACACAACAAATGTCATATAATCAGGCATTGTTTAAAACAGCTGCTCTCATTTAGGCTTTGGTGCATCCTACATCTATTTTACACACTTTTTAATGTAATTTTTTCCCCTATTCAGTCACAAGTAAAATTTCTGACTTTTGTCTATATTAGTTACAGAAGAATTCAGCTTGGTGCTAATGTAGTAGACCATAGAATTTTTAGAGATCTTGAGTCTAAAACTTTTCCATCTTGGATCAAAAATACTATTTTGGATTAGTTTTATTTTTTTCAGGTTCTTGACTCATAAAAATTAATCTTTTTCTCAAACCATTCTGTGTTATTAGGGATATGAGAACCATACTGGACAAGACAGTGAATATTCTATAACTACATTTGGTCAGGTAATGAGGATTTAAGAAAACTGTCAATTAAAACACGATCTTAACAAAATGACAAAATTATTGAAATATAAGAGGTCTTTGAAAGACTGTCTTGTCCAACCTCGTCTTGCTTAAAGCAGGGTCAACTAGATCACATTGCTCAGATCTGTGTCCTGTCAGGTTTTTAATATCTCCAAGGATACTGTAAGCAGGAACATTTCAGTGTTGGAGCCAATTCTTTGTTCTGTGGGACTTACACAAGGCAGTCTGTATTTGGTGCCTCTCCCCAGTTAGAGAAGAGACAGTACTTTTTTCTTTAGCACTGCTTCCTCCCTCTATGACACTGCATCATTCCTGTTGATTATTTTCCTCTGACAGCAACCAGTTTAACACTCAATAAAAATGATGAACAGCTACCTTTTTTCCTGTGGTAGAAAATATGAGTGATTCCATGCTTATGCTCTAGTGTCAAAGGAACTCTGTAATACAGAGAAAATTTAATGACTGGGAATATGTCTTCTGAAGGGTTGGTGAAGGCATCCTTTCTAATCACTGGTAAGCAGAATGTCTCAGCGACCAGTAAATCTCTGAATGTGGTGGTGTTCTGATATTGATTCAGGCTGTTCCTCTGAAGAAACACTTTCAAAACCTGACCTGCTATTATTGTCTCTTGTCCTTTTTTATGGTTTTCATTTTACAGTGAGGTTCTATTACATGTGCTGAAGAGTTGCAGTTTTTTGTTGGAGATACTTGAGAAGTATAGCCATGCAGTAAATATTAAATAAAAAGGTAGAAGGCATTTTATATTTCTAGCAACCATCTGTTGTCCTAGACAATATTAATGCGTAAAATACCATAAAATGCTCATGACAGTACTTCCACTCAAATACTTGCCCCAAAATACAGTTCATGCATGTCAACCAGGTAAGTTTCTATTAATTTTTTCAGCCAGTATTTCAAGTAAAACTGAGTGTATCTCGTTGGGCTTCTACCCCATGCTGTCATGACTCTCCTTGATGGGACCCCTGAGTAGGCCTATGGTACTATAAGCCTCCCCAGATTTGGTTTCTTTTTGTGGAAGTTGCCACCTCTCACCCCTACCCCTCCCATGTAACAAAGAGGGGTACTCATGGCTGAGGATGTAACCCATCACACATCACCTTTTATTCTGCCTTATCTGTAGTAAACTGACACATCAGTGTCATATTTCTGAATAACTGCCCCAAAGTCTGTGTGAATTATGTTTACAGATTAGGTGACTTTGGTTTATGTACATCATCATAGTTCGTGGGTTTTCCTTGCAGCCAAAGCAGCCAGAAACTTGCATTTTAAATGAGCTGAGTTTTTGATGAAAGGAGACGGGTGGCTGAGTGGGATGCTGGTAGGGGATATCGCAGTGCAAACCTTCTATGAATTCAGTTTGTGGGATTTAAAATGATTCATAAGCATCCATAGCTAGTGTGGACTCACAGGGATACTGTGGTTGCTGTAAGGAGCTCAGAAACTCCTGGATTCATTTAATTTGCTAGCTCTTCTGGCAGGTAATTTTTCCTGAAACAAAGAATTTTGAAAACTGTTCTTAGTGAGGCAGTATTCAAAATTATATATCTAACAATTTCTCATTGCTTTTAGGAATTACACTGTATAAAGATGACTAAATTAACTTTATTAATTAAAAATGCTAGATGAAATAGTTTTTAATAGCTATGACACAGTAATTCAAGTACACCAATAGCATGGGTGGAAAAGGGTTCTATTGCATTTAATTTAATTGTATTTTCTTACAGATTTTGTTCAATTTCTATGCAAATAATAAATACTTTTAACTATTGGGTAGAAAAAAACAGACAATGTTAGACAGCTTGAGAACAACAGTTTACCCAACCTGCATTTATTTTCCTCTGCCTACAATACCAATGTCTTCTAAGAGAAAAAAGCTCTATTTCTCTTACAATCAAAATCCAGATTTTCATGGGACAATGTGTGCTCCACAAGACCATGTGCCCTGTGAGAATATTTATAACACTGGCCTAAATTGGCTCACATAATTTTTTTTCACTATGCTGGCTGTGGGCTGCAGCCAAATTTTGTATTGGACTATTATTTCTCGTCTTTGCTCTCTCCTGAAGTCTACATGGAAATTGTGTGGGGAAAAGCAAACTAGAACAGGTGTAAATCATGTTCTTTGAACACATACAGTGGGTGCAAAGGCTGAAAGCATCAAACAGGACAGGGAACTCCATTGTCTGAGATTCCAGGAGACCAGGAGGAACTGGCTTCTGAACTGTAGCTTCAGTGAGACTTCACAGAGGGGATCTGTTACACAAAAATGGAGCCTCTAAGTCTTCACAGACATTCAGCACTTGTTGAGAGAGGAACAGCCATGGCTTTCTGTCCCTGCAGCAGGAATATGATGACATATTTGAGAATGCAGGACTGCTCAGGTAACAATACTGCAGCATGGGTTTCCATACATGTGCTCATGCAAAACCTCTCTTTTCTTGGCAAGCCTTGAAAAGGCTTTCTTGGAGAACTACTTAGTTACTTTTGTGATAGGAAATATCATCTGGACTAGCTGGTGTCGCTCTATGAGGTGGTTCTCCTCCAGCTGCAATGTTTCTATTTGTGTGTATGTGTGATATAATCCTTTTGCTTCCTTCTCCCAAGCCTCAGGATTAAGTTGCTGATGAAGCTACCTTGTTTCCAAAAAGGTTTCTTAGCTGGTCTGTCAGTGCTTACAAAGACTGGAAGCAGTCTGAAATGCAGCTAGTGATGCAAGTAGAGGTAGAGTGCTCATGAATTCTGGGCTGAGCACTGAGGGTATCTCAGATTCAGCACACAGAAAGAGATGGGTGTGATACCTATTTACCTATATGACTTGTAATAAATTAATTTATCTCCTCCTGGAGGAGAAGAGGCTAAGGGTACTTGATCAGAAGAGGTTTCATTACCTCCTGCATACAGCTTCAGAACATTAGAATAGGTCTGAGGCAATGATAAAATAGATTTACGAACATACAAAAGAAAAAAAAAATGAAATTACACAACAGGCACTTCTAAACTCATTATAGAGGCAGAAGGATTGAATAAATTTTATTTGTTGTGCTTAAAAGAAAACAAGCATACCAGTTAGTACACATTTAAATAAATATTTTTTTCATTAAATTGAGTTGAATGAAACACTGTCAAGCTTTAATTTTACTGAAACAAACAGACAAAACCAATAAACAACCCACACCAAAACCCCCAACACCCCTTCCCCTTCTACTCCCCTGCAATTTATTACCATTTTACGTTCTTTGTTCATGCCCTCATTTATAATCTTCAGAGGTAGACTGCTTTTCCTTCATTTTTTACCTATATTCTCAGTCATGGTTTGGCGGCAGATATTTGCTCTTTTTCTGAGTCAAACTTCAAAAGTTTCCCCATGAAACTAGTGCATAAATTTTCAAACAGTTGTGTGATGAGGTGAAAGCAGGGTTTGGGAGTGGTAGTCATAAACTGCTAGAATAAACAGCTAGTTCCTATTGAACATGTGTTAGCGCTTCTTGGTTTGCAGGATGTTTTTTCAGCCTTCTTGTTCTCAGGAGAAGAGAAAATGAAATTAGAGCTGTACAGTATTGCTGCCCACCATGCTCTATGGAAAACATCCCCCATTACTCTGCTGCCATTGATACACAGCACTTGCAGCATTGTGTTTCTACAGCTTGTGTGACAAAGGAATGTGCTGGAATGGAGCTGTGCTAAGAACTGCTGTCCCTCGAGGGAGAGATAGGCTTCCTCTGGTGCTTGCACGTGCCACCTCCCTGCTTCCAGCAGGCTTCTTGGCTCCCAGTTCATTGACCTCAAGCTTAAGCTCTTTGTTTTGTGTTCAAGGCTTTGTCTCTACAATCTGGTTTACATCCTGGCTGAGATCACTAGAAGAGGATGGGAACTATTATACTTCCCTTGACTGTAATGTGGTTGTGTATTTTTTCAGTGACTAAAGAACTGGCCTGTTATCTTCTTTTGTTCCCAAACCATCCCATATCGCCTATGACTTCAACAATGATGTTCTCACTGACTTTCCTATTTTCATGTCTTCCTTTTGTGTTTCATGTGTTTCATGTTGTGTGTTCCTCATGGTGTTGTAATGCATTGCTGCCATAACTTTATCTCACTTCCAAGTGCTTCACCATTGAAAGGGCAGTTTCTGTTCCAAAACCCTACTGTGGTACTGATGGAATTCTTGCTGCACCACTGCCCTTGGTGCACAAGTGATCGGCATGCAGTAGCCAGTGCAGCAGAAATCAGTCCACAGACAACCCTGGTTTTGAAGTATAGTGTTTTCCACTCTACTTTGTGCCATTCTCTCACCTATTATCTGCTATTTTTTCTCATTGGAAGAGTCATCCTTAAGTTTTTCAGACATTTTAGTAGCAAATGCATATATATAGGAAAAGTAACAGAATTATGCAATTGAACACCCATGGCCGCAGACCAATCTGCTTTTAATACTTTCTAGGATCATGCTGAGAAAGAAAAACGTTTAAATTCTACTAAGGCAACTTGTCATTCTCCAAGGGTGAGAGGAAAAAGCATCCTTCTCAAATTTGTTCTCCAGCTGCCAAACCTTTTAGATAATACAATTGTTTTCCATAAAAGGCTTGGCTAATGGAACTAGTGGTTTCTACTAGTCCTGATGATCTCTGCCTCAAGATTGTTGCTACACAAAGAAAGAAGATTTGGAAGTAAATTGCCAGTGCTGAAGGGATAACATCCCCGCACTAGTTACTCTGGAAATAATGCAGTCTATTAAAGAACAATTGCAGAAGAATAATTACCATGTGGTGATAAGAAAATGCTGTAAATATTTGTCCAGAGAGTGGTGCTCTCATCTCAGGTAACAAAATTTGTTCTTGTTTGATCAACCCTGCTGCCTTGGGGCTCTGGCAAATTCCTGTCTTAATCTTCAGCCTTACCTGGAGACACACCCCAGTGTGGAGATTTGCAGGCAAGGAGTGGAATTTGCTCATGAGGAAACAACTTGAAACATTCTGTTTTAAAGTGAATGCAAAAGAGTCCAAGGAGGATAGAATCTGCCTTACTATCACAGCTAAGAATCAGATGACTGAAAATATGTTGCAAAGATAATCTTACTGGCTTAGTAAGAGTGGGAGCATAGTAATGAATGAGCACTGAGTTTCTCCTGCTTTTGCTGAATATTACCTTGAGAGGCTTGACAAGTGTATATAATGTATATAAAATTACCTTAATTTAGCCATCTGCAATGGACATTACAAATGGGTGTAATTCAGAGATTCGTGTAGCCCAGCTAGAAGAAATGCACTGGTTTAAAGATAAAAATTTAAATACTTCATCAGACGATTACTTGACATTTTTCTATCAAGAATTGTGTGTGAGGTGTCTGTGACCTCAGAGCCTTTAAATATTTTTGTTTATGTTATACTCCTCCTTATACGCTTTTTTTATTTTCAGTAGTTGATGCCTCAAATTTAGGGTAGTGAGCTCTGTAGGAAAGGCACATTTCATTGCTCCCTTCTTCAAGCAGGGTTCTTGGCAGATTTAAGGTGTTTCCAAAATATTAAAAAAAATGTTTGAGATAGCTACAATAAACTTCATGAGTAATCTGATAGAACTTTTTCTCAAGCATAACAGAAAAATGGTCAGAATCCCATGTGTGTTCTTTAAAATGAAAAGGCCTAATTTTCAAGGTAAGTGAGAACAAGAGCTCTTTTCCTGCCTTAAAACAGTCTTAGAAATAAGGCTTTGTTCAGGTCTTAATACTTGAAAAAGGTCTAATCTGTACTTCAAAATTAGCTGTTGCTATATATGGGGTTGTAGCCCTCAAAGTACCCTCGGAGTCCTGGGCAAAACTTTTTTCCTGGCAAGGAAAGACAATGTTTTCATGATCCATCTCCTATCAGATACAAGGTGCTGTTTCTTTACCATGAGCCATGGGGGGACAAGCCAAGGCCTTGGATTGCATTCTGGAAGCAAGACTTGCAGGAGCTGCTGTCTTTCTTAGAAATCGAGTGCTAAACACCATCTGACATACCCAAACCCCCCCCATAATAAAAGAAGTTGCGAGTATGATTAATACTACTCTCCAGTTTTTCTCTAACTTAAAGTTGTTTTCCCACCTTCCCAGATGATAAAACAAATGGTCTATTAGTTAAGATCTCTGGTTCACTGAAAGGAGACAGAATGAGGGTTGGATATTGCTACCTATTAAATATAAGATAATAATATTTTGCTGCGTGTCTGATTAGTATCTGATTAGATATAAGGACATTGGCAATCTGAGTGTATTAATGTGATTTCCCAATTTGAAAATATAAGGTATTCCTAGGAGTAGGACCAGCATTTCTGGTGTTTTGATTTGCTCTTTTTGTTTTCTTTTGTTTTCTGCCTTTTAGACAGATGGATAAGAAGAAAACCATAAACACTAACACTCAGTTAAATTCCATGTCTTTTATATCATTGAACTTAAATTAAGAAATAGGAGATAAGTATGGAAAACTCTCTTAAGGGTAAAAGTTTATCCTCTCCATGGACAAACTGTGTTGAGTCATTGTCATAATGGCACAAGAGAACATTACTTCAGCCCTAAAACAATTAGCGTTATGAGTCAGTTCATCAATTGTTTTAGACCTTAAACCCATGTTCCAGCATTGTCATGTAATGCAGTAGGCTTAACTAGCTGACGAATCAGACAGAATGGTGGGAGCAGGAAACAAATACAGCTGTCATGGGTATTTCTTCTGAAGAAGAGCAAATACCAAAGCCATATGATTCCTTGTTCTATGTTGTATCCAATTATCACAGTTCAGTTAAATACCTTTGTCTCTTTCATGAAACAGGGCCTCCTACCTACAAGCAGAAGTTAAGATCAAAAAGAAAAGCACATTTCCTACCATAATATACACACTAGTACTAGCTCTCTCAAGTAAAACTTAAGCCAAAATTCAAAATAACTCTTGAGAAATAGCAGTTTCTAAGCAGAAAACCAATACACAGCACCTTGTCACTGGCACATACCTGAGTCCAGAAAACCTTAGCACAGCAGGCCTGCACCCCTGAAGGGACTCCAAAATGCAGCTGCCAATACACAGAATTCTGTTGGTAGTTATTGTGATAAATAAGTTGTAATGAAAAAGCAGGTGATGATGACTGTGAAGATACACCTGTGATGCCATCAGAAAGAGAAGAAAGAATGAGCACAAGCAAATACAGCTTGGCAGAATGAGCAGGACAAGTGAGACTAAGGCACAAACGGCCTTGACATGCATTCAAAGGGAATAACTGTACTTGGATTGGTTCCTGATGTGGACATAACTCTGGCATAAAAGCGTTGGAGCACAGCTATCGTCTCTGTATTATTAACTAGAGATTGGCATAGAGCCTTGTTGTATAAAATCTATTTTGCCTATGAATAAATTTTCTACTATTGGGATTTATTTCTCATAGTTTTGTCTCCAGATAACATTAATTTCATGTGCCTCTCTGCCCATGTTATCTTTCAGACAGACACAGATACCAAGTGGGATTTTTTAACATGAAATGCATTGCATACAAATTGCATACAAAAAACTTAATATGGGAATTTTCTATTTTGATTATTTTTCTATAGTATCTCTAGCTGATCTTTCAGTTACTTTGTACATTTTGTAATGTTATAGCATCAATCTTACACTCTCTTGTATAGCATTTAAAATATGTTCATTGAAGAAAACAGGAAAAGGTAAACTTCCTTTCATTTGAGCTGCTGCAATTTCCCATAGGGTGCACTTGATTTAGCATGCCTGCTTCTGCATTGTTGGATAATTTCCCTTCACACTCAACCCACAACCACCACCAACTGCAATATCATGGGGATTAGAGGACATTTCCATAGGGTATGTAGGATACTACTGGAGATATTCCATGGTTTGCAGGGAAGCTCAAGGAATCAGCCTGGCTCAGAAGTATCAGCAGCTGTGTTGTAATGGCTCACCTATCCCTGATCTTCATGTTTTTGCTGTATACACACAGCTTCCAGACCCTGTGAGGCAGATGGGTGTCAGCAACATGTGCCTTGTTTATCCATCTACTCATTTGCAAAAGAAGCATGGTTCTTTTCATTAAGCTAACATGGAGAAATCAAAGAGTAAGGACACAAAACACAAAACACATTTATTTCTGATAATCTGTTGGGAGTCTCCTATCTTCTTATTTCCTTTTGAACTTAACAGAAAGTGTAACTAGGGATCAATGTTGATACTTTTCATAGTACACCTTAGAGTGTATAGAGTGCTTTGTTCTTTATAACTAGAACAGGCTCTTGGTTCAAGTCAGACAGATATGATAGGAGTAACAACAACAACAACAAACCCAAACAAACAAACAAACAAAAAAGCAGAACAACATGGAGCTGAAAGGAAAACCTTGCAGAAACATGCTTAACATAGTCTTCCCAGGATTACTACGCATGCTGCACTTCTGATTACTCAGTGTTCAGACCAGTTTTTCTCCAACAAAAACATTATGGTTTGGTGCCAGCTGTGGTTCTGGGATGTGCACAACACAGAGAAAGCCAACTGAATTCAGACAGTCTGTGAAAGAGCACACAGATGATGAAAAATTTGGTTTGCTACAAATCCATTTTTCCCATTAAGTGTATTTTTAATATGTTGTCCTGGTCTGTTCCCCTTCATTATCTCTTTTATTAAGTGTTACCACTTTTCCCAAATAGATTAAAATCACCAAATAGCTGCTTCAACAGATCATCTCCCTAAAGATAATAACGATCAACTAACAATAATGAATACTACACACATTTAGCATTCAAACTGTCTGACTTGGGTCCTTATGCCCTTTGAAACTTTTAAAAGTGAGAATTTGTAACATGCCCACAAGATTTATGAATTCTGCTTCTGGTGGAATTATGTAAGAAGTGAATTTCATAAACCAAGGTACGACAAGAGTGATATCATGTCCTTAGAAAGAAAAACATTCAGTGAAAGCTGCTGCCAAATAGCAATAAAAATAAAAACAACATTTTAAATAATTCAAATTTCTTTAATAATATATTTACTTAAAACATGTTTGATACACGTAAGTATTGGAAACCTGGAATTTATAGTCAAAATTCTAATTTTGAAAACATCAAAACTGGGATTTTATTTCCTTTTCACTGTAATGTGAAAAATTAAGATTAATTGTGATGAGTTTCTACTGCAGTGAATTCTGGAACACATAATCCAAAAGCAACATACATCTAGAGCTCTTCACCAAAAGTGGTAAGAAGCACATTCAGACTGATGACTTTTCCCCCCAAAAATGAAAAATATGAAAGTAATCATGTCCTCTTTATGGTATGCATGGTCCATAAAATTTAGTTTAAGTGCCGAGGGAATAAATATTTATTCTTTGGCCTCTTTCTAGTGCTTCAAATTACCTTTTTGTTTTGATAATTTTTGGCAGTGTACAAGTATGCCCAGGCTCTGGGGAATTTTAAATACTTAGCCCATCTAGAAACATAATAATTCTGATATACATAATTAACTCACAGGGGTATAAAATTGTATTTATTGTAGTTATCCTTGAGAAAATTGCTCTTTTATCTTTGTAGACTATTATACACTTTATACAATTGTCTAAAATACATCATAAAAGTGATGCAGAGAGAGATGCCAGATGTCCAAAAAGTACAACTGTGCAGGAGTGAAAAAAAAGTCAGTTTGGGTCAAACACCTGGCCCACCTAATCTATGTATTGCATTATTTAGTATTGAGAAATTTGTTTCAAGGAGAGATATTCCATCCATTCTGATTTAGAAATCCATATGAAATGGAAAGAAGGAATTACTTGAATAAGCTGAAAAATATTAGTGAAAATAAAATAAGTAATAAAAGCAATAGCAAACTACCCTGATGTCATGCATAATTTTCTGCTTTTCAGTGCATTAAAACCCTTCCAAGTTCTGGGTTTATTCAACAGATTTCTAAAGCAGGCAACCTGACTTTTGTGTTCTGTTTTATCACTTAATTGGCATAAGTTAATTTGGAAGTCACAGGAAGGTTCAGTGCTCAACAGCCCAGTTCTGCTTTTGTAAGTCTGTGGTGTCATGGGCACAACACAAAGTCACTATGGAGAATTCCAGGAAAGTACAGTTTCATCCTGGCAGTGCCTCACTCTTAAGCTTTTGAACTTCCTTTTTCTCAGCGTTTGAGATCATGCTTACACCCCTGTGAGTGCAGTGATAGTAACAGTAGCCTTTGTGGGTATTCCTGGAACAAACAAGTGTGCTGCCTGTTGATATGAGCTGGCATTCTTACTTGTGTCTCTCTGGGTGTATGCCTAATGCTATTTATAACCCTTATGTATAACTTTGCAGAGGACTAAAGCAAATCCATGAAATCTCAGCACTGCAATGGGCAGACACATTTGTCTGGATGCAGTTTTAATTACATCTTAATAAAATTCATATTAGAAAATATATTCTCTGACTTCAATTCTTATAGCAGGTTGTATTATGATTAAAGTACAATAGATGGGCCATATTTTCCAATGTGGTTGTATGTGGAGATAAATTCTTAATCCGTGTGATTAAGCTACTAGAAGTAATGATTGGTTGAAATATTACAGATGCTCACAGAAATACTACTCATCAGGACACTTAGTGGTTTTATTTATCTTCCCAAGGGAAAGAAAAAATTCTAAAGGGTGGTCTGGAGCATGGAGAGCTGCTAAATGTGCAATTTTTGATGAAAGATCTTTAAATTCTACAGGGGATTATGAATGATAATAAAATGATACACAGTGAAACTGCCTTAATCCACCAGTGCCAAAGATCTGTGACACTTCTGCTTTGTCCAGGCTAGTTTAGTGGCACAAAGTGAGTAAAGCATTTCTGGACAGCTCTCCTGTGGATCTTCAACAGCAAATGGTGTGGTTGGGCCTGCACAGTTTGGCAGAACACCTGTTGTGAAAGCCACAATGCAGGTAAGGGACAAGGGGAGCACAGTAAATTATCTTGGGTGAGAGATAACAATTAAAAGAATTAAATCCTTGTGAATCTGTGGGTATTCAAGAAAGCCCATAAAAGTGTTTACCTAGTTTATATCTAGTTTACTGAATTGTGTCTGAAGAGAGAACAAAGAGGTAGATGAGCTTGAAAAGTGTGTTTGAAGAGTGGTTAAACATTTTTCACTACTTCTTCCCTTGTGACCTCACATAATTTTCTATTTTTGTTAAATGAATAACTTGCCTCAAGACATTGAATTTAATCACAAAACCCAAGCAGTTGGTAACAGGATCAGGATTTTATTCCTGGGATGTTTCCTGTGCTAATAGTATTTCCTTCCAGGGAAATAAGACCTCAAAAGACCCTTATAGAAATCTTGACAAATATCACCTGTATTTCCTTCTGTCTTTCTTCTGTGTTAACCCACTGACCAATTTCAACAGAAATGTTGAGTCAGAAATGATGTTTTCAGCAGCCATCAGAACTTACTGCTTTCATCAGGTTGTATTATGGCTATAAATACAGCCTTGAAGTTACCAGGTTCTGGAACATGTCTGAATATTTTCTTCTGTTGTTCAAAGACCACTCCAGGGTGCCCTAAACACAAATTCAAGACTGGTCTCCTAGCTTTGTTTCAGTGTCAGTAAGAATGCAAGAAGTGATAACATTCCATCTGCATTTCCTAGTATGTGCCCCCAAAATGCTATTACTGTGGTCTGAGTACCAAAAGGTACAGAAAGTTGATGAGAAATGCATAGAATGATGTTGTGGTTTTGAAAACAAACCAAGTAAGAGGCTCTAAGTCAGAAATAAAATTTAATGAGAAGAAAAGGAAAATAAAATAGAATAAAATAAAATAAAATAAATACAAAAAAGAAAAACCACTGACAGAGTCAGAATACAACCTGATCAGGGTGATGGAAACAGTCCAGACAAGGTGGTCTTCCTGAAACAGAAATCTTGTAGAAAGGTCTGGTAGCTCCGGTCCTCTGGGAATCTAGTGGGTGAGGGCTGCTTCTATTGTCCGAAATCCCAGCTTATATCCAGGTGAGAATGCATGGCTCTTCCCCATGGGCGGAGCATCTCATAATGGGATGATGAGTCATGGAAGAGAGCCTTGATGGCCCATTAAAGAGAGAGATAACTCCTTCCGGGGAGTTATCTCTGAGTCATGCAAAAGGCATTGATGGGCCATTAACTGAAGATGGTGATAGAATACATCCTAAACTACAACCCAGGACAATCCACCCCTTATTCTATCACCATCTACAACATGCCCAAATCAATACATTCTTACAGATGAATGCATATATACATACAGAATGAAACCTTATACACTGCTCTCACTTAAAATTAAGTCTCCCTGTGGTACACAACGGGTTTCTCCATCTTTCTGCATTACCCACCAAGTGTAGCCAGGTCTTTGAGCAAAGACAATCCCATGGACGGGTCTGCCTTTGCCTGAGGCGGGATTAATTCAAACACTCTTTTCTAAAATGCCCTTCATGTGTACCACAGGTATTTTGTCTCCATTCACTGTGTGTAAGGGTTCAGACTGGGCAGGACCACCTCGATTGATAGACCTTCGGGTGTTCACCATCCATGTGGCTTTGGCTAAGTTTAGTTCCCAATTCTTGAAGGTTCCCCCACCAAGTGCCTTTAGGGCAGTTTTTAATAGTCCGTTGCACCGTTCAACTTTTCCAGCAGCTGGTGCATGATAAGGAATGTGGTATATCCATTCAATACCATGTTCTCTAGCCCAGGTGCTTATAAGGTTGTTCTTGAAATGGGTTCCATTGTCCGACTCAATTCTTTCAGGGGTGCCGTGTCTCCACAGGATTTGTTTTTCAAGGCTCAGGATGGTGTTTCGGGCAGTGGTATGAGGCACAGGGTGGGTTTTTAGCCATCCAGTGGTGACTTCCACCATGGTCAGCACGTACCGCTTTCCTTGGCGTGTTTGGGGAAGGGTGATATAGTCAATTTGCCACGCTTCCCTGTACTTGTACTTCAGCCATCGTCCACAATACCACAGAGGTTTCATTCGCTTGGCCTGTTTGATTGCAGCGCAAGTCTCACAGTTGTGGATGACCTGTGAGATGCTGTCCATAGTGAGGTTCACTCCTCGGTTACGGGCCCATCGATATGTTGCATCTCTTCCCTGATGACCAGAGGCATCATGGGCCCAACGAGCTAGGAATAATTCTCCTTTGTGCTGCCAATTTAGATCCACTTGTGCTACTTTCACCTTGGCAGCTTTGTCTACTTGCTCGTTGTTGCGATGCTCCTCATTAGCCCGGCTTTTGGGTATATGCGCATCCACATGTCGAACTTTTACGGTCAGCCTCTCTACTCGGGCGGCGATGTCCTCCAAATGTTAGCGGTCCAGATGGGTTTTCTTCTGCACTACCAATAGGCTTTTTTCTAGCGATTCAGCCATCCCCACAGAGCATTAGCTACCATCCATGAGTCAGTGCAGAGATAGAGCCTCGGCTACTTTTTTCATTCAGCAATTTTTAAAGCCAGCTGGACAGCTTTAAGCTCTGCAACTTGACTTGATTTACTTTGTTCTTCGGTAGCTTGTGCAACTTGTTGTGTGGGGCTCCATGCTGCAGCTTTCCATTTCCGGTTAGCTCTTACAGTTCGGCAGGAGCCATCAGTGAACAGAGCATATCGTCTTTCAGTCTCTGGTAGCTCATTATATGGTGGGGCTTTTTCAGCACGTGTTACTTGCTTTTCTCCTTTTTTTTCTTCAAATGATAATCTAAAAGTTTCACCTTCCGGCCAGTTCATTATAACTTCCAGAATTCCAGGGCGATTTGGGTTTTCAACGCGGGCGCGCTGTGTAATGAGGGCAATCCATTTGCTCCATGTGGTATCGGTGGCATGATGTGTGGAAGGAACTTTTCCCTTAAACATCTACCCCAGCACTGGTAGTCGGGGTGCCAAAAGCAGCTGTGTTTCAGTGCAAATCACTTCTGAGGCGGCTTGAACTCCTTTATAGGCTGCCAAGATATCCTTCTCTGTGGGAGTGTAGTTGGCCTCGGAGCCTCTGTAACTTCGGCTCCAGAATCCTAATGGTCAGCCTCGAGTCTCCTCAGGCACTTTCTGCCAAAGGCTCTAAGACAAACCATTGTTTCCAGCTGTGGAGTAAAGCACATTCCTCATATCTGGTCCCGTCCTGACTGGGCCCAGGGCTACTGCATGAGCAATCTCTTGCTTGATCTGAACAAAAGCTTGTTGCTGTTCAGGCCCCCAGTGGAAATCGTTCTTCTTGCGGGTGATCAAGTAGAGAGGGCTCACGATCTGACTGTACTCAGGAATGTGCATCCTCCAAAAGCCTATGGCACCTAGGAAAGCTTGTGTTTCCTTTTTGTTGGTAGGTGCGGACATGGCTGTGATCTTGTTGATTATCTTTGTGGGGATTTGGCGACGACTATCTTGCTATTTGACTCCCAAGAACTGGATTTCTTGAGCTGGTTCCTTAACCTTGCTTCTTTGAATGGCAAAACCAGCTTTCAGCAGAATTTGGATAATTTCCTTTCTTTTCTTGAAGACCTCCTCTGGTGTATTCCCCTATATGATGATGTCATCAATGTACTGCAGATGCTCTGGAGCTTCACCCTTTTCCAGCGCAAATTGGATCAGTGCATGGCAGATGGTGGGGCTGTGTTTCTATCTCTGGGGCAGTCGGTTCTAGGTGTACTGCACGCCCCTCCAGGTGAAGGCAAACTGAGGTCTGCACTCAGCTGCCAAAGGAATGGAGAAGAAGGCATTGGTGATATCAATGGTTGCATACCACTTTTCTGCTTTGGACTCCAGCCCATACTGAAGCTCTAACATGTCTGGCACAGCAGCGCTCAGTGGTGGTGTGACTTCATTCAGACCACGGTAATCCACCGTCAGTCTCCATTCTCCACTGGACTTATGCACCGGCCAAATTGGGCTGTTGAAAGGTGAATGGGCCTTACTGACTACCCCTTGGCTTTCCAGTTTACGGATCATCTCATGTATGGGAATCACAGAGTCTCTGTCAGTGTGGTATTGCCGACGGTGTACTGTTGCTGTGGCAATTGGTACTTGTTGTTCTTCAACTTTCAGCAGTCCCACAGCAGAGGGGTCATCTGAGAGACCAGGCAAGGTATTCAACTGTCTGATGTCTTCTTTCACTACTGCGGCTATCCCAAAAGCCCAACGATATCCTTTTGGATCTTTGAAATATCCATTCCTGAGACAGTCTATGCCGAGGATGCATGGGGCCTCTGGGCCAGTTGCGATAGGGTGTTTCTGCCACTCGTTCCCAGTTAAACTTACTTCGGCCTCTAATACAGTCAGTTCCTGGGACCCTCCTGTTACTCCTGTAATAGAAATGGGTTTTGTTCCTACATACCTTGATGGCATTATGGTACATTGGGCCCCAGTGTCAACTAATGCCGTATATTTTTGTGGGCCAGATGTGCCAGGCCATCGGATCCACACAGTCCAGTAGATCCGACTGTCCCTTTTCTCTTCCTGGCTAGAGGCAGGGCCCCCCTATTCCTGGTCATCGTATACGTTGTTCTCTTCCTGTAAATGTGTTGCTGAGGTCCCTTCAAGAGGATCAGTCATATCATCATTCCTGTACCGTCTGGAGTTCTGTGCATGAGAGACCGGAGCAACACTGATTCTAGATGAACTTTTTGTGGTAGGTGTTTCTCTTTTCAGTTTACGTACCCGGGCTGCTAAGGAGGAGGTGGGTTTTCTATCCCACTTCATTATATCTTTTCTATGCTCTCGAAGAAAAGACTAAAGGTTACCTCGGGGTGTGTATCCTCTCTCCCTGGCTGGAGGACGCCTGCTCCTAATGGCAGAGACTCTTGTCGGCTCTGGTGAGATATCGTAAATTTCTTCCTTAAGTTCTTTTTTCAGTTTCTGATGGCCTTCTTCAATTAAGTTCCTGACTTGCTCAGCCAGTCTTGTTTCTACAGATGAGACATGGGCACGAACTAGGGCGGTGACAGTGTCCTCATAAATCCTTAGTTTATTAGCCAGGACACTCACCTCGTCCTCACCTTCTCTCCATTGCAGTGTTGCCAGGTAACGTGAGTACATCTCTGGTCCAAGCCATGAAAATCTCAACCACATCTGTGATGTGCACTGGACATCATCTGGGCTCTTAGGAAATCTCTCATCTTCTGCAAAAATGATCTCCAGCACAGCCAATTCCCTTAGGCATCGGATACCTTGTTCTATTGTGTTCCATTTTCCTTGGTGCACTAGGAGGTCTTCTTTACAAAGGTATTTGTTTTTCACACTTGTTAGCAGTCGCTGCCAGAGGCTGAGAGTTTTTTGGGTTTTTCCAATTTTCTGGTCAATGACCACATCCCGGTGTGGAGGTGGGCGGAGCCCCGGCTGCTCTGCCCTGGAGGGAGCCAAGCTGAGGAGTCAAGGAAGAATTTCGCAACTTCACCCTGAGCCAGTAGGACAAAAAGGCAAACGTCCTAGCTACGGTGACCTGTCTGGAGACCCACAAGCCCCCTCGGGATTTTATGTAGATCTGTTACAATTGATTGGTTCTGTACCCTTTTCCTCCCACCCTGGTGTCCCATAAAACCCCCTGAGTTTCCTCTGGTCGGCAGAGGTTCCTCGTCCCTGGATCCCTTTCGCTGGTACCCTCTCAATAAAGTACCACCTGCGGAAATTCCATACGAGACCTCTCTCTCTCTCTCACCACGGCCGGCTAAAAGAGGGGCTAACTCACAAGGGCATGAGCTAAGAGCACTGGGCTGAAATCACTGAAAGCTGAAATCACTGAGCTGAAAAATCACTGCTCTGCCCGATGCTGAGAAGCCCGTCTGTCCAGCTGAGGAGCGCCCTGACCCCCCAAGGAGCTGTTTCTAGCGAGACATCCTTTGGGGTGGCTGTGGCTCTCTGGGTCCCAAGCGGGGGACCCCATCCACCAGCTGGCATCCCAGGACAGTGATCCCAGTTTCCCGGCCTCAGTTCCATCCAGAATGGTGTCATTGGCTGCAGCATCCCAGATGCGGAGCAGCCAGGTGAGGATGGACTCGTTGGTCTGGCGGGTGAATTCCCTTCGCAGGTCACGCAGCTCACCCAGAGATAGAGAGCGGGTGATGATCTCTTCAGCTGGCTGTGAAAGTCCTGCTCCATCCTCGTCAGTCGCTATGTGGACTGATTTGCTCTTTGATTTCTTCTTCTGAGTGGTGGCAACTGCTACTGGTTTAGGCTGTTCCGGTTCAGTGACGGTTTGTGTGGAGATGCTAACAGCACTTTTGGTTCCTTTCTCCTCTGTGACAGTCTGTGTAGTCGTCGATGCTATTGCTTTGCTTCTTTTTATTTCTTTTACTTCTTTAAGAACACGCTCTAACACACCATGTAGTGTTTTGATTCTAAGCATGGTGCTTAGAAAACAAAGAAAACAGAAAAAACAAAGCAGTACTAACAAGAACATTATGCTGTCCTTGGCATCCAGAGGGTAGTCAACATTTTCAAAAACTGCTGTGTCATTCTTGAAAAGCTGGAAAAAATCATTCTTTACTCCTCCCCACAGGGGCTGGGTGAGATTGTTGAGGCTCCAGACGTAGCATCCTAGACTAGAACAAGAATACAAAACTGGGTATATATTCTGAATAATGTTCATTGCCTCAGATTTTATCAAGCAATGGACATAATAGACCAGTAAAGCAATTTTAGTACCATATCTTGGTTTACGGAGGAGTACTAAGGCCGGTAGATAGTGCCCCACATTCGGAAAAATATAGAGAGACAGGTATAAGACACATGTGAGCATGTTGGGCATCATAACAGACAGGTGTCTTCTTCAATAAAATTATAATTTTTGACTTTTCTTATTGCCTCTGCCCCACATTGGGCGCCAAAAATATGTTGTGGTTTTGAAAACAAACCAAGTAAGAGGCTCTAAGTCAGAAATAAAATTTAATGAGAAGAAAAGGAAAATAAAATAGAATAAAATAAAATAAAATAAATACGAAAAAGAAAAACCACTGACAGAGTCAGAATACAACCCGATCAGGGTGATGGAAACAGTCCAGACAAGGTGGTCTTCCTGAAACAGAAATCTTGTAGAAAGGTCTGGTAGCTCTCGTCCTCTGGGAATCCAGTGGGTGAAGGCTGCTTCTACTGTCCCAAATCCTAGCTTATATCCAGGTGAGAATGCTTGGCTCTTCCCCATGGGCGGAGCATCTCACAATGCGATGATGAGTCATGGAAGAGAGCCTTAATGGCCCATTAAAGAGAGAGATAACTCCCTCTGGGAGTTATGAGTCATGCAAAAGGCATTGATGGGCCATTAACTGAAGATGGTGATAGAATACATCCTAAACTACAACCCAGGACAGCTCCTTAGTGATGCGTTTTTCCTTTATAAATCAGGATAATTAATTTACAAGATCAAAGACTTGACCATTATTTAGTTTGCTATTTCCCATATGCACCCATGTAGTCCTTCAGTACAAAATCAGGGATGTTCCCAATGTTTTTTTTATAGTTTCATTAATTAGTGAACAGTTTAAATTACATTTGTTTAATGATCTAGGCAGAAAACGCTTGAGAAAAGTCAAAAGTGTTTTAATGTAAGATTACAAAAAAATATTAATCAAGTTCCCCTGGTAATTTTGGCCACTAAGGCGTTCAGAAGCTGGTCCCTGCACAATAATCTGCATAACCATGTTTTAGGTCTCTAATAATTTGCATTTTTATGGAAATTTTTCCTTACTTTGGAAATTTTTAAAAAGGTTCAGTTGTTGACCCTGTAGATTGTGGTTTTTATGGTTTCCTGGTTATATCTGTTTTCTACCTCCTTAAGTGAGGAATTACTTTTTGAGACCTTGTATAGATATAATAGATGTATGGTCAAATGCAAGGAAATGTTGGATACTAGAACTGGTTTTGTCTTAAGCGGTGTGAAAGACCTGTCACACTGTAATGCCAAAAGGAAGTAGTAGGTTATGTGTTTCACACAGCAGTTGCTGATATACTGCACACATCAACTGTTGCTCCCAGTAATCCATGTTCTTCCAAGCACAGTCAGAGTCTAAGGCCCCTGTGGATGCAGCCCAGGGTTTTCTTTGCACTGACACCTGATCAGCTTGCTCTCCACCAGGAACAGAGATGCCTTTCAGTAAAATGCTGCTCAGCCACACAGACCCCATGCTGCTCTCGCATCTTTGATTATGCCATCCCAGGAGCAGGATTTTGCGCACATCTTTGTTAAACTTGTAAAGTTCTAGCTCACCCACTGCTCCATCTCTCCCAAATCTTCATTGGAAGATGTTTCTCTCTTCTAACATGCTAATCTCTCCAGCCAGTGTGCTGTAATCAGCAAACTAGCTCACTTATGGAGATGCTGGACAGTGTATCCCACTGCTGATCACCTGCTTGTGACTAACTAGTCTGATATGCAAGCATGCCTCATGTGGGGACGTGTTGTATGCTAATAATCACCTGAATATTTGTATGAAGGCCAGATACATTGAAAATCCCCAATAATAAACACTTCTAAGATTTATCTTTATGTCTCTATATTAAAAATAAAGGGTTTTTTAGCTGTTGGTCTGGTGATCTGTTGATCTGATTATCTGAAGATATGACCTTAAAAAGATTTTTGAGAAGATTCTTGGGGAAGATTTATTCTGAATTTTTTCTGACTTTACTTTTCCATGCTAATCTATTAAATAACTTTTCCTATATTTGGAGGTATGGATTGTGAGACACTGACGTACAGTGTCTTTTTTTTTTTAATTTCCCTTTTGATTTGATAGTGATTAACTTACAACTCTGAAAATTATGTTCCTTTATTTTGCTTTGAAACTTCCAATGAAGTGAAATATTTTACCTCCCCAGGAAACTGTTAGAATCCTTAATTACTCTGACAATTAGCATGCTACATTTAATTTCAGTCAAGCTTATTTATCTTCAGTTACTCAGAGGTAACTTTGTCTTCAGTAACAAGTTTCCATACTTATATTTGTCATTAGATTAATGAATCATTCATTACATTTGATTATAACTTCGTTCTTTCAGAAAAAAGAACTGTAATATCAAGCATTAATTCTACTTTCTTTTCTGTTGCATATTAAGTCTCATGCAGTCTACAGAGATAACTTGAAATTCAGGCACATATCAAGATTTATTTTAAAGTCTTAAAAATCAGTCTTTTTTACCGTCAGCTGAGCTTTTTCCTCTCACATGCACTGATCCAACAGGTTTCTCTTCGGTAGAGTCTTCTTCCTCTTTTGTAACATAGTAATTATTAGAGGCCCTAGTTTTGCATTATTTATACCAAGTAATTGTGGAGAAAAGTGAATGAGAACAGCAGAAGGACAAGAATGCTTTCTTCACCCTGGAGTCTTTCATTACCAGCAACAGTGTGTTCTAGTGCTCCAATGGTGTAAAACCATGCAAGTTCCAGCAAAGTGCTCTTTATCATTGTAAGAGAATAGTTTCTTACATTTTATATACATTCTGTGCTGGACTGTCTTCCCTGTAAGGTCCTTGATATATCTAGAAAATCTTGTCCCAAAATACAAGACTTTTCCCTGCCAACTAGCCCACACACAGTCAATGACCACAAACCCACATGGAGCCTGCTGTAATGAGTAATATGAATCTCACATTCCAATATTAATTACTCACACTTCTCCAGCATCCTTGCCTACCTTTGTGAGGGTTAGAAAAATCACATACATGGAGCAAAAGGCTGGCAACCAGGATGTAATAACTTGGTTCTGTAGGTAAACCACTGTGATCAAAGCTTTGCTGTACATTTCAATGAGCATGTATGTTACCATATACCAGTGTGATTATCATAAAGTGGTTGCAATATTAGGAGTTGCATCATAGGTTAACCATGCCATCAATGAGAGTTGCTTTCATGCAGAACAGAGAAGACTGATCGTGTTAATCTCTTCCATGAAAAGTGATAGCAACAAGGTGGCTACCAAGAGAATTTCTTCCCTGTGACAACTACAACTTGCTCTGCAGCATGATAGTAGGATACATTCCCTAAACCCCCCAATATCTTATATAGAAACTATACTGTAAAGTTTGAAAAATCGATAAAAGTGATAAGTAACTTGGAGTAGGAAAAAAAGTATTTCTTTCCATTTGCTCCCACATGACTTGAATGTTAATTTCTTGTTTTAAAACTTGTGAATCTATCGAGTTAACAAGCCTTTAGACTACAGTGTGGAGGGCAGAGTGGGTGAAGCACAGAAAAGGTATGTTTTCTCTCTTCCTAATACTGCTATCCTTGTTCTTGTTGAAAGACAGTTAAGTCAATTTTTAGACCCAAGTTTCTTACTGGAAAGGAAACAGATTGCATAAAATCTATAAGACTTGAAATTTCTTTGCTTTAATTGATATTAGTACTTTCTGATAAAAGTGTACTGTGCTATTTACTTTTTTTAAAAATGGATTTAAAAGATCTATTATTAAATGCTAGGGGGATTAGCAGAAATAAACTTTCAAAGACTGTCAAAGTCTTAAGGCATTGTGTACAAAGGAAAACAATTAGGCACTGACTAAGGGTTCTGGCAAGCATTTCCTATCATGAAGGCTGTGTTTTACTTTGCCTCCAATTTCAGTTTTATTCCCTGCTATCTTTATTTCATTTAAAAGGAGCAGCAGACTCCTGAGGCAATAGTTTCAAATGTAGCTGTACAGTCCTGCCACAGCACCCAGTAGTCTGAATGACGCAGAACAGGAGTTAAAACAAACGGATAATTATTTTGTGTTGTAGAATACAATTAATCTATATTCAGACTATGATGTGGCAATTAAATTGAAAGAAATAAAGAAATGCAAATTTCACCTATTGAAATTACATTTCAGTTTGTACCATGTGAGGTAAAAAGAGATCCACACCCAGGTCTGTTTTCTACAAACTATAGGATGCAGAGAGCAATTAGATATGCATGATAAACCAAAGCTATGATTCTCACTAGTTGATATGAAGAATTGCGTTTTAAAAGATCTGGCAATTAGGAAGTTTGGTGTTACGAATTGTTAGACAAGATTCATCCCAAATTCTTGTGTTTATAAAGCAAAAGCCAAACTCATTCCTTGCAGGGAGCAGGCATGGCCTCTGGGAGAGGATGCAGTCTGACTTTCCAGCAGGAGGCAGTCAGCCAGAACACACACCTAACAGCAGAATCTAGAAAAGTATGTTATCTTTATTTTTATTGACCTCTAAGGAACAAGACATGTGGTGTTTTGTTTCGTTTTGTTTTGTTTTGTTTTGTTTTTTTCCTTCCATAATGCCTTTTCTCTTCCAGAACTAAAAGGCACACTCTTCCATCTCAGTAAGGTGCCAGTTGTCTTGGGTTAATGATACTGTGCTCTTAAACTCTGACAGTGCTTAATTGCAGGCCAAAAGACTGTCCTGATGACAGGATATAGTTGCAGATGGAAATCTGAAAGTTCCAACTGTAGCTTAAAGGATCTAGACAGCTAATGTACAGTAACTTGTTACTCTTAGAGATAATTTATTTGTCTGCTGAACCTCTGGATTTTCAAAACAGTCTGGAATTTTAATGGAAGTGATATGTGAAATTCTTTAGACTGCTCTGAGGAGGGATAGTGGACTGCTGAGTATTTTCCCCCCCATACAACAGTGAAACAGTGAGAACAGCTTTACTCATATTAGCTTCTCCTGCCCTAGGAAGTTCAATTGCAGGAATGGAGATGTGTGACTTGACACATGTTACTGTGTGGAATAGTTTACAGTGTGACATCCTGGTGACAAAGCAAACTGCAGAGCTGCAGAATGAATTCTTCTGATCTATATCTGGTTAATCTCATAAGACTCCTTCCTTATGTTTTTGGTCTCAGGGTGGCACAGTGGTTTGCACTTTGGCAAGTAGAGAAAAACATTATTGGGTTGTAGCTCAACATTATTACCAGTGCACCCATCTCTAGGAAGACATGCTTTTATTGGCAGAAGCATTTTTATTTACATGCAGGCTATTAATAAAATTATGATCCTCATTGGAGAGCCACAGTCCCTGTAGTCACCTAAAAACATCCCCATTCCATATTTGCTTGTCAGTGGCATCTACTTTGATGTCTATTAGTCATCTTTCTGAAGCTGCTTGTTTGGCACCTTAAGAATATTGCATAGCATTATTTTTAAACAGAATGTTAGGCAGCACCAGGTCAAATAGCTTATTGTAACTACAAACATGTTACCTCTCTGTTACACCCCCATCAAACATGCAATCTGATTGGTGCAAGCAGTTTTGTTTGACAAGATCCAATTTCTATAACAGTATGTGAACAATATTAATTATATTCCCATCCTTTCATCTTTTATCTCTTGCATTCCATGTTAAGTCATCTCCTGCTTCACCTGGATTAATTGAATGATAAGTATTTAGGTCATTTCCCTCGAGTTGTCAATAACTGATAGGTAACTGTCAACCTGTCCCTAGTTTTCTAAGATATAAATAAAAGTAGTATTAGTGTGATATTCTTGTCTGTTTCTTCTAGGATTCTTGATTGGAAGTCCTCATAATTAAAAAAAATAATTATCTGCAAAGATGATGCTGTACACACCATCTTCCTTAATAACCCATGAGCTGGACAGGACTTTATTTTCTTTCCTGTACATTGCTGCTTTTTAAACACACTAAGACACAAAAAATTCCACAGAGCAAATATAAGGTGTTCTGCCTTTTGCTCATAATTCCTGAACTGTGTACTGAACTGTCATATATTTTACTAATCTATTTGGCATTATAGAGTAGACACACACCAGACAGAAGTACTTTTGAACAAACATGAACACACAGTGACTGATTGTGTGTCTCCCTGAATGTCAGTCTGTAGCACCTCTGGTCAATGCCATAACCTGGATGTTAGCTGTCCGACCTCCTCTTTGTCACTCAAAGCAGTAAAAGAAGGTATGAAAATTTTAAGCTAGATTTTATAAGGCTCTTGTCCTTGAAATGAACTTGTTTTAAACTTTCTGCCTTAGTTTTTGTAGTTCTGTATCATTTTAAATGACAAAAGATATGTTGTCTCCTCTCCAGGTGTCTGAGCCTTCTGGTGTGTCCAAATAATGTACTTTTAAGTGTTATTATTTCTTTCGCTTTTGCTATTTCCAGTTTAAGAGTGGTCCTATCAGGGTAGATCATAGACTTAAAAAATAGAATTTTATCTATTAAATTGCATTGAGTGTAAGAATAAAGGAAAATATGGATAAATGGAGAGATTTAGCTCCTAGATTGAGTTACCAGAAGCATTCTGATTGTTGCATTATCACATTATGAAACCTTGGAAAATTTGATATAAATAAAAACTGATTTTCCTGGAAGAATTATCAACAAAGAACAACAGAGTGATTTGCTCAGCCTGATTGATCAGATTTAGGAGTACCACTTTATCAAATGAAAGCTAAAACAAGTAATTTTTCTTACATGGATCCTTCCACGATGTTTTCCAGTCAGAATATCAGTTTAACTCAGGTGATGTTCTGTTGCTTTCTTTAGTGCAAGATTTTTCAGCTGGCCATGTCTAGCAGGGGCCTTCTGTGGAGCTGTGCAATGCCAGAGGCTTCTTCTGGGTAATTCAAGAGCTCTTTTCCCTGCTTTACAGTCCTGTTTTTTTCAGAGAGGAGGATCTGGATGGAAAAGTAGAGCCGGATTATGCTTTCTGTTTTGCTGTCATGTGTAGCCCTCCAGCTCTTGGTAAGCTGCCAATGGTGGATGTTTAGTTTTTTCTTGCCTTAGCAGGTACTGTGACTTTTTAATGTCGATGGGGAGGTCTTAAAAGTCCTTCTGTGTGAGTCAGAGCCACTCAGCTAGACATAAACTCAATGGGAGTCTCATGTTCAACAGAGAACATTGTCCTCCCAGAATTTCAGGTTTATTTAGAGATTTTTATTCAGCTTCCACCATAACAAAAACAAGCAAGAAGATTGTACCTACAGCACTTTTTCCTCTAGAAATTTCACAGTCTGTAAACAGAACAAATCATCGGTCTACAGGCTGTCTTCCTCTCTTTTGGAAGTGCCTATGACCTAGTTTCTAGTCAACAAATCCCTGCCTGCTTCCTCATTTCACTGCTCTGGCCAGATGAAATAAGCTTGGATGGAGAAACAGAGCTGTCTCCTTGTATTTCTGTGGAATTTTTCTAAATGGGACAGAAACATCTAATTCAAATCTACATTAGAAATAAACTTCCAAGGAAGTGTTAAGTTGCCAAAGGTACATCCACATCCAGCTTTAAGACCAGCTTCTGTGTCAGACTTTCTTGCTTCCATTTCATCTCCTAGCTGGTAGTCAGGGCTAGTAATAGCTTACCCCAAGCATTTTACTGTTTAAGCTCCCCAGATCCAAAGACCAATCCCAGAAATTCTCAGTAATGTTTAAAAATAGTAATTTGTATAGCTAAGTTTGGTTGGGTGGGTTTTTTATTTATTTCATTCTTTGGCTGGTTTTTGTTGTAGCTTGAAGGTACTAGTGAGTCGTATGTTCAAGATTTTCCCTAAATTTACACAAATTTGGAAGCTATCCTTAGAAACAGCATATCAATCTATCCTTACCTATGCACCTTCTCAAAAATCTTTTAGACTTTTGCCAATATCTGCATTCTTTTTTACTTCAGTTCAGGAGTCAGAATAGGTCTCCTCGGCATTATATAAAAAAAAAACACAACCAATTTGCTTAGAGATTAGCTGAACAGTTTCTGTATCAATTGCACATTGACATGTCATGATTGACCTAGGAGATGTGAAAAATTGCCAGCCATCTATGTAGGCTTGACTTCTCTTTTCTGTGTTTCCATTTACTTTGTTCTTCTACTTGTGAGATCTTTATAGTGTATTGACATCATAAGCTAGGTCAGGGACACCCTCATATTAAAAAGAATTGCACAGGCTTAAAAAAAAAAAATCTGTAGCCATAAATGCTATTTTTCCACATCAGCAACAGTGAAGCGGGTCTGAAATAGCTCTCAGCACAAACCAAATTTATTTACTAAACATAGCTCATGTTATTTTAACATTTACTCAAAATTTCCACTACTTTAGAAGTTCTCGTGTATCTTCTTAAGGCTTTCTCTTCCATGTAGACCAAATCACTCACTTTCTGGCAGCAATATGAACAGAAGTTTTATATTAAATTAACCATCAACATTCTCCACTATGTGAATTAACCTTTATTTTCACAACAGGTAAGTGCTGACTTATCAATTGATCAAAAATTTCAGATTTGTTTTATTTCTATCGTTTTACTGCATATTATTTTTCTTAATATAGATGAAAATTTACTGTTCTCTTTCTGTGAGAAGTGTGATAAAAAGCTCACTTTCTTAATAAATCCTCAACACTGTGATGAACCCTGATAATAGTGCTAACACTTAAAAATGGCAGTGCAATTTTAACTGCTCCATGATGATCTTGAATTCCATACCTTTCCAGTTTTAGTACAAGCAAATAAAATCCACCTTTATTAATTTAACAACTAATACTTGTATGTTTTGCTCTAGTGTATGAGACCACGCTCTCTGTCCACTTTTATCCTGGGTTATGCAAACTTAACTTTGAAGACAAATGTTCAATTCTTAAGTATGATTTCCAATTGTTCCCTCTTTAGAAATTTCTTTAGAAATACTTTTTATTTAATAATAGCTCTGCAAATAGACAGAGGAACAGTAGAACTAAAAGTGGGGGATCATTTGGTGAATTCTGCTTATGACAAAAAAGGCAGCAAAGTACTAACAGTACTCTCTTTGTTATCATCCACGTGAGTAAAAGCAACACTAAAGCTAAGTTTTAGGACCACAGACAAATATGTACCACATCGATCTCCTAGATGGGCCAGGCCTGAAATATTGTGTATGTCTTATCCATACAAAAAAAAAATTTGAAAACTGTAGACTTACGACTATTATCCTGTATCAAAGTCAGTACTTTAGTTTCCACAGTAAACTGAATTTCATTACATCTGAACACCTTTGGAATAAACAACCCTTACCAACCACTCTTCTCACCCAGCCAGGGGTGAAAGAGATAATTATTCTGGCCTCAAAATTATTTGTTCAAATATGAAATGAAGTGGAGCTTATCTGCTGACTCTAACATAAGTGGGAATACCTTGACCTATTATCATCTCTACAGTGGAATTGTTTAAGAAAGTATAATTTTTTCAACGACTTTGGAAAATGGGAATAATAAAAAATTCAACTTTAGTAGAGTGAAAGATGAATCTTTATGATCACAGCCAAAATATGGACCATTTTAATAATAATTCTGAAACATAATTCAGTGTAGACTAATCTGTCTATGCCATATTATCACATGCCATGGTTTGTGGAAATTCTTACACAGCACAACAAAATATCTCTTGAAATTTATGTTTCTCTTATATTTGGGGAAAAAATAAGTTTGTTGGCTTTCAAGGTAAAACCTCAGGATCACACTTCTCTGAAAGTCTTATTTAAAGGTGTTGCTAATGAAGAGCTTCACCATGAATTTTTACTCATCTCTAGAAGCAATTGAAGGAGCAGAAATATCCTTTCTTCTTCTAGAAGTCAATCAAACAAGCAATGCTGGGGTGAAACCTGAATGAGATAAAACAGTGGATAGTAAGTTCTGAGAGCTGAACATTGCCTGAAAAACCAGAAAACAATTTTGTGAGTGAAGAATGGTGCACCACCAAGCCTTCCATCTCTTCTGAAATCATCTTCACACAGAAATGCACCAAAAATGTGGCTTCTGGTGGGTACCTTCAATACATTTCTTACAGGGAAAGGAAGTTTCACAAAGTCAAGGTTATGGTCTAGAGTACAGTCTTTCTGAGATGGTGAACTTTAATCCTACGCCTCAGTTTATTATGACAAGAAATGGTCTTGGATTTTGTCCTCTGCTGAAAAATGCACCCATGAAATATTGGCATGATCACAGTGTGTTGCAGCAATGTTTATTCTGTTCCAACAACTGCTAAAAGTCACAAGGAAATGAAGTCCCTTGAAAAGATCTCCCATGTTGGCATAATAAAGAAACAAAATAAAAAGGGAAGCAGTTGATACCACATAACCTGAATATCAAATCATATGAATTTACACAGCTTTGCAATTTCTTTATGATCAAAGTTGCCTTATCCCTCTGGGAAAAAACACACCAGAAGTTGAAATGATAGTTTCATTTCAAAGTTTTCTGCCCTGATAGTTTTCAGGGTAGAAAATACTAACACATATGAAAAATGTAGTACATTGATTTTTCAAAACCACTTTTTTTCCCCCTCTTGCTGCCTGACAGTTGAAGTTACACTAGAAAATATACTATCATTATGAGGTAGTATATAGTAGGTGTTATCTGGAGTTATAGTGTGTCAAGAGATTAAAAAAAACCCTGGGTTTGGTTGACTGAAGGGGGAAAATTAAGCGCTTGTTAGAACTGAAATTTGTCCTTCCTCATCTCTTAATTTTTAAAGCCATAGCCTTAATTGATTACTTTTATGGCTGCATATACTTTTAATTCATTTAAATCTACTCATAACAGATATTTCATTTAGTTTAGTTTCAAAAGGCAAAAATTATTTACATAAAGAAATTCTCTCTTTGAGGCTTCATCTCCTTCTTCTGCTTTTACTTAGAAGGAAATATATTGCTGAAGACTTTTTTGATGTTAATTTTTTTTCTTTCTGGCTTTCATTGTATCCATATGCATACCTCCCAGAAGGCCAGCACCCAGAACAAAATCAAGAGCTGTCTCAAGAGCTCATTATACTTTATACAAACATAAATATCAGGTGTTCCATGTTCTTAGTGTGAACACACTCTTCTTCAAGTTGGCAGAGTAGCATTTTCACCTCCATGTAGTGTGATATTTTGTTACAGCCAGACATAATTATGTTAATGAAATATCCTCAGGGAATGTACTATTTCAAACAGAACATTTAGTTAAGGTATTTTTGTATTTCATTGTTATCCTGAGTGAGTTTTTAGGGCTCATCTTACAGTCAGAGTACCTACAGGTTTCAACATATTCCTTAGCTCAGAACCAAGGAACCAAGAATTTTAACTGAACTAATAAAGGGATCATTACATGTTTCATAGATTATTCTTTTTAATGTTTAAAACACAAGATGCCCTAAACTCACCTTATTGCAGACCTACTGTTTTTTTTTTTTTTTTCTTTAATAATCTAAAAAGACCTGCTTCTGGCCATTTTTCTTCCGTATTCTCTTGGAAGACTTTTTTTTGACATAAGTATATCTATAGTATGGGTTCACAAAAATAGTGTTGATATGAAAACACTGGATCTAAACCTCTCTAAGTAGTAGAGATATAAACCTATATCTGCCTCTCTCCAACCAAGATGTGTAACCCCACGTATACTCTGCAGAAGAGTTGCTTGCTCTCTTCCTCCTCAGAACTCGGCACACCAAATCCCAAATCAGTGATGTGTGTCATGTGCTATTTCCTAGAGGACATCTCTGGGCTGCTTCCTGTAAGCACATTGAATTGCCTAACTTTTTAATATAGTCAAAAGAGTGGTAGTGCCTTCAGCGTACAAATCAAAACAGTCTTTACCATGGAAATAAAGAGCTTAGTCTCCTAATGAAAGACTTTAATTCAGGTCAGTAACCTCTGCTTAGACCTAGATTTTTCTGTATTTGGAGCTTAAACAAGGCCCCATTATAACCTAATTCCACCACCAAAAAACCCGCAAATGCCATTTAAAGACCTTTAAAATTATATTCTACATGAATTCTACATGGTGAACCAGACATTCATTTGCTGCTAGTCCTTAAACTACTCAGAAAACCAGCAATGTCACTCCTGGTTGCATGCCGCTGGATACAAACTCCACCAGTACTGCTGTAGCCTGATGGCTGTGAATGTAGTGCATCTCCTGGAAAATCCCTTCATGGTGCAAGAACATTTTTCTGTAAGAAGTAATGTTTTCCCATCTTCCCGTTACTCCAAGAAAACTCCTATTGTGTTTTTGGTTGGGTTTTTTTTGTTTGTTTGTTTGTTTGTTTTCTTTCTTTTTTTTTTTCTTTTTTTTTTCTTTTTTTTTTGGTCCCCAAGCCCAAGAAAATTTAAACACTCCTGCCACTCTGCTGACACTGTGTGTTTATTCCATAGTCATGCCATCACAAGTTAGAAAACAAGAACTTACATGTCTTTGGCAGCTATTCTATGCTGTTTGTATCACAGCTTCCTTCAGCTCTAAAGAACTAACAGAGTTAAGATTGCTCCTCACTAAATGAAGATATTCCAGCTGTCATGAGGTAACACTAGCATCAACCATCAAAGGCTGATGGTTGAAACCCTTGGCTTGGGTTTCATAAAACACATTCAGGGAACAAGGGGAACAGAATTGTCTGCAAAGGATTAGATTACCAGGTCACCTGTGACCCCATTCACTGTTTAAGTTGCAATCCTACTACTCAATTTCTGATAAATATGTTCTAATAGTACATCGGCATCATTTTTTCTATTGTATGAAAATAGATTGTTGTGTGGAAAGAGTGTTGTACAGAGCAGTAATTTCAGTGATGAGTACGTACAATTCTGAAGTAAAGTAAAAAAGTACTACTTTTGGTATCTTCCAAATAAATATCAATAAAAATAATTTTTATTTATATTCTTGTGGTTTTTTCTGTTTCAGCTGATGATCACAAAAAAAGAAAATTATGAACGAAATAGTAGATTATTTTACAGAAGGAATAAACTTTTTTCCTATAAAATTCATATTAAGGGTAGTTCATGATTTCATTTTAATCAATTTAAATGCAGACAAAATTCATCCTGTCTAAAGAGTAATGGAGTAAACACAATACAATCTGCTTACAGTAGATGAAGATCATCTGGCACAGGTTTATTCCAGTTTTATATGGTTTTGGCTTTGATCTGAATTGGACTATTTTGCTTCTGTTGTGATCTTCATGCTAACTTTTATAGTGATGGAAAGGACAGCCAAAAAAATCATAAAGCTGTTAATTGTCCAGTCACATCAGTCCAAACTTGCATTAGCATGACTTCTTTATCCTGTTGTCCTCTTACAGTTACTCCCTGCACAAGACAGGACTATGTGGGCATTGAAGGAGAGGCTGGTTTTGTGCACACACCTTTGGCATAGACTTCTTGCTTCCAAAGCCCTCTGGCACATTCTGGTTCCAAATTCTTTGCATTTTACCAAGTGTATATAAATATCCCTCCTCTGTTTAATAGAATAAAATTAGCTCAGTTCCAAACCCCAAAGACACATTTGTCTATGAAAACACTGCAAGAATGAGGTATGTATTTTCTTTCATCTTAAGAGCATCCACTAATTTCCTAAATAACGCATCTATTAATGACAAGTTGCCATCCCTACTGCACAGCCAGAGGCAATGTGTCAAACATGGACTGAAAGCACAACAGACTAAAGAAGAAATTAAGAACTTCTAAAAGTAGTCATATAACAGCAGCAATGTCTGGTTTTGAAGAAAAGAACACTTACAATCCTCAGAAACATTCACACATGTGTGGAAATTGTTGTAAAAGGCTGTTTTGATTTGACCTAGGCTTGATGACTGCAGAAGAACATTTCAAATAGTCTGAAACAAACTTGATATGTCCACTAACCTGTGCCCAGACACCTCTGCACTTAAAAGGTATTACGAGGATTTTCATATTGGCTGGTTAATGGGACTGCTCAAACTTGCCTCCAAGTGAGGTAATATTTGCCTTTATTTAATTGTGTAACACCTTTCTTCTGCCACTGTATAATTCTGTGAGCCTAGGGCTGAGCATCTAGCAGCTACTTACAACAAGAAAAAGACTCTTGTCTTTATTTTGAATCAGATCCAAAACTGTCCTAGTGGACTAAGCTGGTGTAGTGTGGCCTAATGTATAGACTACTGGCTCAGACTGAGGAGGTCAATGTCAGGTTTTGACTGAAACATGTATTTTGGAACATTCAGGACAAATACATTAATCATCAGGAGTGCTATCTCCCTAGTCAAGGAATTATTAGAGCAGATGAAGTGTAGAGTTTCCTTCCTTTCTCTTTTCCAGCACTAACTCTTTTGGAATATTTTTGGATCACATGTGCAGAAGGAAAATTCAGCGCCATTAATTTTTCTTCATTTTCTAGTTTTGGTTATGTCTTGTACTGTTCTCTGAGCTCCTCAATGATTTTCTTGAAGAATATGCTCCTAAGAAGTAACAATTTTTTGCTCATAGTCTCACCTGGTTGTATGGTATAGGCTTGGCTAGTTGTTAAGCAGTGGGTGGAGGTTTCCAGTCTTACACAGACACCCTTTCCTGTTTTACAGCATCAAACACCATTGAAAGCCAGTGCATTGTCAGAAGACCTGCTGGGTAAATCCATTTCATAGATAATGGGGAACAGGACAGATCAAAAGCAGACCCTATTGTCACCTGTATTAAACAGGACAGGTGTGTTGCTGGAGGAAGTTTGGAAAAGAAATTCGTGAGGTTCAAGATAGCACAATAGTAAGGAGAAAGGAATGAAGTGTTTTCTTACTTGGTAGTTTTGGGTGGCTGCCCTGCCAGAATCTGGTGCTAATTTTATCTAACATTAGTTCTGTTGCAATCACAGGACCACTGTTGGCATAGTAAATGTGAGCATATGGTATCTGCTGCAACTTCTATGCAACAACAAGATTGAGTTGACTGCTGAATACTGTGCCAAAAAGAATGGGGAGAAAAACAAAGATAATATTGTCTTTTCTTGACAGCATATTTAAGGCATAAAAATATATAATAAACAATATTGCCTATCTTCCATTAAGTATTCTTCATATGTACAAAATTCATTGTGTACATAAATAAATCAGTTCCTTAACTGATAGGGAGACACTTAAAAACACAAGAGGTTTCTGTTTGCTCTAAAAGTAACAAGCTGAAAATTGGGAATAACTAAATTAAGTTAATCTGAAGCTGACATACACTTTTCCAACCATCAGTGCCCTCAGCAGAGTGTTCAGTAAGAAACTGTCAGGTTTTCAGAAGCACTATCAGCAGTATTTATAAAAGGCATGGGAAGGTACTCATAATGTGAGTGTTTGATATTTTATTATGTATTCTCTAGAAATCCAGTTCTGGAGGCTGTCCTGTTTGATCCAATACAGCTGTTTGCAGGATTTGGTGTGTGGCAAATGAGAGTAGCAATGCACCTGTTTCAGTTTGGAAATACAGCATCTGTTCTTCAGACCTGATGGTTCTACATAAATATGAAATGTGACTTTCAGTCACAATTTACAACCTCCTGTAGTAGCTATGATTTTGAGATCATGACTCTGCTACCTTCATCATGAAGAATCATGGCCATGTAAGACCATGAGAAAATGATCACAAAATTAAAAACATTTGGGAAAATGAATCAAGCGAAAAAAATCCCTAAAGAGGCTTTTTCATCTGTCTTAGTTTACCAGCTGAAAATAAAATATAAAGTGCTTGTGAGTTTAGTTAGATATTACTGAAGTGTGTCATATTGGCAAAATAGATGAGACTGTGTTTACCATTGTTTGACTTTTAATCATGTTCTCATGCTTGACTCCAGAGGTGCTTTTTATCTGGAATGATATTTGATGAGATTGCACTAGGAATGAGGAGTGGCACAGAGGAGAAGCTGGGTAGTGCCTGAAGTACAGGTATCTACAAAGTTTGCTTAACTTCAGACAGTGCTGCTAATGATTAACCAATCCCTCTTTTCTTTCGCAGATCCATTTTTTTTGTTGCACAATTGCCAGATCTTTTCTTTTGATTTTAGTTGTTTCCTTTGTGTTTTCTTCCTTGTTTCATGTTATTTCTTGTCTTCTACTTTCAATGGTCATCTTTACTGGACTTTTTTTCCCACTCCCAGAAATGAGCAAGAGTAAATTATTAAGAGCTGGCTGGGTATGTAGGCATAAGAGATGGTACCCTACTAGGTCCTCTGATGTTCTGGATCATAATTGTGAATTAAGTTTTTTTAAAAAATATTAAAGGAAACAGAGATTGAATGTACATAATATAATATACAATTTACATAATATAAGATCCATAATACAACACTTTGTCCTCAGTATTGGACTGGAGCTAATTCAAATTAAATAATTAGATTAAATAAAAAATAATCTATCCTTGCACATAGATTCTTAAAAACCGCAAGTTTGTGGGGTCTGTTACCCAACTAAAGATCTGGAAGAGAAGCAATGTTATTGATGACTCATAACTGGTATAAGGAGGATTCATTTTGTATCAGGAGGGGCCCAGAATAGTGTATCTGTTTTCAGTCAGGTGGATTAGAACTCTGGCATGTTCTGACGTTTCTTTCACTACAAAATTAGCTGTTGAATTATAAACTGAAAATAACATACTATCTAAAATCTAAACCACAAGTTAGGACTAATTATAAAACTTCCTTCTTACATTGTAATTCTTGTGTTGTGGTGACTTTTCTCTTCCTTTAAAGTTTCAAAGTATAGTACAGATGTTCCTTGTAACAGATTTTTTCCAAATTATTGTAGTACCAAGACTCTTAGGATTGGAAGTCTGGGATGTCAATGTGTTCACAAGTTAATATTTAGGCATTCTTTTCCTGGTATATTTGTCAGGTAGATTTCAGGGGAATATTGACTTCACAAAGAACTGCAATTTCATATTCTTAATTAGTGAATATGAAAGATCAAAGACAACCTGCAGAAGCAGATTAGAGGGCTATGGAGCATATGTAGATGAGAAAGACAGTTACCTAAACTTTTACTCAGACAAGGCAATAGAACTCTGAAATAAAATTTCCTCAGTGCTATGCTGGCATTCTTGTAACTGCTTACCAAATCTCAAAATTTTAGGTTTCGTTTGGGTGAGATGTGGACGATGTTTTTATGTCTACAAATGTTGTCTGACTTGTGTCTTTCCATCTTTCACTTTATTGAAAAGTATAGTCTTGAGCTAGATCTTGTATGAGTAGAAGTCAGAAGGATCATGCCCTTAATGTCTCTCTCACCTGTAGCTGAGATTCTCTATGTTTTCATCTTTATCAACATAAATAACTTTCACACGCAATTAATTCCCTTAAAATGCACGTGAAGTTCAATAGCATAGGTCAGGTATCTGTCCTTTTTCTTTTATCTACTGTTTTACATAATGTATTTTAGTTGAAAAAAGAAAACTTTTTTTAAAATGGATTTTGCTTATAAATTCTTGGAAAATAGTGGTAACATAAACCAAGTAGGAAGTACTTATTGAAACACAAATTGCTATTTCTGCATGTAGGAAGCATAACTTTCTAAACAGATATATTAGCTGTTTGCCTTCATTTAATGTTAAGTGTTTTTCTAAAATAAAAAACAGTGTAATGACCACTGAAACTGGAGCATAGTTCCCCTCATACAATGCACTGCTATCATTAAAAATCATGCCCTGCAGTAAACTTGATGTTGCCAACACTATAGCATGATCCAGTCATTTTGTGCTGGGATTTGGAAGGGTTTGTCTGTGCCTTTTGTTTGTCTGTTTATATCTGTATGAATAACCTGTATCTGTATGAACAGATTAAATCATGCCAAGACTAGGATAGAATGTGATAGCTGGGTAGAATATGTACTGAAATAAGCATTTTCAGCAACTGGCTTATGGAAATGAAGACCTATTTGTTTTATTTAGACTGATGTGATAAGTGCAGGTGAGGATTTTTTCTGAAATTGAGGAATTCTCTCAGCTTTCAGCTTTGCTTTCCTTTCAGACTTGAAACAGTCTAACAAGTATGTTTCAGTATAGCAG
Organism: Sylvia atricapilla; assembly: GCF_009819655.1. NCBI lineage: Eukaryota > Metazoa > Chordata > Aves > Passeriformes > Sylviidae > Sylvia > Sylvia atricapilla. Next base: position 71,540,106 of record NC_089174.1, read on the forward strand.
GGGGATTATATATGTCATGATTGCCTAAATTTCCAAGAAACTGAACTTGATATCCCAGCACGTCCTGTCCAGGCCTGCATGTTTCTAGTCTGAGCAAAACAGTTTGTGCTCTTCTGAGTCTCTATACATCTGCCTTTCATATATGAGTTGAATGATGTATAGTTAGTAGGTATTGGCAAGTTCCAGAGAAGGGAATAAATGCAAGAGCTTGGATTGCACCATTGTTAGGCTTCCATGGCTGTTTGTCTTTTGCCATGCAATCACAGGACCATAGAAACAGAATGTTGAGATTGGAAGGGACCTTACAGATCAACCACTTCAATCCTCCCTGCCATGGGAAGGGACGCCTCTCACTGGACCAGGTTTCTTGGGGTCCTTTATAATTTGGCCTTATCTAAAAATTTTACATCCTTTTTCAATCAAAATATTCCAAAATATTCCATCATCTCTTACACCACAGGGAAATTTTAATGAGACCAGTAACAGTCTATTAACTGGATTCCTCTTGTGTCTTTTAGATGGGTACATGCTTAAACAGCAGAATATTGTGATTAGTTATGCTGGGCTGTTATTCTGTCAATGGAGGACCCGCTAGTTAAAATATGGAATGTTAATATGATAGGCAGCTTTTTTTAGGACAATAGTAGTTTTCCTCAAAGTCTGCGTGGCTGAACAGTCTACGTTACTGGAGACAGGAGGAAGATAGCACTCATAGTTTTTTTACCTATCTCTTAATTGGAAAAGGAGATGAAAATGACCAAAAGCAATGAACCTATGGTAGTGCTGGAAGATACTGTTCAATAAAAATAATTCTGAATAATGTAGACCAATAAAAGAGATTAGCTGCTTTTCTGGATATCTGGTTTAGCCTGGGAGAGCTGGCTATACTCAAGCACAACTGAATGCAAATGTGTCTTGTTCTAGAAAGAGGGGGAAAAGAAATAATGTGTGAGTCCCCATGATAATGTGTTTTGTTAAATGGGAGTGAAGCAGCTGAGTTCAAGAGTCAGAGAAAACATCTGATAATGTCAACATCTCCCTCTGGGTTAGTCACCACGTGCTTCCTTTATACTCAGTTGAGGGACAGATAACACTCCTAGAGCTTAAGTCATGCTACCCCCTAAAACAGATGTCTAGAAATAGGTCAGCTGAATCACCCCACCTGGGAGATGTGGACAGCTATCTCAGGAGTCATAATCTATGTTGCAGACATCTCAAATCAGTGAGATGAATCCCAGCCTTAAGGTCTCTGCTCCAGCTCAAAGTCTTGCACAAGCAGCTCTCTGCTTGGGCAGTTTCTGTTGTTCATCTGATCTGGCATGACATGAAACAAGCAGTTTGAGACATGAAATGAAATGCACTGCAAAACTCTGTGTGTTGAGAAGCTCTGCAGGATGAATAGAATGCAAGGGAATATGCAGAGGCCTTAGCTGGAATACAGAAACCAATCTTCGGCAGTACTGGTACCACTGTGGAATGAAATTAGATTTCTAGTGAGGGAATAAGAATATTTTAACTTTATTATGTATTCCTATTTATATGTCGTGCTGGCGTTTCATTAGCTCCATGACTTTGGGACACCTGAGTAGGTCCTGGTATAAGTACTTTAATATAATACATCCACTGCCATATTAATTTCAGGTCTGAGACTTGGCAACATGTGTATTCACAATTTTTTTTATGTAAAGAGCTTTTAATGCAGAAACTTCGGTTTCAATGTCCCTGAGTCCAAATGTCTGTATATCTGTGCAATGACTATGATTTGACAAAGATGGAAACCTCACTGAACATGACGGTTGCTTTCTCACTGCAATGCCCATTTACTCTGCTAAAGAAGCCTAATTGGTCTAAAGCAGTGGTTGGTATTCTGCAACAATTCCCACTTATCTACAGCAGCAAACCAACCTGATGTTGCTAAAAACATGCAAATAGAATACCAGATTCAATGCCCAAATTTTCACTCTGTTGTATCACTTGCCATTGAAACAAACCCATTAACACTAAGTTGATATAGGAGAGTCTTCTGTGAGGCATATGGATGGAGAAGGCAGATGGTTCTGGCTCCTAAAGCTTAAAGCTGGCATGCTATTTGTGCTGCTAAATGTGTGACACTGACGTGAAAAACCTGTTTATCTAAACTAGGAAATAGGAATAGTGGAAACCCTCACAATGGGATAGGTGAGCAATCATTGTTTGCTTACATAAGCACAGGTGGTGGAAGCAAGTGAAGTCCACGAAGGTGAATATTTGATGAGATGGAAAAGAGTGTTTCAGCACACTGTTGACTGATTCCCAGCTTAAGCAATAGCTGATGAGCATCACACCTGGAAAACATCTTCCAATAACTTCAGGGGCTTTAATCAGCATGTTCTGGGTGCCATGACAAGTCACTGAATCAGTCTGTTTATTCCCTGATGTGCTGACTCTTTTGCTTCGGTAGAGGCATCATAACTGTTGCAGAACTGTGTTTCAGTTTTCCTCTTCCCTTTTTTCTAAAGCTGTCTGAATTGTTAGCTTTGGCCATGTAGATCACATGGATTTTAGTTTCATTAAGTAATGTCTGAGCTACAGTGTTATTGCTTTCTCCAGGTACTTCCTATTATTTTTATATCCACTTATCACTTATTTGCCCATTAACTTAAAAGTCATATTGTTTTGTCTAGGGGCTAAGAAGCAACAGAAATAAGAAAACAGGCAGTATCTAATAAGGCTGAAATAAATAACATTTCATCTTTGCTAAGATTAATTTTGGTAAATGCCTTCTGTAAGTATGGATCTGGATAGCTGTTTGAGGTTTGCATTTCAAGTGGAGTGCAAGTGAATGTATTTCCACATCATTATGCACACAACATGTTGTTACTTTAATTAGTCTAACAGCAAAACTGGTGTTTTGCTGGTGTGAGAGGGGACTATTTGTCATTGACTGATGACATAAATCCCCTTGTAAAAGGGTTCAGGAAAGACATTTCAGCTCTTTGGAGAAGCATGCTGAAGAGGCTGCATGAAGCAGCACCTACATCAAGTGTGTTTCATTTTAAACAGAACAGATTTTTCCACGAAGGAGGAGCAGCCTGAACCTTGTCTTGAGCTGACAGAAATGTGCCACTACATTATTGCAACTGAATTTAAAGGAAAAAACATTATCAAAATGGTGTTATCTTATTTGTTCAGGGCGTATTGATGCTTAATTCAGACATGTACATCCACATATCCAGACTCATTTGGTATCCAGGACTCAGTTTGGAAAAGATAAAAAGGAAATTTCTTCTCAGTATGCATAGCCACAGCTTGGTCTCACCATCATTCCAAGTCAGTAGTGTTTTGTGTTTCTACAGAATTTCAAGCTCTGTGACAGTCCCATGGTATCTTAATTGATGGTGTTACAGAAGTCTGGATAATCACAACCCAGTTTTGATCGTGATTTTGGAAGTTTGGTGAATCAATATATTCGTGGGATAATAATGTGAAAGAAGCCAAAAATATCACTCAGGTACATTTCTTTGGCATAGCTGGTAGTGTTCCACTGGCATTCAAAAGAGAATATCCACAGTCAGTAACTCAGAAAAAGATAGTATTTAAATTATGTCTCTTGGGAAATAAATCTCTGTCAAAATATAACACTTCTGTGTATATTTCCAATGGAATTCGAATTTACACTTTAATTTCTCAAATTGTATTTATTGTCAGCCTTTGACTACTGTATCTTAAATCCCAAATTCATAGGCCTGAATCTTTGTCTTTGAACGGATATTAAAACCAAAACAAAAGAAAACAAATCAAACCCCCAGGTTTTTAGGCAGCTATGTTTGTAAAGCAAAAGTTTGAAAACATTATGTAAGATGTTAAAAAGGGATAGACTTTAAATTTTAAATAACATATAGATCATTATTTTTGGATGTCTGGCTTGGAATTTTGAGATACGTGCAACTGATTATACAGTTAGAAAGAAGTATTTTATCCAACATTGTGGTTTACATTGATAATAATTCCATTGCAGATTTTAATAAATTATCAGCACTCTAAACCAAGTATTTATAACTTTAGGAGAAAATCTCACGTATTCCTTATAAGGAGAAGATTTAACATGATAACTTTTACAATCACTTTATTTTTACTTTTTGCAAAGTACTGTATTGTAATACTAACCCTCTTATCCTATTCAGCTAGGACTCATGAGCATACTGATTCTTAAAATCTCATTATTATTTCCACAGGATATTATGATTTTGAAAATCTTATAAATAAAATTATTTTCCACATGCTAAATGATTTTGAAAAACATTGTGATAATCCCTAGAATAAAAAGAAATTTTCATTTAGTTAAAAAAAAAAGCTTGTAATTTAATTGTGCAATGCCCTACTCTTGTTGGAGAAAGAAGAATTTTTTGGTTTACTAATGTATGTCTTTCATTTGATTGCACTTCACACAATTTTGCAGTATTGCTGAAGTTAGGATGAAGTTTCAGCTACATAGCAGAGCAGCATTTTACCAGTCAGGTATATATCCTTGAAGCTAAGGGTTATTATTTTAATATATTTTGTTATCTTTTGTTCTATTCAGTATAAGAAAGGGAAGAATGAGGTTTTTTCTTTTGTATCAACAGACTTTCTAACTTCTCAGCCAAAGAAACAGTCATTATTACTGTAGTGTGGCTTCTTTCATACTATGCCAACAGGAGCAATGAAGAGCATACATGTTCATTAACAATTTTCTTATCGTAATTCTTAGTATTTTTAGTTACCATGGATCTTCAAGAGTTCCAGCTTGGGAATGAGTAGGACTACTCTCATTTTGAAAAAAACAAGCATATCAAAAGTAGGTTAGGTAAGTAGAAGGAAAAGAAACCAACAGTGTTTCTGATGTTTGCCACAAGATGTGCTTTACACTACCATGTCTTTTAAACGTGACAGTGATAATTGAGAAGCATGGGGTTAGGTGTGGCTCTCTGTATGGAAGCAATTTATACACACCAGAGAAGAGACAAAACATCCAATACATTTTTAGGCTGTGCTTTCTAAACAGATGGTGAAATAAATGCTAGATTGCTTTGGAGTAAGAGACAATGCAAACATGACTATGTTAACGTGCAGCTGTCATTGTAATAATTCTAAAATCGTCACCTGTCTTCACATGCAACTAAAATATCACCCTGGGTTCTGAATGTACAAATTGTAAATATTTTAAAAGAATATTTGTTGCAGATGTCATATGTCTCTATGGTCTCTTTCAAGTAGTTACTGAACTAAAGAGAAAACGTGACTGTTAAGTGTGCCAATAAGAACACTTTGGCCTGCTGCCTATTTGCATCTTTTCAGAAGCGTGACCTACAATTAAAGCAAGATGGAACACAGAAATGGGTCCTTGTCAGCATTTCCCATCGAATCAAATTTAACAAGATCTCTTCTGTTGTGTCTACTCTTTCAAACCCCTGTATTTCTGATGCAAGAGACCTTAGTGACTCCACTGATTGCAGTTTTATTCATGTTCCACCAATGTTTGGCAGAAACATTGTTCAGTTTTGAAAATTCTTATTTAAAATTACTTTTGAAAAGTATAAAATTAGTGTAGACATGCTCAACACATGGAACTGATATTTATCTTCTATATACATGGTTTTTATCTGATATAATATCTAGTATCCCAGCATGTAGCCATGGTAACAGCAATATGGGGAAAAATTTCACCTTTCTTTACTTCTTTCTATAAGGGATTATTACACCTGTACTTCCTATTTCCAATTCTACAAATTATATTTAGCATTATTATTTCTCATCAGGTCAGTAACATTCCATTGCTCTTGGAGAAGGTACTTCAGATAATTCACTGTATGTTTTGCCTCCAAAGCTTGGGGACACTTACCACGTATTTTACAAATTAAACAAATCTTTCACTCTGTAACTTTTGTGAAAAGCCAAGAAATCAGAAATCTATGCTTAAATCTTCTCTAATTATTATTAAAATTAAAAATAACAATTTTATCTTTTCTTAATCTCTAGAAGTGAGAAAATTTGTTTGTTTTTTCTGAAGTATTATACAAAAAACTTCACTTTTTTGGGGACAAATCTGTAAAAAACCCTAACATCTTTTTGTTCTTTTCTATGCAGGTAAAATAACATGACAAGAAGATTCCAAAATTTTGACAGAAAACACATTTGATAATTAATTTTACAATTTTAAATGTGACGTAGTTTAAATATGGCTTCAGTGATATTAGGAATTTTTAAGGGTGAAAATACCTCAGGGAAATGCCAGGAAAAATATCTTTTCATTTTTGACTGATGATTTTTGAATCACTAAGCCAGTGTGATTTGATAGCCTATTACATGATTCTCCTTAGAATAGATATCCAGATGATTCTCACCCAAAGGGCACTTGTAGTTCATACCATAGCCTAGGCTGGGAAAGTGAACCTTGAAATACCTATACTTCATTTTCTTTGGGCATTTCATGTAATTGGCTGCTGAAATGGGTCATTAAATAGATTAATGCTCATTTTACAAGTAACTCCTGCAGTGACTCTTCTGAAAATGACTGTGGAGTTATGATAGAACCCAAATTTTCCTAAATAGTGAATGAGTGGGAACCAGCCACAGAAATAAACACAGCATGGTTAAACTATGTGATATTGCTTAGGTCCATGCAGTATGGCTCTTGCCAGGGTGTGTATCTGTGTTGTAGATACGGAAATGAGAACTTTAGCTAAAATCACAATTTTGATACTGCCTTAGAGAAAAATTGAAGATTTTCAGGTGGTACCAAGGATGTTCCCAACCAAGCCCATTCATAATGACGTCTGCTTATTCAGCAGCACCCCCATTCTTGAATTTGAGTTATTTTTATTTTTACCTCTATTGAATTTACACCTTTAATCAGTATGTCTGTCATTTGCTATTAATCCTACCAGTACTGTATTTGTTAAGTTGAAGGAGTCGAGAAAGTATAGCAGTTAGGGTCCCATTAACCCTGTTTTACAATTCTGGAGGCCTCTAAACTAAGCCTCAGAACAACTCAGGCTGTTCATGGATTTCTTTCTGACCTCTTAACTGCCTTGATCTTTATTTTATATCTCTCCACTTGCTGTTCATCATGAGTTACAGCATCTCCTTCACCTCTTCTGTATCTGTGTAACTTACGTGGCCCTTCCTGAATCCCAAGACACACTTCCTTTTCAAATGACACTTCCTTTTCTTCTTCTCTTTAGTCTTGAAAATGTTGTTAGTGTTCCGTCTGAAGACGCTCTACAGAAAAATAAGAGATTATTTCTCAGGGTACATGAGAAAACTCTGGTCTTTTTTTGCTTTTCTTAATCCAAAATCTTCATAAGATTGGTCGAGGAATTTAAGTTGTATTTTGGCACATGCTATGCTCAAAACACTTTTCAGAATTTTTCAAATCAGACAGTTACATGCATGGCAGAATAAGAAATGGTATCATTATAGATTTGTAGCAATAAAAAAACAGGCATTTCTTCTGTCAACTATAAATTATACTTAACAAATATTTCATAGCCTTCCTACCAAGATCAAGACTGACAATAACACGCACTTGTGAGAATCATAATCTTTAAAGATAAAAATCTGATTTTTTCCTTCTTCTTCTTATTGAGAAACCAACAGAAGAAAAAGGCAAAGACACGATTTTAAGGGATTCTCTCTCTATTGAAAGGAAATGGAAGATAATAACTTCTCTATTGTTGCTTAATACAACATGGCAAACTATAATAATAATAATAACAATGAATAATTACTTGGAAATTATGAAGAAATAAGAGAAAAACTCAGAAATAAGATTTTTCCCATGGAATCCCTAGTTTTCTTTTGGTGTGGATACAGACTCATTGAATGTATTACAATATCAAAATTCTTTTTAAGCCTTTTTGAGTATTAATCAAGCACACAAGAAACTGATGAACAGTTTTTAAAGTGACCTTCTCCAGGAATGTGTGGATATGCCACCTGATCAAAGACCTTAATTTATGAAAGACTCAATGTGGTATAATGTGAATTCAATAACATTCAACATTTCCACCAAAATATTGAAAGCAACTGTAAAATTATCATTCAAAAATCTCCAGAATTTTTGTAAGTTTAGACAAATACCATATGAAAACAATTGTCTGATAATGGAGACTTATGAAGAAGGTCTTTTCTCGTAAAGCTAAATGCTGTGTTATGCATCTGGAATCAAAGATATTTCATGCTTTTCGGAGTTTTCCAGGCTGGATGTCTCATCCTCTCTCTCCTTGTCTCCATGTAAAAACCCAAGAATTTTGTAGGTTTTTTATATTGCACTACCTTTAAGTGTTACTTAAGCATTTGAATTGCTGCCTTCATCCACTTTTCCAGAAAACAGGACTGAAGAAGACAGTTTCTTCTGTGTACAAAAAAAACCTTGCTCCTTTTTCTTTGCCCAAAGAAGCTGCGAGGAACCTTAAACTCCTGGCTTTTGGCAATGGTGAATATGTGTTCTGGTAGGACACGACTGCAAGGCCAGCTAAGAAAACTTATTGTAGCTGTGCTTATGTGAATTGAGATTCCTCAGTGACTCAAACATCTGTGTGTTTTTGGAGAAACAAGCAAATCTCTCTTGAAGACAGATCTAGCAATTTCCTTAGAAGTCTTTTTACAGTTCCAAGGATTTTTCACAGAAGAGCTGCCCATCTTTTAAGCAAGGGCAAACACATCCTTTCTTGTCTCACTCAATGTTTCATGAATGAAACTTTGCCAAAATATTTTTCATAGATATGGGAAATTTCATCCCCCAGGGATGAAGTTTTGTAAGCATGCAAGGAGCTAAAACCAATATTTTTCTAGAAAAGGAAGTCTCAGGCAATCATAATCTCATAAGAGATTAACAAAAAACAATTTCCTGAAGCTGTCCTTGAGCCAGTAAGTGATCAGGATGTTAGACAGACAAAATCACTATGAACAACTTGCAATAGACAATCCTTCTGTCTTTCATTTGTCTTAGTGGAAGAGTATTTCCATTTGCCATATACTGTCTCATGTTCAATTTTTGAACCTTTTCTCCTCCTGGTTAACCTTGGACAGATGCGTGAAACCACCAGTGCTCAGGCAGATTCAGAACACAACAGTGCTCTTCCCAGCCAGGCATTACCATGATCATGACCAGAGATGCCCTTACTCTACATACCAGTTACTACTGAATTCTGAATCAGGTTTGAGGTCTGTGTGTCCTCATTTAAAACCTTTCCAAGCCTGAAGGAAAGTTTTGAACTGAAAACCGTATCTATCTGTGCACCTGCTACACAAAGAAAGAGGCAAGGGCTTACCTGGCAGTCTTAGGGATTCCTCTGATTCCTGAGCACATCTATACACATTCCAGCTCCGACTCTGATTCCATGAAGCATTACTCTGACCTTCTATTTTCTGTTGTAAACACATAGCAACATGCATGCTAAACAAACAAATAAACAAATAAACCCCCCCTTTGCCTCCCCTCCTTCTTCCCCTGAGGAAAAAGAAGAAAACAAACAATATGTGACAGATGTTAGTCATGTTGCCTAGTGCATGAGTAAAAACACTAAGATGACATGAAAATGATCATGACCAAAAAGAAATAAAATCACAGAATAATTGAGCTGGCAGGAGGTCTCAGGAGAGCTTTTAAATGTGTTGGAATCCCCTTAAAAGGGGGGATTAAAATCCCCTTAAAATCTCCCTAAACTCTCCTTAAATGCTGAATTTTACTGTGTTAAAAGAAGTCTGAGATACCCTCAAAAAAAAAAAAAAGTAGAGGAGGTGAGAATTACTATAGTAACTTTGTCATAAATAAACTAAAACTAAGAGAAAGAAAAACTGACCCTTTTGAGAAAAGTATCTTTTAAAGGGAGCACAGTGATTTAAATGCCAGAAAAAATAAATCCTAGGTTGCAGGTGACTATGAGTCTGATATGTTAGGGACAAATGTCAGGGACTGCTGCAAACTTTGCTTATCCAACACTTCAAATAAACTGTGTGTTTCTAAACAGCTTTCTAAAAGGCTTTATTAGAGCTCTGATTCATTTGTGGAGATGCCTTGAAAAGACTGGTGAAAATATATCCTGCAAGTGTCAGCTCAGCCTTAATGTATAGGCAGCTGAGTTGCGAGCTCTCATTTGCAAAATGCAGGGAGATATTTTGAGTCAAAATGGGTGATTGGGTTTTCTCTAACAGACCTCACTGAAAGTTAAGCTGATGCTTTGCAAAGGGCCAGAAAGCAATGAGCTGCTTTTTGCTGTACTCACCCCAAATCGTAGTCAGAGCCTGAGGCTCTCAGGAATGCTTTTAGCACCTGCATTTAGACTACTCAGAACCAACCAGTGACTTCCAGTGATGGCCTGCAGGGGAGGCCTGGGTAAAAAAAAGTGCCGTAATGAATTAATTCCTTGGTCTTTGAGAGGGCTGGAAAAGGTAGGAACTGATTTGGAAAACTGGTGGACTCAGGAGTTTACAGGTAGCTGAAGCCATGTAAATCTGATTGTCTTCCAGTATCACCTATGCTAGTGATGAAACTGGTGGAAGATGTGGTCTGTGCTTAAAACTTTGCTTCTTGGGAATATTGTTCTGATGGCAAATAATGCAGAGAGATATGCCTATCCTGGGAATTGGTTTAACTAACCCTTTTGCCAGTGCAAACCACATCCCTGCAGGAAACACTGTGGGAGAAATAGCATACTCTATCTTCAACCAAAGTCGGGACAGGAAACCAATGTCAGTGATGGCTTGCTGTTATTTATTGAATACTTTTGTTATTTTTTTTTCTTGATTCTCTAATTGGAAACACTCTGTTTTGAGAGGTCTAATTGATTAATTAATCACTTGCTGCAGTAGACACCAAAAAAAATCTGGTCATGAATATAAGAGAGATGTCTCAGTGTTCTTAAGGCTGGTTGATTTAATGCACTGTTGATTACATAAGATCTTAGAACAATTTAGGTTGCAAGGGATACTGTAGTGGTCATCTGGTATGACAACCCTAGAATTAGCTAGGACATTTTCAACAATAAGATTGTTCAGAGCCCTGTCCACACTGATCTTGGATGATTCCAATGATGGGGCAGTCACAGTTTCTCTGAGCAACCTGTTCCAGTTCCTCACCACCCTCACAATGAATTAGATACCTGCTGGTATCTAATCTAAGAGGAGGATCATGTTGGTAGGTGGTGAAGCTGGGCTGCTGTGTTTGGGATGTGCTGAGCTTGGGATGTAAGATGATGCCTAGAAGATCAGAAAAGGGATACTACAGTAATTTTTGTATTCAGTTTGGACAAGAGGACATGATGGGACAAACCAGAAAGACTGTTTTGGTTTGTGCTGACAGGATCCTGGCCTGGAAGAGAAGAGCAGTGTGACCTGGTGTTCCAGGTCAGGGTGTGAGGCTCAGGCTGCAGGTAGGAGTCTGGGGCTCTGCTGCTGAGGTACAGCTTCTCCAAGGAGGATGGTGAGCACAGGAATGCCTGGTCTGTGACGAGCTCATAGTGAGATTTCAATCCTGTTTCTTGTCATTGCATAATGGGCAACATAAGGAAATGTTTGGGCATGGAATGTGACTGTAGCATTTTCTCTGCCTTGGACATGTGGTGGCTGGATTATAGTCTGTGTGGGACACCATGTCAGAGAAGGGAGGATCTGGGCAGCCCTCAAGGTCTGTTTTTCATAGTAAGAAGCCAGGGGATATTGGAAATATCTTCCATGCCACGGAGTCAGGATGCAGAAAGACGATTATGTCTCCCAAGCTGGTGACAGTGCTGCAGGGCCAGTGACTCCTTCTGAGAAATGTCATCTACTCTTCAGATCTGAAACACAATGGCTGTTAATGACCTCTGTAGTAACCATATTGATGGCTAAATTTTTAAAAAGTGGAAAATTTGATAACACGTGGAACGTGCCGTAGTGGGGCTGAGACTTTTATCTCGTATTTTACACAAGGTTTCTACATTTAAATATTCTTTCAATACGGGAACTTCACAGCTGTAAATGTAGATTAATTGCCCTCCTATTTTGATGACTCCAAGTTTTTTGTAGTCTTAATGTCTGTGGTTTCAAAACTGATTTGTTTCTGAGAGCCCTGACCCTTCTCATCCAAAAGGACATACATTCCAGCCTTTTAAGAGGCATTAAATTTTCATTCCAGCAGAAGTTTCTCCCTTCTTTTGAGAATGAATTAACTTCTGAAGCTTGGCATATTCTGGGGTGGATTGCATACCTTCCGAATTTCAGTCTTTCAGCTGCTGTGTTCAGTGGAGAGATATCAGGTGGTCTCTGGGTCAATATTCTGTTTTTCAAAGAGCACGGGTTTCAGACCAAGTGATAAAGATCTGATTAGTCAAAAAATCTCAAGAACCCTTGTAAAAACCCACGCAGAGCATGAACTCTTTACTACCATGTGCTTTAACAGCAAATGACAAAAAACAGAAGTTCTTTCTGAAGTGGTTAATTTTAGTATCAGAACATTTATGTTAAAAATCTCTATAATGTTACTTAAATTCAAATTCCTAAAACATTGCTTCCAATTACATTTTTATAGCTACCCAGTGTTATCACACATATGCACAAGTTGTCTGTTTCCTTGTTGGTTTAGAGTATGCCCTGCCAAATACTGAAATGTTTAGTTAAGCCCTAATGTTCCAATAATTGCTCTTTACTTCTTGATGCTGAACCCTGTGGTTAGAAGTTGCAACATCATAATAGGCAGTAATTTGTTTCTCTTAATTCCCTGGGAATGGATTTCCATGCTAGAAGGGGAAAATAGTTATTGAAGGGGTATCTCTGTGAAGGAAAGAGAAGAATGAAAAGACATGAATTATGCCTGAAATACTTAACTAATTGCCTGTAATAATATATTTTGGCATAAATACATGCCTGTGGAAATCAGCTCTATTGATATACCTCTAAGACTGGGAAGAGGTTTCTAAGCTTCCCATGCCTTGAACTGTCTGTAAATTGAGAGAATTCTTGCTGTGTTTTCCATCTCTCTGTGAATAAATATGTGCCAGGAATTTAGAAAGATAAAACTACTGTGCTGGAAATGTGTCGATTTTCATGTAGTGGTAGGTAGACAGGAAAGGGGATGACTGAGTCTGTGCCTTAGTGCTACCCTTCCATTCAGCTCTATATGCATTGTCTGGTCTTCATGGTTTAGTCCCTGTTTCTTCCTTTACTACAACTTTGATAAACAGCATTGAAGTGAGTGATGGTGGTGTAAAGCACAACATCAGAGAGTCATGTGGTGTTGTAAATACTGTGTTTGGGGCAACACGGTTAATGTTGGCCAGAAGAGAACTGAGTAATACCTTGAAAAAATCTCAAAGGAAATTCTTTCTTTTCCAAAGTAGACTGCTTACAAATACTGTCAGAAATAGCAAGCTCTTTTTCTCTCCAATACAAGAAAGGAAGGAAATTTTGATCTTCTGATATCTGGAAAAACTTGCTCATGTCACCTGCTGCAGCTTAGATTCTTCAAATTTCCAGCTGAATTCATTGGTAGAACACAAAAGGTGGTCTCCACATGAGCTGTGAACATCCCACCAGTAGAAAACGTCCATAAAAGCTGATGTTATGAAAAAAAAAAATTTATAACATTTTTTTCTTGCATCACAGACTTTTTTCTCCTGCACTCATTTGAAGAAAGAGAAGAAAAGCACAGAAAGTGGAGAGCCTTTTAACCATGATCCCATTTGCCAAGTATATTTTTTACCCTTTTGTCTGTTACCTCCACTGTGAAGTTCCAGAAAACATAGATTCTTCACTCCTTGCAGTTCGGCACATCTGGCAGGACCTACTTGGGAAGACAAATGGAGAGATTGAGGAGTTGGTTGCCTAGGTAATGATTCTCTGCAGAAAGCCTTGTCTGGTTCAGTTTTTTTGCTGAAGCCGCTCTTTGTATAAACGTTCAACTTCCAAGTTTTTCACAAAAAGAAAAACAAAACAACCCACAGTGTTTTTTCAGCACAGTTGATGGGATAGGGATTTCAAAAAAGGGGAGAGGGAAAAGGAGAGGACATTTTTTTCTTGTATCAGAATTCAGATGCAAAAATTTTCATGCATTCAAATCAGTGTGTTTTCCAGAAAGGAAATAAATGTAGACAAATAAGGCAAGTGCGCATCTAGGTCATGTTCATGTGTAGTAGTTGTTGGTTTCTTTGTACAGAATGCTTGAAAAATTACTCAAAGGCAATGTACACGAAATACAAAAACCAACTGGAGCCACTCAATGCGATTCAGTATGAATCAGTGAGTAAGCAGGCTTGAGAACTGGGAATAATTTCTGGTGTGAAACAGCAAACCTCAAGTCATTGGACCAAAAGATTGTAGTGAAAATAAAGTGTAAGAACTTCTGTAGTTTTCTGTCCAGCAATGTGAAATAGCCAAGAGAGAGAATTTCATGGTGGGGCACAGGGAACACCCTTTGTAATCAAATTGTAATCCATGTTATTCACTTGCATTTTTAGATAATTACAGAAAAAATCATGGCTGCTTCCAGCAGCCTAGGCTGGAAAGGAAATAATTCAGGTGAGCAAAAATCCTAGTAAATTTCTATTTGGATACAATGTAGTTTTAGCATTTCACCCAACGTCATACTCCACATGACAGTTCCTTTCAAAAGTTTCCCAAATTTAAAACTTTCTGCTAAATTCAATGCTTTACATGGCACTTTGGAGGATGGGGTAAAAAAGAAAAGACAGTTAATAATCTTAATTGTAATGAAGTATTTTTTTAGAGCCCTTAACTAGGTTATGAATTCCCATATAGAATGCTGTTAAAACAGAACACAATTATCAGAAAACAGTAAATATTCAAGCACTTTCAGCTTCTGAAATCGATTTTGTGGAAAAAAATCTCAGTGATTCTAAAGGCAGCTATTGCTCTTTGCTTTTAACCTGGATGGTTACTTAATGGTCAGCTCTGCAGATCTGACTCAGTAAAATATGTTTGGAAGGGTTCCTGAAAAATCTTGTTACATTGCATGCCTTCAAAGGGCAGTTAGAGATGATGCAATGTCTTCAACAGATCACAGGGCAGCAAGGTGATTAAATCAACATAGCAAGATTCACAGCAGTCTGAGCTGATAACAGTGCATCTTGAAATGCTAGAATCCCATGGGGATAAACTATTTTACTCATACTCCTAATGTGTTACAGACAGGAGTTCCCAAGAATTGTCATTTCTCCCAGGCTCATTTTCTCTCTATATCTGAATTTAGCTTGTACTTAATGGATGAATTGCAAAGTGTGCTGCTAACCGCCAAATAAATAATGGACTCTGCTATGCTGAAGGCTGGCCCTGAAGATATCACATCTCATTATGGTGGGATTTTAATCAGGGGACTGACAGTAAGATTTTTTTGCTATAAATTTGCTAATACATAGTCTGTAGTTCCTGTTGGTGTACAAAATACTGGAACATGCATCCATCCAACCATTTTTCTAAGTGCAAACTCTTAAAAAAATATTACTGGGGGAGTTATGGGGGTTTGTTTGTTTGCCAAGGAGATTTTTTATTTGGTTTGTTTTATTTTTATATAGCACTTTCTTAACAATATTAATAAACAACATTCTTCATTTGTCAGTGTTAACTGTGGATAGAGAATTTTTCTATTGAGTTACATGGCCCTGTCATGGGTAACACACATGGTAGTTCACAGTGGAATAATTTATGTAGTTAGTAATCAGAACAGTACAATCTGACTGGGAACAGGGTAGGGTGGGAACAGCAAAGCACCTGTTTCCAGGGTAATTTATGTATAATCAAGCATTTGGGGAGTAGCTCTCCATGGTTTCCACCACTGATATTAGCAGTAATTTTGATATGGCTTTCTGTGGTTTGTAATAGCAGAAGTCAAAATGGTTGGCTGTTATGTAATCTGACCTGTGTAAACTCTATGGAGAGCAACATTCCTCAGTGTCTAAGTAAACCTTTCTTAAATTGAAAAAAAATCAATCCACTCCTGACTTTGCTTTGATAGTTTAAGCTTTAAAACAATTATTATAAAAACACCTTGTTAATTTTTTTTAAGCAGAAACACTTTATCTTCTGCTTATTAGGACACAAAGAGAGTGGGAACTCTCTTAGGAAAGCCTGGGAAAGTTGGCCTGGCAATATGCCCTGAATGCTCAAGTAGTAACAGGATTTGCTGGGCTAGTAGGGTGGGGAGCAAATTCCAGTAAGAAATAACAAAAATATTTCTTATGGGGAAACTGGTTGTCTCAATGACTGAATGCCCCCATGCTTGTCTGGCTTGTGCTGAGTTCAGACCTCGTGTGCTGCATGTTCATAACAGTTTCCCTTTCAAATAACTCTCGCAAGAAACATCCAAAGTTTGTTGTTTTATCAAGGGCAATTTTGTTCTTTTAAACATTTTTGGGTCCTACTGTTCTTTTTGAATGTCTGTGAGATAATTTAAAGTAAATAAATTTAAAAATATTCTAATCCTGAATCAATAGCATCTAAAGAAGTGTTCTGAGATTCCTCACTAGTATTTCAGTCTCTTGATGTGTTTGTTTTCATCGTATGCCCATTACATTTCTACAGATGATATTTGTCTTTGGCTGCTACTAAATTTGAAATGCCTTCATAACTTTTCCCTCTTCTTCCCATGTATTGTACTACCAAAGTTCATAGGAAGACCTTTCTTTTCTCCCTATGCCCAGATTGATATATGTTCCTACTTTGAGCTTAAGTTCTGCTTCAACAGAAGTGGGAAGCTCAACATACTCTGTTGTGTCAGCCAGTCTCAATGATTTTATACTGGATGACTTACCTTGTCAAGTCTGAGCTGAGAGAATCATTCCTTTTACTCTGTAGAAACAGGATTGATAGTGATCACAGTTCCTCCTTTTGGGTTTTTTCTTTAAAGCTGAAGGACAATTTTCTGCTTAACATTTAGTGAAAGCCTGACTGAAACTGGATTTCTTAGTATCTATGATACTCATAAATATAACTTTTAGTCATTAGTCTCCTACATATCACTTAACGAGACTGAAGTTTGTTATACTGAAGTCAAAGTGAGATGCTTCCTCTAAAGTAAATGCTACCTTTACAGTTGTATAGGATTTAACCTTTAATGTAGCTGCCGAGGGCTGAGTTGCTCTCCATCAAATCATAAACCGAGAAATTGCCAGAAAAATAGTTATTGCTGAATGGATGTGGTAATCAGTTCCTCCACTCAGTGTGCGGGTGAAAGAGTTCACATGAACAGAGGATGGGAGCTCATAGCATGGATGCATTGGTGAAGTTGCAAGGGCAAAGAACCTGGCCAGTACTATGACCCTGTGAACTAAATCCTTAACCTCTGGTGTCAATGGAAGAACTTTTTTCACTTACTCTATGAAGCCGTAAGGCAAATCTCCTAAAACCTTTTTACCATAGCTGGTTGTGTGACTGGAGCAGGAGGAGAAAATATCTTCGAAAAGAAACAGCCTTCCAGAAGGCTGACAGAATTTGCAGTTTATCTGCTGTAGAATGACTTTTTCCTTAAAAATGTTCTGTATGAGTAAACACGCACAAACTGCTTTCAATTCCTTGCCCTTTTTGAACTCCCTTGGGCTTGTGTAATTGACCTTCTTCTTTCCATCTTTGTGGTCACATCATTCTGTAATCATCAGCAACATCTGCATCTTCATCATTTCAGCCGTCACACTGCTGACAGGGCTTTCATTGTGGAATAAAGACATACTTATTCCTAGGCATATCAGCATGAAAATTATCTACTTTCCTTTGACCTTGTCAAGCATTTTCATTCAGCCTTCATTTTTTCTGACATCTGTAAACAGCAATGACTCTTATTGACTCCAAAGGCTTGACACCAGACAAAATAAACCACACCATATCTCTGCTTTGGCAGTGTGTGGGAAGGCAGCCCTTTGATCTCTGCTCTGTCAGTGTAAATAATGCTGGTCCTTGTTTACAGTGAATGCTGTTTGTCCTGGTGTGCTCAGAACAGAACCTGTGAGTGAGGACAGAAATGTCAAGGAATAGGCGCTTGACAGGAGGTGTGCCTGACATCTGTTTTCAAATCCCAAGGCTCAGGTTTATCCTAAGCTGAGTTAGGTGACAGATTTGCTCAAATCTGTGTCTGTTTTTTAATGGGTGGCTGGCACTGAGTGCACTGAAGCTGCAGTTACATTTTGTCTTCTAGATGGCAGTGACAGCTTTTGCTGCAGGAGCAGAGGGCAGGGCAGCACACAGCAGGGTTTAATTTTTTCAGGCTCTGCAGGAGTGGACCTTCAAGAAGCCTTCTAGAAATAAGCATCTGAGATGTGATTAACGAAACTGCTGAGCTGAGATCTGTGCTATAGAGATGGAAGTGACACAATACGAGGTCTAGGCTTCTCCTTTAGGGCAGGAAATGTTGAAGAAGAGGAGTGAAATGTCAGTCAGGTCTGACCTAGAAGTTACTTTATTGCACTCTAATCAGTAAATTTAGGTATACAAAATATTTATTAAATGCAGATTTTTTGGTGGTCAATACCCTACTATTTACTGCCTTGCAAATCTGGGATTTAAATATTAAAATGTATGCTACTCTACACAGCTAAAATGTGATATACAGGCACATAAATGTCATTTACGAACTTATGTAAGGGATCTCAGCCTTTGGACATAGTCATGAGTGGTGTCCCTGCTGATGGGGAGATCATTGCCATGCAGCCACGTCAACAGGGCCTGATGGTGCAGGCATATATGGCACAAAGTGCTTGATTTATAGTAAGATTTTCTGCTCTGTTGATGTAATTTCATCCACTTATCAGTCAATCTCCAACCTTTTTTTTTTTTTTTTTTTTTTTTTTTAGTGTGTGTGTGTGTTACATTGTTGATGGTAACCTCACACAACAGAATTGATTTTGATCTAGCCTAACCACTGAACATGAGCCTGGACCAAAGTGGAGTTAGTTCATGCAGGAGTGCATCCATCACAGCTAATGAAGAAGATAGTGGAGGCTGTGAAGCCAATTCCCCTTTCTCATGCTACTTCTTGCAACTTCTTTTCGCTTCTCACAGTTCAAAAATAATCTTCAGATATGTTAACAAGCTCACAACAAAGAAATGCACTTGACATCACAATGTGAGTACATTGCAGGGCTTCACAAGAAAGGAATTTTTGAAAGCAAAAAAAGTCAGTCTTTAAAGAAATTAGTTACATTATAATGGCCTCCTTCCCTGAAGGCATAGAAACAGATTTCTCTTGACCCTAAATTGCTGGAAAACTGCAGGATATATAAAGGACAGGAGTATTTTTCCTTGTTCTTTTCCTTTTTTCCCTGAAGTTCTTACTCTTACCCACTCTTTCACCAGCTGAAATTAAACAGCTCTGGCCTCTTTCACAGTCTCATAATGTGGAAGTCCCCAAGCCTAATTCTCCAAAGACAAGCAATTGGTGATGATGAATTAGCGAAGTGATAAACAGTGGAGAATGAAAAGTGTGCCTTTGAGCTAAGGGAGATTTTTGTTTGTGCCTTCTGCAGCTGAAAGCTCTGACCACAAGATAGCCTGTCCTGCAGTGCTCCTCTCTGTGCATTTAGACTTCCTGAAGTAAATCCTCATCTCTTTCCTGACAGATTAAATTATCTATGCCTTGGATCAGAAAAAGCTTTTAGAATATTGCCTCTTCTGATTCTTAATTCCCACAGGGATCTGGTAGGAATTTTGTTCCTGGATGCTGTTTGACGATCTGGACTGAAGACAGTAATAGATGCTCAGTTCTGTTCAGCCTTACCAGTGCCCAAAAGCCTAGTTCGGTATTTGGTGATCTATGCAAGACATTTTTTTGTTGAGCTTGTGAGCTCCCAGTGAAGTTCTGTGATATACTGGTACACAATAGCAATGAGAAAATGTTTCTTGGTTCCTAATCTTGGAAGTTTATTATGTATCAGATTTTTGTTCCTTTAATTGCTTCACATTTCTCAGCCATATTGCTTTTTTCCTCGTTGGCATATGTAACTATTAAACACATTAAGGATATTGGCTTTCATTGTTCTAGTAATGGCACTTCCTCATGTTTTAAAGAGCATAGCAAAAATGGTGCAAAAGGGCTGTACAGAAAAAGTTGAGGTCCTGTTTTAGCATCCTCCTATGTAAAAGGGTAGAACAAGTAAATCAATACCAAGTATTGAAGTACTTTTAAGTATGTAGCTACAGGGAGTGTTAAATACTTTTTATAACTGCTTCAATTAAAGATAGATGATAAAATATTACTTTTGTATATTGATCAGGGTTCTTTTTTCCATCTTTTAGCCATGTAATTCAGAAAACATCTGTATTTTTCTCTTTCCCTGTTGCACTAGCCTATCTTTAATAGCTCATCCAGTTGCTAGAGAAGTTATTGTTTTTTCCTCATACCAGAGATTAGTAATATAGTCTGAGAGATCAGAGGGATCAGATGAGCACATTAAATAAAAATCTTGTTCTCATTCTGATATCCTGCTAAGTGGAAATAGATGAGTGAAAGAAAGCATCAGGGAAATTAAAAATCACTTAAAAACACATTTCTCTTAACTAGGAGAGTTTCCTCAGATTCCTTGGAGATATTGGCTTCTCTCGCTGGGTCTGATTCAATAAAGCATTCCTGCTCAAGTGCTTAAGGACACACTTATCTTCTCTTGAATCTGATGGTGCTGGAGTCTGGGGAGGTCTTTGTCTGCACTCGCAATGAAGGGTACAGCGTGGGACTACATGAAAATATTCTGCCTTCTGGGTCCCTGCACGTTTTGTTGAACATGGGAAAAAAGTTTATGCAAGCAGACCCACAAAGTTCCTAATGCCCATACCACTTATCTTTCACTGCAACATGCCTTAGGTGTGTTTCTAACATGCATTCTCAAGTGAAGATGCAAAGCTGGAATGATTCAGCTTTGATCAGAATGATTAGAAGATTTATCTCAAGGATGACCTTTGTTTGGAATATTGTTTTCTGAATCAAGCAGCCTGTTGATTTTTTTTTGGTGCTGATTAAATAAATTTCAGAGGAGTTACTATGACAATGATTTCCCTTCTAGTATGTTTGTACTTTGTAAACCTCCTCAGCCACATCCAGGTTCACACCAGGTTCAAGTGTCGTCAGTGTAGTTTGCATTTGGTCAGCGCAAGGACATCGCTCACCATTTCCCCCTCTCGGAGTCATGTTCTCACTGATGGTTTTAAATGAACATTTACTGCAGTCCACTTCCTAAGGAAGACAGTCATACAAAGAGTGCTGTGCAAATAATTGATTTCTTTGGCATGCCTGTTGAGCTAAAATGTCAACAGGAAAGTTTGCAAGCTTCTTTTACTGTTTCTGATACACTCCTAACTGATACTAGCCTGGATAGTTGTAGACCCAAACAAACAGGTTAGGGCAGAACAGGCTATAACATATCATTTTGAATAGCTGTCAGTATTTCCTGAAGGAATAGGTGGGATTCATAAAACTACTCCTCTGGGTTTTGTACTCCTAAGCCATATCTCAAAAAGCTTCAGCCTGTCTCTACAGACATCTAAGTATTTGCTTTAAATTTCCAGATTTCCTTTAAACATGACACACACTATAATAAAATTCTCTAGAAAAGAAAAATATTTTGAAAATTAAAGCAGTAAATTTTTAAATTTTAATTTGTTTCTGTGCTTCTACTTTATCACTTTCAAGCCTCTTGCTTAATAGTGTAAATCCTTTAGTCTCATTTGTGTGAACTGAGTAGCTAGAATGTTTATTTCATATCCTCTAGGAGGTCATTTTGGCATAATGTAGCATTTCACACTGCCTGCTTTCCACTTTTCCTAATTTAGCTGAACTTGCTGATTACAGATGAGTTGTTGACAGGATTTAAGTGGGAAATCTTTAATTGCCCGCTTGAAAATCACAGCATAGTGTTAGAACCAAACCCAAGATAAAAGCTTCTAATACCTTATGTTAAAAAATATAGTGTTCTAGATCCTTTAAAATTAATAGCCAATTTTTTTTGTTCAGCTTGTATATCTCAACAAATCTTACACCAGCTCTCCTACTTCAGATTGATGTGTTATACTATTTATGGTGTAATGGGTTCCCATACAAACCTCAACTGCTACTGCCAGTTTCAAGGCAGACCAATCCTACACTCGAGTAAATAAAATAGCATTTAATTTTGTGTATTGAGGGAGAAGCAGAGAAAGTGATTGCAAGATAAAGCAGATATTAGTTTCTCAAAAAACACCAGGAAATAAGCAGTAAAAATTCTTAGGAAAGTAAAAGCTAAAAGCAGTAAAACCCAGCAAAGGCTTAGCAAAAATAAGAACTACAATGATTTTTTTTAAGAAGTCAGCAACTCCATCCCTGTCTTCTACTGTGGGGAGTAAGACCAACACTGGAACAGAATTTGGAATATCTGGAGGAATAGTTTTGCATTTTCTTTACCTCCACTGCTACAAGATATTAGTAGGAAAACGTGTCTATCAAAGGATTATCAAAGATAAATAACAAAATTATTATCAACTCAGAAATTTTGAAATTGAAAAATTACTAAAATGGAAAGTTGCATAGATAATTTGCTTTGTCATTTTATACAATATATTTCCCGTAAAAATTCTAAGAACAATATTTTCAGGTGATTTATTATCTTCATCATGCAGTTAGCATCACAGATTTTCATGCAAGATATTCCTAAAATAGATAAACAGAGAGTTGCCTGGTAAAGGACTTGAATGGCACAGGTTCTACTTCTCCCAAATAGAGTTCAGCAGTCTTCAGGCATTAATAGCCTGCTCAAAACTGTACAATAAACTGTGCTCAAGAACTGTGATCATTAACCAGAGAGCAAACAGTGGAGGGAATGTGGTGCCCTGCACTAGTCTGATGGGTTCAGAAATTAGATTTTTTTTTTAAGCAAGATAGAAAAGTCTATCCAGTGAGATATTCTGCAACTGGAGGAAAAAAGAAGTAGTATTCATTTACTGCATGATTGAAGGTATAATTTTTATTTAAAGTTTATTTAATTTTTTATTTGTGGAACACTGAAGTACAGCTACTGAAAGGTTTTCTCTCTCGTATGGAAAAAAAAAAAGTTTTTAAAGAAGAAAAAACCAGTTAAAAAAAATAAAAAAGTATGTATTCCATGGGAAATACAAATGTATAGAAGAAATTTATAAAAGCTGCCCAGAAAACACTCTGAGATGTTACTCTTAATTTCTTAATTTTCAGTAAACCTTAGGATAGCGTGGAACTTCCAAAGGATAGAAGGATAATAAAAAATGTTATTGTTGCATCAAACTCTGGGACAGGTTAACAGGCCAGTGAGGATAATTAGAGCCTACATGATAATAACTACAGTAATGTAGCCTTATACAACAAAAAAGAATTATGTCATTCCACCAATCTGTGCAGGATTGTGGAAAAAAGATACTGCAAAACAAATGTAATTTCTTCTGCTTTAATGGGTGCTTTGATCAATAACAAAGATGTGACCCCGAACCTCTGAAAAGTATCAGATACAGTAGTCTGCAACATCTATTATATTTGCTACTTTCTAGTTTCTTAGTGTAGGTAGATTAAGAATTGGATTTTAATTGATCTTAACACTTGACTATGACTCAGTGAGGAGTCACAATTTCATTTGGTATTTTAACCCTGTGGTATATTAATATGCTATAGGAGAATAATGATATTGCTGCTGCTGCTGCTACTAACAAAAGTGGCTGATGGCATCAAGATTGAGGCATGGGGAAGAAGATGGATGGTGGAGGATGTTGTACGCTGATACATAACTGATTGAAAAATTAAAGTTACTGAAGCTACTTAGAAAAATGTCTTCTGGTGAAAGCAAGAGAACAAAAAGCAAAGAGAAGGGAAGAGGAAAAAAAAAAGAACAACCAAGAATGGGACTAACTTTGGACAGTACCTACCAAGATAGAAAGATCACAAATAATTTTATATGCACCTCACAAGTAATTTCAGATATCTTTGGTATTTGCTTGAGCCTTAAATGTTTCATTATTGCAATATCCAGTAAAGATATTTTTCTACAATCTCTTAATTTACAGATGTCTGGCAGTCAGTGAGTGTTTTTCCCAGGCAAGACAAGATTACTGATCACTTCTTAGGAAATACTCAAGGGAAAAATGTGAAACTTAACTTCTATGATACTCCTAAAACATTGATAATTATTGATCACATAAAAATGTAAAAGGATAACTTATGTCAAACACACTTTCCACTGAAATAATTCTTGTGTAATGAAGAGTTCATGTTGGAGTCCAGGACATCCTCTTGGATGACCTGGGACCCGAGCAAGGGAATTTGAGCCCTGGATAGGGGGGTGTGGAGCCAGTCCAGGGGGCTCTGAGACCTTGGCACAGAGCCCAGGAAAACACCGGGTTTGATTTTAGTCCATGGGAGAGGCTTCTGACACAGAGAGAGGAATTGCAAACCACCGGGATGTGAAAACAGTAGTTTAGCACAGTAGAAGATACAAAATTCAGTAGTTTTAGGGTTCGTGGAATAGAGGTAAAGGGGGACAAGATGGTGGAATTTGGGTGGTACTTCATGTACTTCTCCTTCCTCCCTGTCCTCCATCTTTTGGGGTGGTGATGGCACAAAGTAGTTAGAGTGGATTGGGTCAAAGTAGAAATGACACTTTTAGTGTGGGCACTAGGTATTGCTACAAAATAGTAAATAACCAATACGTAGTTATCTGTATAAATGTAAGGGAATATCCCATCTGTGGGCAGTGCCTCGTGTCCCAGCTGCTGTCTGGACCTCGGCTGGGAGCAGAGAAAATTCTGAGATACCAAATAATAAACAACACGAGAAACCTGAAAACAAACCTTGAAGACTCCGCTTTTTTTATACCAAGATGACTCGGGGCTTTTAGAGGACCAAGAACTTTAAACCACCTAAATCTCGGGTGAGGAAACCCTCCCCAAGAAGTTCAGGCATGGATTTACTTTAGCCAATGGATGTCACTGTTGTTCCATTGCATGTCAGATCCAGTAAATTTCTGCCAGTACTGAAAAAGGCCATCTGTGCTGAAATAAAACAGAGGGGAACAGAAGCTGCAGGTAGGACATTCCCCTGGTTGTGATGAGGATATAGTTTAAGATATGGCTTAGATGAATCTACGTCATCAACCATAAAATTTATACCATTTCTTCAGGAAATAGTATAAATTTTTTTTTTAATTTTTTAATTTTTTTTTTTTTCAAAATTCTTTTGAACTGTTTACAAAAGTTGTAAGGTGGATATTGGAGAACAGAATTGACAGGGGAGGAAAGAAGTCCTTGCAATACATCCTGGGAAAGTGAGTATTTTCTCAGAAGTAAGAGAATGTTCACAGTCTTACACTGACAGGTTCACAGGAAAGAAATACATGATCACGCAGTTGCTGATAAATTTAGCCCTACCAAACAAACATAATACGGTAGTGAGGATAATGATGTTAGTAACTAATTGTACAATAGAGAAGATCAGGTGCCATCAGGTCAATCAGTCAGTCCAAAGACAAAACCTTTGGAAACTGACTTTTTTTATCCTACTTTTATGAGGAGCATAAACTTTTTTATGTCAAAATCTTCTAGGGAAAGAAATTTGAAAACAGACAAAAATTGTAGGAGGAGGAAGAGGAAACTACCAACTTAGAGGAGCAGAGAGGAGGAGAAATAAGGTATAGGGGTGTGAGTATATTCGTTCCTTGTCCATACACACGGCACCAGAAAACCTCAGTATTCTTGTCTGAACTGCTTGTCAGCAGAAAAAGACAGCTTTGCCCGTTCCCTAAAGTGCTGGGACAAGGCTGGCTGGCATAGGCCAAAATTGTGTCAAGAGCTCTGCTAACAATTACAGTAGATACATGTCAGGGCCTGACTCTTTAACCCCGGCCAGAAGTAGGTTTCTTGAATAAATGGATACATTGAGGCAAATGAGGTCAACAGCCTATTAAAGAGTCATGCCAGGCCTGGCCCAGGATAGTTTGGTCATGTCCGAAGCAAGACTTTAACTTGCACTTGTAAAAACTGCTGCAAACGCACTCAGCACTTCTGCCCTTGAAATGCAGAGGAAAACCCCAGGAAACTCAGGGACTCTGGTTAGTGCTGGAAAAATCTTCTGGAAAAAAATCTGGAGGAACCCTGAAAGGAGCTAGGCTAAGGACTGCACAACGAAGAGTTTCTGCAAAGGTCTCCAAAGAGTATGCTGTTGTTTCCTAGGTCCTGGCTGGACTCTGGATGGTATGCCACAGGGTGCCATCCTCTACAGAAGTATCAGAGCAACTGCTGCACTTTTTCTGAGAGGTGTGGGAAAACATCCTTGGACCATTTCTTTCCTTCCTTTTATTGATGACAGGCTCTCTGCAAGGACCTGTATGTTAGTTCTCCCTCAGCACTGTGATGGCCATGTGCATGGGGACTTGTTGTGTGAAGTGCTAGATGGGAGGATGGAATCCATGCCTCTCTGAATTCAGGTTTCAGCGATGCATCCTTTGCCTACAGCACTGGCCAGCAGAGGCTTACTTGCCCTGTGGTCCCAGGAATTGTGGGCAGTCTCCTGGCTGTGTACATCTAGCACAGAGAAAAACAGAGATGCTGTTCTGCAGAGTGCAAGGGGGACAGGCCTGGTTTCAGCTTGACTCAGAGAAAACAGAAAGACATTTTTGAACCTCATGCTTATGACGAATGAGTATCACCTTTCCTTTCTGGCCTCTTTCTGGCTCCTCTCCTGGGCTGCATGGAAGAGACAATATTGTTCCTGTCACATAGTGTTGCAGATCTGTTCATCACTGAGTTGTTGGTAGTATTTGCTTTTCCCAGGTACCAGTCTCTCAGGTTTAGGTTTGACAAAGATTATTGACGATTTCTCTTTTGCTACTGTGCTTTGGAACATAAAGACTATACTCAAGGAGAGACCTGTGTGTGAATACACACATATAAGGTTCAAGAAAATAGAAGATTTAGAAATGAAATGGTGCTTGATTGCTGGAGACAGCCCCCTTTGCTTGTGCTGAATAGGAGACTGCAAGGAAGGGGGAGAGAGACAGGGTTTTTCTTGTTCACTCATTATGAACGTGTGGGGTTTATTTCCTACCTGAGCACCTGAATTAAAACAGCACCCTCCTGTGCTGTCCTGTGGGAGTAAGCCAGCACTAAATCTGAGTGAGGGAAGCAACCAAATTACCACTGTGTCTTACAGAGGCCCCATTTTCCCCAGAGACCCATTGCCAAGTGCTGTTTTGATCAGACCTGCTGAGCTGAGGTAAGGTCTAATGGCTGAGCTGTGGCTTGAAGTGGTTATGTGCTATGCTGAGAAGTCATAAACAGCTCTTATGTAAATGGTTTATGAGGGAGTGGGGAACCTTTAGCCATGTCAGAAGTAGATCTGAGCTGATAACTTCATACCACACCGTTCTCACAGATTATTTTGTTTCATAGAACAACAAAACAAGCCTTTCCCTCCCCTCCCCCAGCTGAGTGCAGGGGTGGTAGGTTCTCTTGGCCTCCAGGGACAAGGGAGATGTGGGAGATATTCACACACAGCTGAAGGATTGAATTCAACAGGCTGAACAGGGAGGTCTGCTCAAAGACCAGGTGTCACAAACCAAATCAATGCAAGCCCTGGTGTAGGATCTGCACTTGATGTAGATACAATGGTGGCTAAAACTGTCCTATTGTGTTCAAGAGACTTTAAATCAGTTGCTACTAGTTTCTATCCCTTTTACTAGATTCTAACTGATAGCAAAAGCAGAAAGATGTCTTACGAAAAAAAAAATACAAGTAATGCAATTACTTTCTTGTTTAGCTTGTGCTGTATGCAGTTTTATAAGGGAAAAGAAAAAATTCTGCTCTTGCCTAACATACTGGGCAGGTTAAAAGATCAAGACAGAATTGAAGGCTGATACAGGATAGAAATATGAAACTCCCAATCTTCTCAGGAATTATTTTATAAATCTTATTTTTTGCTTTTCAAACCTATTTTCTAACATGGCTTACATTTATAAATTACATTCCATTGCTTATAACACAAGACTGAGTTTTCATGATGAGAACTAAAATAGCTTCTTAAAAGTCAACTTTAGAAAACTTGAATTGTTTATTTGTGAAAAGTCCTTTGGCAAACTGTTCAGAGAAGTAATGAACTCAGTGACTTCCCTTACAGAAGCCACAACTTGAGAATTAATAAGGTAGGCTATTTTTTTCTTTAATTTTGAAATTAACCTGTTATAGTTCTATACTTTTTTTCCTGTGGTCTCAAAAACTTGCATTTTGTTACGAGAGATGATCACAACATTCTAACTTTTTTCTTGGTAGAGTGGTAGGAATGAATCAAAAACTCAAGAAATGCAGTAGGTATTCCAGACTTCCTTCCTCTCTTCCTCCATATTTTTGTTCAAAAGTACACATGCAACTCATAACTGGTTCAGGAGGACAAATGCAGTAATAACTTTAATAGCAAAATGCTCCTGTTCAAAATAATACCCCAACTAAAGACTGCAAATGATTCTGCTGAACACTGGCACATTGAGCAAGCTGAAAACTGTAGAGTTAGATGGATAAAGTTAAGCATGGGTCTCAGATAAGTGTTTCTAGCACAGAAAATTGTATACAACTAACTTAGCCTCTCAGTTTTTCAATGAGCATGATTTTCAACATGCTTGTAGCCTCTTTGTTCTGTACATACCAGTATTTTACTTAGTCTCTATATTCAGTTTCTGGGGTCTTTTTATTTTTCTTATTCAACACTTTTCTTTGTCTTCTGACAAATATTTTTTATCATCTCTTCTTTTTCCTACCTTCAGATTCCAGTAGAATTCCAGACAACTAGTGCTGTTTATTGAACATAAAGATTACGAATCTGAATTGATCACTTCTTCTTAGAAATGATATCTCTAGACCAGCTAAATTAGGACATTGTCTGATGTTGGCACCTTGGCCTAGCAAAGGAATACAGATGATCCCTGCACTGCTTGCGCACACAGATATCCTAAAAAATTCTTCCAAAACTCACAATTACATCAGCTTTTGATGTTTGTTGTTTGACTACAGCAACCAAATACATCTGCAGCTTCAACAGATTTGACTCAGATTAATTTAGTCAATTAATTTAGTCTGGCCTTATAGAAAATGCTGTTTGCCATGGGTAAAAATGGCATTCTAAAAAATAATAATAAAAAAAATCTCTGAAGCATGGCATATTCTGAGACATGCTTTTCTGATGTGAATATGTTCCATTGCAAAATCTTGAAAACCTGCTAATAAGCTATTGAAAATTCAGGCAGAAGACCTTATTCCAAATGTCTGGAACAATTCTTTTCCTAAAAATACTGTCTCTAGATGAGCACATTCAGCATGTCAGACATAGTCCAGACATGGAAATGTATCTTCAAGTCAAACCATAAATAATGATGTCTTAGGCCCCAGACCCAAAAGCCTAGAAGATATCTTGGCAATTTATTTTGAGTTCCCAGACACAGGCAGCAACGTATTTATCCAGGGCATTATCTGCCTCCCCGCAACCACAGCCATTGCAATGCACAGCAGGTTGCACTGGTTCTTAGAGCTGTGTACTCATGGTATAGTACGTCTCTCACACTGAGATCAGAGCTCTACCATAGCCCCATTTGAAAATAAACATATCTAATACACTATCCCAATTGCTGTAGAAACTGAGAATGTAATGAATGCATAATGCTAGTGCAACTTATCAATTTTTTTTCAAGCACATAGTGACTTTTCTTTCCCCCCCCTCTTCTCTCCATATTTTGTTGGTGTAGCTCATTCTTTTTCCATGTCTTTCATCATGTCACAGTGTCTGCCAAACTCACTGTTGATTACCTCTTAGTGGGAGATTTTCTGTTGACAATGCCAAATGCAGAGATGATCCTCTCCCAGGAGACCGCTGCTGCCCTTGACAGTTTTACAGTTCATGGTAAGCAGGGCTGTCATTGGCAGCTCCTTGTCCCAAGCAGAGAGCTGGAGAGGACACATGAAAATGGGTTTTGTTCTCACACTTTTTGTTACCTAAGGAGCCACAGGATGAAATTTGCTCTGTTAATCCTCAGCACATGGAAAGGACTTAACTCTGTAGGATCCATTTGCTGAAAAAGGAGCAGCCTAAATGAGCTAATGACAAAATGGTGAACTAGCTTGGTGCTTAGCTCCAGGGAAACATCTGTCTTGGGTGTGCAGAAAATATCTTAGCCACTTCATAGCCAGCGACCCCTTTCCTTCAAAAGACACGGAGCTGGAATGTCTCCCTGGAAGCAGAAGATGCCTTCTGGCTGTTTCTTACTGAGGAGCTTCAAGTATTGGTTTGGTGGATATTCTGGCATTTTCTTACATATTCTCACTGAAGAACTATCCTTTCTTTGCACAGAGCAGTTGTTATTACCCTGGATGACTGAGCCCATCAGTCTACAGCAAATATTTGGTGAAAGGGCTGGAAGTTTTTGAGATTGAAGTCTCCTGAAACCTCACTGAGTTCTCTAAACATGGAATTGGTAGCAAACCTTTGGGAGGATAGGGGAAATATTTCAATTTTTATGCAATTCAAGTAAAGCACAGCACCTTTTTTTTTTTATTTATTAAGAAGAAAATTCCCAAGTGAGCTATAAGAAGTTCTGGAAATGCCTAGTAAATCTTACTGGTGGCTTCTTGGAGCTTTTCATAGCTCCTAATTTAGGATTACCATAGAGAAGTTATAATATTTTTCACATCAATTATACAGCCATTATTACTATTAGTACTAATAGGAGTAGTAATTCAGCTACACTGTGGATACCAACTTTACAGCTATTCTAAAAACCTATACAGCAATATGCACAGCCCATTAATTGAAATTGGTATCCAAATATGTGTTGGAGTGATCTAGCCTGTTGTAAATTTTACAGGTTAAGAGTGGAGGTGCATATGGTTTGGAGAGAGTCACTTCACTACAGGTAAGTAGGGTTAGCTAGGGTCAGATTAAGAACACCTCTGCAAGCTACTGCTCACTTCAGCCAAGGCTGCAGGTCCTCAGGGGGTGCTGGAGCCCCACTCTGCCACTGTCAAATGATTATCTCTGGAGCCAGACTTTATGTCAAGGGGCATGTGCTGCCAAGATGAGCATCTGTTCTCTTCATTAGGTTGGATTAGATTCCATAGAATGAACTGGTATGCAGCTGAGACATTTTCTGAGTGGTCTACATGAAGTTAAACTCTCGATAAAAGCTTCCTTCTGCTATTCCTTGCTGCCTTGCCCTTCCTGTATTCTAATCCCTACTTCACTTCTTTTCCTTAGTCTCTCTCTGTTTGCTTACTTAAACTTTTCTTGGAAATTTTCCACCAAAATGAATTGAAAAATTAGCAGAATATGCAAAAGATTTTTCTACTGTTTCTTTGAAGGGAGCCTTTCTCTCAAGTCCCTCTTGTTTCGGTCACACTGTAGTCAAAAGTACTGTCAGTCTCTGTTCAGAATTTAAAAAGAAATTAAATTAGGGGATTTGGGAGTATTTTACAACTTTTCCCCCACTTAATAAGCGTTTCTTACACATTTGATGAGCGAAATGTTCACAGAACTAACATTTACTTTGCTTTCTTGACTCTCTCAGGAAATATATTTTCAAAGTGGATATTTCTTCAAATTCACAATAAATTACCTGTATCCTCTAAAGTCTCAAAAAATAGAATCATCTTCCAGAGCTTTCCCTTTCATGCACGTTTTTGTATCTATGAACTAAGGAAATTTTGGGGGCTTGGGGGGTTTTACTTACTC
Source organism: Sylvia atricapilla (assembly GCF_009819655.1). NCBI lineage: Eukaryota > Metazoa > Chordata > Aves > Passeriformes > Sylviidae > Sylvia > Sylvia atricapilla. The sequence continues at coordinate 71,571,793 of NC_089174.1, forward strand.
ACCATTGCTATCCCCTGCCAGCCACCCCAAGTCAGAGTTGGGTATGGAATCCTTAAATTGATGACAAGTGCAATCATTTTTAGCATGGAACACTTATGTTCTATACTTTCACACCAGAGCATGGAGAGGTGAAAAGTTGGTAACTCAGTTCCCCTCAAGTTTTGAGGACATTTCTCACTGCCCAACTAGATTTTCATTTGAGAGAGAAAATGGGTGCAACTGTATAGAGTAGGGATCAGAGCTTACCTGGCATCGGACCTTTTTTTCCACTTTCTACTTCTTCAAAAATCTTGTTTAAGGCAAAATATTTAGTGCATGTCTCTATTTTAAGGTCTTAGCCTGAAGGAGGCAAGAGGTGAGGTGCTCTACTTTCAAGGTGTACAAGTTCAAAATCCCTGATATCCATGAAAGACATGAACCTGAGTCTCCAAAGCATTTGAATCACTTAATCATCATGGTATTTTATGCACAAGGGAGGGGTTCCTCCCTAACCTATTGGTTTACATTGTGTTGCATCAAACAAGTTTTCCAGATCAACTCTCCCAGTGCAAAATAAGAAGATTGCACTGGGATTCTCATTTTCTCTAACTGTATCAAAGCTTGTGCCTAAGATAGAGACCTATCTGCTTAGAGTTTATTTATACTACATTGTGTGTGTACCAGATAGAACAGCAGCAGAAATTGGGGGAATGGGGCTCACCAATGTTCCCTTTCAACAGTGAAGCCTAATTACCTATTTTAACGTGTTAATAGGAGTGTAGCCAGCAGGTTGTGATTATTCCCATTCATTCAGCAGTCCCAAGGTCACATATGGCGTATTAAGCAAAGATTTAGGCCATGAATAACAGAAAATTTGCTGACAATCTGGAGAAATTCTAGCAGCTAGTCACCAGGGTTTGCAGCAGGATGTACAGGGAGAAGCTCAGGAAGTAAGGTTTGCTTAGCCTGGAAGACAGAGGGCTTGGTCAGAGCTGGAATGGTCTTCTCTGTTTGGCTGTCTGATTGAGTACATAAAAAAGATGGAGCCAAAACCTCAACATGCACATCTATTGGCCAAGAAGAAATAGTCATAAATTGAAACAAGCACATCCTATATGGATATATAGGAAATATTCTTCCCTCGTAGATGTGTACCACATTCCCACAAAAGCCATGAGAAGTTCACTTCTGGAGACTTTTAAAATACAACAGGATTTAAAGCAACTTCATCTGCTTTTGAAGCTGAACCTAGTTTGATGTGGGGGTTCAATGAGATGACCTCAAGCCTCCATTTTTACCTGCATTATTCCAGTACTTTTACCAAGGAAACTAGTGTCTGTGAAGTTAGGTGGTTTTTGAGATGGCCATTCCTATATAAATTCCTTACCACAGGCATTCAGACAGGTGTTTGGACATCAAAGTCTAGCTGTATGTCTAGCCTCCCCAGACTCAGGTTTCTTGACTGTTTGACATTTATAAATGAAATGGCATGTGACATGTATAAATGAAAACCTGTTTTGAACTCTACTGGCTTGCTTTCCAGTATTATCAGGTTTGCTTTGGATTAAGAGGCTGTGAGATCCTGGCAACAGTCTATAGGCCCAGCAGTCTTCAGGACCAACCATCTGGATTTACTTTCCAACAAACTGGATTTACTACTTAAACATGGTTACTCCACACAGCAGCTCCACTCTTTCTGCACTTTGGACGCAAAACCTCTCCTAATTAATGCACATGGGTTGTGAGTGCTGCAGGTGTGTTGAGCCATGTTATGCACTGAATACACCTGGCTGTCCAAGAGTGCAGCAATAGAAACAGTGATCCCTGAATTTGGGCCTCTCTGTTGATACTCCAAAGAGAGACAGCTGCAGACCAAAAACCTTGTAGTTAATGTAATTCTGAAGCAGTGCCTGAATGGGGATTCATTAACATCTCTTGTGTGCAACAGGCACAGTATTCCTGGCATTTACCTTCCATGTGGACACTTTCAAGCACTTTGAACTCCAGAAACAGGAGTTTGTAATACCTTTGCAAATGGTGCTCAGTCCCAGTTAAATGGGGTAAATCCAGTGTTCATAAAAGGCCATCAGGCCAAGTAACCTGGCATCTTGCATAGCAGAAGCATACAGTTCCATCCATTCATTCTCTTACACACAAAGCTGTGAAATTTTGATGTAGGTTTTCGGGGTGAGAAGGAGGTAAAACATGTATTCATGATGGCTCAGATATTAAGTATACATTAACTTATTTAGTACTTCAAACAAAAATTTACTAAAAACTGTTGATTAATTCATGATTTATTATGTTACATTGGTTATAATGAAGTTCATATTAATAGCCTTCTTCATTATGAGTTGATGAATTCAGATGAGGTAAGATTGCCTGAGAAACTCATAGCACAGTAACCCATAAAATTATTTATTCCAGGTTTTTACAGTTTAGTATTCCCAAGAAGCTCTTTTGTGGTTTTATTTCTAAAATAAAACACATGCTTTTCTTCATTGCAATTTTACTCTTAACTAGGCGGAATTAATGACCTGATACGCTAAACCTTACGCTTGCTGCTTTTTTTGTTTATTTGTTCCTTTTCATGTAGTTCATAAACTGAGTAAAGAATTACTTGTTTGCCTAGTGCCATATGAATTTAGGCAAAGATTTTAATGTATTGGTATTAAGCAAACTTTTAATTACAAAAGTAAACAGAAGCAACTTTTCTGCTGTGCTAACTTACATCTCATGATTTCTGATTCTGGATTTTTTTGTCTTAATTGAGCTCAGTTTGTTGATTGATGCATCAGGACTGAAATGACTGCATCTATTGAAAGAAGTGTCAGCTGAAGACTTAATGTGATTGTCTATACGTACATATAGTAGAGGACATAAAGCATTACTTAGGCTAGTGCAGTGACATATAAGATATTTAATACTTACCAGCTCTCTGTCCTGTTTCAAATTTAAGGGTTTGTGCCTATTACTGTCCAACTTGGGCTCCTTAGCTGAGTTCCTCAGTGTTATTCATAATCATTTGTTCTCCAGCCTTCATATAGGACTACACTCTGCTGATGTTGCCAGCACTGACATTTACTGAGATCTATCAAAACCTCTTTGTTACAACACCTTCATCTTAACTTAATTGTGACTTGGCCAAATATTAGCCTTTTAGGGTACAATTTACCATGAGACGCTATCAGGCTCACTTAATTTCTTTTTCCAGAAAGTTTCAGCCAAAACAGTTTAGCCATTTCCAAGAAAATGATGGAGAAAATACATTGTGTTGCAATGTTAAAACAACCTTGGCAACCTCTTATTTGAGTAAATATGTACTGTTCCATACTTTGGAGAAAAGATTTGAAATTTGTTCGGAGTACAGTGGCCTTTCTGTTAGGAAAGTGTGCCTTCCTGCCCCCACGAAATTTTTTACATAATATTTTGGAAACTCTGAATTTACATGTATGGAAGTTTTACTTTTTGCCACTAGGCAGCTAAAATCAACTTAAATGACAGCCTGTCAAACTTTTGACAGCTCCAGGCATCCAAAGTTTCAGTAAACTACTTTGTATACCTAGAAATTGCCTGCCCATACAGCAACATTTCAACTCTGCTTGTTTTTTGTGTAAAAGGTCAGCAAATAGAAGAAAATTATTTCAGAGAGGAGGTGGACACAAAGATTAAAGAGAAGATGAAACAGGATAGACAATATCAAGATGGAAATTGGTTAAAAAAACCTTTGGGAGTGATTCATAGAGAGTCAGTATGGCAGTGCCTGTGTTGCCTGTCTGGCCAGCCCTGGCACCACAGCAACACAGTGGTCTTGGCTTGCCAGGAGTGAAGCGTGGCTGTGGCAGGAGGAACGAAAGGAGGGACTCTCGAGGGGTAGATCCCAACGAATTTATTGGTGCTCCGGACGTGGAGTCCTCACCTCGGGACACCAGCCTCAGAGAGACCCCGAGGGTCTCTGTACAGCAACTTTTAACAGGGGGTGTCACACAGGGGAAGGTTCAACCAGGGACCTTACTCCATACAGTAAGGGTGTGGCTCTTAACATAAAGGACAGGTGAAACAACCACACAGGGGACAACGGGAGGGGAAAGCCTGGATCCTGTCCAATCACTCGACGCCTTCCCTGGAACTTTCTGGACGCAGCGAGAGGCCCCAGAGTGACAGAGAGGAGCAGGAGGTTATATAACCAATGACTGACATAAAACCGAACATGGGGTAAACCATATAAGGAGGAACGTGGGGGGTTACAGAACGAACCAATACAGGAAATCATATTAACCAAATCATGAACAGCAAACATGAATAAAACACACCACCACAAGTCAGCATATGCAAATAAAAACTGCACTGAAATCCCAGGAAAGAATGCAAAAGAATAAAGCTTCTAAGACACTCAAAGAAACCGTTCTCTTCCTGAAATGCAAGCCTAAGTGCAAGAGGGATTAATTTAAAACATTTTGCAGTCAACATTTTGATTTTGCCACTTTCAAGAAAAGTTTTCATATTGAAACTGAATTCTGAGTCTGTGTACTGTTTCTGAGAGCACCACTGAGTTACAGAGCTCTGTTTTATTTGCTGTCCACAACTCATCTGGGTTCAGTATGGCATGCAATCATGGAACAACTGAGGCTGGAGGGAACTCTGGAGTTCATCTCGGCCAAGTACCCCTGCCCAATAAGGTTCAAAGAACAGTACTGAGATGTCTTTTGAAGACCTAAAAGAAGTGAGATTCCACAATTCCTACTGCAGAAACAAACAAACAAACAAACAAACAAACAAACAAAAAAATAACACCAAGAAAAAAAAAAAGTGCTTCCTCATGTTCAGAAAAATTCCTGAATATTACCTAGCTCTCCTGGCCCTGCCTTCCTCTTACCATATGTGACCCATTCAAGCAGATCTTTGAAGCACTTAAAATCTACTCTCCTGAACTCCAGGACTGTGTCCTTCTTTTTCCTGTTCGGTATCTCATGGTCACTTCAGCCTTCCCATACCCTAATGACCCTTTCATTTTATGAATGCAAATGGAATCCCTCTCTTCATTGGTTTTTCCACCACCTGGGGCAGGAAGTGGTCACAGATGATCTTCAGGCACCTCTTGAGTTGATTATGCCAAGCTGTGTTGTCCCTCCAGCCGATAGTGGTGTGGTTGAAGCTCCCCGTGAAGACAAGGGCTTGTGAATGTGAGGCTACTTCCAGCTCTCTGTGGAAGATTGCATCCAAGCTTGTCCTGAGCAAGCAGCCTATAGCCGATACCCAGTGCCACGATGCTCAAACATGTCTGTTCTTTAATCCTTACCCATGAATCTTAGGTCATGCATGCCCACCCAGCGCTCTGAGCACTCCTGCTGTTCTCTCACATAAAGAGAAACTTCCCTGCCTCACCTTCCCAGCCTGTCCTTCCAAGAACCTCCACCTTGCCATCGCAGCACTAATTGGGGGTGAGTCATGCCACCATTTCTGCAATATCACACAGATCTCCAGTTCCTCCTGTTTCTCCTCCAGACTGCATTCTTTAGCACACAAGCTCTTGAGAGAGACATCCCAGCTGCTAATATCTGTAAAAGTCTCCAAGGCTTCCCCATGAAGGTGTCTTGCAGGCACTTCCTTGCTTACACACAGAAGTTCGAGGTGACTTCACTTATGCCTCATTTTCATTATGTGTTCCCTGTCTCTTGCACCATCTTAGACTCTGTGCTTGTAAATTCTGTTGATCACTGGCTCTCAGAACTGCTGGTAGTTCCCTCCTTGTCTTTTTTAGTTTTAAGTGCTTACTGGCGGAGTAAAACAAATGTTTTGATCGTTTACAGGAGCATTTGCTTATGTCACTTTTAATTTTGAGTGCTGAGCTCTACAACCTTAATGGGTTTCTCTTGCTATATGAAATTAGTTTTCAGGAGACTTAAAAATGGAATGTTCTGTACACAATTAACTAAAGAAGAAGAGGCATTAATGTTTGTTTACATGACAGACAGAATACCAGGAAGGGAGTGGAAATCTTTGTACTGCAGTTCTGCTGGTGTAATAGATACATTATTATGTTTCAGGGGATGTCCAAAACTTCTTAAAATGGCATTTTTAAAATTTAGTCTGCTCATGTTTGGGAAACCCTAAGGAAAGTGAATTTTTTTGCTCAGACATAGTAATGTCTCATGGCCATGGTGATTCTGAAGTGTTCCTACAGGGTGCAAGGCGTAGGACTTCTGAAACTCTCTTGGACCCAAGACAGGATTTGGAATTCCATCTTCTCTTCTTACTGGCATTTCTAAACATGATCACTTATTATTTGTTCCAAATTTTTTTCTACCCCCCCAGCCCTCGCCTTTTTTTTTTCTTAATTACATTTATTGTCTATAAATGTAATTGACAATGTCTTTACAGACATAGGTATAATGTCTTTACAGCTATAGGTATAATTTGACTTTCTCACATATCAGTTTACCCACCTAAGCGGTTGTCTAACATAAATACCATTTGAACACAGAAAATTTATGTTCAGATGCAACTGTTTATTGTGCTTATAGAATTTGCTTGAAAATACAAAAAAAAGTGCAATCCTGAAGTTCTTGATTTGAAGAAATTGTTCTTTTTTACAGATTCTAATTCAGATGAGAAGTATTGGAGGAAAGTATAGAGTACTTTCTTGAGTGGCTTAAAGAGCACCAGCAGTGAGGACAGTCTGAGGGAACCTGGCATAGTTTTCATTTGTCAGGTGAGAGGCTAAGGAACAACCCCATAGCAGCTAACTTGAGGAAGTATTATAAAGATAATGGAGCTGGAGAGCAGATAAGCAGAATACAAAAAGACAGTGACCACAGTTTCCTTGTTGGGAGGCTGGCTGTTACGAAAAAGTGAGGTGGTGCATCTGTGAAGGGAGTTGTGCACATGCAAATTCCACTATTGAGTCTGTCATGGCTTTGCCGAGCCAAGTTTCAAAAACCCCCAGTCTGGCATTTTTCAGGGACTGACTTCAAGCAGCTTCTCCGGGATGGGTTCCAGGGGTCCCTTCCAGCCAACACTTCTATGATTCTTGTGTATATCTGTAAGCTTCTGCTTTACATCTTCTTGATTTTTGACATGTGTAAGGCCAGAATGTCAAAGTTATTTAGATGCTTAACTTCTGCTGAACTCAATGGGTGGCATAGAAGCTTCTGCTTTCAGAGGAAAGTAGAAGAATAAATTTGTAAGATATTCTTTTCTTCATCTTAATTCAGTTAAACTAAATCCTGCTGCTCAGGATCCAGCTAGTAAGAAAGGGAGAACCTGTTGCTGTCCTTCATGAGGAAGTCGCTGTAAAAGTGTATCACGGAGTCAGACATGGGAAGGAGGCTATGCCTTCCCATGCAGTGGCTTGGAAAATGTATGAAATGTCCACATGAAATTAGTTGTAACTGATGCACTTTTTCTAGTTAAATTAGATGGAAGGTAGTAATGAGAGATTACAGAGGCAACGGCTCAATTTTCAGCAATTTCTGTTGGATGAGATTTAGAGATGAATAATTCTTTATTTTTCTTTGAAACATGGAAAGAACTGCTTACCTTTCCTCAGTTTGCCTTCCCCTGGGAAAAAAAGAGAATTATGCAATAGCAGTGAAAATTCTTTAAGAGAACTGACTTTCTTCTATCCCTATTCCAAAACCCATATGCTGCTAGGGAGTTTGTCTGTTCAAGTTTGAATGTTTCTGAATGGGAATATAGAAAGCAGCCCAAGGCTGGTAATTTCCAGCAGCCTTAAACTTTCACTGGAGAGGATTAGGTTTGCAAATAACTGGACAGACATTGCCAGATAACTTCTGGTTAATCAGTGATGTGAGAACATAAGGACCCAAAAGCGGCCAGAGATCCAGATACAAAAATTTGTGGACTGCACAGATTATTCTCAGACTTCAAACAATTAAAGTATTGTCTTGATTTGGAACCTTCCTATCCTTTAAGATGAAGGCTCTAAAAGTTTATTTTGTTTCTCTGTGTTATCTTCTCTTAATATATTTGTAGGGTGTTCTTTTGAGGCCCAGTTTTAGATTGCTCATATTTTTAGTAATAAATTACCTCTCGTTACTGTAGAATCAAATGTTTGTCTGGTTTGAAATTTAATTGAGGTCTTCAGTGATGGTCTACTAATATCAGCAGAGCAAGTTGCTTACCATAAATATTAAGATAGTAGATTTTTTTTTCAAAAACATTTCTCATGGCACAAAATTTATTATTAGTCAAGTTGCCATGAGATTCCAGGCCAGGGTAGAACAGCTAAAAGTGAAATCAAGTTATTTAAAATGTTTTTGTTCGTTAAGCTATAATAATTCATTTTTACGGGCAATGAGTCCTTTCCTATTTTTAATATCGGGAAATAAGTTTGCTTTTAAGCAATGATAATAGGAGTGCCACTAAAGCATCATAAATGTGGATGGGAACAACACACTTTTTGAAGCATATCCCAAGGTTACATTTACATTTGTTATGAGGAAAAGTACAAGCTGGGATGGAATAAAGGAACTTCAATAAGTGCATGGCAGTTTTTCATTTCTTGGCAGAAAATCCAGCTACTTGTTGCTCAAAAGCTGGGGTCAAACCAGGAACTTCTATCCCTAGAGAACACATTGCTTGTACTTGGTTCCCAGGATAGTTTTGCCAGGTTTCCCAATCTCCAAAACTGGCATGAAACACTAACAACATCTTCAAATTTCTAAATTTGAAGCAGATGGTTTCATGTATAGAATTCATATGTGTTAACTTATACACATACTCACTTGAAATCTTGGGAGAAAAGCTAGTATTACTTAAATATTACTTCGTAACAAATTGTTTTCCTGTGGTCTTTTCATAATCCTGATCAGTTCTGAGAATTTTCTAATGATTAAATTTTGGAAACTGTTAGTTTATTAGCATACTGTCCAATAGGGCTCAACAATATTATTGTGATTGCTATTTGGTCCCATTCTATTTGAATTAGGATTTTACTGCCATGGTATTTATATAAACCAATTTCTACTGTCCTTTTGTTTTAATGTTTTCAGGTAATCAAAATAAAGTTATGGTCAAAGGGGAGAAGTAAAAAGGTGGCCTGCTATGCATGTTCTGAAGTGAAAGATTTCCTCAAATCTGATGTTTAGTAGGACTGTAGGTCCAGTAAGTAGCAGTCTAAATTATAAACCTTAAGAAAAAATCTTATTAGAGATCAAGAATAGTCTTCAGTTTTACTAAAGATGGTTTAATTGCAATTCAAATGCAAAATAGTAAAAGACCTCTCTCATAAAAGTAAATTTAGGTTTATTGGAGAGTTGAGAGCAAATTACGTCAAAAAGATTGATATCTGTTTTCTGTTGTCAACTCCTTGTTAATTGCCTTCAGAAACCTTATATTTCCCTGTGTGACAGAGAAAAATACATACTTAAAGGGTGAATTTAGATTTCGTTACTGATATTTTATAAACTGCATTATTTGTAAAGGACTTTTTGCAAAATCTGTATACAAGGGGCACTACAAAAATTATTCATCTGATGCAGTTCCATAATACGATGTGGTCTTTAAGACAGGAGTATGTAGGGGAAATCTGCTAATCACAAAAATCAGGGCTAGAGAGGACTTCAGGACTTCATTAAATTATCCATCTGCCACAAGGCAGGATCAACTGTACAAAAATCATTACTGTGAGATGTCCTTAAAGACTTCCCAAGACAGACTCAATAATCTTCCCCAGAAGCCATTCCAAAGCTTCCATCTCCTTGCTGTTAGAAAGTTTCCCAGACTAACATGGCTTTGGTTCATTTTGTTGCTTTGTTTTTTGAAATTTATTTCACTCTGCTTTTCTATCATGGCAAGTTTAGGAAATATCCATTTTGTTCCCTTTTTAAAGTTCATGAAAGTACGCTCAGTTCCGTATGAGTGACTGTATTGTAACTCTCTCAAGATAGGAACAATTCTAAAGCATGGATAACTCTGCTACACTGACTTATAAGAAAGTGGGTCGTAGAATGATCTGTAAACTGAAAAAATGTGATCTAAAATCAGTGGTAGAGACTGCTTTTTTCCAGTTTTTCCTAAGCACACCACTTCCAGGCACCACAGTGGATTTAGCTTTGTACTTGTATAAGTTCAGAAATCTTCTCTCACTGAATTTTGGGAAACAAATTCTGAGTAAAAAATATTATATCTTTTTTATTTTATTTTTAATTATTCTTGGGAGCTGGCAGATTTGGGTGAATGGCAGATTCCTGTGGCAAGCTTAAATCATCAAATGCTGTACAAATCAACAATTCAGGGTTTTACTTCTAGATACTGTATAGCATTTGGAAGTTATGTAATTGCTAAATTTGCTACCATATCTGCCACGCAACATTAGCATGCCTGCCTAAAAAACAACAATGAAACCAAGACATTATTTAGGTGTAAGCTTAATAACACAGGTTTAGAATGCTCTGAGTGCATCCTTCCAGGTAAGCTGCAATTTAAGCGAAGGATGGGAAATTTTTTTGTATGTCTGAGGTTACTCAACTGTTTGTGTAGTTTTTTAATAATCTTGACTTTTTTTCATTTGCTTTGTTAGCAGAAAGACAAGACTTTCATGTACTATGATAATGTAATAATGGATTTAATTTTTTTAACTTCATTACTAATATTCAAGCGTATAATCTCCAACAATAAATCTCTTCCTGGAGGAAGTAGAAAGAGGTTTCTGCAGCACTCTTTAGTGGAATGAGAGGTCAGAGGATGAAGAAATAAAGGTATCACATGATGCACAATATAAATGCAAACTAAGGCCCCTCAGCTAAATGTAAATAGCCAGCAGATTGTCTTTTGCAACTAGTAGTTTTGTCAAAATAAGGTTAATACCTTCCTTGATGTTTTTCTTGCTCTTTTTGTTGGTTTTGGGAAACCATGAGTTCAGCTGTAGGAGCTTTAGTGTCTAAACTTGCTACAAGTGTACTGTACTGTGAAGAACTGCGTTCCAAGTTTTCAGTCACGCAAAAAGAGAAAAAATGTTCCAGTAAGAATCTCTTTCAAGGTCAAATTGTGTTCATCACTGAGACCAGATAATCAGACACAGTTAATACTAAGACAATTTGATGGGACTAAAAGACTCACTTACGTAATGAGACCTGGGGGCACCAAAGCCTAGATTCCTGATCTTCTGAACTACTTGCAACATGAATCTAACCCAAGAGGCATCCAGAGTCCTGAGATTCTTAGGTTCTTTCCACAATAAATTTTCCAAGGGATTTATGATCTGCTTCTGGGCAAGCCAGAGTGGCTCAAACCTTGACAGGTTTTTACTTGCTGTCAAGTACCTAACACATACCTAGTCTCCCTGCCTTTCATATGGAGAGATTTCTGCCTTTACCTCCCTCTTAGATGCATCAGAACCAAATAACTCAGCTTGATGTGATTGCGGGGTGTCACCAATACTCTGTTGCCCTAACTTCCCGCTTTTCCCATTCCACCCTGTTGGTTACAGCCTTCACCCAAAGGCCCAGGCAGGGAACATAGCCCAATGGCCCAGAGCTAGGAGTCAACAGGAAGATCATGAAAATACAGATGAAATGTAAGAGGGAATCTGTATCTTTTGTGGACTCCTTTTAACATGAAGTGTGCTGATTAGTGATCTTAAAGAAGCTTTGAATCTGTAAAAACATCATTAGCTGCTAGTACAGATATGCGGTTTTGGTAATCCTGGAGTTGTCTGTAAGTACATGGCCCAGTCATGCAAAGTACAGTGGTTCTTGGGAAGGAGTTACTGAGTGGAACTATTTGAGTTCAAAAACTATAAACTCTTCTCTGGGGTGCAGTTATCCTCAAAAAGTTACTTAACCTTAATGTAGACCTTTTGGGGGATACAAAAATAGTCACCCTCTGTGTAAAAAGTGATAAATACTAGGAAAAGTATGGTGCTTCCTAAAGACCTGCTGCTTATATGAGGCATGAGCAGAGTGTGGGAGAGAAGGTTGAAGTAACTCAAAGAACTCCTGTGGGAGATTCCTGTGTTTTGGGCTGTCAATGCAATCACTGCTATGACAAATGGCTCAAATTCTTACTTTATCTGTATCCAGAAAGACATGTCCAACCAAATGTCATTACTGCAGGTCATCTTTCCACTGATTAATATTTTCTCTAAGTTCTCAAGTGAACAGTGAGGTTTCTTGTGTGTTCTTTTTTTAAAATTATATCTGTCATATCAAGGTTAAAGAGTTGGGGGTAAATAAACATGCTGTTGATATTAGGCAGAACAACTAATCTAGAGTGAAGCTGATTTATATGTTCTGAGTTGTAAAATACTGGAAATTCTCAAGCAGAGATCAAGGCTATGATAGCATGGTTGTACTATGTTTCATGAAAGAAAAAATCTTTGAGCTAATGTAAAGAATTTTTTATTGGTTTGTTAACAATCAGCATTTCAACAAGTCTCCTGAAAGTCAAGCTCATCCTTAATGTAGAGCAGTCATAAATTATGGAATTTCAGGATGTATGAACCAGGCCAAATATAGTTATCTCTGACAGTTCACTGTAGTTTCACTTGATTTCTCTCATGAAAGGTAAAGGGAAAGCAGTTGCCAAATTTGGAGCTAGATTTTTCCTTTGCTGAAAGCAGTGGGAACTAATTTTCAGAGTCTCTTTGGAATTTGGAGAATACTTTTTTTTTTTTACTTTTAAGTGAAAAGTTCAGCAAAAATTCATGCTCTCAGTTACATCCTTTTGTATCAGAGGAAGAAGGCAGACTAACACAATAGTCATGAATATATCCATTTCCTAGAATCATAGAACGTTAAGGCCTGGAAATCACTTTAAAATCACCTAGTCCCAACCTCCCTTTCGCTGTGCAAGGACACATCCCACTGGACCAGGTTGCTCAAGGCCTTATCCAACCTGACCTTGAACACTCGCAGGGTTGGTAACCTACAACTTCCCTGGGCAACTTGTTTCACCACACTCATAGCAAAGAATTTATTCCTTACATCTAACCTAAATTTCCCTTCTTTCAGTGGGTAGCCATTACTCCTTGTCCTACTGCTGTATTTCCTGATGAAGAAATCTTCTCCTGTATTCCCCCTTCAGATTCTGGCAGGTTGCCATGAGGTCTCCAATAACCTTCTCTTCTCCAGGCTGAACAGCCCAAACATTCTCAGCCTGTGTTTTTAGGGAAGGTGCTTCAGTCCTCTTATCAGCTTTATGGCCTCCTCTGCATTTGCTCCAGCAGTTCCATGTCCATTTTATGCTGGGAACACAAGAGTTGGATGCAGTGCTCCGAGTGGGATCTCACAAGAGCAGAGGAAAGAGGTAGAATCTTCTCCCTTAACTTGCTGACCACACTTCTTTTGACACAGCCCAGGATTCCCATGGCTTTCTGGGCTGGGAGTACTCACCCACAGTGAATTTTTCATCAGCCACCACCCTCAACTCCTTCCCCACAGGGCTGCTCTCAATCACTTCTCTGCTTAACTTCTGTGTGTCTGGGATTGCCATGATCCAGCAATAGGATCTTGCACTTAGACTTGCTGAACTTCATGAGGTTTGCACAGTGGCATCTCTCAGGCCGGTCAAGAGCATGCTGGATCCCTGTTATGATTGATATTCTTGAGCAGACTGAATTCTATCGGGGCCTTGGCTTGCTTAGATTTTTCCCTAGCTTCCCATGCAATTTTCCTATATTCCTCTCAGGCTACCTGTCCTCCTTTCCAGCTTCTGTTTTGTTCTTTGCTCTTACTTTACCCAACAATTTCTTATCCATCCATGGAGGCCTCTTGGCATTTTTTGTCCAATTTCCTCCTTGTTGGGATGCATTGAGCTTGGAGAGATGATCCTTCAAATTCAGCCATCATTCTTGGGCCTCTCTGCTTTCTAGGTTCTGTCCTACGGGGCTCTACAAAACATGTCCTTAAAAAGGCCAAAGTCTGCTCTCCTGAAGTCCAGGGCAGTGACTTTGCTGTGTGCCCTGTTCACTGCCCTAAGAATCTGCAGTTCCACCATTTCATGGTCACTGCAGCCAGGGCTGCCTTGAAGCACTACATTCCCCACCAGCTCCTTCTGTTGGTGAGCACAGGATCCAGCATGGCACCTCTCCTTGTTGGCTCCTCTACCACTTCTCTGAGGAAGTTGTAGTTGACATATTCAAGGAAACCCCAGGATGATTTGTGCTATACTGTATTTTTCCTCCAGCAGATGGTTGAAATCCCCCTCTGAGGAGGAGTTGTGAGGCAGCTCCTATCAGCCAACAAAGGGCTTCATCAGCTTCATCCACCTGCCTGGGTGTAGCAGATCACCATTCTAACATACTCTGTCCCCTGGCCTCCCCTCTATCTTGACTCACAAGCTGTGGGCTGGCCCCTACCCTTTCCCAGGGACAGTTCCATATTTTTCAGCTCGTCATTGACAAAGAGGGCTATACCCCCTCCTCATCTCCCTAGCCTGTCCTTCCTAAAAAGCCCAAAACCTTCCATTCTAAAACCCTAGTTATAGGTGCCACCTCACTGTATCTCTGTGATGCCAGTGATACCATACCCATGCAGGTGTGTGCACTCTCTAGTTCCTCCTATTTGTTCACCATAATACATGCAGTTCCCAGACTGCTCCTCTCTGTCACTCTATGGCACCCACATAGAACACTAATAGTGGGTATTAATCAGTGGAATTAATTAGGCTGGGCATCTACTCAGTAATAACAACTCATCTGGGCTTTCAGAACACCTCCCTTGAAAATACATCTTTGACAGATGACTGCCTCTCTATCTCTTTAAGTAGAACGACTCACTGGGTTAGTTGTTAATTTCATTATTCATGGTTGGGCTGCCTCAGTTACGGCTGTTCTTCCAGTGTGCAGCCTGCCATTTTGGGTAGGGATGTCCAGCTAGGTGGGAATATCCACTTTTGGAGGAAGTCTCTTCCTTTTATTAGTTCCTTGCCTCTTCCTTTTCAGCTCTTTTCCTGCAGACTTGCTTTCCACAATATCAGTTCCTATTTCCTATCCATTCCAGGACTTCTAGTGGAGGGCTTTGCACTTCCTCTTCTGTGAGGCTTCCATCAGCCCATTTCTCCAGCCCTTCAAGTTTGCCCGGGATGGCAGCAGGACCTTCCAATGTAGCAGCCACTCTGCTCACTCTTACAGAAGAGAAACATGAAAACTTCATGTTATGGATGTTTTCAAGCTGATCTGTGTTTTGTCTCATGCAGTTCCCTGGAGATGTGTCACCCTCTTCTTATTATTTCTTTAACTGATCTCTTCTTATAGAAGGTGATAAAAATAACTTGGATTTCCACATGTATGAATTTAAAGACTACTAGATTGTTTCCTTCCTCTGGTGTATTTAAACTGGAGGAAGATAAGGATAGAGTATTTTTTTGTTGTTTTTCTATAGCTTTTTCCTGGACAAGAGAATATTATAAATAAACACAATTTAAAAACAGAGTTTTAAAGCATCCCTAGAACAGACTAAGTAAGGGAGCACTGTATTCACTATCCTCTTCCCTCACACAAGGGATACAAATGTGACAATCACATATGCTTGATCGTTTTTCTTTCTAGAAGAGGAAATCATTTGGTGTCATGTCAAACCAACAAAAGACATCTGAGGCAATACAGCTTCAAGACATGAGTGCCAGGGATAAAACATCTGGCTGTTTTCTGGAAGATATGTTTGTTCATTTTATAAACAAATAAATTATGAGGCTTTATTAAGCTTTTTGTAATTGGTAAATATTTTAGAGATGTGGCGGCTGAATTGACTTGAAATGGTTTTCTGTAATGAAACAACAGGCATAAACTTTATAAAAACATGGGTAACATCAATTACTTTATGAGATTTTTTACTATCAATAATAAGTACCATTTTGTGTTTTGGTTTGTTATTTGTCTACACTATTTTATAATCAATCTGATATTTTTGATTGAGAGGATTGTCATTACTTGTATGGGAACACTTAATGTGTTCATGTCTCCAAATTTCAATAGTTGATGAGTTTACCTTTGAACAAATAATTTTGTGGACAATTTCAGAAAGAAATGCAAATGAATATAAAATTTACCCAGAATTGCTAAGGTAAGACCACATGGTGAGTGGCTTCTAAGCTGGTGTGTGATCTGCCAGAGCGGCTTTTTACCCTTATGTACCAAAGTAACTCAGCTCTGCTGCATTCTCACCTGGCTTCCCTGCCAGCTCAGCAGTATCATCTTCCTGCTCAGAATATCTTACTACCTAGCATACCATTTTGATTTGCTCTGCTTATTCTCACTTACCTAAAAAGCTAAGATATTTCCATCTTCTTTCAGCTTTAAAACATTATAGCCTTTTATGGCTAATCATGTGTTTCTCTATACCCTCTCATTAGAATAAGGAATAATTTAGGGAACATCAGTTTTGAAATAAGTCATGAAAATGTAACATTTCAGTCCTGCTCCAACTGTCCTGTGCTATTCTAGGCAGCTGTAAGGAAGTTTTTCTGAGGGCTTCCATGGCAACCAGAAAAATTAACTCACTGTGAATGAAGTCATTGTTGTTCCTTTAAACCTAAATATAAATATTTATAACAAAAGATATCTAGGAAGCACCTGCAGCTAGGTATAAAGAAATTAGGGAAAAAGCAGAGAAATGTAGATTAAAGCAGAGAATCTCTCCAACATTTTTGGACTAGATAATCCATAAAGATGAAATATCATTGGATGAGAGAAATTTTGATATATATATAGTATGTAATCATATATTTCAGATGAAGCAAAAAATATTTTTTTAAATGGATTAGAGTTTATCATATTGTTTAGGTTGTGTTTGGGCAAGACAAAAATTATTTTCAAAATTAAATATTTTGAGTTTAGACAGATTTATTTTTGTTATCTTTGCTCCAAAACTGCATTATGATGCATATTTGAAAACTCCTCAAGACCCCTGTGGCAGACTAAAATTTTGAAACCAAAATGTATTTGTTTGGAGGTATTTTAAAATTTCTGCTTCATTTCAAAGATAGTTACATGTCTAGAACTTAAATGCCTATGGAAAATTTCCTCCAGTTTAAACCTAGTAAAAAAACCTTATCTGCAATATTTTAAGGAGACATTGCTGAATAGGTCTGCAGCAGCTTCTTATGAAGTAATGTGTTCTGAAATAGTGTCGCAAAAGATGTAGTGTTGTGTAGTAGTAGTAGTACAGATGTTGTGTCAGTATGTGTGTAGGATGTGTGTAGGATGTGTGTGTAAGATGGCATGTGAGAGAGTCATCAGCTATCATACTTTACTATATAGATCCATCCTGCTATAATGTAGTTATGACTTTCAGAGAAAACACACAAATATTTTTATATTGGATTTTTCATTGATGTAGTCATAGTGTTTGACTTATGCCAACACCAGCAAATAAAAGTGATTTTTTGTGGACCTTATGTTCTATAAGGAAGAGAAAGTTGACATTGACTCCACGAGCTGTGGTTTAGAAGCATGATTTTTGTCAATTCCTAACAAGTAAACAAAAACATTCCTTTTATAAACGCTATTTAATTTGCTTTTATTGTGCCTGTCAGTCAATTACTTATGAGAAAATTACATGTTTTCAACATGGTTTGAGAATACTGGTTTCCAAGAGATTTATTTTCAACGTATTCTAGCCTGTGAATTTCTAATCTGCTTGGGAGATTATCCTTCTACAAACAGCCCAATGGCGTGGAACCTAAGGGTTCATTCAGGGTTCAGATGCTTCATTAATACCAGGAAATGAGCAGGTTAGACTTCAGATCAATATTGCTGTGCAAATAGCAGGAATATATTTGCTGACTAATATCTGATCTCTGATTCATCGCTTACAAATAGCAGTGTTGTCATTCGAGACAGCTGGAATCACTGTAAACACCAGCAATAAACATTTCATTTATTTGCTAGGTAGCCAAGACAAGGTATTGAGGCCTGAGGACAGTACAGATAAAAGACTGGATAGATAAGATAAAAGAGGGGTGGGAGTAAGAGGACAGAAAGAAGATTATAGAAGTCGCATAATAGCCATGCCACTGTAATGTTAATGTATTTTTCATTAACATGCAACCATTCTGTGATATCTGATCAGGACTGAGACATCTTTCTGTCTCAATGTGGGTATTCCCATGATTTCTTCTTCAGATTTGCATTTTCAGTAGCACCTGTCCAGGTACACTGATTATAAGTAAAAATTAGTTACTGAATCAGCATTTCCACTTTTTTGCTAGGTTCTGGGCAAGATGACTTCATAGGCTGTGATCTTAGAACAGCTGGATGGGAGGTAAAAGCATCAATCTCAAGGAATATGTAATAAGTAAGAGATGAATGACAGAGAAAATTTCATGTGAGATCAAGGTAAATTTGACCTGTATGCTGTTCTCTCCCTTGTCCTGTAAAATGTTTCATCAGACCTGCACATTAAAATATATTTACACATTCATGCACAGGAATATTTTATTTAGGAATAACTTTCTTTTTCTGTAAGAATCGATGGGAGTTCACAATCATCTCTTGTTCAAGTACAAAGTATGACAATTTAACAAAGACAGGAGAGATTGTATTAATTTCTTTTTTCTATGGTCTTTTTTTTACAGATCATTTGATAATTAATACTAGCTTGATAGAATGGTGCACTTATTAGTCTAAATTAGGTCTAGAGTGGCATCAAAAGGATTTTAATCTCTTTATGTTTACTTGCTTTTATTCTTGTTGTACCACAATCTATTTCTGACTGTTCTGGTGTTCAGAATGAATTCAGTGACCAATTCAGTGACAGACTTCTGAAGGTGTTTGAGTGTCTGGACATCAGTGGCTTGATGTTTAGGTAGAAAGACCCACTACAATCTTTCCACTACAGTTCTTCCACTTATCCATGAATGAGTCTTAGTACTATTACAGTCTGGAGTGCCTACAGTACTAGAATAAAACACTACATTAATGCAAATAAAGATTTATCTGTGCAAGGTGATCTTATTCTAATGTGGCTAGAGCTAGTTTTCTAGGTCCAAGCATCTTATATTTCAAATTTCAAAATTAAGTGGAAGGGATTTGGGCAGTACAAAATAAGAAGGGTCTGATTTTGGAAAACTGCGACATATGAGAAGAACCTGGATATTCTAGTGATTATTCAGCTGAATGTGACCTTGTTCCCTCCCAAAAAATCTGTAATCCATTGGAAGAATATGGTCCTGAAAGGTGTGAACAGGAATTATGAAAGCCATAGGTATTTCTTCTGTATTTGGCTGTTGCAGTACACAATTTGTGAATGTTGTGTCCAGTTTTAGTATCAGTGTAAGAGACTATAAATCAACTAAAAGCCATCATAATAATGATGGAATTGAAAAACACATTTCCTATGGAAATGCTGAAGATGTTCTGTCCCTCACCTGTTAAACGTTGAACAATGGATAATGGACTAGTGCATGTTAATAGATATTTGATTCTGGAACATGAATTTGATAAAAAGACAGCTTTTCATTTCATTAGATTCAAAATTCAAGATGTGGAAGTTGTATCTTGACATGTAAAGATGCAAAAATATGTTTTGTAATCCAATGATTAATTAGTCTTTTGAGGCTATGTAGTCATTGGAAGACCTTGCCAGTGGTGCTTGTGTACCTTTAGCAATGAAGATTAGATGTCCTTGGAGGAGGGGGGAAAACAAGGGCGGAAAACTGGATTAAATATAAGAAATGCACTGTGCAAGAGACCTGATTTATATAGTGCTCACTTCTGGTGTTGTTTTTCTATAATTGCTGTGTATCATACAATACTAACCTACATAATTACTTGTACTATGTACAACAGTAACTCAGGTTTGATTTACCTTTCTATTTCTATCTTTATAACTATAAAATATTGCTCCAGTGGACTTTCTGAGTGTTTACTCCCCTCATAACACCACTTCCCACGGTGAATGTTTCAACTGAAGGGAAGCCATCCCTAAGTCAGTAAATATGTTTATGAACACTGGTCATTATGAGATAACCAAGAGAAGTAAGATCCAAAGGAAAAGCTCATTTCCTCAATTACTCTAAATCGCACATTCTAAATTAATTTTTAGGGCATAGTTTAAAAACGTATAACACAGCTGTATTTCTAATGGCAACTCTTTACCATATACATGATTCTTTAATCAAATAGTAAAGTTTGCATGTAGTTATTTGAAAGACAGGATACAGTAGGAACAGTCTTTCCTATGTAAACCCTAGGAACAATTGTAGTTACTAGAGCATTTTCACTAACTGTAAAAAGCCTCAACACCCATACATGAAGGTGATGAAAATGAACCATACTGAACAAGAAATATTTGTTACTTTATTTCGGTTCCACACAGCATCAGACATAAACTCTTGTTGAAAAAGTTGATTGTCAAATTTCTGTGCAAATTTATTTTGCCAGAAGCTGTAGGTTTTAGTCACTGATGAAAGACAGTAACACTTGATTTATTACTCGCCAGTTTTTCAGCACTCCAAGACAAGAGTTCATGATGGGAAGATCCTAACAAAAATCGACAAATCAACAAATCAACAAAATCAACAAATAAATAGATCTGACTCTACAAAACTTATGCAAAATGAAGTAATCACTCACCAGTTGTGAGAATTTAGAAATCTGATTTATTCCCAAAACAAGCAGAATTAATAGGAGTGATTATACTTAACATGGTAATTTGGAGGAGGAAAGGAAGCATAGGTATTATATCCCAGAGACTCTATTATTAAGGTCCAAATTCTCTCCTCCATTAATTTCAAGACATGCATTGCCTTGGGTTTAGCAAATCCTCAGTATGCTAACTGTGGCAAGCCTTGAAAGAGTGAAAACGTGTCCTAGACATGTGATTCAGGCATCTGAAGGTAAAATTGTCTAGTGGCATTAAGATATTTTATTATTTTGTAGAAATTAATCTAATTTATCTTGCCTTCCTAAGAATACAAATACCAACCTCAGAGGAAAGCTGCTGTATCTTTGAAGGCTGTCTGTACTGGTGTTCCAATGCTTGTGTCAGTGTTTAAGTTTTTGATACCGGGTACATCCTGGTTTTAAATGCCTGTGTGATATGTGGCCACCTATGTGCCTCCAGGTTTAGTTCTGGCACAGCTATAACTACTTAGCTGAGCACCTACAAAATCACATCTGCCCCAGTGTTGAGGCTTGTCCTTGTTGCCATCACATAATCTGATATCTGTGCTGCTCCAGGAGTTTCTTGCATTGTTCTCCTTGCAGTTGATTTTTACTGGATCAGAGAGGAAGCAGTCCTTGGGAGTTCTGAAAAAGTGATTTTGGATAATAAGAATTTGTAGGTCATATTTCAGCTGAGTAGACTCTGGTGATCCTGATGAGAGGCTGCTGCAGGCCTGAGGTGTTTCAAGTGACAGCTTAAAGAGAAGAAACACAAAGAAATTTATGTTCTGTGCTTAGTTCCTACAAGATGATGTCACGGTGATTTTATTCACTGAAGAAAGCAAGGCTGAAAGAATGGTCTGTTTATTAATAAGTTATTAAAGGAGGTCAATGGGATAAACAAATATACTCCCTCAAAATTCCTGTGAGTGAATGTAAGAGAAAAATTAGAGGGGGAAAAACTGTCAGCCAGCTAGGGGAGACTGATCTAATACAGGGCAAGGTTTTGGAAGAGGAAGAAACTATCTGCATGCAGCCATTGCACTCAGGGAAGATACCATCAATGTTTATAAATACATTAAGGGAAAGTCCAAAGGCAACAGAGCCAGGCTTTTTCTAGTGAGCCCCAGTGGCAGAAAAAGAGGGGGCATTCAGGAGTCATCTGGACGTGGTCCTGAGCAACCTTCACTGGGTGGCCTTTCAGAGCATGAGGTTGGACCAGGTGATCTCCATGCATCCCTTCCACCCCTCAACCATTCTGTGACTCTCTGAAAAGGCAACAGATATCTATACTCCCTGGCAGCAGTAACAGCAATGATGATGAATGAAAAGAGTCACAGACCATATTTTTCCAATTTGAAATGTGCCTGTAGGCCCCAAAGTCTCCGCAGAGGCCAAGTCATATGTCAGTGTCAAGGAAGGGTTTCTTGTTATTTGCTCTTGTCCCTGAACCCTAGAGAGTAAATTCAAACCCATAGTGGGACAGAGTTTCCCCTAACAGGTCTGTCAGGGCTGCAGCAAGGCAATCTGCTATAGGCATTTTCTCCTGTGTGAGAGCAGCTCAAAGGAACTGAAATGATGGGCATTTTTCTGGAGACATACCAGCCATCTCAGAAGACATGTTACTGGTTTCAGTCATGAATGTCCTCTGTCTGCAAGAGACAGACAGACCTGCTTTCTTGGCAGTTCTTGGACTAGAACAATGTGACTCAAGTTATGAGCACAAATTGTTTCTTAGATTTCATTAACTGCCCATTTTTCTTCTGAAAAAGACTTCATTTGTGACAATTATACAGCACAAAGGAAACAAAACCGTTGGCAGTGTTATTTGCCTTTTACCTAAGTTAGTGGGAGAAGACTAGATGCTTTAGGTCAGCTATTCCAGTGTGAGAAAACTGTCCACCTTTCCAAGAGCTGGCAGATGTTTCAGTCCAGCCTCTCCACCTTATGGCTTCCCCGCTGCTACATATGGGCTCATTTTTGGTCTTCATTCTTCTGAGAATAAATCAGATTATTTTGTCTTTTCTGATTACCCTATCTGCACTGCAGCTGCCCTACTTGCTGTTCATTCTCCTTAAACACAGTCCTACCTTGAGATCACATTTTCCTCAGGGCGATTTTTTGTCTGTCTCTGCAGACGAGGAAGAAATGTCTGTATGAAGCTTAGAGGGCTTTGTTTCAAATGTTTAAATTCCTGCAGCTGGCTGCTCATGTTGCTGAAGTACCACAGGAAAGCTGTTCCTGTCTTTGGCAGGTCTGTGGTGGCCACAAAGGCTTGTTTCCAGTGTCTGGTCTGACTTTGGGTTCAGGCTGACACAGAGACAGATGTGCAGCAAAGCTCTGAATCAGTGCATGCAAATATGAGTGTGTCTGTTTTGTAAACAACCAGCATTTCATGCTTAAACAACTCAGAAGGAAAATAGGACATATGGCAGGTTCAAAGAGTAAAGCAATCAAGATATCCATTTATAATTTGACAGCTGTATCTTTAGTGGTTTAATAATCGCAGCAGAAACCAGAGAAGGAGCTGGAAGCAGCAGAAAAGGTTTTGCAGCACACAGCAGGAACAGAAACCTCAGGAAGCCAAATGCAGAACTCATGCACACCCTGCAAAATACAGAGGAGATTTCAACTCCTCTAAAACAGAGAAATTTAGCTGCAGAGGGAAGAGATTTACCACATTACTTGGGTGGAAAACATTCATTACCATAGAACCCAAGATTAAATAATTGACATATGAGTTCACAGAATTGATCAAATTGCTTTGCAAGATTGGATGACCTCTTCAAAGGCTGAGCAGATTTTTTTCTGAATTCACTCGATGGGTATGTCTTCGACCAGTTCCCCTTGCAGAGTTTAGGGATGATTTTATTGCCCCAGAAGTCACTACTTTTCTTTTAATGTTACTGAACTCAAGAACCAACATCTTAAGTAGTTTGATTGTAGAATAATGATTGCAAGAATATTTGCTATATAAGATGGGATAACATAATACATTCTGCATTTAGGTGCTGACACAAGGTAAAATTGCTGGGAGTATGCTGTGATGTAAGTAAAATTCCTGAAATATTATTAAAAGACAGGGAGTAACTAGACAAGATAAACCCATTTGATTTTATGGGTTCTTAGTTATAGAATGACCCTTAAGAAATTATTGAAGAGAATGGCCAATGTAAAGTTCTAGATGGTGGCCTCAGTAAGTCAGTGAGAACCCCATCTCTGTGTTATGCAGAATGACTGATCAGTACTGCAAAGCAGCTATGTTGGCACTTCTGCTTCAAGTGCTGGAAAACCAAGCTTTTAAAAGGGTGCATAGATAGTTTGTATTATTCAGAAAGTTACTGGCCAGTGAGCAGTACATGCAAAAAGGCCAAAACTAGAGCCTAGCATCTTCTTTTTACCACAAACTCCATGTGGAAAAGCAACTTTCCTCACAAAACAACCAACAGAAATGCTCTGCAGCTATGTTTAGATAACAAATGCTCTTGTTTTTCCCATGACTTTCAACCCTGCAGAATCCCATCTTCTCCCTGATATCATTAATTACCGAGTTTAGACTTGTCTTGCTTTTCCTGGACTATTTTCAAGATACAATTTTGTTTTATATTATTCCTTCCTGACCTATTTCTTCTGTATTGTAAACTCTTGTGTTAGTTTAATTAAACTTGCTTGGGGGTAATAATTTTTTTTTTAAATATGAGCATGTTTTAAATATGAGCTGAATCTGTGGTTTACCTAGGTTGCTGCCAATTTATATTAAAAAAAACCAAGCCCAGCAACCAAAAAGCCACCACAACAACAACAACAAAAAAAACTCCACCAACCCCCCCCCCTAAAAAAAACCCCACCAAAACAAAACAAGAAGTCAAGACAGTGGTGTTTTCAGGGAGTTTCCATTTTTCAGAGGGTTTCAAAAATGAGTCATTGTGGGTACCTGAAATCCAAATACATATATCTGACTGGCAAAAAAACGCTTCTGAATGCCTCTGCCACAAATTAAGTCTTCATTAAGTAATTTAAACTCTAAAAAATCCCCAAAAAGATCCAAGGCCCTCTCTACCTCCAGACTCTCAAACACCATCCTCTTAATCCCTTTCCTGATCAAACAATAATCAACAGCATCAAAATACTGGGTTTATGTATCTGGAAGTGTTATGAGGTTTATGGCTCTGGAAGATGTCAGTGTAGTGTACAGTGAGGGCAATGGAGGGTTCCTGGATTTTTCTTTCATAACACAGAGGTGAAACATGATTAGGAGTTGTATGGATCTGAGAGAGGCAGCCTGGCAAACAAGCCATACTATCATACTATCAATGCTACTTTTTCTTTTGCCAAATTGCAAATTGAAACAGCCATTATTCTGAAGATTCAGGAGCTGCTGCTTCTATCAGGTGCCTCTCTTGGAATGCTGCTGCTTTGGGTCTTGCCTTGTGGCACCCAGGAGCTGATGTACCGTAGTGAGCTGCCTGTGTTTGAACTGAGTAAACTTACTTGAGAGCCAGGTCTTGGACAGTTTTTGCACTTTCAGGTGGACAAATGAGCATTAAAGCAAGAGCAGCAGTTGGAGAATGTAAGCATTATCGTAGAGCGGAAAGTAAACAAAGTTTGGGCAGCTACTCCCAGCTATAAATATAATTTCAGGAAAACACACAGAGGCTTAAACATTGTATTTGTATAGCAGCTATATCTAAACTAACTCAGAAAAAAAGGTTTTCACAAATGTTAGCAGAGAAAAGGACTCATTCACTATCTGACTCATTCACTGGATAGTGTGCTTGTTTCAGGTCTTACCTCTGGGCTCACGTCCTGTCTTCTGAGACTGACATCAAAGTGGGAATCTTGAATGTCAGAATTCTCTGGTAGTTGGTATGAAGCAGTGTGTCCAAACAGTTCCTCCACTGGCTGCCCCCTTCCCAGCGGAGGGTACATCTCCATGTCTGTGACTGAGCCACCCTGTGTCTCTCTGCGTTCTGGGCCTGGTGCACTGCAGAAGTCTTCCTATGGTGGGAAGGATTACTAAGATTACGTTAACAGGTACATCAGTGCCTGGTCTGGTCTACATCCGGGAGACCAACTGTGCAAACCACTGCTTCCTTTTTCCCCCCTCATGAATGGCTTCCTTTAAAGCTTCTGTTTCCATTTGAGTCCCCAGCAGTCTGCTAGCAATGTTGTACTCACTGTGCCATGATGCTAAAATTAACTTAAGGCCAAAGCATGGATGGATACACCTAATGTGCCATCACTGAACAGAAGCTCTTTTGTGAGCCAGTGGCCATATTGTTAAAACAGTTTTAACTTCAATATTTGGTTTGGTTATTGAAGATTCTGTTTTAGAGGAGACCTCCCTAAGAAGTCACATCATGTAGACATGAACTCTATTAAAATGGCATTTGGGGATTTATGCCAACGTATACCAAATGTAAGAAAATCTGACATGCCAACAAATTCAAACCCCAGAAAACTGTATGGGTAATGTTCCTCAAATTCATATGACCAGGTGTCAAGCTCACATGCCAGTAAGTGTAAGAATGATCAATATCTGCAAGTGTAACAGCAATGGACAAGCTCAGCTGCACGAAGTGGAAAAAATTTCAAAATATTTTATGGAAAAAAAAAGTTAAGGTAGTTTCTAACTCCACATACCTGATCATGGTATGTCCTAGCTCAACTCTTGGGCTGTAGCCTGGGACCAATGTAGTAAGTCTGTATTTCAGCGTAAGACAGGTAATGCTACTAAAGAACTCTAAAGAAAGAAGAGAGATCTGTGCATGGATGTAAATTGATGATACATTCTACTTCATTGTTCCTGGATTTGTAGTTGTAACTGTAGTTGTAACTGTAATTCTTACTCTATTTCTAATTGTAAGCTTACTGGACTGTATGTACAACATTGCTTTTTCAAGTTCAATTTGGCTTGAAAGTAGAAATGGAAATAGAAGACACCATTTAGTGCTGATACACACTGGAAATCATAAACTCTCAACAGATCAACTGTATCAAAATCATAGCAAGTATTGATATGCCCTTTTATTTAAAGAAAGTTTGAAAAATACTATCTAAGCATATTCCTATCAGGGAATATGCTAGCCACTGAATAGGGACAACAAAAGCAAGGACAAAAATAAATGCATACCATAAGATAGTTGCATCGGGAACTAAATTCCATTTTATTTTTTGCAATCTTGCAAAGAAGTAAGAGCTCATTCTTGGTACCATCTGTATCACTGAGTATCAAGAGTAATAAGTAAATAGTATAATGAACTTGACCTTCTACCACACTCTTAAATGCATATCACCCAGAGATAAAATCCAAGCACAGATAAAATGCAGAGTACATTAAAATACATTAAAAATAGCTTATGCAAGAAGTTAAACTCTATCATTTAAATACATACAACTTTTAAATCCCCAAGAATGTTTGTGAATTTCTACTTAATCACACTCATTGTCAGGTAACAATTAAGAAAGGACCTCATGATTTAGTTTGCAGTAATGTAATTTTGCTTTATTTTTTGTCTTGCTAGAAATACTTGAGATTAAGAGAAAAGCTTCAGACTAATAGAAAAACATTTCAAATACATTTCAAAGATATTATTGGTCAAGCTAGATATTTGGCCAAGACAAAAAATTTTGCTGAGTCACAAGTGCTTACCTGAAATGAAATGCTTGCTAAACATTGCCTTTTTTAATGGTAGAAGATTAGAATATAAAAATGTACATGGAAGATAAGGACAAATCAGAGAAATAAGTTCAATTACTAGTACATTTAACAGCAGGAGTTTGAGAGCCCTGGCAAAGCTGACACTCTGGCCTGACATCTTTTATTAGTCTCAATAACGGAGGGAAAAATACTTGATTCAGTCTTTCAATATTAATCATAGTGATTAATATTGAAATCTTGTTAACCCTAAGCAGAAGGATGCTATAAAATATGGATATTTCATATAACTACTGTGAGAGGTGAACCAGTGTAGAAACTTTCATGTGGGCACTTATTGTTCTATCATCTGCACAAAAAGTACAGAGACCTCAGGGATGTGACACAGCCAGCAAGTGTTTAATTTTATTTTTATTTTCTATAGAAAAGTCACAGTCTGGTTAAGGCTTTGTTCAGGCCCCATCTTATTTTGAGTGGGGTTGGTACTTCCCAGCCCGTCAACACACATGGTAATCCTGCTCCAGAGGCAGAACCATGCACTTTTTAACTTCACAAGGATTTGTTCAAACTAAATGTTTTATAGTCAGTCTATAAGGATGCTTTGCTGTATTGAGCCAATTTATCTTGAGGGAGACAAGTCATCAGTGTTGCTTTATGTCTACTTGATTTAGAAAATAGAAGACACACAGATTAGTGACTACAATTGCTTTTTGCAGTGATGCTATTGCGCCTATATGAATAATATTCCTTTACAAAAGAGGACTTAATGCCAGTGAGTTCAATTAAACAAAGCATGCTTATAAAGAGGAAAGATTTTTCATGAATTGTCTTATTTAAATTTCTCTGAGTATAAAGTCATAGCCATAAATTTTATTTATTTATTTATTTATTTTCGATAATGCCACATTGCCTTGCTCTGAAAGTATAGATGCTGGATACCTGATATGATAGACACGAAAAGTTTAAAACAAAAAAAAATATCATACCAGTGTGCCCATTTTGAAATGGTGTTGCTTGAAAATCATATCTTTGCCATGGTCCTTCTTAGCCAAAGAGGTCTATTCTATACA
This sequence comes from Sylvia atricapilla, assembly GCF_009819655.1. Lineage (NCBI taxonomy): Eukaryota > Metazoa > Chordata > Aves > Passeriformes > Sylviidae > Sylvia > Sylvia atricapilla. The sequence goes on from NC_089174.1 coordinate 71,600,066, forward strand.
GTGTAAACAACGTATGGATTTCCCACTGTGATCTATTCATCCTGGTAAATTTAAAAACTGGGATGATGCTGAAATACCTTATCACTTTTTAGCCACAATGTGGTTTTTGCTGTTAACAGTCTAAGCTGCATATTCATTGTCTCTGGGCAAGGCATTACATTGTGCTTTATGAAAAATATGTAAGAGAGATGTGTTTGAAAGCCTGCTGTATAACTGTGAGGAGAAAAACATCATGTGCTCCATTTAACCTGCATATGGCACTCATGAGGTGTTTAAGGGTACCTCTGGCATATCTTGTTAAACACTGGTTTACAATGATGGGCTTGGAATGGGTCCAGTTTCCAATTCAAAATGTATCCACTCATATATTAATTGCTTAAACAGCCTCAGTGATGAAGCCCCAAAGATTTGCTGTGGTAGTCAGGAAGAATAACAGCCCTGGTGGGAAGGCTTGTCAGCACACCCAGCCACGCCATGGTGAGTGTCCTTCTTTGTAGCGCAGGTTCCCAGCGGTGACTCCACTCCACAGCCACTCACCAGCTGTCCCAGGCAGTTCCGTTTGCACCAGGACTGGAGCGATCCTGCCCGCGCCCTGCACTCGGCGTTCTGAGGGACCAGAATGCCTGTGCGCTGAGGAAACATGAGGAAAGGTGAATCATGACTGTTCAAACAGAGGGTGATTTAGTTCTTCCACAGAGAGGGTCCGCAACTTCCGTTGTATGGAGTGTTTCGCTAGGAATGTGGGGTGGCTGGGAAATCATCTTTCATCTGTAATGTGAGGCTATTCAGAACATGAGCTAAGTATTAAGCCTGCACTAAACTCTGGTATATAGTCCAAAATAACAGAAAAAAGAAAATAGTTCCCACTGTGCTTATGTAGTGATCCTAATAAGAAACCATGTTAATCGATATTGAAATGTAATTGTTTTCCTTCTAATCAATGAAAGGGGAATTGTCATGTTGTGTAGATCCACATTGTCTTAAATGGGGATATGTTTACAAATTTTTTGCTTCTACACAGAGTATTTTACCATCCAGTTCTGTAACTCCACATTTGTTTTATTCCAGTTAACTAAAATTCCTCCAGGAGTTCCTGCTCTTAGGCAAAACTCCTGGCATACAGTAAAAAATGAAGGAGTCAGTGAAGAATGCTGCCCAGAAATCAGTCATCCTGCACTGAGTCTGGCACAGAAAACAAGAGTTGTGAAAGAAATGGTGGAAGCAGGCAAATTGCTCCTATAAACTTCTCTGATGGCAATAAATACAGGAAAGAGAAGATTGAGTAAAGGAGGATTTGTCATGAGATGGAGGAATGTTAAGGACAACAGAATGCACAGTGAAGAAAAAGAAGTGCTAATACCCCATATCTTGGGAAATGCTGCTATGAAGAAAAAGACACGCATATCAATTTGGACTAAAAGTTTGGGTTTAATCAAAACAAAACATTTACTAATTCAGAGAGATAAAAGGAGAAGGGAAAGAGTTTGAAATAACTGAAAAATCAACCCTGAAAAGATAAGAAAGACAGGATAGTCGGCTGAAACTGCTGGAAAATGAGCTCTTAATAATGTCAACCAGGAAAATCAGAAATATAGAAACAGTGGCACAGTTTTGGAGAGGAAGAAAATTCCACTAGAGATCAAAAGTGTTCCCCAGCAAGTCTGTTTGCAGCTGTGTTACTGCTTTCTCTGATAACCTCATCATTAAAGCAATACATTGAATTTGCTTCAGGTGAACAGTGGTGGCCTAGAGTAGCAAGTTTTGGCTCAATGCCTTTACTGACCATGATCAACTCATGCCACGTAACTAGATTCAAGGAAAGAAATTAAAATAAATCTGCAATAGATTACCATGTTTTCAGAAGGATCTAATTTACATTGCCTGTACTGAGAACTTCAAAGATCTGAATGCAAAAAGCAACTGTAATTTCTCCAAGTCAAAGGTACAACTACCCAGAGCATGTGTACCAAGCTAGAGGGACAATTGAAAGTAATGCTTTCAATCCACACGTGTGAAGGTGTGCCTCAGAAGATCTACCTCCTTACACTGAGCAATGATCTTTGAAGAGATGTGCTTCACATAACAAGTGGGCTGTTACTTAGGGAAGGGTTGCTGGTAATGTGGCTGTACATCATTTGGTCCAGACCTGGAAAAGCAAAACAGGCCTAGATCACTGCTACCCAATTTAGAGCCCAGGAACATAAACTTGCATCTGTCTCTGTTTTTCTGGTTACACATACCCTGCAATGCAAACAACTAATATTCTAATATTAGATCATCCTAATTCTCCACAAAACTGCATTTGACTGCTGTCCTGGTATAATACTTTAAAACAGAAGAGCTCTCTGGTGGGAACTGCTGTGACTTCCCAAGCCACAACCTCCCTTACACATGGTTTTGCCTGTTATTTCAGTGCTGTTCCTATTAATAATGCATTTTGCTAACTAGATGTGCTTTTCTGTTTGGAGTTTGTTTTGTGTTCTCTGGTAACTGCAGCCTGTGCCTTGGCAAACTTGTGCACAAAAAATTACCCGCCTCATCGGCACTCTCTACACTACTCAAAATACTGCAAATTTTTCTTTAAGTAGTCTTATCCTGATAAACATGTGAATTAAAAAAGCATAAAGGGCGTAATCTAGTTTATCTCTTCACTTTTGAAAAACAAGCTGCGTGTTTGTAAAACAACATATCCAGGAAGGAACTTTACTGTGTTTTTTAAATTTGCTTTTTAATGATGGAAAAGACCGTTCATTATGTAACAGCTAGACATGCCTGTCAGCAACATTATAAAAAACAATTTGGATGGAAAGAGTGACAGATGTATCCCTGATGTTAGCTGACTGTAAACAATTTAGGAAGAATTTGACCCTTGGTTGCTCATGGGATAATTCCCTGTCTTCTGAGTTTGCTTTCCCTGCTGGAACAGCACGGAGGGCCTCTCCATAATTCAGCAGAGATATATGAGGTAGTGGAAATAGCCCAAGTTGGAAATGGAAAGCAGTTTGGAGACAGAGTATGACACCACTCTGAGCTGATTAGGCCAGTTAAGAGATGGAGATAAGTGTGTCAGCTGCAACATCCTTTTGACACAGGTTTTGTGTCTCCTGGGTGTCTCCTTTTGTGTCTCCTGGGTAGACCCTTTACAGCCCTGGCACAACCTCAGAGCTTGCTCATACAGTCGTTTAATACTGTCATTCTGCCTAAGCCTGCCTGGTGACATCTGTGTTTTTCAGTGACATAGGGATCACCTTTATGATTTTGTGAAAATGGGGTTTTTTTGACATTTAAAAAGTAGATGCTTACACTGGTGTAATGCCAGATCATGCCTGCCTAGGAGAAAAAGCCCTAAGACACAAACTAAAAAAGGAGATGTCACTTTTCTCCTTCTTGCCTTTCTCTGGCATGTTAGAAGGCATTTTTGAATTTCTACTCCTTGCAGATTTCCAATTGTGCTGTATCTAGGCACTTACTGTCAACCCTCTCAATGGTTTTATATGGAGCAAATACAACAAGACAGGTTTTGGGCAGGATTTTGTTATTTTGGTTGGGTTTGTTTGTTTGTTTTATTTTGGTGGTGTTGTTTTGTTTGTTTGTTTTTTGTTTTTGTGGGGTTTTTTGTTTGTTTTTGGGTTTTTTTTTTTTGTTGTTGTTTGGTTTGTTTTTATTTTTTGGTTTTTGTTTTGGTTTTGTTTTTATTTTTTTAAATAAAGAGTCTGCTCTGGGTCTCTTCATACAGGAGAGGCTTTTTTTGAAACAATATTCTTTTTCATTTTCCACTCTGTATTGGCTCTAAAAGGAAAATTAAGAAGCATATCAGAGCCACTATTAACACTCTTGTAATTCATATTGTGACAGTCAGTAATGTTAAAGTTGTGTGGTGATTTAAGGAACCACATTTCCCTACAAAAAATTGTAATAAAACTCTGAAGGCGATTTTCCTTCAGGAGTGGCATTTATAATTTTATTGCATGATGTGACCTGTACAGGTAAGGATGTCTGAAATACATCAGTAAATGTTGCTGTAACCCCATGTCCAGGCATAAAACCCTGTTCAGGATTGATCTGTGTAAGGCTGACTGAGAGCCTTGTTAAAGACTTTTGTCAGAAAGACATATTTTTGACAGAGTAGATCATATGAATGGCAGTATTAAGGCATTGTTTATTTATTCTGTTTTATGCTAGCAGATATGTAATTATCAAATATGGTACAATGTGGTGATTTTGGTGATATCTCTTCTCTGCTTTGAGAATTTATGTTGAAAACCCATGCAAGTCCTCTTACTTCTGAAAATCCCCTCTTTTGAGCAGATGAAAGCATTCAAAATGTGCATGAATAGGTAAAGGAAGAGGGATGGATTGTGCACATGTACTCTGCAAAATTTATCATCTCTTGTTTTAAATCGATTCCTAGCTTTATTTAACAGTCTGGGCATGCCAGATAATCCCATTATATCAGTCCTAAAGCAAGAATGTCTTCTCAATAGCCAACAGTGTCACATCACAGTAAAGCTAGTTTAAGAGAGAAGCTTGGTTATCCTAGTGAGAATAGCCTTTGAAGCAGTTCTTGAAAAGAAAGCAGAATTCAGTTTGCCCTGTAGATGTCGATGAAATTTCAATCTGTTTTTCTTTTCAGAAGGGGAGGCTACTTTCTTAGATCTCTACTGAGGGGAGCCGGAATTCTAGCTAAGATGAGGTATTTGTTAATTTTCTGATAAATTTCTGTTGGTTTTCAGAGGATGACAGGACATCAAAATGGTTCTTAAATTTCTGTGACAACTCTCAGATCTCTGGTTAAAAATGGTGTGCCTGGGACCCATTGCTAGGCAGCATTTGCAACATTAATTTGTGTTTCCAGTGATAGAAGTTCAATCAGCTTTTTTTATCTGGCAAGGAAACTACGGATATGATATTTTTAGGAGCTACGGAACTGTAAGAGCATTTTTTTGTTGTTGTTCCTTTCTGCATTTGAATTATCAAGTATTTTTAATACAAAGGTTTGTTACACAGTGTTGCAGGAAAATTGACCTTTGGCATATCGAAACATTCTGTCTCTTAGTGAATAGTTAATGAACAGCCCTGGTTGGCATGACTGACCTGCTGTGGCCTTCTTTCTGTGGTTCTTCAGAAATCTGGCACATGAGATGAAGGCAAAGCCATTCCTTCATTCTTTGAGTACCAGATGAGGGCACTCATGGCTAGGTTATTGTCCAAAAGACCTGGTACCTTGTCTTGCTGGACACGCTTCCTGGCATGACCATTAAAATCTCCCAAAGGTCTTCCTTTTACCATGTAGAAGGAAAAGCAGCATAGCGGGTATAAGACAGAAATGTTTTCCAGGACAGGAGAATTAATTTACACCTACCTCGAAGTGAAGTAGGCTCTTGCATTATGGAAATGAACGTTTTTTTCTAGAAACAGTATCATTTATTGTAAAATAGGTAGCCATTTCCATAAAAAAGTGGCTTGCTGCAAAATTCTTTCTGTATTTGCAGTACCTTTTTTCCTTCTTTTATTTTTTATTTTTCCTTAGATAAAATTTATTGATTTATTATAAGCAATAAGAAAGTTTTGATTATTTTCTGAAGTAGCCTAAATTATATGATCCTTGACTTTGACATTTTATGTTAGAGAGCATTACAGGTTATGAACAAAAGCATTTTAAGAATAAGAAGCCTTGTCTGTATTTATGCACAGAAATTTATTATTACTTACAGGTAAATATTTTTGGTTTTAGGTCTCATAGTTTATTCCTCCAAAAAGTACCATTTCACCATGGGCAGAGCAACAAAATGTAGCTCCCTGCAGGTGTCACATGGCGCATCAAGTAATCGGTACAAATTACAAAAAGAGCAAAGGATCAGAGCATGTTGAGATGAGGAGACATGCAGGACCTCTGATCCAGAACATACAAGATGGCCAGTAGACCAGAAAAATTCTAGACTTAGGGAAATTATGTAAACTAAACATTTCTCTTTGGCAGATGGATAATTGCATGATCTATTTCATTGACTTTACTGAGGGCTTAATCTGCTCTCTGGTAAATCAAATACTGTCACATTTATTTTAGTACAACCACAGTGATGGATCCTCTCCTGATCCATTTGTTTGGCCTGATAGTCTCCATTTTTTGTGTATGTTATCATGCATTTTTGAGAAGATATATACTCTTCTGCTTGCTCATCCCTGCTCTTTTTAATGAAGTCTATAAGGCTGAATGAAACATCTATGGAAGGTTTGATTCTGTTAGCCACATAAAGCACCCCATTTGCAGTAAATTAGGATAATGAAGATTTATACAAATTATTGAGTAGTGTGTGCTTGTGACATTGCTGAGAAAGACATGTAGAAAAAGACATGGGAAGAATAAATACAGTGAGGGAATTCAGCTGGAGTCAACGAATCATCAACAGATAATCAAACACAGATTATATGGTTTTGCATATTAAATTCAGCCCTGATGTAGGAGGATCCAAATATCACTAAGGCTAATGGGAGATGCTGCCATAAAAAAGTGGAATCTCCCCATCTGCTATCAAGAGAAGACAAATAACCTAATCAGTAGCTCAATTGCTTGGACGTATTCGGTGTTCTATATGTGCTCCATCCATTAGCCTGCAAGTCTCAAGTTCAGCTGATGAAAGATGTGTAGAAAAATGGTAGAAAGGAAGCACTGAAGCTTTGCCACTAATTGTATTCAGTAAAACAGATGCCCTAGAGTGAAAAATAATTCTCCATGAATAACTCTGTCACTTCAAGTAGATTATTTCTAAAGGTTATGCTGTATTCAATTAAGTTAGTCTGCATCAGAGCCAAAGGAGCCCGGACTGGCATACACCTCTACTGCAGTCCAAGACAAGGCAGATCAATGAAAAACTTGATGTCCCTCAATTCATCACAATACCCCTCTCCATGCTGGAGGACTATTTTGGAGGAACAACCACCTGTCCCAGTCTTTCCATGCCATCTGCTGGAAATGTTCTTTTGTGGAAACCTCTCCTGAGGCTTCTCTTGGTGAGTGCTAAATGGCATGGGGAAAGATTACGTTACTATTATAACCAATAGGATGGACCAAACAACATTTCCACTTTTTTCTTGGTCCTCTGTTGTTCAGCTGTATACACCTAGTCTGGAGTTTGGCGCAACCTCCTTGAACCTTTCTAATCATACAAAAGAACAAACGAAAGAAATAATCTTTTTGATCTTGTTATTTCTCACATTTTCTCCTGTATCGTGTGATGCAGGGTGACAGGGGACCTATTGTAATCTCCACTAGTCTGAATGTCAGTATTTTTGAAAACAGTGGGAGTGTAGAAGATATGTTCCCTGTAATGCCGTGTTCCCTGTTGCTGAAGGTTCCAATGAAAGAAAGACTTTAACTTTGGTCCCGCTCTTGAACATAAATTTTAAAACAAAACTAAACATAGTTAAGTAAGCAAGATGTTGGGTCTGCCTGTTCAGTAATTTTGAAAATTTCAGACTCTAAGGCTAAGAGTAAAGGTGTTTCTAAATGTTAAGGAAAGAAAAGCCCACCAAGTCTGTCTGCAGATATTAATATTAAACTTTTTGCTCTCCATTAATGGAAACCTGTAGAAAACTCTCTCCTTGTTTTCTCCCTTCAATAGGGAATGCTAGAATCTGAAATCCTGCTGTGATGTTCGTCAAACAAGGGGACAAGGACAGTTTTTCCTTGTTGTTATTCAGTGTAAAGTTATCTCTTTTTTAAATGGTAGATAGCTCCCAAGTAATTGCAAAGGATCTCTTGGGAGCGGCCTTTAAAGGTCACTTCAACCTAGCATAATGTAATTAAATGAATTACTAGGAAACATGTTTTAAAATCTCATTAACCACATTTATATCTGTCACACAGAAGTTTACTCAGATATCAATACCAAGTATGCTGGAATAAGGTCAAAGTCTTCTTAGAAGTAAGTGCATGCAAAATGTGGAGGATTTTTTATATGATACAAGGGAAAGAAATTTTCTCAGTTATTCTAGTTTAATCTGCACAGGCAAAAAACACCCCACACTTTATTTTTATGTAAAAACCAAGTAGAATGGAAAAAACCTACATTCTTATCCTTTTTTCACCTTTTTACAGTTATGAAATCTATAGGTCTGTTGACAGGGCTTGTTGCAAGTATTCCAGCATACTACAGAACTCCCTGGCTGAAGCTGGAAAGTGTAGTGAAGCCTGGCATAGGAAGAGGCAGGTTTTCCTGCATTTTAAAAATATTTTTAATAATCTATGGTCATGTACCACACAGCTTTCTCACCTAATTTTTGCATGCATTGTAACAAAAAACCATGCCACTCAATGGTTCCTTCCTTGTGTCTGGGATATTCAAGTTTGCTGTGTTTTCTGTATGTTGGTAAACTGCACTTGCACCTTCGTTAGACTGCAAGTTCTCTGCAGAAGATTTTGTGCAGTTTGATTTCTTCATGATGTGCCAAATGCTCTTTATGACAATTGAAATTGTCCTCATTAATTTTCATCAGAGTTTCAGACTGTGTTTGTCATGGTGTAGACAGATAAACTGAGAGAGAGAAGTGACCTGGAATTTGCCAGAAGGAATGAGTGGTGAAATTTACCTCAGCAATATTTATTCTGTGAGTCACTCCAGCAATGTGTCCCACAGTCACTGGACTATTGATCCTAAGTGTGGATTTTCTTAATGCTGCATTCTCTTCCAGATCCATGGGAGTATTTTATGTCAGAAACTCAGCATTTAGTTTTGATGATGGAGGTTGTTAGCCTTTCTGATTTTAAAGTAAATCATAGAATCACATTCATATGGCACAAAGCAGTAGCTGGTAAAATTTTCCAAATTTTAAGATACGGCAATAGTCTTATGATCCTCTGGGATTTGAAATAAGATTTTTACAGTGTTTGACACAGACATACAGTGACATCTATGAGAAAGTAATTCTCAAACCTGTTAGAGACATATTAAGTAGAAATAAAGTTATCACATATTTTAGGGACAGTTCCAATCACATTTGTCACACTGACAGGTAGAAATGCTGCCTGATGCTTTGGGTGTCTCTCTAGTTTCCAGAGAGTAAGGGAAGGATTTGTGTCAAATTTCCTGACCTAGAGTCAGCAGGAGGAGTGTTACAAGCACCAATATGTGGAAAGGTACTCTGCTTTGTCCCTAGCACAGGGAAATGGTAAAGTACTTTCTTTGCTGTAACACGTTTCCTTTCTGACGAGATTTTGTTGCTGCTCTATGGTTTTTTTTCTTCCCCACCAGAATTCTCAGCATCTTGTAGGTAGGAGAAAGTGGACATATCTAATAAAAAAACATATATAAATTAAAAGGTTCAGTCCTGATTTGGGTTTTTTGTTTGTTTGTTTGTTTGTTTTGGTGCTTTCTTTGCCAATGTATTTGTTTTAATAGCTATTTAAAATTTATGTTTGAAATAACTATTATAAAATCATTTTGGAAAGTGGAGTTCCTTTGCTCACAATGGTAGCTTCTATAATTAACCAATTTGTGATCTTTTAGAACCTAGAAATTCCCTCTCTATTATCTCTGTGTACAGTCACTAAAACAAGAATACCAGCAGAGCTCGGCAGACTGGATCAGTGTGTCATGGAATGATGAAAAAAACCCCAACCAAATCAGAAAATTCTCATTTTTTTTCCATTAGTGATTTTTTTTTGTTTGTTTGCTTTTTTCTTTTATAGCACATGTGTGTAAAGCTCCACATCCCTGCTTATCGTCCCAGCTTGTCACCCAGTCTCCTCCTCTCAAACACACAATGATTAAAAAGTAGAGAACCTGCAAGCCTTGACACTCCCGGAAGAAGGGACAAGTGCTTCTTTTGATGCCTTACCAAATGAGAAAATGAAGTGACGTAATCTTGCCCACCTTGACTTTGACCCCAGGTTTCTTGGACTTGGATAGTCTTTTTGGGTCCCTTCCAACCCAGGATATCCTCTGAACTGTTGACAGAAAGGATTTCCCCTTTCCTGGGCAGCAGAGAGAGAAAGCTGAGGTTAAAAATGAAAGCAGCTGATGAACAGCTCTGTCCCTGGGGAAGGAGGAGGGGTGACTCACGGTGCTGGCCTGGGGAGTGCCTGGGAGCGTGGGGTTGTTGGGATCAGAGTGGGGCCAATGGGATCAGCCCCGCTCCGTGTGCGCACACAAGGTCAGCGGAGACCCTCAGTGCCCGGGGAGGGAGGCAGTGATATACTGCTTCCAGTTCACTGTGGCAAACAAATCCTTAATCCTCTCTTTCCCAATCTATACTGAGAGAGAAGACAGCTGAGACAAGCTTGGCCCTAGTCCCATCAGCACAAAGGCTTTTCCCCTGGTCTGGATGGAGCACCTTGCCTGATTGCACAGGGAAACAAATGTGCCGTGTGAGTTGCTCAAGGGGAAGGACACCTGCAGCTCCAGAACCATCCTGCTACCTTTGACATTCAAAAATAATCAGATGGCATCTGTTCTCTTTGGACCACCCCTCTACACAAATGTGTCTACTATGCATATAAACGTAGAATATACATATATAGAAATATATGGAAATGTTTTCAAAACCATGTTTTCCTTTAAGAAATTTAATTTGCTCATCTTCAGGATGATTTATAGAGCTTTACCTAATAACTAAGATTAGTTTGACTCAGTCATTCTTAAAACTGATAGAAATACCTGGGAAAAAATTAAATTTATGACTGAATTTTTGATAGCTTGTCCTCATGCCCTGTATTTGCTGTGTGTGTTGAATCTTTGAGTGTATATTTTGTTATTTAAGGGCTGCCCCTGATTCTTTAAGGTTTTTTTCTAGTGCTATTGAAATTTGCTTTGTTCATGTGCTTATGCATCTTCACTGCTTAAGAAAAGAAAATAGGTAACCAAATCTTAAATCATAAATTATGCAACTGGTGAACTATCTGTGAATTAATGTGGCCAGGCAATAAGAGTTATTTTAGATATATGCATCTAATACAGCTTCCCAAAAAGAAGTGGAAAGAATTTATTTACCAGTTTTGAAGTAAAGCTTTAACAACTGTATGAACAAAGTTGCATGATATTACTGTCTGCAGCTACACATATCCCTTCCTATATTGAATTCCTTAACCTAAACATTGAATCAGCCTCAAATTTTGTGAACTAGAGGTGCAAATAATTAAAAATACAGAAATTCAAATGCATGAAATTTAAAAATTAGATTTCATTTGCAGAAAAATGCAAAAAGGACCATGAACTTCAATTTTTTTAATCTGTCTGAATGTCTACATGAAATTTAGCCTAAAAACTCCAAGGTTATTAAAACCCTGGCTCTGAAATACATTTTACATCTAGAAAATTCTAATATAAAATATGTTGTGTTCAGTAGCATAGTTTCATAACTGCTGGTACCAAGAATTCACTGATGTAAAGGTCACTGATAACACACTTAAATTTTACTTGATATCTTACTAATGAAAGAAAAAAATTGTGTTGTGGGAGGAAACTGCTGCTGTATTTCTTCTCAGACCATCTCTCTTTCACTGAGCTAATGGAGCAATTCTGTACTTCAGTACAGCAGCAGACATTCCTGTAATTGTCTGCAGTCTCATACTAAATGCTTCATCCAATAAATAACTTTCAGCTTTAAGTAATTTCCTCCACTTCAATACACTGTGTTTAAAGATGCAATTAAAAAGTAATGCTGATGTCTAACATGAGTTCACCCTTGCAAACAGTCATTCACCATCTGGAGGTTATGCTATACAAAGAGATTATCTAGAAAGGAAAACATACTGGTATTTGATTTTCCCTGAAAGATATAGAACTAATTTTCATTTGTTTGCTATAAATCAGGAACAATTCTATTGTATACTCATCAAAATAGTATATTGATTTATGTTTGTATAATAATGTGACTTGTATGACAGTGGTTGTGCAGAAGAGACAAAAAAATGAAAAGCCAGAGAGAGAAAAAATCCCAAGCCTTTCTTCCTGCTCCTCTAAATTTCTTTCTACAGAACCAGCTGCCTTGGAAAAATGATGATAAAAGGAGGTAAAACTATCTTGAGCCTGGTGTGATTGCATAAGACTAGCACACACAAAAAAAAAAAAAAAAAAAAAAAAAAAAAAAAACACCACCAAGAAAACGACAACAAACCTAACCCAAACATTTGTCTTCCTTCATCTGATGTAAAACAATGTAGGACAGAAAGAGAATTCTTGCAGACTGTGAGTTTTATCATTGGTCTCATGATACTTAGCTTAATCCTAAAAAAAAAAAAGAAAAAAAAGAAAAGTCAACAGAATCTCTGGTTTCTCGAGGCTTGTGAAAAGCTAGCTTTTGTTTTGTTTTGTGTTTCTGTTACATCATTCCTGATGTTGAAAGAAAAACTGCTAGAATGAAAAGAAGGCAAATAAAAGAATGGATAATTTTAAGATATATTTATTGTTTAACCTAGATTTTTAGGTCATGGTAGAGGAAGTGATAGGCGACATTTACATGCTTTGGTCTGGCCTTACTGAAATATGACACTGTAGAGCTAAAGCCCCTGAGGTGATTAGGTGTTAGCTGACTAGCTGAACCAACGCGGTGTCGAACTGATGCCAGAAGGAAAAAGCCTCCCCTATTTCAATTCCCCTCACTTCTATTGTGCAGCTCCATCCTTGTGTTCGCACAGATTTTCGCATTTGGTTGCCACTCAGTAAGCTGATTTGTATCTAACTTGAAAGCAGAGACTTCATCCTCTGCATTGGATTAACTTTCTTTTATGTTAGCAAGCTGATCTGCAAAACCACAGGGACTGAGAGGGGCAAGGGTGGGTGTCAGTGAAGGGCTAGGAACATTTGGCTTGAACTAGGGGGTAAAATGGTAAGAAAAGGAGCTTTCTGGTTCTAACAGTGGAAAGCCATTAGATTCAGTTGCAATAGCTAAAAACTTCACCCTGAGAAGCACAAGGCACCTGGCTTCAACAAAAAATCAATAAATCAATAAAACCTTGACACCTGCTGCTAATAGGACACTGATATGGGCTCTCAGGGGTTTCTGACTCCTTCCTCTTTAATGAGCCTTCTAACATCTTCTTCTTCTTCTTGTATATCCCTCAGTTAACCTTCCCATAGAACTCCTGGCCATTTTATGTGTAGTGAGGACACACATAAAATATTCTTTATGGTGATGTTTATACATACAGCTTTCATGGTAGCTATAGAGTCAGTAAAACTGTTGTAAGAGAAATTTGAAGTAGGTTCATTAATGTTTACTTTCATTCAAATATAGTCCTACTGAAAAAAAACCCCAAATTATTTCCAAGTACTAAATAGGGAAGTATGAGGAAATTTGTACTCACTAAACATTCTTCCATTTCGAAACAAGACTATTCATGCAAAGTGAAAAAAAACCAAACCAACCAAACAATAAACTTGCAATAGACTTCACATGCTCCCAGACAAAAAAAGTGTCTAGTATAGAAACCTTTCTCAGTCCACCCTCTAATATTTAATTCCTCTCCTTCTTTTTCCCTCACAGAGAACACTCTGTGAGTGTGGGATATCTTTGGAGATTGATTTTTCACTTCAAGAAATAAAAAAAAGGCACAGTTGTAAATATTTGAGAGACCTTGAAAATATACTGATAAATGGAAAGCATGTACCTATTAATCACTGCTCTTTAAGGGATTATTTTCAGCTGCCTTGTGAAGGTGGGAATTGCAACCACTAAACTAGTAGCAGAGTTTCAGATCTCATTTCAAAGACATTTAAATGAAGAACTGCCTGTTGTGACACATCCCCTTTTCTTGTAATTGATTGATATCTTGCTGGAGGCCACAGTAGCTGCAAAACATTGTACAATTCCATCTGCTTCTGCTTTAGCTAGCATGGTAGTTACATGGAAAATGGCCAAAAGAATAATTGATCAGTTTTTCTAATTTATCTTTCATTTCCAGGTGTATATATACAACAGAGGTGTATTTGGGATGTACATACAAACATATGTATACCTATATAACTGGGCATATATATGTGTATATAAGGACGTTTAAAAGCACCTTTGTACTGACACAAGTATTTTAGAAAATGTCTTAGAACAGATTATTTTTTTATTTCCTTAAAGGGGAAAAAAAGGAGAGGAGAGGAGAGGAGAGGAGAGGAGAGGAGAGGAGAGGAGAGGAGAGGAGAGGAGAGGAGAGGAGAGGAGAGGAGAGGAGAGGAGAGGAGAGGAGAGGAGAGGAGAGGAGAGGAGAGGAGAGGAGAGGAGAGGAGAGGAGAGGAGAGGAGAGGAGAGGAGAGGAGAGGAGAGGAGAGGAGAGGAGAGGAGAGGAGAGGAGAGGAGAGGAGAGGAGAGGAGAGGAGAGGAGAGGAGAGGAGAGGAGAGGAGAGGAGAGGAGAGGAGAGGAGAGGAGAGGAGAGGAGAGGAGAGGAGAGGAGAGGAGAGGAGAGGAGAGGAGAGGAGAGGAGAGGAGAGGAGAGGAGAGGAGAGGAGAGGAGAGAAAATCCTGGACCATATGTCCAAAAAGCATGTTCCTTCAGTTATCACTAATCATACTATTGGGAGAATGTGAGAGAATTAACCACTGGCCCTTTCACTAGATGAACTTGTACCAAACTCCATCCCACCTGACCCAAATATTCTAGGAATGGGACACTCACAATACCTCTGAACAACGTGTGCGAGTGTCTCACCACCCTCACAGTAAAGATTTTCTTTCTCATATCTAATCTAAACATATTCTCCTTTAATTTGAATTAATTCTTCCTTGTCCTGTTACTACATGCTCTTTTAAACAGTGTTTCTCCCACTTTCTTATAAGCTCCCTTCAGGTACTTGGATGGCCACAATTAGGTCACTCTGAAGTCTTCTATTTTCCAGACTTAACCATCCCAATTCTCTCAGCCTTTCCTGCTAGGAAGTGCTTCATCCCTCCTCTGAGCTCACTCCAGCAGGTCCCTGTCCTTCCCATGCTGGGACCCCAGCTCTGGATGCAGAGCTCCAGGTGGGTCTCACCAGAGCAGAGCAGAGGGGCAGAATCCCCTCCCTCCCCTGCTGCCCACGGGGCTCTGGATGCAGCCCAGGACACATTTGGCTCTCTGGGCTGTCAGTGCCATGGCCGGGGCATGTCCAGCCTCTCACCCACCAGCACCCCCAAGTCCTTCTGGGCAGGGCTGCTCTGGCTCTTCATGCCCAGCCTGTGCTGACACCAGGGGTTGTCCCTGCCCAGGTGCAGCAGCAGCACTTGGCCTCTTGGCCTTGTTAAACCTCATCAGGTTCCCAAGGGTTGCTTCTTGGGCTTGTCTAGGAGCCTCTGGATGGCTTCAGAAGTGTCAACAGCACCACTCAGCTTGGTGTCATCTGCTAATTTGCCAAGGGTGCACTCAATTCTTTTATCTATGTCATTAATGAAGATATCAAATAACACTGGTGACCATATAGACTCCCGAGGGACATCAGAGACAAGTGGTGACTCTGAGTTGTTAACCAGGAACCTCTGGATGTGACCATCCAACCATTTTCATATTCAACAGTCCACTCAGTGAAATCTCTCGCACTCAGAGAAAAGGATGATGTGGAGGACCATGTCAAAAGCTTTAAAGAAATCCAGAAAAAATTACATTTATAGTCCTGCCCTTGGTCACTGATGTAGTGACTCCATTGTAGATGAGCACTAGGTTGGTTAGGCAGCACTTGACGTTTTACTATTAACATATTTTTGAGTCTGAAGACAAACCTAATAAACACAGGATTAGTACAATTCTGAGTAATAGAGTTGCTCCCTTGCCAGAGAATTAATACCAGATACATGATCGGTGAACCGTACTGGTTAATGGCATTGGACTTTAATTTCCCTGTTAAATTAAACACCATTTTACAGTCTGCACTTCTAATCCAGAATTCACTTGGCAGCTCAAACTTTCTTGAGCCAAGAAAACGTCTTCAAGATTATTTGGTTTGACTTCAAGAGCAAAAGTGGATGCTTAATGTTTACCAGATGATAATTTATTAAACAATTACAAGCAAAAAAATTAAGGAAAGCTGGCTTAAGCTGTGCTCCATTCTTAGTTGAAGCAAGTTTTATTGAATGGGAAGGCACTTGAAGACCATCCACTTAAAAACAGAGGTCTTGTAAGGTGGGGCTCTTCAAAGTTGAAAATTGCAGTGGTTTGAAGTGCCGCTATATATTTACACCGATGAGGCCATTTCATGCTCTGATTCTGTGCTACTGCTGATTTACTGATTTTGGCTGGGATAGAGTGAATTTTCTTCATAGAAGGTATTATGGGGCTATGTTTTGTGTTTGTCCTGGAAACAGTGTTGATAATAGAGGGACGTTTTCATTAGTGCTGAAAGTGCTTGCAGAGAGCAAAGGCCTTTTTTCTACCCCATCCCACAGGATGAAGTGACAAATAAAAAGGAGTGACATGGGAGGAAATCATGGTCAAATGAAAAATGTTTGCATTAAAGCAACCTCAACTTATTTGCATTGTATTGTAAAATGTTCTTTGACCAATGCTTCAAGGAGGTTCATGGCAAGAATTCAGAGCTGAGTGCTGACCCTTTTAGATCCCTGCTCTGCACCAATCTCTTGTTAAAATTAGGCTAATTCTCTTTTCTGCACTATGACTTAAGGCAGTGATGCTGCCAATGGACATGACCTTAGTTTTCATGCTTAATTATACATCAAGGTTTTAGTTGGAAGTTATGTATACTCTTATATACATCAGTTTGTTCAGCTCCTTCATGTAATTGCAAAGCTCTGTCTCAAAGATCCAGATCTTGTAGATGAGGCCTCTTCACAGAAATATTTTGTTTTATGAAGAATTGTCTTGTGAATGGAAATGAGGAGCTAACTGAAAGACTTCTATTGGGAAAATAGGAGTAAAAAGGGGTTAATTCTGCTACTTGTGAACACATAGAGGTAAGGCTGAAGCAATCAATTTTGCCTTAACCTGTCTTTGGTATCTATTTTTAGTTTGGCAAAGAACATAGAAACACACTTAGAACGGAAATATTTCCTGCATATATAAGGCAAATATCAGTCCTGAAAGGACCTGTTTGGAGTTGGCTGAAAAGTTTATACATACTGTGCCTGTGCAATAATTTTTAATACATTTTGAAAAATTATCTAAAAATGAAATATCAATAAAAACTTATGTGGAATTTTCAATCCCTTTTTATCTGTTCTTCTAGTCAGTTTTACTGATAGAAACACATGAGATTAAAAGATAGTCTCTTTGGTCTCCTGGAACAGCTAATTAGTATGAGAGTAACTGAGATCCATGTTGCATGACTGACATGGACCTCTCTGATCCTCATGGCATATGCACTGGAGAGATGCTGCGTGCACACATGGTGGGCATTTGAGCTGTCAAACATCTAGATGTCTAGATGGCTGCACAGCCCTTCAGTCAGCAACCAAATCAAGCTGGTCTGAGAATGCACACCTGGGTGCAGAAGCAGGCAGATTTCTACATGTGGCAAGCTTGTGAAGAATAGAGAAAGACTTGAGACTGATGAGATGTGAAGTGTGAGGAGAGCTGAAACATCAGAGTGCTAATGGGATAGATAAAGAGGCTACAGAATGCAGGGAAGCAAAAGCCTCCATTAGTAGGAGGGAAAAATATCTTATAGCCATAACCTGTCAAAAACAGATTTACCCAAGTATGACTTATTTCCTTCTCTTCATTTTTTAAATGAATTTTTGCTTTCTTATACCATATGAAACAGTGGTGATATAGAAGCATCTAGAACTACATTGTGTGCTTTATACAGAAACCTGTGTTTCCAGCTGCTGCCACCAGTGTTAGAATTCTGGGATTGGAGCAATCACTCCACTTGGAGTGGTTTTCACATGGTGATCTAGTGTCATCTTCTATCTGCCTTATACCAGAGAGCAGACATAAAATATAGACAAAAGTACACATATATCTTTGTCACAACATCAGCCAAACTTTTTTCATGGTTTAACCTCAGCTGGCAAATCAGCCCCATACAGTTGCTTCCTCTCTCCCTCTTGAAGAAACAGAGGAGAGAGCCAGAAATGTAAAGCTAAAAAATCATTCATGGGCTGAGATAAAGAGAATTTAATAAATAAATCAAAAAGCACATACTCAAGCAAAGCAAACCCACAGATTCAGTCACCATTCCCCACAGGAATGTAGGTTTTAAGCCATCTCCAGGGTAGCAGAACTCCATCAGATGAAAGACGTATTTTATGTTGTATTGTGCTATTTAAACATTTTCAAATTGCTCATATCCTTCTAAAACTGCATTACATTCAGGACCAGTAAGCTGGTTTTATGAAAGTTACACAAATTCCAAACTTCATGGACCTTCCTGCCAGATAACATTTCAGTATGGTAGTAAGTTGCCAGCTCAGTTGCTAATAAAGATGAAGAAACATTACTGCTACACATAGCACCCTTCTGTTTTGACCAAGAATTCAGGCTTATACTTAAGTCATATACCAAGTTTTCACCCTCTCTGTCTGCATTATCTCAAACAAGTATGCATATCTTTGCCAGTGCCTTGTTTAAGGTATCTGAGTTGAAAATGCATTCTATTCTCAAAATAAAGGTGAAAACATTTTCTACTGTCTTCGTGACCAGATACACATTTTGCAAGAATGGAGATAGCTTAGAATTTCTTTTTGGAGTAGTGAAAAGGATCCAAAGGACTGCAGAAAGTTTTGCTTGTAAGTCTTATCCACAACCATCTTGGGAACATTTCCAAGGTAATATAAGGTTTATGTGTATTAGGTACCATCTTCTGATACAGCTAGAGCTTCAAGTCAGAATGCCCCTAACCTATATAAAAATCTTGTCTAAACTTTTAAAAATTCACTGGCTAGCCACTGCCTTGGGGGGCTAAAAAGAATGTAGACTGAGTAAGTCTCCATAGTTTTTTTAAAGTCTTTGGTTTATATCCAGTAACTCTTTGCCTTGAACATATTTTATACCTTTTGTTCCTAGTATTAAGATAAAATATTGCTTTTAACTAAATAAACTCCATTATGATATTTCCTGCTAACTGGTCTCAAGTAACTCTAACTTCTCCCAGTGAGTTTTCAAAGCCTTCATTTGTTTCCAGGTTTCTGATAGAAGGGTGGCACTATGTTTGAGTATTATTAGTATATGTTTGTTCACATAAACATATCTATACAGCTTTAAAAGATCCCTCAGTAAGTTAGAATTCTTTTCAGAGGGTCAGAGCATGTTATTGTACTCTTCCAACTTTAGATAATGAAATAAATTAATGAATGCATTTAAAGCCCCAATATGCAAAAGTAAAGAGTCTACATAGGCATTATCCTTTCTTCATTGCTGAGGTGACAAGCAACTGCATCATGGGTACCAGCATGTATCAGTCTCCTTAGAGTGGAGGTATATCCAAATATCTCTCACAATCTGCAGTACTCTTTTTAGGTAATGTTGTTTCGCTGTGCCTTCTGGTGGGTTTCACTTAAAATGAGAACATTTGATTCTCTAATATGGAGATAGGAGTCTTCAGCCCTGGATGGGAAGACAGACAGAAACCGTGATCAGTTCTCACAGCTCCTTCTCAGCAGATCTGGTGATCAGTTTTTATTATCACAGGAGAGAGGGGGGAAGTCAGGAGATGTCTTCAGGGTCTGTGGTTTAAATGTACCCTGTCTGCTCCATTTTACTGTCTGGTGTTGTGTTTAAGGAGCACTGATATTTGGGAATTGTGTGCAGAATATGCCAAAGCACAAGAGGCAAAATCTCATTGCCTGAGTACTGAAGTGTCTACCACCATGCTTTAACAGAGGGCCAAAGGGCCAACTTAACATTGTAAAAATCCAGGTAGTATTAGGAAGATTCATGCAAAGCAGTCAGACAGCCTTCCAGTTGCTGTCAATATCTGGAGATAAAGCATCTGTCCTAGGAACTCTGGGCATTGCCAGAAACCCCTAGGAGAAGGAATGAGGAACTATTGCTTTTATTGTACCTCACAGACTTGCGAGGGCTGGGGGGGGGGGGGGGGGGGAGGGAGGGAGGGAGGGGGCAGAAGAGTTGTCCTGTAAGATATATTTTATTTTATTTTTAGCAGGAAATTGATAGGCTTTGAAAAGTTTAGTTTGTCTGCTTTCCAGGCAGTTAAACTTTCCCATGGTCCAGCCTTACATTCAGTGCATTTAAAGCTGCTGTTTTGTTTTGCTTGAAGAAACCACTGATCTGTGAGGCTGCATCAACAGAACACAAATATTCATCTGCTTTAGTTTTTGAGGTGTCACAGAGTGGCTGATAGGAAAGTGAGTATTTGATATGCCTGTTTAAGTGAAGACAGGCTTCTTGTGTCTTTTCTCTAGGGAGAAGGAGATTTTAGGCATTAGTTCTCCAAGGATTAGTTAATTTTCACTTTGACCTCTCTGGTGCTTAGACAAACAAACTCTTTATTATTGGAGTCTAGAAGCAGATTAGCATGTTCATTAGACTCAAGGCAAGTTTTTTAGGCCATCATTTTCAGCTTCACTAGAGGCTGTTGCCAAGGAAAGGATTATGCACAGGACTATAGGTTTGGACAGGCTCCTATAGAGCCAGGCACCCTACATAGTGAAAAGCAGGGGTTTGTATCTGCTATGTGCTTTGGAAAATCTGTGAACCTTCATGTGTTTCCAAGCACAGAATGAAGGAGAGAAGACAGAGGATTTGAACCCTGTGACAGCTTGCTTCAGCCAGAGTTGCTGCAGAAGCAATATAAATAATAGCAAGGCAAAATCCTCTATAAGGTGGTGAGGATGGTAGTACAGAGCAATAGTCATCACTTTTTAATTGGTTTAATAGAATAATACACCATATTTCTGCAGGGAAATATTTTATTATGTAAAATTAGAGCTGTGGGAACTCAGTGGGGGAAATATGCCTGGCAAGAAACTTTCATTTGTTTTGGTTTTGCGTTTTCTTTTTTCAAGAAATTGAAAATATTTTTCAACTTTGTGAAGTTCACCACGGCCAAAATAAAGCCCACAGACAATAGATATTCCAAATAAAAATATCAAGACTGTTGGTTATGGAGCCAAAGGGTGAGTTTTAGTATTTTTTGTCATCATTGCAGTAGATCCTGTGGAGTAGAAGGATATGGGCATTACAAGCCATGACCTTCAATCTCACTTGATACTTCATTTTTTTCTAGTGAAAATCAGGAACTGATTACTGGTGAATGAATTTTTCAAAATAATTGCTTACTTCCACTGAATTGTTGCTGTGTTGAGCTTTTTTCCATGACAAGCCTAATTTGATTACATCATTCAAATCATCAAGCTCTATTAAACATTGAGTCTTTGCCAAATTAGAATCCTGGTGCTGCACGTAAAATAATTTGATAGTTTCTTTCTCAGGACCTCAAAGATGTCTGAATTTTCAAAATCCATTCATAGGTATTGTAGCAACGGGGATGGTGGTTTTAAGCTAAACAGGGTAAATTCAAACTAGATGTTAGAAATATTTTTTTTTATGATGACAGTGGTGAAACACTGGTAAAGGTTGCTCAGAGAGGTTCTGGATGCCTCATCATTGAAAACTTTGAAGGCCAGGCTGGACTGGGCTCTGAGCAACCTGCTCTGGTTGAAGATGTCCCAGCTGATTGCCAGGGAGTTGGACTAGAGGAACTTTACCAGTCCCTTCCAACCCAAACCCCTATGTAATCCTCCAGTTTTCCTACCATCACAATCAAGTTGCAGAAGCCAACATATTTCAGAAAGAGAGGTATCATGTAAATCTCATCCTGCATTGTCTTTTATTAAGTGGGGGAAGAAGAAAGAATAAAAAAAACAGAGGTTCTGTTCAAATACACAAAACTAATAAAGAATGGGAGCATGTAAGTGTCCTGAATCCCACAGCCTAAGAATGCTATTGAGTGTAAGATAGATTCTTCTGTCTGATAGATTTTTCTCGGAAGGGGGCAAAGAGTTTGTGGGTGTATGCTTCCATTAATTACAGCTGCAGAAAAAGCACTGATATCCTCCTGGAGTGTGCCTCACTCAACACATATGAATTTACCTTCCTAGATAACAGAGCAATATGAAAAATTCGTTTCCTTGAAAGTTCTTTCCATTGGTTAAAGGCTTATAGGAATATTACAGAAAACCCCTGCAGGATTCTGAAGTGACATGAGCAAAAATGGATTGATTTAGACAGCAGTGATGGAATGAACCCTACCCAGGCAGCTCTCTGGCCACAGTATTTCTGTGACTGTTAAACTGGCCTTTGAAACCTGTTGGCCTATAGTTCAGAGCACAGCAAAGTGTGCAGTCAGTGAGACAGTCATTCCCGCCTTCCCCTGCAGCTGTCCATACTGAGTTACAGGATTACAGGAATTACAGAATTACAGGAATGTAACTCTTTGAAATCTCTGTGCTTCTGTTGAGGTCACCACATTCACTGCAATAAAAGATTTTGGCTTTAAGACAATGGTCTCACAAAGCATGAAATAGGATGGAAGTCAAAACCTCATAGTCATAATATGGTCTTGTATTTTCTCATCTCCTAAATCCAGGCTATCTAGGAAAGTATGTTTACTCTGATAAATAAAAATGCAAACTAATGTGAGCTGGGTAATGTGGTGTAATTTAATTTCATTTTATGAAGAGGTATTGAATGGCATCTTTTAAAAGAGATTATCTTTCATACCTTTAATGTCTTTAGATGAATCACAGTTCAGATTTTTATAGTTCATATGTTTACAACTTTGGGAAACACAGATGAATCAGAACCCCGAAAAAACCTTTCAGAAAAACATTTCCATAACTATAGAATCAAAAGTTTATTTAAGTATTGATTACCACGGCAGGTAAATACATGACTGTCCAGAATAAGGGTCTCTGTCATAAGTGTGTTTTGTTCTTGTACACTACCCACGTGCTAGTAAAAAACAGCTTGTACTCAGTGTATGCTGTTGTTTCCCCACATCTGATTGTTGATAAATAGCTCAATTCCAGCAAATCCTTAGAGATACATCACTTACCAGAGATGAGCATTTTTAAAAAAAAGCAGAAAATAAGACATGGAATTTAGGACACATTTATTTATAATGCTACCTGCTAGGACATTTTAATCATCTTCAAAATATTTATTTAGGATTTTTTTTTTTTAATCTCACAATTAAGTAGCATATTATAAAAGCATGTTCACAAGAGGCAGTATGAGTTTGTCAAAGAAACTGATACTTGGGCGCAGCCTTTCTTGAGTCATTTTCTGAAAGGACATTTCTGCTAGAGGAATAGATTCTGTGTTGCTTTTTTATTACAAAACAAAATCTGGCTCATGGAACCTGGTGCTTGCTTCATTCTTAGTATGGCTTCCTAACAGTAGATTCAAAATAGCAGAACTTGGCTTCCTATATGGAAATAAAAATTGCCATCATGGAAGGAAAACTTTCTGCTTTGTCAGTGGTATTTTGAATAGATTCCTTTATAAGTGAAGTTACATGGTTGAGGTTTTGGTTTTTGATTTTTTAATCACATGAAAGTCAAAAATATGTTGGCCTTTAATTTTAAGTGGAGGAACTGAAATGTAAATGGTGACACTATCTAAAATTGCTGCAAGCTGTCTGCTACATGAAGGCCAAAACTGCATTATCAGGGCTCTAAAACTAAACATACATGTTTTCATTTCTGTTTTGGCATTTTCATAAGCATACTCACACTCAAAATGTTGAGAGCCTCCTGATTGCTCTAAGAAAAATGTAAGTTGCATTTCTTAATATCAGTGTTTTCCTGATAAAATATAGCTGTCCTGTCCTTTATCTGCAGACAGAAAACTGAGGTAGGTGATATCTTGGCTCTTTGTGTCATCAGTTTCCTTATTCATGGCCAACCACCAACTAAATCACAGATATAGTTTACTTCTGAATAATGATTTTCCACTCACTTTTTGGGAAGAGATGCCAAAACAATAGCATGAGACTGGTGCTCATGGGGGCCAGGAGGTGATGAAGGTGTATATGCAATGTCAGCAAGGGGAGTGTACAATGTCTAACTTGGAGGACCATGTTGAAGATTCCCTGAGTTCCTGAGCAACAGAGCCAAATGGGCTTCCTCAGGATCTGACCACCTAACTGTCCCAAATTGCCTTTTAGAGTGCTCAATCCATTGGCTCAATATGAGGAACCTTGGTACCCACATTCTTTTTCTACCTCACTGGAGGTTTGTTAAGGGAATGATAAATATCAGTGGTTTTGAAACCTCCCAATGTTTCTGATATCCCTTAAGAGCACTTTGATAAAGATGCACAGGAGGTATTTTAGAGTGGCAAAGGAATTGCATTCACTTCAAACCTTCAAAGAACCTTCAAAGACTACTCACTTGGTATGGTGTCTCACGGGCAATATTCCATATGGCACAATATGTAGAATCCATCAGGCTTAACACTGTTGTAAGAATAAAACACTACAAGGATGAAGTATTTCAACTGGTACATCTTTTTACCATGTAATTGTCCTGTATTTTCTCACCAAGTCAGGCAAATGTTAGATTTTATAATGAAATGTTATAAAATATGAGACAATATTAGTCATGTTCACATTGAGAAAATAGTCATTAGAAGTCAACTTTGACTTCTTGAAAACACTTATGTCATTATTTTTGAACAGCCTAATAAATTACTCACTATCAAAGAATTGAATTTTGGCTTGGAAACAATGACCTTGCAGACCACTCTACATAAATTAAGGCTTGAGAGTGGTTTTCAAGCCTGGTCTTCTGCTGTGCTCAGTTTATATCTCTGATCAGGAGATAACTGTGCAGCTGTTTTAAGCAAGTAAAAGAGAACAGTGGAAAATCTCTGCTTGATTCATGGCAATAGTACCAGATTGTACTACTAATAGAGCAGGATGTTTTCAAGCTGAGTGGGTTGTTCCTGAGACCTATGTAACTTGGGAGAGGGGCTCCAGAATAGCAGAAGCAGAAGGAGTGGAAGAAGAATAAATGGGCTGTGTAAAAGCCTAAGAGAGTCATTAAAGTATGAAATAGATTATATCTCTTCTGTTTGTATTTTATGGCACACAATACTTAAAGGAAGTGGCTGAGCAGTGGACTGGAAGGTGTTTAAGCTGTGAGGGTCTCCCCCTAGCTTATAGGGATTGTTCATATCACCTTTATGGGGAGGGGGACTCACTACCGTCCAGAGCACTAGAGAGGTTACTAACACTGTTTATGGTCTGAATAGAGTCCAAAACTATGTGAGTTCATTCTACAAATATGTTGGATATAAGCAAATTAAAATCCAAGAGGATCACCTTCTGGTCTCTTCCCAGAGCAGGGAATGTTCCCTACAGTTTCGTCAAGTGATCCTCATTTTCAGAATATATAGCCCTCATTCTCCCACAATTCCTTGTAGAAGATCACGTAACTCATTTTCAGGGAGTGGTAATATTTTGTTCACTAATGGGTCCCCAGTACAGAAGAAATGTTCATGTGATGTGTCTGCTCTTGTATAAAGAAACAGTTCTGCTTTAAGGTGTGTTTTATCAGAGTGAAAAATTATAGCAATAAAACTCACTAGATACGTTCTTACATGTCAGGGAAACCTTTGAGAGGAGCACAGGCATTGTGCAGGTATTTCCGTATCGTTCCCAGAATAGAACCCAAGATATTAATAGAAAAACAGTAAATATATAGCCTTAATTTCACATTTCAAGGTTTTTTCTCCAATTATGATCAGAAAACATGTATTTCAAAACATTCTGATCTGAGGTGTAGTTCTCCGTATTTGGTATTTGCTTTTTATAAACTCTTGTCTGGTTATGTTTGAACTGTGGGGTAAGCCTTGACATTATGATGTGGAACATGGAAAACACTATCTACTGGTCTGGGAGAACAGAAGCATTTAATTCCCATTTCCTGTCACCAACCATGAAAAGCAAAGTTAGGCTGCATAGTTTCTGTCGAGAGTAAATGACCAATGGTTTCAAATAGTAGAGAAATTCCCTGGGATGAATCTGGGGTAGGTTTCCTTTGCCTCTAGAAGAGAGCAAAAATACCAGCTTTTGTTCTTAGCTTTTCCAAGTTCAAGCTCATAAAAGGGAAGTTACAGAAGAGTAGTTGACAGGTTCTCTTGTGTCTACTCATTCAGACGGATTTGGGATCTGGGAATTTTAACTGTGACTGTTGTTCTTGCCATGCTCTGCTATTTCTGGCATATCTGTGGAGCTCAGAGCTAATTGTGCACCCAAGGGGAATAGGAAATGCATAATTTTTGGATACGGCAGTTTAGACATGGTTTTTTAACTTCTCAGATTCCTCAGGATAATGTGTGTTCCATCTTGCCATGTAGGATGTTATTGTATATCATCTGTGAATGCAGAACGAAGTGGAATTATTTTAGCTTTTAAGCTAGTTATAAATTTAGAAGCTGCTAGATGTCAGAAGTAGTTCTGTTGCTGTTGCTGCTGCTGTTGCTGTTTTTGTAAATTAGTTGCTCCCTAAGGAACAATTTAAAGAAGCTCTCTGGAATAAAATAAGCTTGTCTTAGCACACTTATCCAAAGGTACTCTGAGTTCTGCAGCTGGCAGTTACTACCATCAAGGAAAAACTGGAGGACAAGTTACCAAATGTATAAAGCTGATTCTTGAAGGCAATTTTTTGTCTTTGGTTGAAATTATCATTATGAAAGTAAATCTGGAAGCTTGTTTTTGCAACAATCTCAAAGAAATAACCTGCCTAGAAACAGAAGTTCAGATTCTATTTTCATTAAGAAAAATAGGGACTGAGACAAACACACGTGTTGTTTGCCTACATGTGGAAGTTCGGGTCTCCTAAAGATGTATTTTTTTATTTGAAATTTGAAATTGAAATTTGAAATTGAAAAGGCAACAATGTAATCCATAATATAGCCATGTTAGTCACTGTACATCTTATCCTATCACACTGCTGTCTTTACTGTTTGGTTAAAACCAATCCCAAATGGAAAGATTGGAGAACTGAGCATGAGCACTTCATGTTCCATTGGTGGAGTGGGAAGGGATAACCTGAAGAAGAATGCACAGCCATAGGGCTGTCTCCTTTAGTGGAAGTGCTTGCCCTCACTTGGTCTGTACAGCCCAGAGTTCACATACTCCCTGGAACTGCTGCAGGAGAAATTCCCTGTCTAACTGTTAATGGGTGTAAGATATGACATCTTTCCCTGGTTAGACTATGCCCCATTTTGCCTCTTAGTGATCTCTCCTCCTCCTTTATTGAAGCTTCCATCATATCTTGGTTATTTTACTGTGGTTGGGATGCACTACAGGAAGCTCAGGGCAATCATGAAGGTTTGCAGCTTGACTGCTCAAAAACGGAGGTGCCAATCATAGGTTCTGTTCGCTTATAGTTGGGTTACTAGAAAAATACTTACATTCTCCTTATCGAGTAAAGACACACTCAATAAATCTAGAAGAAATATTTATCTTTAAAAAAATAGATATGCTAATGACAAACACACAACAAATTATCACCAGAAAATAATAATTTCCAGCACGTAATCAGTCTCAATGAAGAGAGTGCTTTTTCAAATATATTTATTGGGAATTTCCCATGTCCATTTCCCATCTTTTGACTATGCACATCTGAGAAGACTCAACTCAATCTCCTCTATAACGACCTGAAGACAGACATTAGATTAGTCCAGTCTGGACAAACCCAGCCTTTTCTCTTAGTCTTTTCTTGTCATCAAATGGGGCAGAATGGGGCGCATTGGGAAGGTGCCTGTACACATAATGAGGGGTCAGCAAAGCATAATGCACCAAAATATCTGCGTAGGTGCAGACAGAATTTGATATAAATATTAATTCAGATTTATTATTATTTATAGATTTTTATAGTTTAATAGCATATAACATTTATTATTTATAGTTTGGGGATAGCAGTATATAAGACCCCAACTTCTCCTTGCCTTTCAGACATGCCATCATCACTGAGTTTGTTTGTGCAAGTAAGGATTTGGTTGATAAAACAGATGAAGAACGTAAATATCAGCAAATAATACTGAAGAAGAAGGTGGCAGGTGAATGACTGTGTATCAAACTACAATAGCAAAACTGTCCCTGAATGTTTTAAAAAGTCTCTCTCCATGCCAGAAAGTATCAGATGAGACTCTCCTGAAGCACAGGCTCCATTCAAGTGATTCCCAGTTGACTATGACAATAAATACCACAAAAGTACAGTGGCAGCTTTGGGAACAGGAATACCTTAGAGATGGGACTCGGTGGTGAGGCTCTTTCCATAGCAGTTGAATTCAAGGGTCATTTGTATTCCAAGCAATGAAGAAATATGTATCTTGCTGTGGACAGGCTAGCCCTCCTGTGTTGGGCTTGTTTACTTGGATCATGCATGCTGGAATGGATATTGCCCTTAGATACTGAGTCACTTTAACAGATGTTCTGTTGATTCTGAACAATGAGTGCCAAAGCAGAGAAAAGCTATGAGAAAACAGCAAACAATTTACTTTGTGTGCTGTAAATCGTAGAGAGATCAAACAATGAAAAATGTAAATGCTTAGAATTTTGGTCAGTATATTCTGAAGTGTCTTTTCAATGATTAAGAGTTTTTAGGACACAGTCGAGCATATTTCTTAAAGAAAAATGTTTAATCTGCCAAATTGATTTTAAGATTTTATTTTTAATTCTTTCGAGTGATGAGACTGTCTTGAGAACCAGCAGGCACTAAACACTAGCTTGGAGATAAATATAAAAAGTTAGAAAATTGGGATAAGCTTCCTGATGTTTGATTCTTTTTTAGAATGCAAAAGTTTCAAACAATCTAAATGTTAATTTATACTGATCACAACCAACTTCAAAAACTCTGTTTTCAATAAATATTTCCCCCACCAAACCCAAACAAGTTCTTTATATTTGAGCTAATATGTTGTGTCAGGCTCTGCTCCAATGTAAACTCACTCAAGCTAGAAGCCTTCAGTATAGAGGCTGAATAACAAACACTAACAGAGACAGGGATTATGATATTTAACTCTCAGGCATTATATAACTTCAAAAGAAATACCTGGATTCTTCTACAGAGGCCTTGTTTAAAAAACAAAGTCTTTGGTGAAATGTTTTATCACTCTTCAAGAACACATTTTGGCTTTGGAGGAATATTTGGCACAATTTTTTATTAGTTTAAATGCGTACATGACTGACATAAATTACTATGATAAACGTTCCATCATTTCCCCTCTGGTTATAGGGGAAGCAGCTCCTCTGCTGCTTTACATAACAAAGTTGGATAGTCAGAAATGGATGTTAGAACTGTTACCAGTACTTGTGCAAGGACATTCAGTACTGTGTTGCCTTCAATGGCTTTAGGGCAAAGCTTGGTATTTTTGGACTAAAAGAAGCAACCTCATTTATTCCCTTCCACAATTACTGATGTGTAACATTCATATAAGTTATTAATGATAATAAAGTGTTTGCCCTAAGAGGTGCTGAGCTTTCTGGACTTGTTTCAGCCATGTGCCTACAGTCAAGAGGAGGACTAGAATCACTGCCTTCAGCTTAACTATCCTGATGAGTAGAACAGCACATCCACAGCCCTCAGGTAACTTGAACAAATTAGATCTCCAGCAAAATTATTATGAGCAATCAGGAAGAAAGCTGAAGGGCAAGCAGGAAATAAGCTGATATTGGGCTAATGTAGAGCGGGGCTGGATGTAGCTCTGATCTGGGAAGGTGAAGGGACTGATAAACTCCTGGTACAACCACACAGTGTGAATTGTGAATCCAAATGTGAAAAGTTGTTTCTATCTGAATACATGATGACTCTACATGACAAAGAAGAAATGCTCACATTGATAGGAAAGGAGACAGGCTTGCAGACTCTTCTGATAGATGAGGGAGTGCTGAAAACTCACTTTTTATCTGCATTTCATAGACTATGTTGAGAAAGTAAGTGTATTTCTAGTTTTATTTCCATAAATTTCCTTTAAATGAAAACAAAACTTGTGCCCCTTGTATCCAGGACACATTTGATTTCTGGGATATTGGCTCAGTTGTTTCACAGGGGAAGAGCTTGCACGCAAGACTGGATGTGTATGATAAGAATAGTAAACACACAATAATAACAACAGATGTAGTCTCACACAACTACACAGTCAGCTTGCCCAGTTGGTTCAAGTTGCTGAAAAATAACACAACAACAATAAAAAGAAACCAAATCAACACCTCAACATGGTTTGATATGCAGCTGCTGAGTACAGGACGGGTGTGGCCCTGTGGCAGTTCAGGCTTCGCTTGGCTTACCCTGTTCTGTAGTGGTGACAAACATGACCAAGATAATAAATGTTCTCAGCATCATGACAAAAATTGGATTTCAGAAATGTATTTGGTTGTATGTTGAATTAATAATGCACAGTAATTGAGAAAAAAAATGTATATCATGCCTTATAACTTACACCAGACAGTCAAGAAGCAATTCAAATGCTTGAGGTGGCTGGAACCTAAAATTTCTGTTCAGTGTGTAATTTATTCCATTTAAATTAGAACAGATAGTAAAGCTTTCCAGTGAAACAAAACTTTTCAAACATTAAAATTCATGCCTCATAGAGTATTTGATGTTAACTATATTAGATTATGAATATGATGATTACAATGATGATGACGTTGATGAACAATAAAGATTCAGGAAAAGCTGTTCATTTTTCAGATTAATTAAATTATGTGGGCTTTTTTGCAATATTAAGACAATAAAAATATTAACTGATGATCAACTTGAAATACTTGCATCGTCTTGTTTCCTCTACTTAAACAGCAATATTATTATTGTGATATGATCAGAATAAAAGTATCAACCAGCATGTAACATTTAGTTTTCAATGAAACTGTACTTTCCTATGGGTAGAAACTCTTTCACTGAATTTCTGATCATCTGTCCCTGACAGAAGCCTCCTGGAGGATTTGCCAAAATCTGCTCCCTGCTGCAGACACTGCCAGAAGGAGCAATCCTCCAAAACAAGGTATTTATGAGTGTTCCAGTAGCTATTTTATTGTTACCTTAAAGTACTTATTTTACATTTAAACTCTCCTGATTATATTGCTTGGTTTAAGTTGTGGATTTCTGCAGGAAAGATAAGAAAACACTAACTTAGTGGTCTAACTTCCATTACTCAAATAATTATCTTATTTAAAACTGGGAATACATAAATGACAATTCACAAGTGTAACAGATTATGAACCAGAATACCTCTATAGTAAAAGAAAACAGTGGGGAAAAGACATGAAATTACTTTGCTATCATACTTTTAGTCCTATAAAACCCTTTTTTGCACTTTTTATCCCAAAGCTAGTGAAAACAGAGAGCCATTTCAGGACCTCAGCAAGGGTGCTGTACTCCCACTCAGGCTTTGCTTTTAAGCAATATATGAGAACAAGGTGGAGACTCCCAAGAAGATCCCACACATATTATGTGTTGTGAAAAGAAGCCTGAACTATGTGCAAAAAATGGAAGAAAGTGGGATTTACTACTGCAGGGAAGAAGAGAAGATTGAGAAAAAAAATAAATGTATAAATGCAGAAGATTGTGGAGGGAGATGTAGGAAAGGCAAAAGATCCTGTTCCAAGTATTTCTTAGACCCTATCTTATGTGGTAGGCACGAACTGCAGCAAAGGGGGTTCATAATGTACACTGGGAAAAAAGTTTTGGAGACCAGAGGAAAGCAATGGAAATGTTTTTGTAGGAAGACTCCACAGATTCCCTGATTAAAGCTTTGTGAGAACAGGTTGGGCAGATATCTGGCCAGATTCCATGGACAGGACCAGGTAATCTCTGCAGAACCCTTCTGTTCCCTGTCTCTCTAAGTCTGTGATACCAAACACTAGGCGTGGCTTCTCCTGTGCCTGGGAATGACCAGTGCACTGAGGTCTTTCTCATTCTGTGTTCTCAGTCTAGCTTTTCTGTCTCTTAGAATACCAGACAATGCACAGTCAGAGGCAGGTTTTGATGCAGAAATGAGTTTTAGAGGGCATGTAAAAGAAAATGGGTAAAGGTATGAGAGAACAAAGGGAAAGGATAATGTCAGCTTGGAAGCTGCAGCACCAGCAGGATAGCAGGAGCATCAGGACAGACTGTTGAGCATACTGGCAGTCAGTGTATCTCTGCAGCGTTCATGAGCTGCTACTGCTGCTCATGCTTCTATTTGTGCTCTGACCCAAACTAGAGGATAAATGGCCACCTCTTCTCTTTGGGCTTTATTACTGTGTAATGCCAACTCATGTCCACACAGCTCACGGTGTATGGAAAGAGGGTGTGTGGCTGGGCTTCCCCAAGGTTTTGACATGCTCTGCCTCTGTATCTCTGTTAAAAACAAGTTGCTGGAACCAGAATTGTCATTAGTTGTAGGGTATTTTTTCCTGGTTTAAGTGGACAGTAAGTGTTTATCCAGGAGATTCATCATCTATAAAATTCCTAACATCAAGGGATGTATAAAATGATGTTACTGTTAGCTTGGGTGCTTGACTGTGAGCTGGATTGTAACTCTGGTTTTAGAAGGCTGGTTTTTTAGGCAATTTATATATGTAATTACCTCATTTTCACATGGTTTTCTCTACCATGTGCTGACACTGTTAATCTAATAGAAGAAACTTTGAAAAACATTCTACAATGTGTAGAAAAGTTCCACACAGGATTTTTTAAAAATTTTATTAGTCAGAATACATCTCTTTAAGCAAGGATCAAGATTTTGGGTGAGAAAGGATGCTTTTTTCCCTTCATAATGCTCATATGATCATATCAAGATGAAGATTTCCAGTTAGTACTTGGTAATTAGATAGACAGACTCCATAAAAACTGTTAGAACCATAAGGGAAATGTCAAGATGCTCAGATGGTGAAAATGGATATCTCTCAAATTCAAGAAAGTCATGCATTGTGGAAGGCCAAATTTGATTATTATCAGAGTAATTACGTGATATGCAATATTCACAGTTTCATAAAAAGAGCTGGACAGCTACTGAAAAAAATTCTTGTAGTCATTCATCTGTATTCCAGGAAGGTTGGAATCACAATGGAAACAAATATCTCCATAAAGATTAAGAGTCAAAAAGTACTCATATTTGTTCCTCTAAAGCATCTGATTTTCATGCCAATGTTTTGGAAATTACCGAAAGATTTAATTCGGGTGGAAGTTATGCCAAAAGTAATGATCTGGTACAAATGGGAAGGAGAAGTGCCTAAGACTGCCAAATGGATATAGCAGAACAAATTTGCTGGACTGGTAAATGACTGTTTGCCCCATCAACATAACTAGTAAAATCCTGATCAGCATTCACAGCCAATGGAGAAAAAATGCCTAGGGTTGGAATTTATGCTCCCAAAATAGGAGAACTGTTGCTGTAGTGTCTGTGAAGCCATGTAGGTAATTCTGCAACCAAGGGCTTTACAAATGGCTGCATAGGCCCAAGGATGGGCTTTTGTCCTCAAGGAGGACCAGGACAGGCAGAGATAACTATCTATCCCTTCAAACATTCTGCGCAACTCGTTGCTGTGGTTTAAAATGGATTGTGATTGACAGGTTAGCTGATGAATGGGAGTGTTTCTAGGTCTCTGGAAACACAGTCTTGAATTACAGTGTTTCAGGTGACTCAATCTCTTTCCTTTTCCGGTCATCGAGAAGGTAACATCACCTCATGAGTCGGGGTTCGGGCTGGGCCCCCTGGGGCCTCGGGGGGGACACTGCCTGTGGGAGAGCAACTGAGGCTGGCCGTGTCCCCTCTGTCACCTCCCGGCTCCTCCGATAGGAGAGGAGGAGGAGGACTGCAGACCAGCAGTCTGGCCCTGCGCCAGGACCATGGTGGCCGTGCTCTGGGCCTTGGCTGCCAGAGCCGCTGGTCCAACGGAGGAGAGACTTTTAAGAACTTTTCTCCGGAGCCCCAGGAAGCTGATCTGAGTTTAAATTGCTTGAAGTCTGACCAGGGGTGGAGAAGATTTCGTCTATTAATGTTCTTGAGCCTGCGCTTTCCCTTCCTCTCCCCCGACCATCATCTGAGTCTGCTGAAGAAGAAAAACTCTAAGCAAAGACTTTAACTCTTTTCCCTCCTCCTTGGAAGACATTTGAAATGTAGAGAGAGAGAGCATTGAGGAAAAGTCAGTAAAAGAACTGAGAAAGACTATTCTGAAGATGGGATGGAGGAAGTGGACATTTTTGACCAGACTTCTCTAGATGTGAATTATGGAGAAATGGACTGTTTTTTGTAATATCCTAATGTTGCTTGGGGGAATGCAAGTTCTAGCCAAAGGGTTGTGTATATTGATATACATGGGTTTTAATTAAGAATTTTGATTAGAATATATCCCTGGCTCCTGGGAAAGAATAAGGAGGTCTCTATTTCTTTTGAGAGACAAGTGAATTTAGAAATTAAAAAGAATCCCTGTTTTGTACTAGAAAAGCATTCTTAAAATGATACCCCAAACACGTGGAAGCCCACGAACAGCGTGAAAAGCTGTTATATGGGTGAGACTGCACAGAATCTGCAAAATTCCGGGTAATTGCAGATCTCTGAAAGCCACTAGATCTTTTTTTTCTTGTGGCGTGTTCCCCATAACCCTAGAGAGGCTCCTCTCCCAAGGTGATGTAGAATTGTGTTTAAATAGTGGAAACTGACTGAAAATCATTTTTCTCTCTGTAGTGTGTGAAAAAGTAAACAATGTGGGGCAGGGGTGGGGGGAAGGTGTTTGAATGTCTCAGCAGGTCTCATTTTTTGTCTTTCTCTTTTTATTTCTTTAGTGTGTATTAATAAAATCTATCTGTTCTTACTTTTAAGTTGTGCCTGTTTTGCCTTTTTCTCCCAAAAGTCCTATCTGCCAGCTGATAAACGAAATTTGACGAATGTCAAACCACGACACTCGTCCAAGCCAATTTCTTTAAATTCCAGTATTTTTAGTGTTTCTAAATGCCTCACAAAAGGCAGGGAGAATAACTGAATGTATTGCTCCTGATGGTACAAGCCAGCCTGATGAAGAGAATCTTATTAAATCATTAGAATAATATTTAGAAGATTAGCCACACTTGAATCTCTCCGTAATGACTTAAATAAACATAATTTTCCTGTTTCTTGCACTCCAGCAGCTGGGAGCAGGTGGTAGTACTCGGTAGGGACTCATAACATCCTTTCCTCATTGTGTTTTTTATTTCTACTGGAACAAGTATTTGCTTTAATGCTGAAATAATATGTACAAACCTGGAGGCTGTTCTTTAAATGTACAGGGTCTAGGATTGTCTGTGTTTTGCTTGATACTAAATGTTTTCTCAGTTTGTCTTGGCAATTTGCTGTGTTAATGTGTTTACCTTGAATTCCCTGCAAGCTACCTCGTGGCAGTAATAAGCACACAAACAAGATATCAGTAGCAAAGGAAATATGTTAATATTACATTACACCTGTAAACCAATTTCACTATCATATCAAAATTACTATGCCTCAAACAGAAATAAAACCTCAGTATTTATTGTTTGGCTAACTGGATACTTTGGTTCATGTCTATTACAAGGTAGGGGTTTGAGCCATGCATGAAAACTGGATCATGTTTTGGTGCCAGACAGCCATACAAAGCCTGGCTTTACCAACATATTCCCTTGTTCTGCTCTTTCTATTCAGCTTTGGGTTTTGCTTATGTGAAGACAGAATACATGAGTTATTCAGTCATGACAGACCTTTCTCCTCAGTCTGTTATCTTGATGAGCTGTGAATAAATAAAAGAAAAAAAACCATGCATTCTCAATAACTCATAATTATCTGTGTAAAAGTTTGTATAAAACATTTTTCTTGCACCAAAGCCTTCCCTTCAAAAATATAATTTATTACATCTATCAGTACTGCGTCACACTTAAAAGCAAATAACTCATCTTTAAAATATGATGATTTTTCTTTCAAAGTAGGAAATATCAAACTCATCACAGATATTTTTCCTCTTGGTCATCAGTGGACCTCTCTAAATTATCTCCTTTTATGTAAAGCATCACTAATTTATAACAGCACTTTACAGATTAGATTCTTATATTGAAATGAAAAGTGCCAAAGCAAGTCTTGTAAGATAATTCTACTTTGTGGAAATGTTTCACAGACAATAATGTCTAATATGATTTAAAAACCTCAGTTGACAGAGGCATTTCTAAGATCCCAAACTGCTTTAGTCCTATGAATATCAAAACCCTATTATTTGTCTTCCTCATAGCATGCTGTTATGGAAGTGCACATATTTTGAAGGTGGAGACAGAAAACTTTTATTTACTATACTGCAGCTTATTCAGCTATGAATCATTTGTACTATATATTCAACACAATTTTAGAGAAATGAAATACCAAAAAGTTCTACAGAACCAGAATCTGTAGTAAAATCACAGCGTTATCCAATCCAAATGGAGCTTTATCCCATTTATCCCAAAATGAATTTTATCCCTTTTTCTTTGTGTTGCCTTGACTATAAAGGCATTTTGGTTGCCAATATAAATATTGCAATCTTGTCCACTGAAAAGTACATTCAAGAAGAACTTTGAGAGGAAACCCAGGCCTGAAGTGACAGATGTCTTGAAGGCACTGGGGTAAAATATGTAAATAAATATATACATATATAATATGGGCTAAAAAGGGTCTGTTGGCTAAAATACTTTGAAAATATGTATTTCTCTAAAATTAACCAATACATGATCAATAGAGAAATGAGAGAAATGAAGATGGAGTAGCTTAAAATCACATCTGAGAGAAGGTCTTTAATTTAGATTAAGACTGATGAAACAAAAGCAGTTCAGTTTAAATGAATCTGTTTGCAGTCGTGGCTGTTCTGTGCAGGCCAGTTTGTTAAAAGGATGATGCCACCTGACCTGAGGAAGACCTGAGAAAGGTCTTCTGAGCTGCAAGTAAAAATAGACAGGTTTCTAAAATCATGCCATTCAATACAAGATACTGAATGCCCTCTCTATGGTATGCCAGACTGCATTTTTCCTGTTTTCCAATTTCTCTGTGGACTAAAATATTTTCTGTTGACAATGCTCCATTTAAGTTGCAAAGTCACCTACAGATATGGGTTTCTGCTGTTTTCATGGCTGAATGTCACTGAAAATTAGCAAGAGTGTATGGAGGGGTGGAAAATGAACAAACTAACCTATTCTCAGGAACTGCCTATATTGCTGCGTGTGGGACTATTCAACATTTGCATGTCAACAGCACTCGGCTGTTAGCAGGTAGTCAGAAAAGATCAGAAAGCTTAAAAAAAAGTACTGAAATTTCAATTATTTACTAAAAATTATCCACTATTTGGTACAATGGAATCAGAGCCAGAAAATATATGCTAAGGCAGGATGATAGTAAATTTAGAGAAATCTTAAAGATATTTGCAAGATATTTTCAAAATACTGTGGTGGGAGGATTTAATACTGTAAAACTAAGACAGACAACTGCCTCTCATTTGAAATTTACTGTATAATAAATGCTGTTATGTGTTGTGTCTGATTAAAAAAATACCTAGTTATGCTTTTTCTTTTTTTCCTTTTTTTTCCCCAAACCCACTGCCGTGGTCAGCGATGTGTTCCACTAGATCAGGTTGCCCAGTACAATCTCCAGCCTTGATCCTTTTTTTACTTATCTCTTCACTTATTTCTATGCTTTTATCTCCTCTTGCTCTCCTCTTTTTCTCATCTTACCTGCCCACTTTTAATTTACTCCCCACAGTAGTTTAACCCAGTATTATTTGAGTTTGCATGAGGCTTCACGTCAGACTTTAGTCTAAATCGAATCAAGAGCAGGCCATACTTGTGTAATAATCCAGAATAAAAACCACAAGGGAAGGATCCAAAATGTGCCACACTCCACTTTTGAGGACCTTCCTAAGATTGTGAAGCACACATTGAAGCTTTGTCTGAGAGACAAACACCTTCAACATTTCTGTACTTTAGCACTTAAATAGTTCTATCAGATTCAAGTAAGAAGACTGAAACTAAACTAACATTTGAATGTTAGCTGTAATCTCTGATAGTCATATCCCTCTTCCTGTTAGCACTGTATAATCAAATTTATTGTTTTAAAATACATTTACTTTGTTTTGCAAAGCCCTAGGAGTGGAATGATACTGGATTTACAACGCAACAACTCAGTTTTAGTCTCATTTAAAAGTGAGAAACCCAGAGTACACAACAAGCTGTGCTGGAGAAGGACTCCAGCTCTGTAGTTCATGTGGGTACGCTTACAGTACTTTAGCCAATACTTTGAAAAATAATGGGGCAATTTAAAAGACATTTTCATATGGAAGAATTGTGAACTCAGGGAAGTTTGCTGTTTACTTATTTATTTTTTTTAATTGCTGTTTCTTTTATTTATTTTTCTGGATCACAAATCAAATTATTTCAAGTGGCTTTTGCATCTGCTTTTGAGAAATGCATGTTATTAAGAAAAAATATTTCAGATCAGAGGAAGGCGGTTATAGTAATTTTTTCTTCAGTATTAGAGGAAAAATACAGTTCTGGAAACAAGTATTTACTATTATTCCATTGAGTTTTGGTGTTGTTGCTTATTATTCTTGTGTGGGGGAGGTATTTCACATATGGGTTTTTTACATTTTATCAACCCACTTCACTAACAAATGATGGCATATCTGGACAGCACTAGATATTTTACAGTCTACTGGTAGGTGCTATATTCTATAAATGCTTCTAGTGAGTGGGCTATAAAAGCCACAGGAGACACATGCCTGTGTGGCACCACTGGGGTGTCATCTCCTGTGTCACTCATGCAAACAGACTTGAGCTCTCAGCCTGGGATGATGCCAAGTGGGTGAAACTTGTTCCACCTCCATCCCCAGTGCTCTCTGTGTGACTCATCTGGCATCAGGGCTTCCTCTGTAGTCATTTATGTCCATCAGAAACCAGGGGCATTCTAAAAAGAAAAATATATTTTGCTCTAAAGATGTAAATTTATGTCCATCTCATGTAGTTACATGTTAATAAAATGTTTCTAACTTTTGAACTGGTTTAGAGTATAACTTAGTAACTTTTTTACATAAAGTATCAAGTATAAAGCATAAAGTATAAAGAATACTTGATGGCATGATCCTCCTGCAAAAGTATCTTTTAAAGTAGTCTTCAGTTTCTTTATTTATTTCATTGCAGTTTTGCAATCTGTTGGCAGTTATTTCAAGACACAGAAAACAGTGTGTGTGAAACACACTGTATTTAGTACGAATGTACTGATTCTTCCAATTAGAACAGAATACTTAAGCAGCAGTACAATTCTAAGTGAGAAAAAGCTGCAAACAAACAAAAAAAAAATCCCCAAACAAAGAAAAAACCCACCAAACTCCAAACCCCCTACCAACTAAAAAATCTAAAACACTAAAATGTGTTCTCTTCTTAAAAATAGATGAAACTTTGCAATGGTCACAAGAAAGTAGTGACTTGCCCTTCACGAAAACTGATGAGGTCGCTTAAGAGGATATTCTTTTATCAATTAGTGGTTTTGTTATTGCTAGGATGAGACCTAATTCAAGTAGGGACAGGGAAGTCAATTAACAGATAATTCACTTTTCATAAAGGCTATATCCTCTAAGTCTGGAATGCTAGTATGAACCACTGCAGGCAGAGGCAAGATTTGGACCAGAGCAGGCTCCATGGTATGCACTCCCTCTCCAGAGAGTAAATGAGGACATGCCACGATGCTGTTATGGTAAAAATACCTTAGAAAATATATATTAATTCAGAATAATTCAAAAAGCAGGGGATATGAAGTAAATAACTGTTGATCCATGCATGGAATTAGTAAAACACAGCTGTTCCTCAGTAAAATAGGGAAGGTATAACATTATTTAGTCCTTCTGCATTAGTGTTTATTTAGTAAATGGGGATTCTAGAAAATAAAAGGGATTATCTTTTTTAATTTATCCATTCATGTAATTGGTATTTCCTTTTTCGTGGGTGGAGGGAGTGGACCTGAGTTTTTGAATGTCTCACTCCTGTTTAGAGTGAGAGAATTATCCCTCCAGTCAATTATCCATCCCTGTCCTTCCTTTGTGGGAAGCAAAGTTCCCATTGCAAAAGGTGATAAAGAATAAAGTTGTCAGTTATTTTTCTCTACTTCAGACGTTACATGGACTTTTAAAGACAC
Organism: Sylvia atricapilla; assembly: GCF_009819655.1. Classification (NCBI taxonomy): domain Eukaryota; kingdom Metazoa; phylum Chordata; class Aves; order Passeriformes; family Sylviidae; genus Sylvia; species Sylvia atricapilla. The sequence goes on from NC_089174.1 coordinate 71,640,082, forward strand.
ATCTCTCATTCTCCAGCTGTCAAGAATATGTGTATAGAGAGAAGGGGATGATCATTTTTCTAGGTCTGTTTTTCTGTGTCTATTTTTGTTCTGAGTCCCCCAGAGCAGAAATAAAGAGCAGCTATGTTGTTTTCACTCCCAATCAGAAATGATATAAATCTTTTGCAGTGTTTAGTCTCAGACAAATGAGGGGGGGGGAGGGTTTCATAAAAATGACTCAAAAAAAATCCTGTGGCTTTGAACTGGATCATGGTTCTGAATATGGCTGACAAAACTGGTTATTTAATATGATGAAAGAGGAAAAAGTATAGTAGAAAAGACAAAACTGTACATTAGTTCTACATCCAAAAGCTTTTTAGGATGGAATGGCATGCTCAAAAACAAGCTATTAGAGAACTAAAATTCACATGGCAAATTATATCATGAGATCCCTTTCTATAACAAAAAAACTCTTTATGCATTTATTTATTAAACACAGGTGAATAATATACAGGACCCTTTCTAAATCTCTCACATCATCTATAGCCTGAATAATTAATTATCCTCATCTAGGCTAACACTACCTGTACTTAATCCACTATAAAATGAGAAAACTAAAATGTAGATGGTTGCACTGTAATTAAGTCTGCCCAAGAAATTACTCTTTGCAGAACTTTGCCAAGATCAGGACAGATTTGTTTTTTAAGCAATGCAATGGCATAAACTTGTAGCAGTTGTTCTATGAAAAATGTAGGGACAAATATATAAAAACTGCAGTTGTAGAAGTAATACCAAAAACAATTAGGCATATAGTATATGGAAATTACTGCCAGCTGGATGGTCTAAAGTGAAACAAATGACCCAAACAAATCACCAAAACAGCAGTATTTATAACAGGTAGAGATTTAAAGTTCACATGATTATTATGATGACTAGTGATACATGGTATGTTGATGAAGAGAAATTCTGTATTTCTCTAACACAAATATGATTCACATGAAGTTTTCTTATAAGTGTTATAAGTGTTATAAGTTTAGTTGATATACTAAATTTTAATGATTTTTCTTGCAAAATACAAAAAAATATGCACTATATATTTTTCTATGGGCCATTGTTTGCCCTATGTCTCTATCTCACATTTTAAAACTGCTTCATTTGTTGATAGTGTTGCAGTTCAAATGTCTTTAAAACATGCTGGGGTGTTTACAAACATTGAAACAGGATACTGAATATTTTACGTTCTTGGATTTTCTTTATTGCATTTAGCTAATGTGGTTTAAACTGATTTTTCAGTGCTCAGAATCTCCACAATCAATTTTCAGTGGTAGTTCATACTTATTTTCTGTTGTGCTCTCAAAAATATCCTAAAATCTGAGAAGGTTTGGTCTAGTCACATGGCAAAATCTGTGTGGCAGTCTATTGAACAGATTACATTAGTTATTAGCCATTCAATGAAAAATCTAAAAACAAGCAAGTGAAAATCAACAATTTCCATACGATTTTTCAACTCTAACGTCTCCAAATATTGTGGGTGTTCATTGACTGAATTAAAGCCGTAATTTGACAAAATGACAATTACATCTCACACATCCCATTGCTGGCAAAGGTAAACACTCATTGAGATTTTTTATCTTACTCAATTTGCACACCCACATCTGCCTGCACATAGAATAGAAATGACCAGCTAGCTTTCTAGAAGACAGAGAACACAGGATTTTCTGGCTTCTCCCCAGCACAACACCTGCACTGGATTATAAATGCCCTCATATGCTGTAGGGAAAGACCCACAGGGTCAGGGTATAAGCACCACAGTAATGTTATTCTTGACACTAAAATGATGCCTGGAATGATGCTGCTGGCATAGCTTGGCAGGATAGCTCAGGCAGTTTCCAGAATGGAAAGGGGGACATATGTTTGGATCAGAAAGAACTTATGGATATAAACCGGTCAATATTTTGCTCAGAATTAGTGTGCTGGTGTAGGTGACATCCATGTGTATGAAAGTGTACATAATATATAATAAAGGGTGCCAGCAAGCAGGCCCTGAGCATGAGGCCAAGTGGTGCAACTGCCATATGTTCACACTTTTTAGGGAAACACCTTCTGCATGTCCAAGTAACACAACCTCTGGATCTATTCTGGACCCTGTGTTGCAGCTTTGTGGACCAAAGTATTATTTAATGTGCACTTTTACTGTTCAAACTGTCTGAGAGAACATGAGAACTGTGGTTCAGGTTTGGCACAGAAAATGACCTCACATGATTAGCAACTGGTATGTGGTATAAGAAAGCAGGGGAGCCTTGGGGGTTCAAATTCTTCCTAGAGAGAGTTGAAGGAATGTGGAGAATGTGGTAGAGGGAGCTAATCTCGCATTCTTCATGCAGCTTTGGAAGCAGTTCTTAGGGTGAGATGTAATTAGAAAACCTTCCAGACTTGAAGAGAACAAAAAGCACTAGCAGATAATCAGCATGGACAAGCAAGGCTCTGTGTGTGCTGTCCCCTCCAACTGACCCAGATAGTTACATCCTAATGACTTGTGCTGCAGCAGAATGATCATGTGTGTTTGAAAAGAGGAAAGTGCTCTGTACACTCTTCTCTGTAACACTTTTTCCTTCACACAGGATTGCCATTTTTCCTCAAGTAGTGTTATTATACGCCTGAGTTTCCAAGACCTTTCCCCTCCTATGATTTTGAAGTTTTCACTTTATTATTGAAATGCACACTGGCTGTGTCAGAGTAATGTTTCCATAGCTGCCAAGTATCTGCTCTTCTCATTCATATATTGATATATGGTAATCCAGCTTACCTAAAATTGGAGTAAATTTGATGTTTCCAGCCACTGTTGACTGTGCAACTCAAGTACTGAACCTGTTTGCATATGCAGACCCTTCCTGACAGGCCCCAGCTTCCTGAATGCTTGGAAATTCCAGACAGAGCCATGGTAACCCTATTTTCAGAGAGATGGAATGGTGACTGATGAGCATGCCTAATGCCTTAATCGTTGCATATGTTGGCTCTTTTCTGTTTATCTTGATGTAATTAACTGAACAGTCCCCATATTAGTTCATTTAGTGTCATGAGAATTGGTATCTTCCTCTCGTATCAGTTGCAGCTGTCCTTTCCTGATTTGACTCCAGTGGACACACTGTCCTACTTGCCGTGACTCATACGTTGAAAAATGTCATAACCACATGAAAACTCAGAAGTGGCCTACAGAAAGCACACAGATGCAGTCAGATATGCCAATAGTAAATAATACTTAACACAGACCAAAAGGGCACAGAAAGCCTAAAGGTTTCACTAACAGTGGAAATGAATGGGATCAAGCTGAACTTTTAATATTCATTAAGAAAAAATGACCTGACTCAAATAGATCCCTCTACGCACAAATTACTGTAGGAAGGAGTTGTAATGAGGCAAATAACTTTCATATGAGTTTGCATCATGCCTCCTGTGAACCAAACTCAGGGTTGAAATTAATTATATTAATTATTAAGCTTATTTTCCTTCTTAGATTCTTAGAACTGCTCTTCTTTATTCATAGGAAATAGTATACATTCAAGTGGCCCATACACTCTGAAAAATTATTCTGCCAAATTTTGTCACTAATTTTTCTTGCATGAAAATATCATTTGTTTTGCCATATAACAATAGGTATTTGTTAAAAAACTGAGCTGTAGCAGGTGATGAATTTCTGCTTCAAATGGCAACAGTCTCTTCACAGTCATTCAAATTTTCTTGCAAATTCTCATCTTGTAAGGCTCAGTCTACTGCAGTGTGAAACCTCCTTACAAACTATAGAGGGCAGGTGAGGATTGTAAAGCTGTGCCTGGGCTTGTACACTCAGTGTACAAGTCAAACACCTTTTCATGCCAGGCCTTTTCTTACATGGACCCAAACCAGCTCTTTCTTCCAGATGGTGACTTGTCCTCTCTCCCTCTGGTGGGAGTCCTCTTAGTTTTCAAATGCATTCAGGGGTTCACAGTCCAAGATAAGGAAAAGGAAATACAGGTGAAAGTTTCTTAGTAGATGCAGACTAAAATCAAATATTAACAATGAAAGTTAGATAAAAGAAAGACTGTTGTTTAAGTTTCTACTTTTCTTTTGTTTTCCTGCCATCAGAGGTGAACTTGTGTCAACAATTCCCAAAGTATTCATAATTCCAGCATTCACTGTTGTCTGATATATGTCATAAAGTTTATCTTTGTCTCAATGCAGGATGTTGTGGATTGAGGGGATTTTTTGCTTTCAGTAAGGAGTGCAAACTGCAGAGCTCTACTGATAGACTTTTTAGAGTACTGACGGGGAAAGCAGCAGTGTATCCCTTGACTCAACTTTTTCCAAATGGCTTATGACAGTTATTTTTGAATGATTGCAAACATTGCATTTAGAGAAAAAGTGAAGTCAGACCTATCATTCAGGTATTGTATAATAATTTTGAAACATAACATTTAGCTCTTTAGCTCAGAAAATAATTTATTTACAAGAGAGTGCTGGGGAAAAGAGAGAAAAATACAGATGTTTAGATGTATAAACTAACTAGTGCAGTGGGAAAGTGGGTGGAAAATCCCAAAAGAAAGGAAAAATTATCTTAAAATATACAAGGGGATTTTTAGGCTGGTGTCATAAGGAAGGTGGTAATGTGTAGGAATGCATTTTTATCCATTTTCCTTCCACTGCATGGTGCCTTTTTAACGAAGACCACAGCCAGGAAAAATTTGTATGGTTTGGAATTTTTTAAAAATAGTTAACTATATAAAATTTCCATAAATATAGCATATAAAAAGAACCATAACTAGGTAACAGGAAAGGTTTCCATCTACACTTTTGATTTGTTTAAACTAAAAAAATTAATTTGGAAAGTAAATTCATTATCTTTATTATTTAACATGCTTAAAAGGGAGATTAGAGAAGGGAATCACTAATGAAAACTTTCCTCTTGTGGAGTCTATCTTGGTTTTCAGATTTTTCAGCCACATAGAATGTTAACCCAGGTAGATGTTCCCATAAAAATGACACATTTATTTACTTAATTAATCAATTAGTTAATTTTATTTATTACTTTTCAAGTCTGTAATTATGAGATAGCCTGATTTTTTATGAAAACATGAAGTAAATTACTACTATACAAAGTATGATTGGATATAACAATATCTTCACAGATTCCATCTAGCCTTAAGGTTTAGCCTTAAAGGATGTTTTTTCATTTAAAACGTGTGTCCATTTAATGATTACTAGACACAATACACGGATAAATGAATAGCTTTATTGTCTAAGAAAAGCCAAATGCATATCCAGACATGGAAATGTAACCGTGTATTTACTGCAGGTGCTAAATTTCTGTGAGTGAATTTTCAAAATCACACTTGGACTTATGAAATCTTCAGAAGCAGATGAGATCAAAGCTGGGTTTTATTCCCAGGCATTTCCTCTCATTACTGAGAAGCTGAGATTCCAAGATTGTGCACATGTCCCCTCCCAGTGCCTTGAGAAAACACATCTGGCAGCTGCAAATATATTAATCAATGGAGTATTGGATTAGCCCAGCCATTCCCTGGAGCAAATGCATTACTGAAAACAGCAAGTCAATTGCCAACTTGCTTAATTTGCTTCTGCAAGAATTTCATAACCAATGCTATGAATATTTGTCTGTGTTTTTCTCTCAGAGAGATGATCCAGGCTGAGGGAATAGGTTTACTGATAATCTATGGACCTGAGATTACAGCCTTGTTTTATTAAACATGATTTATTTGCAAGACTCATAATAACTTTTTCCTCCTTAGCCTTTCCCCAAGAATTACAGATTATAGTTGCACTTAATTTTTACCCTCTGAGCTTACATTTTGTATTTGGTCTTTGTGTTAAATATTTTTTCTTCCTAAAAAAAAAAAAAAAAAAAAAAAAAGGTAAACAATGCCAACTAGAATATTCAGCTTTCCGGAGACTCTAGCACCTATAAAATTTACCAAAACTACAATTTCTCTGGTCTAAAGATATGCTATATATTATTTGTCATTTAAGAAATTTTCAAGCACAAGTCAAGGCAGCTTAATTTGTGCTGAATGGACAGGAGTAAAGTCCATGGATATTATAGCTCCTCTCCAGTGTCTGTTTCTACCCCAGGCTCTCAACCTATCAAGCAGTTTACACAGAAAATAATTTCTTTTCTTTCTATTGACATGAACACTGCCCTTCTCTATTGTTTTGTGGATTTTTTTTTCCCTTCAATGGCAAGAATTCACAAATTTAGAGGCTGTACTGGGTAGAACATGTGCAATATGGGACCACATCAGCCTTATGCGTCACAGATTAAACTGCAGGCAGGTTTCCTACCCACAGAACTGACCAACATGCATTTTTCTATTTGGAGAAAAGAAGCTTCCTTCTTCAGACTATATCCTCTTCTCCTGCATCCAAAGGGAGCAGTGAGATCTAAGCACAGCTGTAATTTGCACACATACCTTGGTAAACTTGTATTTTTGTGGTATTTTATTGTATTTTTGTGATAGCCTCTATTCTGTGTATACAGTAAGATGTATCCCAAATACAGAGTTTGGCTTTGTCTAGAGCTTTTCATGACTAGAGAGCAGGAGCTTAGCTTTTTTGGTGACAGTAGACTGCTAATTTGGTTTATCTCATTTTAAGAAATCTAATGGTAATATGGCCACTTTGCTCTAAAAATTTGATTTAAAAAAATCACAGGAAAACACTATTGTTTATCTTGTTTCCAGTAGCATTTCTGGTTGTAATTAAAGGAATGAATGCCTTAAACTTGACAAATACGCACTCTGAAGATACATAGCTTAATTTTTTTGTGAAGAACTGGATAAGTTCTTCCTGCTTTTATGTTTTTATCCAGAAAGACTAGTCTATCTCTATCAGAAAAAATGCTGTGACAAGCCAATGTAAAATTGTTTTAAATAACCAGTGCAAGATTAGAGTAATCTCTATGGTACACTCTCTGTCCTTGAGATTTTCACTAGTGTAGGAAAATTACTTTGATTTATTATTTCTTGAAATACGCAGATATTTGGGTATTTCATCTTCTGAGGCACTTCTAGATTTTAATCAGTTGTAGTAGTGTCCAGTGTCACTGGATGCATGCATGGATCTGATCTTCTCTACAAAAAAACAACCCAAAACTTACTCCTTTGCAATCCTGAGATTTCTTTTTTTTACACATAAACAGACCAGAAGCAACCCTAGAGGTTGTCAAGATTGCTGATGGAGAGGGAAATAAGAGACCATCGTTTTTAGTGTTAGCTTTTAGTTGACTAGCCAAGAGATGAGTCAAAGTAAATTTCTAAATACTTGGGTACTTCCTTTGACATATCCATTGTAGCATATAATTGAGCAGCAGAGTAATAAATTTCCTGGTTCCCACCCACTGCAAAGTGATTTTCTTTATGACAGACAGGACTTAACAATTCTTCCAAGAGCAGCAATGGGGAACAGGCCAAGATGCGGTGAAAATAGGGAGGTACAGCTGAAGGCATAGAAATGTTTTTTCCTTCCCATGAAGACTGAAATGGATGGAGGCTGTTTTTAACCTCCTCAACTGCATTTCAGGGAAGTGAAAGAAAACCCTTCAAAGTCTTAATCATGATAAAGCCAGATTGTGCTGGCTGGCTAGTATCTGTGAATAAAAGTAATGCTGTAGTTGTTTGTTGCTCTAAAGGATGTGTTGTGCATAGATCCAGCAAAAACTTGGTTTGAATTAGCACTGTTTATCTGAAATGCAATGAATCATTGTGTTTACATCTGAGATAAGCAGAGAATCTTGTTTAAATGGTTGTATAATTTCTTATGGACACTAGAGTGGTGAAAGTTGCCAAGATAATAAGCCTTTTTAAAATGAAATAATGAGGAAATCTCTGCTAGGAAGCACTTAATTCAATCGAGAAGCAGCATTCCTAATTGATGCAAAAGCCTCAAAGCTCCCATGACAGATTATGTAAAACTGACACAACAACAACAAAAAAACAAACCCAAAGAGAGGGCAGCAGGGAAGGTAAGGAGTGTACAGGCAAGTACTAGCAGAGAATTAAGTTGTATATCTGACAAATAGTGAGGGCTTAGAATGTTTTCTCTGTAATAGCTGACTGACAAATTGAATTCCCAGAATGAAGATCTGTTAGGGAGAGAAGTACAGTCCTTGGGACTGAGCTGCTAATAGATTTGTGCCCAGTGGCACAGAACCTGAGACACTGAAAATCAGTGTCAGGAGAGAAAGGTTCTCTGTGTCTCCTTCTCGTGTATTTTAATTAGGAAATATCTCATTCTGTACTCTGTTCACACCAATCAGCATCATATTACACAAGCAGATGTCAGTGGGACTGCATGAGAATAAAGCTTCACACAACGAGCAGAACTGCTGAGCAGCATGGTGCTCTCTGTCATTAGATCAGTTATGTAAAAATATTGTTTTACAGAGTATGCATTTGTTTTGCCTTATTGCCTATTGAATATTTTTAATAAACCTGTACTTCTTGTTCATACTACTCAAATGAAGCATGTCTTGAGAAGTTTGCAGCAATAGCATAAATGTGTTAGCCCAAAAATTCTTTTAACAGTTTCATATTGCAAAAGAATGAATATAAAATGACCACTGATTTTTGAAGTATCACAAGGAGGTTCATTAGGCATGGCTCCACTGTTTAAATGACAGACACAGACCACACCAGATCACCTTCATTTTTTCTGCCTACCTTGTTACTTCCAGCTGAGAGCAAGTGTGAACTCTAATAGTGCTGTCACCATGGATTGTGTCTCCTAAGCAGTTTGAACTGCAAGTTAAAATTATATAGCACCTGTCTAGTGAAAAATTCACTTTCTGCCATGGTCTGCCCCTATTTTGAAATGTTACCAGGAAGCTTGGTGCCGTATATAGCAGCTTCCAAAAAATCACCAAAAAATGCTTATTTTGCAGTAGTATTGAGGTGCCCCCCTGGGTGATCTGAAAAAAAAAAAAAAAAAAAAAGTGAAGGGCAAGGAAAGACATTTATTTTTGCAGTGCGTGAAAAGAAAGGCAGCTATTTTAATTCTAATCTTAAAATGAAGTTGAAAGACATGAAAATTAAAAATTACTTATCATCTCTCTCTTCAAAACAGGGAAGAAGACAGGTGTAAAATCTGATTTCCAGAGGTGAAAAATACAGTTACGTCTCCAAATGTCACTGAGAGCCAGTGGAACTGTAATATTTAATTTCTGGGTCTGCTTCAGAGAATGCCTCCTTATTTTATTACCCTGTCTCTGTATGGTTATCACAGATACAAGCATCAAGACTAGAACTCTCAGAGACTGTGATCAGATTAGTGCTTTTATTGTCAACACTTCGCAAATGTTCTGTAATAATCTGTGCTGAGCTATGCGAACCCCAAGTAGAGAGAAATATTTGTGGCACTAAGATGCTGGATAAAAGATCTGCTGATCTCCTGTGACTGGCAGGCCATTCCTAAGGGGAAATGGAGAAAATATCTCTGGAGAAACTTCTTGGCTAAACTGATGTCCTCCATGTGCCAAAGCTTACTCTACCTCTGTACCTACTCCAACCCCAAAAAACATGAAACTAAAACTTTCAAAATATCTGGGGAAAAAAAAACTTGAAAGGATGACCTCCAAGCTCTTTTAAATCTCAAAGGAATTTTCATAGGCACCAGTCTTTAAGCTTTTAATATTTGGAGACTCCAGAAAGAAAGTATTCCTTTTAATTCATAAAGTACAGAGATACTCATACTAAAATTCTAGGATATATTCTCCAACATCCTATAACAGAAGTATGTTTTTATTCAGCATTCCAGGCATTTTATTTTGCTCTGATGTGAATGACACTGAGGCATTTTATCCTTATTGATTTACTGATTTATTTTCACTGTTCTTTCCTGTAATTCAAGAAGAGTCTTTTTTCACTTATGAGATAAAGGTAGGACCTGCTACAGCAAAGCCTACAATCAAATAAGGAAAGAGTAATGGGGAAAAAATATCTAGGAAGGCAAAAATTCAGCTTTTTTGCTTTGGACCCTCAGAACACAATCTATAAACATATAGAAAGATGAAAAACAAGTATTGGGAGTACTGAGTTCTACCCAGCTCTGAACAGAAAACTGAGCCAATAGTCAAGCCTTGCATCATAGCCAGAGATTCAGTATATTTTGGCTCTGTCACATTTTGGCTCAGTGAATCCCAGGTTAAGGGAACTCTGCTCTTTGTCCTTTACCTCCCAGCTGTACATAGATCACTGCACAGGCTTTACCCTGAGAAAACCTGACTATCCTTAGCTGCCCAATTAAAGCAAAGTTGTTTCTCAAGTAGCTAAGCAATAAAGTGAAGAGCTACAGATCACAGTCAACAATTCGGTTGCCACCAACCATGATTGTTTTCTGCACTGATACCGGATCTCTCTCTTTTTCACTAAGATAGATTGGCATTTTTGTACCAGTAATTACACTGAACCTGGAAGTGGTTGTATATCCCTTCTTAAACACTAGCCTTTGAATCTCCAAGCTTCTTATGGAAGGAGAAGAAAACCTATGTGGAAATACAGAAATATCACAGCAATTAAGATATTTAGTAGTTGGGAGTTGAACCAAGCTGGCTGAGAGAAGCTGGTGCTGATGCAGGAGGAGGCTGGAAGGTATAAGAGATGTGAGCCTCAGATCTGGTTCACTGCTAAAGAAATTTTGAGACTTTGTGGAGTTAATGGTAGTGAAAATACACTCATGACTAGAAAGCTCAAAGCTAGAAATCAACTACTCTCAAATTTCTTGATAGTCTGCAGTGACCAGGACTCCTTTCTGTAATCGAGTTGGGTTTGTAGGAGTAAATGTAGAATAACCTCAAAGACAATTATGGAGCATTTGAGACCGTCAAAGATAGTCAATATGTGTTTACCGATAAAACTTCAATCCTTCAAAACCTTAAGAGGGAGATTTGAAGATTTACATTGCTCTGAAAGTATGAAGTTGATGGACTTTGGCTTGGAGACACATAATTTAAAGTGATCCCTGAAGCACTGCAGCTGTCACCTGTAGAATTCCCTCTATAGCCTTAGATGGACAGATACATGGAGACATGTTTACAAACATGAGTGAAGTGGATTGCAAACTAGACTGCCTGTTGGTCTCTTTGTGCATTGCCTCTGGATTAGTTGATTTGTGGTGTCTGGCACTGTTCTTCTCTCATGAACTTACTTTACGGACAACAAGATGATTTCAGTATCATATATATTATATATTTATAATATATATATCCTATATATTATATATTTACTTTCAGGAGGGAAAGTAAATTTAGAGGTTAGGAAGAGGCCTTTCATGTTCAGCTCTAAAAATGTTACTCTGGCAAGCGCAGGTCTGAATTCTGTTTCTGTATAATTATTTCAGGAGACAGTCACAAACAACAATCTCACAGAAAACTCCCTGGTGTTAACTGCTTTTAGTGAATCAAGATCATGTCAGGCACATGGTCAGGTCATATCTAACAAAGCTTCCTGGGCTTGTCCTAAACACAGAATCAGCTAGAAGTTGGAAATTAGTTAAAATCTACCTACTTGGTTTTCTGTGAACTTGTGGTGTTTCTGAAAACTATTCTACCAGCAATTTGTCCAAAGTCTTTTGGTATAAAACTTTACAGGAAAATTCTATTAATATTCTAAGGCTGTGTGATTTTGTCTGATTGGGTTGATAATTTGGCAAACATGTCAATACAAGTTAATGCTTCAGGGGTTTTTTTAATTCAGGTTTCATTTGTAAGAGAAAAGATATCTTGTATAATAATTGGCATGTTACATCCATATCCATTTCTTTCTGTGCTTCTAAAGAGCATTGGTAATTGTTCTCTTTTAACTATTAGCACAAAAAATTAATTGGAGAAACACAATATATGTCAAAAGCAGTAATTGACTTCTTTGAGACAGTTGTTGTAAAGAAGTTTGTCTATCATTGTGCAGAATATTCAGTTTGAAATTTTTGCCACTCCCTAGCCTTTAGAAATTCAAAGGGGTTAATATAATCTTTAAATAGATACGTCAAATAGAAGATCAGCTTTTTGGATGTCGATTTTGTTGCTCTTTATTCTATTGCTGTTCAGACTTCTTAAGCTGCTATGAAACTTCTCTCTTTTGCCCTCCAGTGGGTCCCAGCATGGAGAGGAGACATCAGGGAACAGGAGAATTACTAATTTATTTTGTAACTTAAACAAAAATGTTCTCCTCTAATAACAAGTGGGGAGAAGAAACAGCACTGAGAGGGCCGTGCTTATAGTACATTGCATTTTGCAAGAAGTGTTTAGAGTGCAAGTCTGGCAGGCAGATCTACTATATATAGACAGTGTGACAGGGTAGTCAGCTTTGATTAATGGAGGGCTCTAGGCTTATATACTTTAGCTGGGATTTTTCTTAATACACATCTGTAGTCAGGTGATCATGAGAGAATCTAGGTTTTGTTTGTTTAAGTGGTTCCAGCTCTTGCTGTTACAAGACTGAGAGCTCAAACTTTGTGCACTTCAAAAGTTCAGAATAAAATTCACTACATGACAGTCCTTAAATGTACTATTGTTTGTTTTCTATGTGAAACGATTTTATGAATACTTGAAGTTGACTATATTGGATGTTTCATAGAAATCTTGTTGTAGGCTCTATTACTTAGATGCCTCTGTCAATTGCATATGAAATAAACCACATCTGCCATTGAATACACATGTTGCTGTGCGTATATTTAATTTCACCTTCCAAAAAGGGGAAGTATAGCATAGCATAGTCAAGACTTTCAGCCTTTCTTCTCCACTGCTGTCCCATGTACCACCTAAATTTGTCCCTGAGGCAATGAGGATGGTAGACAATGCAATCTGGCTGTTATCTTCTGCAGTATGACTGTGCACTCAGTTCACCAGGAGCAAGTTCCACCCTTCCCTGAATGGTGTGGAAAGCCAACTGCCTGCCATGCAGTTGCAGTGGAGTGAGAGCTCTGCTCAACATCAGCTGAAACACAGCCTGTGAGAAGCATAACACTGGGTCAGCAGATCACTCCCTCTTTTGTATACGATCAGCACAGCACGAAGTCCAGATGAATATTTTTCCCTTCTGTCTTCTCAAAAGGCATATTGGCATTTCCAAGCAAGTAGGAGTGACTTTATTTTTAAATGTCAGCAGGACTGCTTATAAGGAAGATGTTTTTATTGAGTGCAGCTGGTGTAGTGTGTCTTCCAGTCTTCTCTGGGAAGGGGTTGCAGTAGGAAAAACAAGCAAGTACAGCCACCTGTAGTATAACTAGGGTAAGGCAATAAATTATCACTTACCTGTGATAAATATGAGATTTTATATAGAGAGTCTCCGGAGCAACATGAGACATGTCCTTCGCACATGTTTGTCTTTAAGCCCTACACAGCTCTGATAAAAATTCAAGGTTATTTTATACAGCATACCACACAGCCAGCAAAGTTATTCTCTGAGTGCCAAAAGCCAGAGCACTGTTGTTTCTAGGTAATACACTTCTTTCCAAAGAAAGATAAATTTCCTGGACACAGTGACATAGGGACCTAGCTGGCCGTGGGTCTAGCCAGAGCATGATCAGGATTGAGGTACTCTGTGGGCAGGCATATTGTGTGCTAAACCAAACCAAATTTTCTTAGTGTCTCATTAGACTGATGACCCTAATCACCACCCTGTTTGTCACATACTAATTCAATGAAGAGAATTATTTCCATGTAGCAATTAAGCAAGACATCCATTTTGAGGAAAGGGTCCAGGACACAGGGATACCTATCAGTGAGTGAAGTACCCCGAGTCCTGGAGAAAAAAAATGCTTCTCCTGTGTGCAGAACCTGGACAGAACTTTCTTTATCTGAGCAAATCTTAAGTCCCCTCACCCTTATAATGTCCATTGTGAAATCTGTTTTGTGATTCTGTCCAAGCTTAGCATGAAGTTCACCATAACAGCAGGGAGAGGATTTTACTCAGGGTATTGAACCAGGCAGACCCACTAGGACACTGGTATTGCAGGGCATGACTTTCAGAAACATTACATCATGTTACATCAGAATCACACTATTTCATTTTGAAAGCATTTATATCTACTTGAAGGTACAGATATCAATCATCATTTTACCAGGTTATCTGTGTAAAACTTTTGAAAAATGGTCTGTGAAGCTGGGCAATGAAAAATACCTGTACATCATTTATTTCAAATTATATCACTGTTGAAGAACTATTTAAAAGAAAAATTCAATATGTCCATGGAGTCAACTCAATATAGTATTTGTTTATCGGATAATTTGATTGCAGTCCTTCTAGAATAAGTCTATTATAAGATATTTCGTGAGTCATAGTGGACTTTAGCCATTTCGGAATAATACACTAAAATGATCTCAGGTGGCAAAATAAATAGTCTGGATGGTGGTGGCAAGACTTCTGTCCACAGTGATTAACATTGCAAAATAAGAAGGAAATATAAGGCAAGTGAGTTTGAAAGAAAATAAATAATTTTGGTGGCTGGGTAAAGTGTAAGCCTTATGCCATGTAGTCTGGGAGCAAGAGGAGACAAAGTGACTGAAGGGCTGTTTAGAAAAAGGAGAAAGAGGTTATTTTAAGGAAAAAAATCTGAAACTTTCTTTTCCATTTGAGCAGTCAAATAAGGATATAGCTTAAATTAGCTGCGATTTTGTGGTTCCAAAAGGCGTTTACTCTGATTTCATCTGAAATGCTGTGGAACATTCTTGATCACCAATGGGGATTCCTGAGTCCATATATGTTCAGGAGATCCTGTCACTCTTATTCAGTGGGTGCAAAGATCAAATATGTGCTTAGCCTGTCTGAGCCTGAAAGGCTGCCAGAAGCACAGTCACCAGGAAGTGAGAGTCATTCTGAAAATAGCCTAGGAGAGAAATGTGGGCATTTGAGTAACTTCACTCTTTTTTTGACCAGGTAATTTTTTCTAGATGATCACAAAATGATGGTGGTTTTTTGCCACCTCCTCACTTAAGTACTCTTTCTTACCTGACATGAATCCCTTGGTACAGTTAGTCCTTAACCTGCCCTGGGCAAGAGCCTCCTGCTCAACAGATGTCATATGTATTAAAATATGTATCCCATATTTTAATTGGGCGGTTTCTTCTTCTTAAATAACAAAAGAATCCAAAGAGGAATTTATGGATGGAAAAGGAGCATGTAGGGTGCAAGATATGATCCCAATATGATAATTTAATAACATATAAATAATAAATAGTAAAGAATATACAGTATATAAATAATTTAAATAATGAATAATGTTATTTGCCTGACAATCAGTTCTTTTCACTAGCCAGACATATATCTAGTTATCTCATAAGAAAAAATCCTGCACAGCAGCAAGCCAGAAAACTAGAAGGCGGACAGTCTGAAAGTGATGTGCTAATCATCAAAACACTCTGATTTATCAGTAAAGATTAAAATTTTCTTGCAAGAGTTGTTTGTGAGAAAAATCTGTTAGCCTTTGTGCCGCTGTGGTTGAAATCATGCAACAGAATGTTTCTGTGTTTTGCTATGAGACTGAAAAAAGGAGATTTATCATCACTGACATAAAAACTTCTGTTGCTTTAGCACATGGTGTTCTTAAGTAAAACAAAAAAAATTGTGTTTACCATGCCTACGACAAAAATCTCTTGTCATTGCAGTTCCAAGTGATTTTACTTCAGTGGTTGGGAGTTAGCTCTTTCAAATGGAAACTCTTTTTGGTTTTTATTTTGCCTTTCACTTTTTCATTTGTAAAATCAGAAGAGCTGACATTGCTATTAGTTAATGTGTTCTTAATAACAGTTATGGCCAAGAATTTCTTCCAGGGTTCTTGAAACTGATGTTTCCAAAACAAAAGGAATTCAGATTGATAGTTGGGAAGACAGAAAATAATGATTTCCTAGAACAAAACCTTCCATGACGCTTTTCTAGAAGAAATGTTTTTTGTTCATTTTGCATCCTGATAATTTTCTTAACAGCCTTGCTGCGAAGAAATAAAATTAAAATGAGTGTTAGCTTTCCTTCAAGTTGTTATCTGCTGTCTTATTACAGTGATAGGCAGAATGTTTATGCAACACAGCCAGAATGATGGCCTTGCCCAGCTCTTAGAAACCTGATGCAGAGAGAAGCTCTTTCTTAGACCCAGGGGAGATATGAAAATACAGAGGAATATTTTTCATGTAATAGTAGAAGTATCAGATGACATGTTGTTAATTTTTTCATATCACAGTAATATCCTTTCATCAGTTATATTTCAATTTGCCACTCTCTACAAAGAATTAAGTAACAGCACTAGCTAATGTCTAGTTCTCATTGAGCTAAAGACATTATATAACTGACTAGTTTAAATGTTTATGGTGTTTAGATGGATTAAGCCCCTTAGTCTGTACATTTAACTGCATCTTCCACATATAATACAACAATCAGATATGTCAAACTCCTTCATTTTTTTTAGAACTGATCTTTAATATCTGCCAAGAAACCTAATGAAAATGCTTTGCCTCTGAACACCAGATAACTTCCAGATGAATTTGATTTGCTGTGTGAAGCAAGATGTAATAACTCATACAGTGTGGTACAGCTTAGGTATGCAGATCTGAAGTTCATGACAGTTTTCTTATTATTGAGAAAAATACCATGCAAAGATAGCTGTGTATTGTCTTATCACAATTACACAGACGTGGGAAAATGTCAGCAATAGGCTGAAGTTCAAGGTGGCCATTGATAATCTTTTCAATTAATAAATCACTACTCAAATAGAAAACTATACCTTCCCTTTCTGTTCTGAAACAGCTTTTTCTTTGATCTTTCATTTATTTATCCATGACATTTGAATTGATATGATAATGAAGAAATAGCCTGATCAGCTGGTCACAGAACCATTTTCTTCAAGGGCGACTCAGTGACAACGTATAGGGAATCTAACTTCTAACAATAGAAAGCTATACTTGAGCAGAGACTGATTTCTACTACAAAATGTTTCAATAGGAATTTGCAGAACAAAAAAATCGAGGTTTTTTTGAGGATACCACTCCATGATGGAATGGAACTGTTACTGACAGAGCTGTGGAAAATCAGGATAGGCTGGGTGAGAAACTGTGCCACATTTGAAGTATACATGCTTTCAGATGGCAGCAAACAAAGTGGCTTAGCAGAGTGTTTCCATCTCTAATGCATATACTTAGTCAGCGTTGTAGAACTTTTATTTCTTCTAGTTATGTAGTTTCCCAGCCTAATGTGAGTGCATAACCAATGCAGGAGCTGAGTTTAAGTTATATTAATGCTTGTTTATAAAATGGTCTGAGATACTCTGAAGGGAGAAACTTTAGAAGAGCAAAGCATTTCTATACTTGAAGGTGATTTGTGAAGCATTGTCTTGCTTCTTCTTTTTTGGTCTTGATACACTTCATGTCTGTAAACACCCACCTGCAAAGTATTTGAAGCCCAGAAATAAAAATTTTTCAAAGCAGCTGATGCAGTGTTTAGCAAAGTTTTACTTTGAAGATTAGCAATGTCACATTATAAAATGTTAGCTTGTTGAAAGGGCTGCATGCCCTCTTCGAGCACTGGTAAGAGTCTTGGAAAGGAAGCGGGGGGAAATGAAGTTCTCTGTGTCCTGTGTTTGCAACAGCACAGCACTCTGTGTTGCAAAGAAATGTTCAGATTAGCAGATCCTCCCATGAAAGTGATGACAATCACCACCACAGCAGTTTTGTTGGAGGAGACTGATGGCTGCTGTTTGCAACACATTGCAATGAGAAGTTTCCTGGCATCTTGGTATTACAATTGGCACTTGCCAGAACTTTCATATGAGGCAAAAACAACCTTGGTCAATGTGCTGTGATTTGGAGGAGAATCTCTAGACTTAAGCTACTAGAAGAGCTGAACTCTTCTCCCAGAATAGCAATAGACCAGGTTCCATGCAGGGAAAGACTTAGACTGGTGGGAGTGGCCCTAGGGCTCACAGTAATACCCCAGAGTAAAAGCCACAGTATCCTGTAGGTATGGTCCTACTAAGAAGATAACTGAACTTTTCTTTAACTCCCTCCTACTCCCATCAAATCTTCACCTGCCGGCTCATCTAGGAACAGGTCTTCAAAAGGGGTGATCATATATTAGTCAAGTCAAAAATTATGTAGTTATTATTTACTTCATTTTCTTTTAAGGAAAACTAGAAAAAATAAGTTAATTTCTAAAATATTTAAGGAGTTGTCCCCAGAAGTATGGTCTCCAGCTAACTGGTAATTCCTTGAAGGTATGTGGTCTTTCCTACAATAATCCCATTCATCTAAAAACTTCCATTAACAAACCAAACAAAAAACAACACACATACCAAAAAGACCAAAAAGCTAAATAGAACCAAAAAAACCTACCAAAACCACAAACCAAACAAAAGCAACAAAACCCAAAACCAACCAACCAACCAAAAACCATAAACATTAAAACAAAACAAAACAAAACAAACAAAAAACCCAAAAAAAACATGGTGTTCTTAAGTGAAACAAAAAAATTGTGTTTACCACCAAAATACTCTTGTTGCTGCAGTTCCAAGTGATTTTACTACAGTGGTTGGGAGATACCGCTTTCAAACAATATATGGTAATATCTGTTTATTTCTAAAATTCAACCTTCTTTCCTTGATGTCCATGAGGATTTCCATTTGGCTTCAATGGGATTCCCCTTTGGGTATTCCCCTTAGGGGAACCACTTGTCCTCCCAGGTTTTCAGAAGGTATGCTCCAGGCTGCAGGACGAAGGGGATACTTCGATTTGATATTTGTCTTTGCTCATTCTCCCAACAGGAACAGGTTTTGGTCTCTCTGAAGATGCCTGCTGTTGCAGAGGAAGGCCAGGACAAAGAAACAGCTCTTCTGTCCATAAGTCTCTAACCAGCTCCTATTTAAACTAATTGTAATTCAAATTTTCTAACCAAAATTCTGTTTGAGGGAGGGATTAAAAGCGCTAATTTACAGTTTTCAACAATGACTCCACTACAACAGAGCAAATCCACAGATTCCCACTGTTAAAACAACAGGCTTTATTTCTATGGTATTGCTTTTCTTGGTCTAAAAACCCAGCTGAGTTGCCTTACGCTTTAGAAACTGTCAGAAGGAAATTGGATGAGCCCAGTTTCTCTTGCCTGCAAAATAAGGCACAGTTAAAAACAATTCAGCAAAGACTTCAGACCACAGTTTGCAGCAGTGAATTACTGACCCAGAAAGTGCTTGCAGGGCTGACAAATACTTACTATCAGTTACTTCTCTCCAAACCATGATTATGTCTGTGCTACATCTAAAAATCATCTTTCTACATTGGCCACGGTTTTGTGTCATTTGAAATGTTTGCAAGATATGCTTATGTGTATGCACACAAGTGGGCTCAGGAAAGGCCATGATACTGCTGTTAAGGAGACCACAGCAAGCCGTCTGGATCTTAAATTACATTTTCAGTAGTTTGGGAGGGGCATGAAGGATATTTTTCTAGGGTAGAGGAAACCCCATTAAGTGGACTCATTAAAGACACTGTTTTTTACCCAGTGTGCTTAGCTTTAAATTTGAAGCTATTAATCATTAACATTACCCATTAGCATCATAATAGTATTTTTAGTATAACCTTCTACCATGGCAGGAAGTTGACTAGAGTTTTACTGTTTTCTCAAACCAAAGACTTAATGACTACTACACTGTCTTCTTTCTCCTCATCATACATTTCCATCTTTTAGCTCCTAGCACAGAGTTTAGAGACACTGAACATTATTACCCCTGTTAATAAGTGGGGTAAAAAGACATTCAGACAAATAAAGCATCATGTACGAGGAGAAATTAGCCAGAACTCTTTTATGATACCTGACTTACAGTAAAGAGGGTGAACTGTGTCCTCTATAAAAGCCCACACTCATGGCAGTACAAAATCCGGTACCTGTTCATAAATTTAGAGTATACTTTGTGTCTTATGAGATGTCTCATGATTACAAGAGTTTGGGGAATCACTCAAGGAGAGATCACTCCTTAAAAGATATCTCAGTATTTGAAGTTGAGAGAAAATTTTGCATTTCATTTTTTAGAGGCCCTGATTTCAAACAAAGTGCCTTTTTTCTGTTGTTACTATCTGTTTTACAAATTGAAGGGTTTGTTGGAGATGTTTGTCAGTTGTATCATTGTATGATTCTCATAGAGTAAGAGAAAGCAAAGGTGTGAAAATAGGGATGAAGAAGATTTAAAGAGGTCACCTTTCTGTTCCAAGCCAGGATCAATTATGTCTAAACCATTCTTCACATAGTCAGAAAGCATCCCTGATTCTGTCTAAAAGTTGTTGACAGAGATATTTGGAAAATTCCTGAGATAAGCTGTTCCTAGCTATCTTCACCATTACAAAGTCTGTCTTAGTGTCTATCTCAAATGTACCAGCTAGTAGTTAAAACCTTGGGTTTTTTTGTGTTTTGTTTTTGGTTTTTGTTTGTTCGTTTGTTTGTTGTTTTTGCTCTATCCACAGCAGAAATTATTAGCTTCCCATTTACATGATTCTTTTGCATTTTTGAAAGCTATTATCATGTCTCCCCATAGTCTTTGTTCTTTTGTAAGAATAAAAATATACAGTTCTTTCCTCACAGGTCATATCCTCTAGACCCCTGACCTGCTTGTAGCTCTTCTCTGCACTCCCTACTTGATATATATGTCTCCTGAGAAACAGCTGAGAACTTGCCTGCAGCCCATGAAGTGAAAGGATTATTCCCTCTTCCTCCAATATGAAACTTTATTTGGATATGGCAAGTTTGGATGCTTTTTCCACTTTGGGGCACACGTTTTGCGCAGTTTTAAGAACAAATACCTTGTCTGAAAACCTGCAATCAATTTTTCTTAGTGGACTACTGCATAGTATTTTGTAACTTGTTCACAAAAAATCCATTTGTCAGGAACTGCTGTCAAACGTGAACCCTCAATACTCAAATAATGGAAATACTGGTTAGTCCTAAATCCCAGACAGACCCTCTTGAAGTACTACCTCATACATAGCTACACAGTGTGACAGTAAACTCATGATAAATACACTCTGGTCTTTCCAATTCAAACTAGCCTTTACCTTACACCTAAACATTTTTACTAATGTAGATGGTTCAGACAGATCCTTCCTGAGTTAGCATATCTTTCCTTTTGTCAAAAGCTGCTATTTTTGTTACAGATAAAGACAAGACTTTTTTTTTTTTTTTTTTTTTTTTTTTTTCCTAACAAATCTCCACTTCTGTACTACTTGTTATTTATTTCTGTGTTATCCTTAGGATGTTTATAATAGATCAACTTTTTATTTTAGCACTTCCCAAAAAATTTATGTTAAGCTGGCTAGTCACCAGTGTCATAGCTGCTCCCATCCCATTTTTCAAATTCATTTGCTCTTTTCAAATCATCTGTAACCTCACCCAGTTATAAATTGTGCCCTGGGATGATTTCACCCCCGCCCAACCCAATTCAAACATGTAATCCTTATAAATAGCCTCTTGTTTTCCTGATCTAAGCTGGTTTTCTCTCTTAGCCACTCATCTTAATGGCTTGAAAGAGTGTAGATTTAGATAGGATATTAGGAAGAAATTCTTTACTGTGCAAGTGGTGAGGCACTGGAAAGGGGTGTCCAGAGAAGTTGCAGATGACCCATCCCTAGACAAGCATTCAAGGCCAGATGACACAGAGCCCTCAGTATATGATGTAGTATAAGGTTCCTTACCTATGGCAGGGATGTTGGAATTAAAATATCTTTAAGGTCCATTACAGTCCAAACTATTCTGTGATTCTGTAACTCTACGTTCTTTTTTTATCAGTTGTCTTAGTCTGACAGTCTTTGTGCTCAAGCATACTACACTCTATACTCTCCTTTATTGTCTTCACTGCTGCTTCACTTTTCTGAATTTTTACTTAGCAAAAATGTGGTCACAAAAAATTCCTATATGTCTTTAAATTTTTTGTGTTTGCTTTTGTCCCCACATTTGAACTTTTTCTTGAAAACATACTCTACAGTTATGTATTTATCCTGAGTTTTAGTTTAAAAGGTGTTGTCTTGTTATGCTTCCAGTGTTTTCTCTGTAGTAGTTTGCATTTTCATTCTTGACTTCCTTGACCAATCTCTCATTCATGTTGATGCCATAAGTCTTAGCTTTCACATTTTTCAGATTTTTTATACTTCCTAGGGGTGTCCTTCTGAGCCTTGTATTAAGTGCTAATAAGCTCTCTTCACAGAGTATCTAGAAAAAAATAATCCTTTTCCTGCTGAAGACCAAGTGATAAATGAGTGAATATTTCAGGGCCAAAAGCATAAAGAATGGTGGGCTGAAGAGAGAAAACAAGAAGGATGTGACCTCACAACCTGAAGCTATAATTGTACAATTAAATCCCAATATGCAAGTGGACCAAAAATTATAGAAGTGTGAGACCTCATGACAAGTTGTCCATTTCGTGACCATTTAAGTCCACCTTGGGTTTAGCCTTGGCCAGGTTCTCGTGCTGCACAAGATGTACCTTTAAAGGCCTTTCAATGAATATCTCTAGTTTTGTCTAACTTTATTCTTTAGTTCTGTCCAGCCTCTGTTCCAGGTCAGCCCAAAGCATCAATGTCTTGAGGTCTTGAGATGGAATCAGTTCATATGCAATTAGTGTGCCTGCTTCCCTCCTGCTGGAGTCTGATACCCCAATTTGGCAAAGTCATGAGAAGATTATTTGCTTTACCCTTCTCTCCCTTCACCTCCTCCCACCCCAATCTCTTGCCAGTCCAGAGTCTCTTTTGAAATATTACTTCCCATCCTTCCCACACTAGCAGGTATCAAGTCCTGACTATATTCACCCTACTCTTAGAGACCTGCTTGAACTCTTGCTTTATTCCTGCAATCCACCAGCACAGACTGATTTTGAAGCCATAGGGATAAAGAGTAATTCATGTAGGAAAGGAGGATTCCAGTTTACCATACTGTTCAAGAGGAAGGCATACTTCAGTCATATCTGTCCATTTAGGGCCTTTTATAGGTTCTTTAACCTCAGGGAAAGAGTTTCTACAGCTTCTGTGGGCAGCTTGTACCAGTGCTGAACCACTCTTATTGTGAAATGCTTTGTCATTATGCCTGGTTGGAAATTCTTTTGTTGCTACTTGTGTCCATGGCCTCTTGTCCTTTGTACAAAGGTAAGCAGACAAGACCTTATGATCTCTTGTTGTGTATTGAAGGTGTACAGGCGAAGCTGTAACGATAGAGAAATTCAGGCCTGATCTGCGTGTACCTGTTAATGATCATCTCTTCCCACTATGAACTTCTGATAATACTGCCCTAAGTGGTGGGATTTTCAACCCATCAGTTTGGAAAAATGTAAAAAGGAGGAGGCATGACGTGGTGCTGCTTCTGGCTAGTGCAAATACTGCTCTGAAGGTGTGACGCAGAGGGAGGGAAGTAGCCTTTCACTCTAACAGCAAACATACACAACTTTCCAGCTAAAGGTTTCTGCAAAATTTCAAACACACATAGCAACAAAATAGAGAAGTACAGCAAAAACCCAATCAATCAACCAAACAAAAACTCCAACAAAAAAAGTAAACAAACAAAAAAAAAGTGACAAACAAAAACCTAACCAACCTGTAAGAAGGTAATATATTACACAGGCAGGATAATTTCTCTGGATATCTAATTTCCAATCTTTGATAAGAAACAAAGGTAGAACACGTGGGATTCAAACAGTAGAGTTAAAAAAAGAACTCAGCACATGAGAAAGCAGTGAGCTTGCTCACCTTTCCCTGCTATCAATTTTTCTCTGAGTCAATTCCTTTTTTAATCTCCACACATGTTTGAACAGAAGTACTGGTGAAGAAGACTGCTTTTGTTGGATGAGAGATACTGAGCTTTGAAAAGGCAACTTCATGGCATTATGTCAGAACCAAGGTTAGGTTAATGGATAGTTATGTTTTATATTGAGTGACAGTGTACTAAGAGATGATAGGAAGGACAACAGAAGGACAGTGAGGGTGAACCTCAGTGGGACTTCCCAGAAACATTGTCCTTGTCCCTCCACTAAAGATTAAAAATGCTGTGCAGTAAGGTGGTTTGTAATTTTGTGATTAATTTACTTGATGGTAGGTTAAAACACTTTATATAAATATTAATGACTACTGATGAGTAGATCCAAGAGACAGATAACACAGTGTCATTTCCTTTCAGCAAGTACAGTGTCATTTTCTTTCAGCAAATGCGGCAAGCTCTCAGGTGCTGCAGGAAGATACTTATGGGCTTTTGTAAAATAGTATTTTTGTGGAGAATGTCCTGATGGATGAACACTACCCTAGACATAGGATATTTCACAGATCCTTGGGTTATTTTGTAGCTGTTCAGTCCTGTTGCCTCACAACTCAGGGTCTAAAACTCCATACAGAGCAGAATAAATAAGCATATAAATAAGTGTAGCCAAGGAGTGCTCACTTATGACTTATGAGCAGATTGAGTGCAACTTCTGTGCATTAGGAAGCCTTGAGCATCAGATTGTTCCCTCAGGGACTATCATGTAATCCATAGTCCTTGCTGCAGGAAAAAAATGAAGGAGCAAGGGCTGTTAGAGTCCAGATCACAAGGTTTGCTTAGTTCCCATTTAGCCCACCCCCATCACAGTGGTACCTCCAAGACTGTTACCCACATTCATCACTACCACTGCCTGGGCTTTTGACTCTTCAGGGTGTATGATCTTGGAGATTTTAGCTGTGAAGTGTTATGCCACACACGCTTTTATTTGGAGTAAATCCCTGGAGCTATCTCGGTAGGCATTGCATAGAATGCACTGGATTTCAAGAAAATAGAATAAAATAGCCATGGAACTTTGCTTAATTAAAGCCTGTCATCCAAGATGCTCTGTACTACATGTTTTCAAAATACTTGGTACTGTTTGGTAAAAAAATAGACAAAGCTTGGAATAAGAAATTCCCTACTGATGCAAATGGGTATGAAACTGTAATATTTCCATGGTTATTTTCCTTTTCTTTTTTTTTTTTTAATTCTGAAACTTAGTTTTTTGGTAAGATCTAAGGACATGATCTCAATTTTTCAGATTGCTGTTCACTGATGTAACTCTCAAGGGATAATGGATAAGAAAATCACCTTTTGCATTCTCAGAACTAACAATAAGGCAAAAAAATCTACTGGAAATGGAAAAACTGGAAAACAGTTTTGTGGTTATAATTTGTAGACTTTTGCCCATGTTTGCTTGTCTTTTCATTAACACAGGAATTTACTAGTAAAAGTCTGTCTAAGGAGACATGCTAAGAAAAAAAGAAGAAGAATAGTAAAAATATTTTTGCAAAAAATTACTAAAGCCTTGGGAGGCATATAGGAACCATAACACATCTTAAGGGGAAAAAATAACAGAGAGAAAAACTTCAGAAGGCAGAAGAAAATCATTGGGGAGGGGAAAAAAATGAAAAGACATTGTCTATTGCAGAAAACTAAACAAAAAGGAAGCTGCAAAGTTCAGCATGGATTAAAAGTAGGTGAAGACTCCTTCAGCAAACAGAGTCATTTGTGGAGACAGGAGAGTCGTGGACAAGATCTACTTTGGACAAAGATATATGCATGAAAGAAGGAAAGAAAATGCCAAAATCTTTGCCAAAATATTGCTCAACTTCTTGTAATTTGGGGACTTGTCTTGCAAAATATCTTGTCAGTTGAACGACTCTCTTCTTTCCTCCAAAAGCTGTATAAAGAAACCACAGCTAAAAGGAATGAACAGAGCTTAACTCCAGAGTCTGGATGCAAATCAGGATGTGGTGAGGTCTGTTTATCAGTGTTGGGTGTGTGATGTTCTCCTGTTACATTAAGGGTATATTTGAAGTAGCTACCATGTGAGGATTGCGCAATGACTCAAACAAAGTGACCTTGGCCATCTCCATTCCATTCCTCTAAGGCTTTATCAAAAATTCCCTTCCTTTGTCCCATTTGGCATTTAGGAAACCAGCTTGGAGTTGCATTTCCCACGTCAATCAACCCTCCTGCGCTGTTAAATGTGGGCAAGTTGGTTTTGAGAAGGGCATTACCTGGAGCACAGATTGATACCTGCTCATTTTTCATGGACATTTTGCAGGGGATGTAAGGAAGTAACAAGATAAATTCCTGATGGGTGAAGAGATCAGAGAAAGTACTGGTGATATAACAATGATGATTCTTATCCTGAGCCTACTTATAAAGCACAGAAGATAGATTATTTAAAAAGCTTTTCTGTGGTTTGTTGTCTGTCTTCCTTAACCAAGATAATATCAGAATCAGGCATGCTACATAAAAATAAATGCGATTTTCAGAGACCTGTGGGCATTTTTTGAGAACATTTCCTCTTCAGTCAAAGATCAGAGGTCTTATTTTTTACCTTATGAACAGTACTGTTAACAGGGAGATATGTCTGGTTTGTGCAAAATGCTACCTGCATCTTTTATTAGAAAAATCTCAAAAAAATTAAAATAAAAAGAAATGCAGGTACAAAAAGTGGTGGATAAACTTGTTGATACTTTAAAAACTAGAGAGAATAAAGGAAGAAACATAATTTAGCAAAAACTTCCAACTTTGTTGTTGCTTGGCTTAAAAGGCCATTTTTCTTCAGCAAACAAAAAGACAGTTCTGCGCTTTACTTAAGACTCAGTTTACCTGGGGAGTTGAGTGGTTTCTGTAGGAAAATTTCTATCTAGATATTTGTACTGCTGTGAGGTCTCTAGTTTAAGAACTTCATCATGCTAATAAAATTATCACCCAAAATCCACTTTGGCAATAAATTATAGTATTATCCTTGTTTTATACATATCAGAGATTATATGATATAGCTCAACTCATGCATCATGTCTAGGGGTTATCAAGAAGCAGACTTTATGAGCCTTGCTGTCACTCCTGAGCATTTTGACATAATCAGTCATTCTTCTCTCTCTTGGTGCAAAAGGTTTACTTGAAATAGACTGTAATAGCACACTGTAGTCTTGAAAAAATAGAGTAATTTTTGTGAAAGCCAAAGAGTGGGCACTGAAACATGAAAATCTACAAACTGAGTCACTGTATCTGATATGCAATGAGTTTCTTGCGCTGGAGACTGATCCATGTGAGATATACATCTACCAGCTAATCTGTGTAAAAGCAGACTGCAGTGTTATTAGTTTACAAGTGAACAGTTTATTCTTTAGAAATTGGCAGCAGCCAGTCAGAATAGCAACAAATATGAGCTACTGCAATATGGTAATAAAGGTTGTTAGTTGGAGCTCATCTATTTCTGGGTAGTTTGCTTTATATTATTGTCTCAAAAGCAGTAAAAGAACCCTATGTTGGATTTGCAGAAAAAATCCCAGAGCAAGGGGAAGGTCGTTTCTTCCTGGGGAATAGCTGAAGTCTGTGCAGCTCATTCTGTACAGCTGTTCATGATTCCCCATTTCCAACTGGGGGAAGAGGCTGTTGCAGAGAGAGAGAGAGAGAGAGAGAGAGAGAGAGAGAGAGAGAGAGAGAGATTGTGAGGGAGGACATATCTCTCTCTGCCTCTCAGGAATTCTCAGTCCTTCCTGTCTCCTTTATGAAACTTCAGTTGAAACCTGACCTTCAAAGTGCCCAAATGACACAGCACATTTTTCTCTTCTCTGGTGACTTTGCAGAGAATATAATAGAAATCATGGGTTAAGAATTGTTCTCTACATTTGAATGAGAGGCTGAGATGTTATTGCTTTCCCCACATTTCAGTATTCAGGATGTTCCCACCATTTTTAAACCCTTTTTACCTGTCAAAAAGCAGTTGATAAATCCCTGGTGGACTGGGAACATAATCTCCACTGGCAACTTTCTAAGCACTGTAGAGGGAAGAAGTCTTACATTTCCAAGAGGAAGAAAAAGTTCTGACTGCTGAAGGATTCAAGAGGAACCTGGTGAGTAGAACTGAGTGCACTGTCTTGGGAACCAAGCAGCAAATTGATGTAACTGTCTGGATACTATATACCAGAGATTTTAAAATGTGTGTGTGACCCAAAGTGCCACATAATATGCACTTCCAGGAAAAGCTAACACTAGGGATTCAATTAATTAGTTAACTGAGTGTCAAAAAAGTGGTAAGAAATCACCATTGAGCAGAGAGATGCTCCAAATGTGAATAAAGAGTCAGGTATTGATTCTAGCAGGATTTCAGACATACACAAATGAGGTGGAAATACTTATGGAAATCACAGAAAAAAAGCTGTGATTTTTCAAGGGATCATCCCTCATATCAGTGTGTTCATGCTGCTCCTTACAACTTCTGCCCAGCCTGCTCTTATGGGCATCCTCCTCCCCTCAGTACATCTCCAATTCAGCAGAAAACACGGTTTGGCATTGCAGGAAGTTTGTGACACTTGATCCTATCTAAAGCCAACATGAAAAAGAGATTATTCCTCTCCTGATGGCTTTTCCATATCTGAACATTTAGTCCTCGGGTTTCTAGACTGAATACTGTTGATACTCTCAATTTCTCTGCAGAGATAATATTTCTAGATATTTTTGTATTCTAGTCTTTGTATTTTTTCTTTGCATTTTCTATGTTTGCTTCACAGTGATTTGAAAGGGGGAAGAATGACAAGAAAGAAGGAAATACCCTGGATTTCCCCAACATGGACAAAAAATTTAACAATTTATTGCAGTGTGTTACTAAGGCCAAGTAAAATTGTTCCTGTTCTTAGAGCCACTGTTTAGCTTTTTCACAAGGCTGTGACATCATTAATTCATGTCTATTTTTGCACTTATATTCCAGCCCCTTTTTTGCTGGACTGTCGCCTAGACTACTACACTCCACATTAAACTGGTACAGCTCAAGGTCGTTTACAAAGGAAATCTTGTATTTGGGCTAAGTTTATTCTATTTGGCTTCTATTTGATTGGGTTTTTGCCTTTCTCCTCCACCTCAGGTCATAGTACTTTAATTTACCAAGAACATTTTGCATTGTTAGACTGGTAGTCCCTCATGGCTGTGCATATGGCCAGTGAGCTCTGGGCTTTATGAAATCTGGACAAGAACAGAATACTTTATAAGTAGAGCACAGTGTTAAATTCTTTGGGGTTTGTTTTTCTCAGTGATATAAATAAAACACACTTAGGACTTTTGCCTAGCATCAATGCCAACTGCACAGACTCCATATCACTGAACTACAGTACACAGTTACTTGCATCCAAAGTGTGTGTGCATTTCACCTAACTCTCTGTTAGCTATAGATCTGGGAATCATCATTCCCAGAGACGGTAATCTTCATTCCACATAGATTTGTACCAGAATAATTCAATTGCCTAGGTAGAAAGTCCCGCTGCCTGGGCACCTTTTCTGGTTCTCAGTTTAGTTGGCTAGAATTGATTCTGTTAGCAGTTAGGCAGATGTTAAGCTGTTGCCCAGGCATCTAAAAGCTGATAGCAGGGTCTCTGCTACATGCAGGTCTATAAGTACTGGCATTTGTCTTTGAACAGTCATCAAGACTCCCTTGGAGAGTTCCACTTTGACATTGTAGAGCAGAAGTCTACCTGCCTGCTGATGTAAAGCAGTAAATTTTATCTTGGTTTTAATCTGAGCCAAAAGTTTTCCTGAGTGAGTGATTTAAAAAAAAGCCAAAGTGTTACTGAAAGTTACAAGGAGAAAGACTACTCCTGCTGAATGCCTCACTGATCCAAAATACAGCACACATGCAAGGTACCATCACACACAGAAAATGTTTCTGTAGTTCAAGAGTCTGTACCAAGACAAAGACGAACACCTAAGCACAGTCAGAAAGAGCAATTTCTGCTTTTGGTATCTGTCGCTAGATGCACCACTCATTTCTGAAATATTATGTTAGCATTTGTCAGTTGAAGGGCAGCATAATATTTCTTCCTTCACTTGTGACCAATCATTCATCAAAACATTAAATGCAGTACAAGATTGGGCATGAACCTTCTAAACTGTGCTTGGCACCAGCAGGGCAGTTCCACAATCTCCAATGCTGATGTTTGCTAGCTCATTAGAGACAGAGAACTGCTGCGTTTCTCCAAGTTCTTGTCCTGGACCCTACCCTAGAAAATTTCAGTTTGTGCAAATACCTATAGGCTAAACAATACAGCATTTGATAAACAGTATTTGTAAGCTACACAAAAGGCTTTATCATCCACCTGCCACCAGGGTGACCAGGGCCAAAGTAGATTCTGAAAATACTGCCAAGCAGCAATGGCACTTTGAAACTGCATTCAAGATTAAGCTTTTGAGAAGCCCCACAAACTATGTGCAGACTCAGAAAGCCCCAGATATTTCACTCATCCTTAAGATGAGAGTGCAATGCAATGAAAATCACAGACAATTTGACTAGGCTGAGTGTGGAGCACAACCACAAGTCAGCTCCATCATACACCCATATCCAGGAGTCAATATAGGATTTCATGGCTGTTCTTGCTTGGCTAATTTCATGGAGAAAAGAATTCTGGAAAGCTCTGCTTCTAAAACATGTAGAGGTGTTGATGGATAATACCTAATGGTCTCAGCCAAAACCACCTGCAAGCTCTCTGAGGCTGACAAGGAGGGCTGACAAATTCCACCTCTCCTACACATTTTTTTGGTGGGTATTTGTGAACGCCTCACCTACAGCCTTTACAACAAGACAGTTCAGAGTATTTTCTGCATAAATTATGTTTTCCTCTTCCAAATACTCTTTCAATCCAGAGACCTAGGCACTGAAGAACCCTGATGCTGAGAGATCATTTTTTGCAGGTGGGCTAGCCAGGACTCCAGGCTATGGAATGTCTCACTGTAAGCCACTATTAATATTTTCCTTTGCTACAAATTCAACTCCATCTGTTTTTCTCTTTAAATCAATGCCTTTACAATTGTGATATAGTGATTCTTTTTGATTTTGGGTCAATTAAAATTTTTTCCGAAACAAAACAGGTAGCAAGTTCAACAAGAAAAAGTGAAGGAACTTAATTCTGCCACAACAGGGGTGAAAATAAAGTTTTCATCAGGATGCTATTGCACATCCACCAGGGCAGTGGGAGAATATAGAGGAACCTCTCCATACCCCTTGTAAGATAGCTAAATTCAGCCTTTTGACCAGACTGGGACTATCACCGGTATGCTTCCCCATTACGAGACAGAGTTTCCTTAGTTAGATAATTTTGGAAGGATATTGAAGTGGGTGAGGATATTGAAGTTTACAAAGTGTGTAAAACCAGCAAAACAGTGCAGTACAACAAAGGGACACACATACAACTGATGGGATGGTTAACAGGACAATCACATCATCAGAGTGTGTGCAATCCTGCCAGGATGTCTGCACTTTGCTCCACGTGGGAGGTTTTTCAAGAGCCTGGTTGTCTGCTTGGGGGTTGTCTGCAGCCCGGCCTTGTCTAGATGGTCAAATCACTCAGTTCTAAATGTTTCTATTGTTTTTGCTTGGGTGATGGATTGTTTCAGTTTCACTGGATGTCATTGTGAAATAACTGTTTTTACCCACATGGCGTACGGGGAGTTCTGTAATGATCACATGAAATGTGGCTTACATCATTTACTCAAAACTTCACGCATACACATACAGAATAAGAACATAGTCTGGAGTGCAACTCTTGACTCAGGTCAAGAGTTGAACATTTGAATTCTGCATTATTTGTTCTCTGGGAAGTCAAAAATGTAGAAGCATATCAATAAATTCATTTTTTACTCTCTCAAGATCCTACTGCAACGATTTTTGATTGTAGTTTCTTTTTGTTTCCATCTGGAGACTCATGCTTTAGTTTTTTTCCCAAATAAAACTATATGGTCTGTCCACCTCTGCTACTTAAGCAATCAAGAGACAGCAGCATGCTGGACCAGATTCACATCATAAAAACATGTGTCAAGCTTTAAAGCAAAAAACACAAATATTAAAATAAGATTCATAGTTGACTCTTTTTTTTCCCTTGCATGTTGTTCATAACACATTAATAACTTTACAGAACCTGCTCTAGAGTCTATTTTAAAATTAAATACCTTGATTCTCTGAAAGCAGGATTAGTCCAGGAGGCTATATATAAAGCATTAAACATGCCATTAACACAATACAATACAGGTTTTCCATGATTTTTGGTCATTCCAGTGAACAAGTGGACTTTCACTTAACTGAAACTAAGGCAGACAGTGGCAAACATTGACTTGACTGCAGAGCACTTCTCATGTTCTGCTTCTCATAAGGGCCTATGCTAAGGGGTTTTTGTGCCCTCACAAAAAAGCAATGCACAAAAATTTTTACATGTTAGAAGCAAACATTTTTCTCCCACTATCTTGTCTGAAAGGTGAGAAACCTGTATGAATTCTTTTTGTCAGTTGTTTTTTACCTTGCTTCTTCCACTGCTCACAGCTGCCTGCTCATCATCCTACCTTCATTAGAGAGAGAATTCTTCAACTGGCAAAAAAGAAGAAAATGTTCACAGTAGGAAAAGTCTCTTCTAATTTAGGCCAAACTAAACTTCAGGCAAGGTTCCTAAACTGTGCATTAAGTTCATTGTGGTTCTAAATTTGTATCCGCAGCCACTTTAATATGAAATCAACTATGTGCTCATTTGAGCTCATTAGCAGTTTCGTTTGTTTCCCAGGTGAAGTTTCACTTGTTCATTGTGATTTTCAGAGTGAAATGAAAAAGCATCCAAACAGACAGACGCTCCCATACGTCTCTCTTAGAGAGAATTGTTAATTATATATGAGCCATGGAAAGTTTACTTTAGTCTGGAACATTAATTCTGATGCACTAATAATTGGATGCAGTTTGTTTTTGCACTTCAGTGCAATTAGGAGGAAAAGAGTCTCAACACAATAGCTCTACAATAGATAGCATGACAAGCAAAAGGCAAACGTGTAGATGCTTTTAATATTGTCCTTTGTAACCAATAAATGAGTATAAAAACATGTAGAATAGGAAAAAGGTACTAATTAATTTTAAATGAATGTGTAGTGAGATTTTTGCATTTGTATTTTAGTTAGATATTAATTAAATAGGAAAAACAAAGAAAACTATATAAATTACTCTCTTAACTTTGATCCTCAGCAAGTATACACAGGTAGGGTGACTAGTTTATTTGCACACCTGTGTTGACACTTGTAATTTACCTCAAAATACAGAAGCACTGGCAAATGAAATCTGTTAAATGAGTGACTCACAGCAAAGAGGTTTGCTGTTTGTTTGTTCATTTGTTTTCCAGCTAGTAGTACCTAAAACTCCCTGGTACGGTTGGGAGGGGGGTGAATTTTCATCTCATTTCAAGATTTGTGTGTGAGACCACTGCAGACCAGAAGATAGGCAGAGATTATCCCTCTTGGCTTTGTGAGAAACTCCCTTCACACATTTCTCCAGAGAGGAGGAGGAAGAGGATTCCACCATTAAGAGACTTAAAATTAGCAGGGTTGCTTCCATAGGCAGTGCGAGGGATATGTTCCTGTTTGTAATGGTGCTGCTGAGACACCTTAAAACCTCCCCTACTTTTATTTATTTAACATTCTTAGGAATTTAGATTTGTTCTAAATTCCTAAGAATTTCCCAGCTACAAGAGTAGGATTACTGAATTTGGGGTTTGTTTGCATTTCTTTCACCTTTGCCCATCATACAGAGTAAGGCCAGTAGCACAGCTCTTAACAGGGCATATTCCATCTGGCCATTTGTCTTTACTCTTGCAGAAGTCCAAGATTTTGTGGACTTCTTTGTGAACTGATACAAAATTCTAGGTCTGGGTAGGGTAAGGTTGAACTATTCCACATACTCTCTACAAGCATACAGTAAACTTTTTTGCTGGCTGCCAGTTAAGTATCTTGTCAGTGACCTTTAGCTTAGTACAGTTTATCTGCAGTTTTGGGGTCTAAACTTGGTGACTCTGGTGGCACCTACAGTTGTACATGTTAGAGCACAGATGTAACCATGGGAATTATAAGCATGGTCTCCCACCATATGAAAAGGAATGCACTGAAGTGGAGCAGTGCTTTGGGTGCTCAGACCTTCAGCCTCACCACTGAAATAAAGCATTTTGCATCTAATTCTCTAGCAAGGATGCTCTGTTGGCTGTGCTGGGGCCAGGATGTCTGGGATGTATCCTGCCAGGCCTCATTGCCAGTGACAATGTCTGGAGCATCCTCTAACCTCCACTGCCCTTTCTACTTCCATGTGGAAAAAATAGGATTGAATTTAGCCCCTGAAAGACTCAGTTAAAGAGAAATTATTTGACATTTTAAAAACTTGGTTTTTTCATTGTAGGCAATTTATAGTGGAAATTTTTTTTCAACCCTATGTTAATAAACTCGCAAAAATTTGGAGCCAGACAAATACGTACATGTCTAGACTTCCAATGCATTTTCCCCTTTATACTCACTTCATTTCTAGATAGATGGCTGCTCAAACAGGGTATGCATGTGCATGTGCATATAATGCTGTGTCACAATGCTATTTCCAGTCTAGTCAGTTGCCAGTGTGTATGTTCTGACTCTAAGTCCCTCCATCTGTGCTCAGAGCAGCAGCATGCTGTCCTGCAACCTCAGAGGGTTTTGTCTAGACTGGGGAGGAAAAAGCAAAAGTATTCTGTCAGGAATGGCAGGCAGAGAGACGACCAGTGGATGGGCCAGCTGGCCAATAGGTCCTTAGATAAATCAAATTTCTGCTCTATGCTTAAGAACAGTTATTAATCCTGTCTCTGGGACTTTGTTGCCTTTTGACAGAACTGGGAAAAGCATTACCCTTGTCATCAGGCTGGAGTACATTATACATTTGTCAGGATATGTTATTTAACTGTTCTCCGAAACAGATTGAGGGCCTTAAAGAAGGGAGATGTGTAGACTAAGAGAATTATAGAATTCTATTTGAGCAGCCATAAGTTATCTCAGGCCAGGTATCTGTTTCCAGGTTGTCTCTGTGGTGAACAGGGGATGGTGAAGCATTCTTTTGAAAGGGTCGGCAGTGGGAGTGGACAAACTTTCTCTTTACCAGAAAAAGTGGTGGGTCTGTCATCATATTTAGCATGAATATTCTCTGTGAGCTGCTTCAGACAAGTATGCAGAGAAAAAAAAATAGTATATTTTGTACAGATTTGTACTTGTTTCTACATCATACCAGACAGAGAAAATGAAAATTGGCTTGCTAGCCTTTTTATGCTCTGATAATTGTAATCTTTTGAGCACTGGAAAATCTAAAATACTTTGGCTGTTTTCTCTTATTCTGTAGAGTCCCTTTTATTTACTATAATAACCTGTGCACTGACATTTGCCCTGGCCAACCTCAAGGGCTGGTGTCTGAGGTCAATCTCTGCAGGTGTGACCATAAGCCACCAGTCTCAAGGAGTGAGCTGAATGATCAATGTGCTTCAGCTCTGCACTGTATTTTTAGTCTGTGGTGCCCCTGGCTTTGCTACATCATGTATTTTATTTTTATTGGTATTTCTACAATTATAGGTTGAGTTGAGTATTAGGCTAACTTCACATCCTACCTTGCTGCAGCAGTTTGATCAGGGGACACCACAAACTTTTTAATAATCTGTTTAAACCTGACTAAGTCTGTTAACCTTTTGTAATATCACTTCACGACTAAATGTTTTTGTCCTAGTCTATATTTCTGAATGAATTAGTGAGTGAAAATTTGTTCTGTGCCTTTTACAGTAATGATCTTTACTCACCACCCTCCCTATCTGCAATTCTGATGAATTAATTTAATTTTGGCAGCCAAATCGTCCCATTTATTTAAACCAGTCAGTTAAAATATATGATATTTCTTGAAAATAGGTTTTGTAAGATAATCTGAATTTTATGAGTTTGCCTAAACACTAATGCATTAAATCAAGAACATCTACAGGGATGTCCCTCATCCAGTGCAGTTTGTTCCATCTAAAACACCACTCATCTCACACTGGCTGTCTAGCAGCAAGTCTCAGTTGTGCCTGACTGAAAGGAGAGACATAGCATATAAGAACAGGCTAAATAACATAAACCTCCTCAGGTAAGATAATTTAAGAACATTGTTTATGTTACCAAAGTACCTGAATTAAGCTCTCTACTTTGAACACCTGAATTTTTTTGGCACAAACCAAATCTATTTTTGGTTTCACATTTGAGTGTTTCATTGCTAGTGGAGAGGTATGAAGTTAATGCCTTCCTTTTGCCTGTGGTTTGTTTCCATCCCTAAGTTGCTCCTGCAGCTTAGACCCATTGGAATGGAATAGTTTCTGAATAGATTTCTAATCCATGTGCGGCTATTCATCAGCTGAAAATGGCTCCAGGATGCTTCCCCTGAAACATTTAAGTACTACTTTCCACCTTTTTATGGATCATTCTCAGGATTAGAGCAAATATGCTGTATTCAGAAATTCCTGGTATCTATGCATCTGGTGTTTTAATACTTGAAGTATTTTAAATACTCAAAAGAAAGTTTTCAAAATAATGGATTTGTTTCTCCCCACCACTGAATCAAAAGGCCTTTATAATCATCATTTTTAGTCAAAGGCAAGTCATCATTTTATATTTAAAAAATATTTTAAATCCGAGTATTTTCACTATCTACTATTAGGTTCCTGTTTCAATACATCTTTTGCTGTATCAACCTGCATCTCAGTCTCAGCATAATGAAGTTAGGACAAAATATTATAAGAAGTTTATATTTGAACATTTCTAATTAAAAAAAAAAAAAAAAAGCCAAGCAATGAAAAATGTGGAACGGCTTTATTATGCATTACTCCCTAAAGATAAATATTACTTAAATTCTTTGCTGACTCCTTTGACAAATTAAGTTATTCCAAACAATAATAAATGCATGCCAGTAGCTTTCTGCTTTATTTGTGTTGAATGTCCATTTATTAAATATTTTTCCCAATAGTTTCTTTCCAAGAATACTTAAAATATATTTAATTATATGGGACTCTATTGACAGTAGGTTGACAGATTCTGTTTTTCTGAGAGACGTATGACTATGCTATTTCTAAGAAATTTGACACTTCAGTTACTGAGGTGACCTGCTGTGCTTTTGAAGGGATCAGTTCACTAAAAAAAGGATCTGGGTGTTTGTGAGTGCCACACAGCAACACTCGATCATACCTGTAACTTATTCAGAAGCAGAATAAAGCAGATCTAAAAAATAATACTTTCCACTTTCATTAGAAAGAAGTACTTTACTAAGGAATACTTCCCTAAGAACAAAGATACAGCAAATTTCACTAGCATAACACCAATCCTGACAGTGAATACAAGATTATATCAAGACAAGTCAGTCAGGTAAAGATACAGATGCAAAATGTAGTGGGTGGAAGCATATGCAGTGTCTGAATGAAAAAAATGCAGAATGTTAAGGAGGAACATGTATTTTTAATACATAATAATCCATAAAATTATCTGGAGGAAATACATACATGTTTATGTGCACCTGGCATGTGTTACATACTTTGTTTTAAGAAATTCCACCAGACCTGTGTCAAGACAAGTCCCTCCCCATTAATAAGATCCATAGTTCATTAAAAGATAGCTTACATGCTGCCAGTTCAAGTGCTCTGAGAAATGTCCTCCGAAAAGTTCAGAGACTGTTGCCCTTGTGCCAGTGCCACCTTTACAGGAGAAATCTTTTCCCATTTCACTGGGCATGCCGGTGGTATGTTTTCAGCTGCCAGCATCACAATCAAGTCATCATGGACCTTATCCCAGAGCTTAGACCCTCATCTGCCTGATGGAAACTTTCTCTTTGATATTTACGTGTGAGAACAGTCATTAAGAGCAACATTTATTTTAACCTGAGGATTTGTCTCAGTTGTAAATGAGAAGTAGGCTGCATGGTCAGTCTGATTTAAAATATTCCTCCATCATTAACTGATATTCTCCCCCTTCCCTCTTTTCCCACCAAGCTCCTTTGATGAACTCAATAAAACCATGAGGTTGTAACAGAATTCATTCTTTCTTTGCACTTCATTAATGGTACTAACTTTGCACTTGTTGACCCACATCTCTTGGGTCAACATCCAGATTAAAATTAAGCCATCTCTCCTACCTCTGAGTGCGATCATCTATAGCAAGGATTGCCTTCCATAATACGAATATGTTCCCTAAGTCCTGATCTCTCTTTCATGCACAAAGAGCAAGCTCCGTAACAGGATTTCAAGCAGCAAATTAAGCTCTGAAGGGAGTGACTAATATTTATAGTAGTTCATGTTTTCTTGAGAACTTTAGCTGTTTGGGGAAGGAAGGGTCAAAAGGTTACATTTTTCTGCATTTCTCCCTCTTGAACTACTAGATAGGGTGTATAATTTATGATTAATCTAAAAATGGACCTAGACTTTTCCTATAATCATTCTCTCTTGGGGGAGGCTTGGGGCAGCCCAAGAAGTTATTTTTATCAACTCCTCCACTCTTTAAGATTTTGTTTTTAAAATGCTGGAGCTAAAATCTTTCAGCATCCTAATTCCAAAACTGAAACTGTAAGCAGAGCACCTTCCAAGCTTGATATTAATATGATATATCATGATTTAAGAGGAGCACCCACAGAAATTAAATCTTGACATTTCTGGTCTCCTCTTAGATATTTTTATAAAAATAAAATATCTGGTAGAAGATTCAGTATTCTGCAACAGATTTTAGGAGCTCATATGAATATTTCTTCTGAATTCAGGACAATTCACAAGGCAAAATTACTGTGTACATTTTGAAAATAATCTGTGGCACAATAATGTGTGTTTCTCCACCACACTCCATAGTGCTGACCTGAGAACTTATCCTAAGCATTTGGATAAGAATGGGAATAATAGAAATAATTTTCTGGGGATCTGGATTACGTCTGTAATCATTTGACTGGTTTATAAAAGAGTACTGAAATAAGATGCAGCCACATCTTTCCTTATTTGCCTGAAATTGAGTGATTGCTCTTCTCAAAGTGTTATCCAAAATAAACTTCCCTTTTCCTTTAATCCATCAAAACAACATGGTCATTCATACTCTGTTCTGTCAGTCATTTGTATACCATTTCTTGTGTTCTGTTTTACAAAATAGTTCATATAATTAAACTAAAGAATACCTTCAGGCTTGAGAACACAACATGAGAGCAGGTCTGAACTAGAAATTTTGTTCCAGCGTCTCTTCAAAAAGCAGCAATTGTAACGTCCTCATATGCCACTGAAGAAGCAACTTGCTCTGCTGGCATGCCTGTCACAGAGTTGAGGCACTACAGGTTCTGCTGCTCTTTCCCTTGTCCTGAGGGGGCTTCTCAAGTCTTCTCATTTTCACTCATGTCCTGGTAAACAGGACAGTGTTTACAGTCTCCTGTAAGTCCTTCTTTGTTTTCCCATGGCCTGTAATTGCTTGAAATAACTGCACAACTTCAAAATTAAACAAAATTTCCTTTCTTCTGATGATGATTCCCATCCAGCCAAATAAGGCCAAAAAACATTGAAAGGTGAATATCTCTCTCTTAACTAAACACTATGATTTACTTGCGAGCTTGGGATAAATCCCCCTTCTCTTGAGCTGCTGCTTCTTACAGAGAGATTAACAACTCACACACAGCTCTTTACAGCACCTCTCTGTCAGACATGTATTAGCTTCAGCTTGCCTGTTCTTCCATTCTCCTCATACAATTTCTTCTAACAAGCACAGCACGCCCTTCAGCCATGGCTTTGGCTATAAAAAAAATAAAAATCTTACATGCTCTGACACCCAAGTGAGAGGATGATCCTGTTAACAGGACTGCCTTGTACATACAACTCCAAAAAAGCCGATGTATAAAATATGCTGGGGGCATGAATTCACAGCATAAATTCTGTTTCACAGCTACCCCTTACACCATCACCCCTCTTCAGCTACAGGGTAATTCACACATTTTCATAGACATACTTAAGGCACTTTTAAAATATACATATGATACCAACCTCTCTGCTGATATTAGTTCATGTTATGCTGCTGAATTCTGTGATCCCTTTCAAGTAAGATCCCTTTCCCTCTGATTATCTGATCTAACCTCTCTTAGGTCAGAGTTTATCATCAGTCATTTAGGTCTTGTATTTCTCTTCCATACCAGCCCCTCCCCCCCACACCAGTCGTTTCCTTTGTCACATAACTGGTGTCCTCTGAAGAAGTTTTGTGTGCATTCTGCCTACCCCTCACGTCTCTCCTCTCACTGGGGCTGTGTTGTCTCCTTGCCTTATAGCTTTCCAGGCAGTCCAAGGTTTCCGTGGTGTTGTGTGAATTTGTTGTGCCTCTGTCATGCTTGCCCTAGGATTCACTGCACACACCCTGTGCCTGGATTGAGATCCACTGGCAGGGTGGATCGTGGCAGCCTTCCATATGGCTTGTACTAACATATCCTTCTCATAAGAGGTGAAATTTTAGGGCTCCTTCTGTTGTTTTCATTCTTCTGCCTTGTGTGAGGTGGCCAAGGTGGTGAAAAGACTCATTCTTTGGGAGGCATTGCTGATGCTGGCAGTAAAGGCAATGCTTAGCTGCTGCCATCAGAATCGTCTAAGGGGGCTGCAGCTGCTCTGCATTACCTGCTAATGCCACTCAAAAC
Organism: Sylvia atricapilla; assembly: GCF_009819655.1. NCBI lineage: Eukaryota > Metazoa > Chordata > Aves > Passeriformes > Sylviidae > Sylvia > Sylvia atricapilla. The sequence continues at coordinate 71,680,531 of NC_089174.1, forward strand.
TCAAGAGTTCAGCTTACCAAAAGGAGCAAAACCAGCCACAGGGGACTTCCAGGTGATGTAAGTATATTGGATTGTTTACTGTCCTTAGGACAGCAGTGGATAATGAAGCATGGAATGGCTGCCAAAGGCTACAAAAAACGATGGTTCTCTTTACCAAGTTCCAGTATCACAAAGTGCACTCTTATATATGGTCACCCTGTACAAAAGCTAAAAAGACGATTCAAAAACATTGTGCACTTAATCAATACTAATGATATTCTCCTTAATCTAGTTACAGCTGTCTGTCTCTGTGCTTCCAGGAGTAAAAATTTTCTCCTGAAGTTTAATGAATGAACAAAACAGCATCTGGAGCTTTGAAATACTGATCTCTTTGTCTGCTGCCAAAGGCATGAGAGTGGAAGGAAATGGCCTTTGTCTGGTCCTAATGGCTGGGAGAAGATCACAGGGAAATTAGTTTTGAAAATTCACTTTCCTTTAATACAAAACTTTCCAAATCAACTCATGTCATCACCTATTCATGAAAAATTTGGCAGGACTGTACCAATCCAACTGGTATTGTTTTATAAAGCCAAGCAAAACAATCAATGAATTTGATAGTAGAGTCTTTGGCTAAACAAAAGCTGTGGAAAATGGGGGTTAAATCTTGCTTTTCTTCTCCTTTCCTGCCGTTCCCAGAAAGCTTTATGGTTCTCAAATGGGTTTTCAGCAAAACTTAAGCACCATAACTCTAACCTGTGATTTTAATAGCCAACCCCCTCAGCATTTGTAGTGCCTCTGAGCATGTCCAGAATTGCCTTGCATCTTGGCAGGGCTGAGGTGGCTGGCACAAGCATTGTACCTCATCCCAGCCACATCCCAAACTTGGCCTCTTTCCTGCTAAATTCCCCACAGGCCCAAACCCAGGCAATTTTGCAAGCTGGCACCAAAGATGCACTGAGGCCATCATGTTCTGCTACAAAATGTACAAAATGTGTTGAAGGCAGTAATATTTTTTTTTTTTTTTTTTTTTTTTTTGCTTGCAGAGGCGAGGTATTCTTGGATCCCCTCCTCTACTTTCATTTTTCCGCTTTTTCATTCCTCGATAAGAGAATAGTATAGCAATTAAAGAATTCATGTAAGAAGGAAAGAAAAGCGGACAGATTTAAACTCAATTACTCGGGGTGAAAGTGCTAAATTCATATCTCGAAGTATGTCAGAGCAAATTATTTGAGAACCTATTTGTAGAAAGCAAATACAAGAACCAGCATTTATAAGCACATCAGAGTATCAGCCACAGTTTCCAGGAAACAAGAATTTAAATTTTTTTGTAGTAATATCCCATTTGAAAGGATTATTTCATGCCTTAAGGAGCCAGATAAATTGTTTGAAAGTAAATCTATTTCTTTGCTAATTACTTTCACATCTCATAGAATGAAACCAGAAGAAAGTCATCAAAGAAAAATTATGTTTAAGTATGTAGGAGCTGATTTCTCTGACATTATTATTCTTCCTCTGTTTTTAATGAATTCTCATATTGTTTGTATTAGTGAACTGTAGTTGTATGGGAAAAGGCTGCATCAGTTCTTTGTTATTTTGGAAACTGAAAATTTTGAGGGAAAAGTATTTCCACTGAAAACCAAGAATTTCTGTTTGGGAAGGCTGCCCATTTGCCTGTTGCTCAAGTAATCTGCTTGTCCCATGCTTCAGGACTTATGTATCTCTTGGGAGCGGAGGAGATACAGCACACAAGTAAGCAAAAGAAATCAACGAAACAGGTAATAAATGCATCTTCTTGCATCCTCCTCTGTTGTCTTTCCAAACTATAGAGAGGTGGAGTGTTTCACCACAAAATTCTGGAAACAGTCTCCACCAGCTCAATTCCAGCTGCTGCTATTCAATCCTTGCTGCACAGCCCACCAAAAATCACAGAGGGCTTGATAAATGTATGCAGTTTGTGTCTCTCATTTCAGGTCAGAGCTGATTCTCACCCTTTGAGCACAGCCCAGGGAAGGCAACGGAGACGTGGAAGAAGATTTGTCCTGGTCTACAGTGAACATAGCAATGAAGTCAGAGGAAAAAAATTTGTTTCTTAGGCATGAGAAAGTCGGGAAACAACCATGAAAGCTCCCATAGTCACTTTAATTAATTTTCATAATATTGGGCACACCTTTATAGTTTACAGAAGTTATTGCTTCTCCACTATCAGCAAGTGAAAAGCTAAAGAAAAGTCAAAGAAAATTTTCTACTGTAACAGCATTGCTAAAATTTTAACCTAGATTTTCCCAACAGCTTGCCCCTTTTAAGCCTGGAATACAATTGAGGCTTTGTGATTTATTTTGACAGACCTGGCCTTCAGATATACAGTACTTCTCTTATTTTTTTCCAGAGAGACTGTATATCATTTTGATTAACTCTAAAAATTCCCTTCAGAGCCAAGAAAATGACATTTACTGAGTCATAGCAAATCAAATATTTATGAATCATATCACATTAAATAAAAATAGTAAAGAAAAAGAAACTGTGAGAGAAAATGATGTTTAGATTTATTTCCCTCTGTTTAATTCCCATCTGAAATTATTTCTTTGAATGTCTGCTTAAATACAATCCCTGATTTTCCATCCAGGTAAAACAAGCCCACATCAAAATGCTTGTAAGACTTTGCAATGTGCAGCATATGGGATGTTGAGATGTGCAAGGCAAAACTGATGACTAACACTGTAGGCATTAATTATTAACTTTAATTCATACTATCTTATATCCTCCTGTCAACTTACTCCTCCTCCTCCTTTATTATTACAAATGAATGAAAACTGATGCTTCTGCATTCTTTTTAAACCATTAAAATATGTTAATTATTTACTGTAAGGTATCAGAATGAATAACCAGACTCTGTCCCTGCAGCTTTCAGCATCCTGTTGCAGTAGCTTCTTTGCTTCAGCACAGTTTAAAGCAAAATACAAGGAATTATTCCGAAGTAGAAAACCCCACAATTCTCTTCAGAATTTTACAAAGTAAATCATAGGCCAGTCTTGTGAAATAATGTTACACTTGTATATTCTAGGGTTAGGTGTCCAAACGTGTTTTCAAAAGTTGCTTTATCACAAGAAATAAAAGAGAGGAAATGGGAAAAAATGAGCTCATGGTGAGGGCAACTGAGGCCATGTCAGGGGCTATCATTACTAGGGATCTCATTACCTGCTCCCAAGGTAATATCTTTGCTTTAAAAGCCCAAAGGATCAATAATGGGGAAAAAAGAAAAAAAAAAAAAAAAAAAAAAAAAAAAAAAAAAAAAAAAAAAAAACAGTCACAGCCCTTTAATATTTAAAAAAAGAACAAGGCATTACTGCCTTAATTTTGCAGTGAGGAAGATCCAGCCTCAGTTTTGGTCATTGTCTGTGGGAATTTAAATCCATTGCCTGCATCTGCCCTGGGAGAGCTGTCAAGACAGTGGTCAGAAGTATTTGTCACCTTCCACTCCCCTTGAAAACGTGTCATAGTGAGCAAAGGCTTGGTGGTTCAAAGTGTGAGAGAAAGAAAAGAGTGTGAGGCTGGCAGAGGCCCTGCAGCTCCCTTGCGTGGTCAGGATGAGCAGATAAGGCATTGCAGACTGTCCCACAAGGGCTCCCAGCAGTGCTTTAACATTCCCACACATGTCATCCAGCCTTTCAGTAATAGGACAGCACTGTGAAGTGGCCATGGCTTCTTCAACAAAGAGCACCCCCTGCTCTGAGGGCACGTCACTATGCTCCTGGTGGAAAGGTGCTTGGCTGGGGCCCCAAGAGTCCCAGGCAGCTGCCACAGGATCAGGGAAAAGGAGCAAAGAGGGCCTCACCTGCAAGTCTCAAGAAATAGTTTATTAGAGCAACATAAATCGTAACACAACTCGAACACAGAACAAAGACGAGGACCCAGAACAAAGGCAGGGCAGTGGGTTTTGAGAAGTACAATCAAGGTGGAGTTTAGGGTCAAGGGACCTGTTAGGGAGAAGACCAGGGAGGAACACAAGGTGGAGTTTACAGACCACAAACCAAAGGGGAGGCTAATGGGAGAAAATTAATATAAACAAACCAATAGACTGTCGAAGAATAGGGGATTTCCAAAGGGGCAGTCTCAGCAGGGGACGGTACAAGGGAGGATTGACACAGAACATTCAGGATAAGGGGTAGGTATCAGGGAAGACTGACAACTTGGTGGTTGGATACAACTTTGGCTAAACCAACAACCCTGGGGGGGAGGGGGAGGGGGTTGTGCGGTAAAAGAACAAATCACTGGGGATTAAAATGCAAAATTATACACCACTAAAAGGGTAGGTTTATATGTAATCAGAATTGAGCAAAGCTTTTCAAGCCTCGATGGTCCCCCAGGCCAGATTCAGCTATCACTGTGTAAATACAACTGGTGCACTCATTCCCATAACAGGAGTATGTTACACGTGTAATAACCTCAAGACTTATCCTCTAAGGCTTAGCCTTTTTGTAGATCACAGCTACTAATTATCACTGTTTAATTTCAGCAGACCAATATAAATTCTTTTATGAACAACAAAGTATGGAAACCCACTGGTTCTTCTGTTTTTTCTAATACTTATAGTCATTCCAAAAGACTGCTTTTTTCTCTTTGGAGCGAACAAACTACAGCAAAAGAAATAGAATTTTTTAGAATTGAAAATGATTAATCAATTTTTTGATACAATATGACGGGTTCTTCTCAGTGTTGGCTGCTGACATGACTTTCTCACATGTGCATAGTACAAGTTTTGTAAGCATCGTGCAACAAAGATAAATTAAGATGTACTATATCCCCTCACAATTATATGGCAAGTGATGAGGGATATGATTCATGTCTGTAATGCACTAGATGTAACAAAAAAATTGAAAACAGACCATCTGTATCTCTAACAGAGAAATCAAGGATTGAATCCTGCAGCTTTAAAAGCAGAATTATGCGCAGATGTAAAAAAATCAGTTTAATACTAATTTTTAAAAAATGTTATGGAAGTTTCTGATTTGAAAGGATAGGAATTTAAGCTAGGAGGGGTTATTTTGGGGCAAAGCTATTTTGTGTCATCAGTTGTAATTCTGGGAAGGAACTCCTACCCCAACCCCCTATTTTGTGAGCACCTTGAAGTGCATCTCCAGCTGCAAAGCCAAGAGACATAGCCACAGAACTTAGAGTGACAGATCCATGAAACCAGGAGAACTGGGCTCCTGATTTGGAAAGAAATGCCCCCACACTCCGAAGTGAGGTAATTTCAGAAGGGGCTGTGTTCCCCAGTGCCCTGAGCAGAGCTGCTGCCATGATGTGAAGCGTTCTGAGCAGAGCAGCAGGCACATCCATCACAGGGCAGGACTCACCACACATCCCCCGGCCTCAGCCACCTCTATCCACTTGCAAAAGGACAAAGTAGAGCTTGGCTTTGGATAACAGCTTTCCAAAGCTTCAGTCTTGTGTTTTACATGAGCCTGAGCCAAAGGAGAGTTTTGAGGAATGAAAGTATCAGGGGGAATAATTTCCAAAATGAGATAAATGACACTTTGCTATCCTGCATATAGATATCGTACATATTTGCAGCAAGAGCTGGGTATAGATGTGGTTAAAAACTCTGAAGAAAGATGCCATGATAATATTTTCAGGCCAGTCAAATACAGGAAATATCAAAAATGTTTGGGGGACTCAGGATGACGAGATTAGCATATTAGTTTTATCTATTTGTAGAATTTGGAGAATTTGGGAAGGACTTTGTAGAGCTTATTGCAGAAAACCAAACCTCTAAATCTCAGGAAATCCCACTGTAGGTTCTCATGAGCTGAACTGCCAGGGCTGTCTGGCAGGAGAGAGTTATTATACATCTGGGAAGAGCATGTGATTGTTTCCAACTTCCTTCATAAAAACAATAAAAAATCTTTCACTTCACTAAATGATTAGGAAACAAAACAGCCTCAATTATGAAATTCTTCCTTCACATTGCTTTCTTATACTGAATTTTGAGTAAATTTAACTACTAAAATTTTTGAGAAGTAATTTGAGGAAGTCATAACTATTTGTTGAACAACCTTTCCTTAAAGAGGCTTTGAAAAAGGTATTGTCCAGAAGCTGGAGCATATATGTATAGCATTATATTACAAATTTAATGTTTAGCTGGATAAAATCAGTTTTAAAACAATACATATTTGTGAATGATGTTTTTATCAGCAGATACCAATATACTCCTTCAGATTTCTGTGAGTCTAGCAGGTTTGTAGTCTGGTCAATCCATTTGTGGTTTTATTCCTTTTTTATGGACAGCAGTTAGCAGCTAACATATAATCAAGGAATGCCTCTGATGTTTTAATTTGGTTTGGGCTTGTTCTACACCAGGACAGCTTCCTCAAATTCTGTACCATAAATTCTGTACCAAAATCACCAAGTTCATCAGGTCCTGTGGTCACTGTGCATCTTTGGTTACCTTGCATCCTGTGACTACATGGATCAGAAGAAATAAGGGATTTTCTTCCGGGTTTTTTGATGAGTCTTTTCAGGACTATGGGCCAAAATCTCTAAAAGTTTAAAGGTGTATTCTACAAATTGCTTAGTGTCTCTCATTGTACCAGTCATGTCAAGTCACACTTTACCTATGAAGTCACCTATGGAGATACCAAGCCCAAACAGCCACCAATGTCCTGTTCAGAAAATCATTCAGAAACATGGTTGAACATGGGAAATAAAGGCAAATTAGTAAATATTTATTAGTAAATAAAGTATTCATGCAGTCAGAGCAAAGACACTCAATGGCCCGAAACATTTTTTAGCTCCATTCATTTTCCTCTCTTGCCTCCCTTTTTGTGTAAATTTTCCTCGTATCTGTGATATCTTAGTGGGATTCTTTGTGTCAGTAAGAGTTCACTACAGCAGGGAAGTATTGCAAAATCTGTTCTCCTTCTGGGGGAAAGTGAAAAGGAGATTATTTGAGCCTGTGTGTTGGGAGCAAAGGGCAGAGAGGGGAAGGGAAATCACTGCTTGCAACATGTCCAGAATTCAGATTTCTCCTTTTGCAACTCCTCTCTTACAGTTTATTATGTTATTCCATATCTGTAAAATTTTTGTTTCTGTTATTTTCATTAGACCTCTTTTCTGTGTAATTTTTTCTTGAAAGTTACAAAGACCACATGCCATATTTTGAGTAAAGACAATTCATTATGGAGCCACTGGATGCCTTACACTAGCAAAAGGTCTCAGGTTCAGATTACCCTCACTGCTCCACTGAAGCAAGCTTATTTCATTTGATGGGATTCACATGTTTCCAGCCAGGCACTGAATCTTCATGTGCTGAAGCAGAACTTAGGGCCTGAAGGCAGAGGGGATATTTTTCAAGCAGGGATGCACTTGCACCAGCCACTCTCACTTTTTATTCCCGCAGTGCTCTTAGGTGATGTCATTGGGCAAGCATTCCTCCACAAAAACTGGGAATCACTATCCTGAAGCTTGTGGGGCCATAGTAAAATTCAGCTGTCATACCTCAGAGTTAACAATTTAGTTGATTTGAGGAGCTTTAAAAATCTAATAGAAGAGATTATTCAGTTCCTAAGGTGGAAATGGCTTAATAACTTGGGGGTTAATAATGGGTTTGCCATCGGAAGAACGCATGAATGAATGTGGCAAAGCCAGAATGGCATAATTTGGACCAAAGGAAGGGTATAAACAATAATGAAAGAAGCAACTTCTCCAAAATATGTACTAGGTTGATGACTATAGGATTTCAGTTGTCTTTTCTATAAAATTGGCACAATTAGCAGCTTTTGTGCAGGTTTCCCCACACTGCTCCTTGCCTTTGAGAACGTTTGCTCCCTGAAGAAGAGGTGTGCCTGCTGATGCTCTTCCTCTGGTGGACCTGACCAAACTGTTCATGCCTTGGCTCTCAACGGTTGCTTTTTACCACTCTGTAACACTGAGGTAAAGTTGAGGATCTCTGTGTTGTTTTAAAAGCACTACTTTTCAAACAAATTAAATTGAAGAAAAAAAAAAAAAAAATGTACAATCTTTGCTTTCTTTATTACTATCAGCACATTCAGTCTCTGGAAATCTACCACTTTGCATGCAGGATAAGTTATTTTCTTCATCAGCTCTTCTAAAATGTCTTCCCTGGTCTTATAAGGAAAGTGTTGCTATGTGTCCATTTTAAACAAACAGCACAAACTTACACTCTGAGCTACATCTGCATCTTTTGTGCATATGTTACATATGTGTACTCTTCCATTTGCCTATTTCCCAGTTTCTTAAAAACTCATGTAAAAAACTAATTTAAGACTAGTAAACACACGGGGTAGGTATTTACTCTCTTTTCTGTGTGTGAAGAAGGATCAATTGCTTGGGAACAGCCCATGAAACAGATTTAGCTCTGTAGTACTGATTCCTCTGTTAGAATATTCACTATCATTCCTCACACTTTTGTAGTAAAAGTAATGGTACTGAATAAAAGATGGCACTGGGGATTTCTGTACTTAGATGTACTTCACTTTTTTGTTTTGGTTTGGGGGTTTTTCTTGTTGTTGGGATTTTTTTGTTAGTTAGTTTGGTTTTTTACTTTTTCACAGTGATTTCTGAATAGCTGAATGTTGTGCCTTTTAAAAGTGCATTTTTAAATTACATTTGCATGCATCTACCAAGACAAATCCATCTCTACAAGAATTTCTACAGCAGAGTAGTTTGGGAAAATGAGCATAAGCATTTGAATAGAGTAATTTTGTATTCATTCACTTATTAAGCCCTTCTAACACCTAGACTAGATTTACTATCACAATTTATTTACTGAAAAATATCAGAGTGACGTGGACCTGAGTCTTCCATTGTAATGTCTTTAATTAATTCACACTTGACAAAACTCAGGCCTGTTCCTTCAGAGATCCTTATTGTTTCAGCAGATACATTTTCAGTTTTAAATAAATCTTAATACAGAAGATTTAAGCCTCAAATATGCCCCCCTTTTTAAAGCCTCAAATACGGCAAAAATCATTTTTATTTTATTTGATCACAGAGTCAAGGGTTATAATCATCCTGAGTCAAGTTATAATCATCGTGATTTTATATATTAGCCTGTAACCCTTTGTCACATTTGTAGTTTCCTGGCACTGCCATCCTCAGCATGGTCACCTGCTGTCAGATGCTCTTTGCTCCAGTGGCAGGTCTAACAAACTATTCAAGCTTTCCTCACATTTCTGTTGTTTTAGCTCTTAGAAAGAATGTAACATTATGAACTGTTACACTTTATTGCACACAGGATAACCTTACTAAATTATTCTGACCCTTCACTCTCATGAGATGCTTAAAAAGATTTTTGTTTTTCAGATGTGACAAGATGCAGTCTTGTGTACTTTCTCTGCTTCTCATCTTTTCTTCTTTGCAGCTTTTCTGCTAGCAGCTTCTACTTTATATTAGTATGATACATTTTAAAATGGCTATACTGGTCCAATTTTTCAGTACTCTATTACAACTGGAAACATCTCTCCAATTTATGATGCGTATATTTTTTAAGGAAAAAAAAAACCCGAACCAAACAGTACAGAAAATAAACATGTCAGAGGCTTGACCCTTGATAATATTTCATCTCCATTTCTGTCAGATGTCAACAGATTGAAAGAATCTTTACTACCTTCCTCATATTTGATCTCATCTCAGCTCTTATCTGGAGGATAAGTTGCAGTGGATATTTTGTTCTACTTTAGGCTGTAATATTTATACTTCAGAATCATTCTTACTCATTTCCTTGAGTTTTCTGGGGAAAAATAAGTCAGTGGAACATACAAAAGAAAATTCTACTTTTGAAAATGTGCATTTTTGAACAAAGAAGGAGTTTTAGTGCAATTTCCTCAAATCTGGCAGCATCAGCCACAAATAAGATGTTTTAATTTTGTTTTCACAAGCAGTTGCAAATTATTCCCCCTTCTCTCCAAATAATAGTACACTAAGTTTTCAGGACCAACATAAGTTGGCGAACACAATTCAGTCTCTGAGAATGGGGTGCTGAATACATTTAATAAGAGATAATGATAATAGGTCATATTGAAAAAGGTATAAAGAAGTATATTTCAAGTCCCTGAGGCACTCATCTGAGCAGTGAGATGTTGCTTTTTGCATGCAAACTTTATGTGCTGAAGTCAGTAGCTGCAGTAGCTGTAATCTAAAAGGGGCAACTGGAAAACAGCACCTGTACCTATTTGCAGCCCCTTGTTTAAAAGCAGAGTTGCTAAGTTGGAGGATGTGTAGGATTCATCATCCATCACCTCCCTGCAAAGTGCACAGAAAATATGCTGGCCAAGGCAGCCACACAGGCTGATGTTGGATACTCTTCTCAGGTGCAGGAAAACAGGCTTGAGCCCTGTGGGTCTCCTGACAGGCTGGATACTCTAAGGCAGTCTCCAGTTCCAGGAAAGATTGCTGCAGGTGCTTCTGGACTGCTGCCATGTTTTCAAAAACCACCTGTAGGCATTTCCTCAGAACGCTGCTGTAGTCTGCATCCTGCAGAGAGGAAGTTCTTGGACTTTAAAGTACAGCCACTTTAGATAGCAGGAGTTCGTGTTTACTGTGGTGGGATGACCTGGCACCTCCCTGCTGGGCAGCTCTGGGCAGCTCCATCTTCAATGCACAGATTTTTGTATTGACATCCTGTTGCAGGTCATTCTTGCTATAAACACGAGGTGTTGAATCTGGGAGATCAGACTGTACACAAGAACACTGTATCTAAACTGGGGATGCTTGTGTTCTGCTTTGGATTTGGTCTCTACCTTTTGTATTGATCTTAGCTCAGGATGCTCAACACTTAGATTGAGATTGTAATGACTAATTTACGTATAATAATTTAGTTGGTTGTGTTTTCACACCACACAGACACACGTGTAAGATATGCCTCCTATTAATGGAGTTCCCTATAATTTTGTCATTCATGCTGCAATTTACTGTGTGTTGTTTTTACCTAGACAGCGAAACTTTAGATTATCAGAGAAACACTGAAAAAAATAGAGTGTGTGAATTAACAGCTATTCATTGACTTCCTGATTAATTAAAGCTTACTGATACATCTTCCTGCAAGTTTATCAATCCTTTTTTTACCTACTGATTAGCTTTGACTTGACTCTTCCATAACAACATTATAGCTAGACTTCATAGGATATTAATATCCTTATGATCATGTACATAATTTCTAGTTAAAAAAGCAACTTTAAACTGAAGAATAAAATTGCTTTAAAAAATATTATAAGTAGTACTATTTCCAACATCGGTGTAATCTGGGTGACAACATCATCCTCTATTTTTCATACACCTTTATAAAATTTTTTTAGGAACTGAAGCCAGTAGCAAAACTGGAATAGATTCAGAGGTATTGCTGACTTTAGCACAAATTTCAGTCCATGGTGAAACCTGATTTCGCTTTATTTATTTGCATATCCAAGAAAAAAAGAGACAGTATTTGCTGAGTCATGCCACTCCAGAGATTCCAGTGAGAGACGTCATGAAAGCAAGATCTAAACCAGCTGTTCAATAACCACACTCAGAAACCTACAGTCACCCTACTTTCTCCAAGCATAGCGCTATCATCCAAAGGCAGAGATATCTGTGACAGCTTTACAAGTTATAGTCCAGCAAGATTCCTGTGGGCATGCAAATTTGGAAATGGGACACTGAGAGAATTGTAGAAGTAGGATGTGTGCTCATCAAGCAAGGCATTTTGAGAGCTGGTTTTCCCCCTAAGCCTCACAGCATATGTATAGACAAAACATCATGAACAAGAACTTTCTGTAGCCAAGGAATAATAAAAATATTTGGACCTCATGTTTCCCTGCTTCGTGTGAGGACAGGACAGAGCAGAGACCAAGACAGCCACCTGCACATCTTTCAGAGGGCAACTGCAGGGGGTAGGGAGGGATTTCTTCCTCCAATGGGCTTTGTGACCATCACTGCCCCCAGCTTTTCTTGCAGGTGGCAGTGAGCTGTGAGCTTCCCAAACAGAAAGGCAGAATGATAGAATGGCAAAACATCTTGCACGGAAGAGAGCCATTAGGATAATCAAGTCCAACTCCCTGTTTCTTGCAGGACTAGATGAAACTAGGAGTTTCACTAAAAGCATTGTCTGGATGTTTCTTGAATTCTGACAGGCTTGATATCATGACCCTGGGGAGGCTGGTCCAGTAACTAATCCTCCAAGTGAACAGCCTTTTCCTAATACTCAGCCTGAACCTTCTGGTGCAGCTTCATTCCACCTGGTTGTGTCCTGAAGCTCATCCCCAGGCAAAGATCAGCACTTCCACTGCCTGCTGCGTACTCTGCTGTGAAATCTCCCCTTTGCCTTCTCCAAGCTGAACAAGCCAACTCACCTTGGCCTCTCCTCAGTAGATTTGTCCTTGAGACCTTTATCCATGTGGGTCACCCTCCTCTGGTTATACTCCAACAGTTTGATGTTTGTCTTCTAATGTGGTGCTCAAAACTGCACTTTCTCCTGCTGAAATTGATGTAGTTGGTAACTCCCCAGGTCTGTAGCCTGTATAGATCTCTCTATAAGAGCTCTCTTTATCCTCAAGGGAGTCCAAAGCTCCTCCTCATTTAGTAACGCCAGCAAAGTTATTTAGTGTACACATGACTTCTCTGTCCAGATCATTTGAAAAAACATTAAAGAGCACCAGCCCTAACACTGAGCCCTGGGGCACCCACTGATGACTGTCCACCAGCCTGATGCAACCCTGCTTACAGTAACTCTTTCAGCCAGACTCACCACCCTGTTGTAATTCTCCCAACATTTAATGGACATGTCTAGCCATGTGCAGGACAGTTTGTCCAGAAGGTTACAGTGAGAGATGGGAGAGAAAGTTTTGCTAAATCAAAAACTTCACAACTACTGGTTTAACTTTAAACTAAATGGCTGATCCTTGTCATAAAAGAAAATTAATTTAAGTATGACTTCCTACTCTTTCCTTCCTATTCATGAACCTGTGCTGGTTATGACCAAAGGCTGCCTTGTCTCTCAAGTGTTTTTCAGTAACTCCCAGGATAACATTCCGTATGGTCTTGCCAGGCACCAGAAGTGAGACTGACAGGCTTGCAATTACCAGGACCTTCCTTCTTAACCTTCTTGAAAGTAGGGACAATATTTGACAGTTTTCAGTCAACTGTGTGCTATCTAAATTCTAGATAGATTTAATAGAATAGATTGTAAAGGCGATTTCAAAATAATGGAGGGATGTTCCAAAATGAGGTTGTCCTGACCTTTTAGTACCATGGGACAAACACCATCAGAGCTCATCAGTGTGCTCCAGCTGGAGCAGGTGACAATATCTGCTTTGCACTGGAGCACTGATAAATCATCTGAAGATACTGAAAGTTCGAGTAATAGGATTACAATTCACCTGTTCACACAGGTTGCACCATTGTTGACGGGAATAGGGAACATTAGATATCTCTCTTCTTGCTGTAAAAAGAATTTCCACTCCTGACTAACAGCTGTGGCTATTCTGTTTGTGCTACTATTGCAGACTTGGGACAATTTGTGTCACAGGAGCAGCTGAAGACTTCACACAGGCAAATATTGAGGCCGTAGATGGCAACAGAGGAGAGTCTGGGGTGGGTAGGATGTCTCCATCTGCTCTGAAGGAGATCAGAGATTGTGCACAGGGTAAGTCTCTAAACATGCAAGAAAAATTAAAAGGTTAAGCTTAATTAAAGTCCTTTAACAATAAATGAACTCCCTTATTCACAGTTCTGGCAATTTAACAAAAACTTGAAACCCTCCATTTCCATTTGAAAGGATTAGGGAGAGGCAGAGTTTGTCCATTCTTAGTTCTCATACAATTTTCTTGCATTATTGATTGATATATATCAAGTTTAGAATGTGTCTTTATATCTCCCTTAATCTGTTTCCTACTAATTGATAGAAAAGCTTGCTAAGAATACCTTGAATGTTTATGAACAAAGATTCTAAGGTCCATACTAGTAACTGGAAATATATATAACTGTAGCTTCAAGGCATATTCTGTTTTGCTACACTTTGTTTTCTATGTATTTTAGTTTTACTGGATGTGTGCAATAAAAATGCCTCTACAATGCCTCTTCCACTTCACTTACACAGAACAGATTTTTCTCTGTTATTGGGACATTTGGGGACAAAAAGACAACTTTTTTCATTCATATACAGTAGTCATTCTTAATACAGTGCCATCCTTAATAGTCTGTGTGGCAAAACCAGGCATCATTGATTTTATTATTTTTTTCTTCAATGCTAAGTTTACTGTGAATTAAAGTGCAGTGTGTGTCATTCCCCACAGACATATGAGCAGCTAGTCCTTTTCTATTAGCCTGTTTTGATTATGAAACACATTAAAAAGTGAATGATTTGGATTGTTTTTGGTGTTGATACCAGGTAGCCAAAATAGTAGTCATGTAACTCTGAAAATATTCACCATTGTTTCTGCATCATCAGAGCCAAGAACAGGCCCCACCTCATTTCAGCTGATTCCAGTTAATTTTAATTTTTCTGAATGTATATCTACGTGAGGATAACCTATAATCAAGTATCAGCCTTCAAACACAGAAAAGAGTAAGCAAATAATGGGATTTATCAAAAGGCAGAGACAATCACCATGTTTTGTTTAGTTCTCACATTGATTTTTTTCCACTTAAATTAACATAGTTGATATCATCTCATAATCCATAATATGGTTTATTTAATGCTAGTGCTCTCTAAGAGATAGAGTGTCAGGAAGAGACTGCAAATGTAATCTCATAGATTGGGGCTAAGAATGATCCTAATCTAATTGAGTCCTAAGTCTCTTCTCCTGTAGCTAAAAAAAAGGCACCATAATATTGCCTTATTTGATTGCAAGGCTTTTGGAATCTTCCTCTATGTTTGTATGCTGTCTAGTGCCATGGAGACTTCTTCTCAGTTAAGGCCTGTGGATGCTGTTGCAGTATAGAGAAATGAGAAAAAGGGAAGTGAAATAACATAGGAAGTTTCTATAGACATTCTGTATGCAAACATAATGTTGTCTGTTTCTACAAAAAAATAATCCAGGTGGGAATACAGATATTTCCTCAGAAAATTTTAGTGCAGAGGAGTAATCATATTTACGGCTGGTCTTGCTTTAGGAGGGAACTAAAACGGAATTAGGCTGAGAAACTTGCTTTTAGCTGAGGAGACTCCAGGAACATATTTATGGTGTGAGCTTGCCCTTTAGTCCAAAAAGCAATAAACAACCATCATGAGAAACGGCAGAGTCAAGAAGGGTTTAAAGGCTGGAATTTATTAGAACAATGTTTCCTCATACCTAGTACTAAGTTTTTCTCCTCAATGTTCATTTAATTTCCTTGTTGGATAGAATGAGTGTTGCTCTCAAAAAACCCCACCTGTCTCACCTTCTTGTCCTGTTTGGCAGTCCCCTACAGAACCAAACATGATTCCTCTGTCTGGAGCAGTGGACACAGGGAAACATTCATCTGCAAGGGGACCACAGAGTATATCTGTTCAATTACTTCGAAAAACTGAGTGAGTGAACCAGAGTTCTGTGAACAAGGTTCAAGATTTCAAAATAGAATACTTGGAAATACACTTGTAAGCACCATACTCCTGCTCCTAGTCCTCCTGTGTAGCTCTGGCCTGTGCCAGCCTGAAGAGCCCCCTGGGCCAGAGACCTGAGGTGAGCACGGTGAGACAGCACAGCCAAGCAGTGAGGCTTCCACTTCCAGGGTCCCCTTGACACCAAACAGGGCACCTCTCCTAACAGAGATCCCATGGAAAAGAAACACTCGAATTATCTTTCATCTAAGCTGTCTCTAATAATCTTTGCAGCCAAACCATACCACCAATTTTATTGAAACATCTCTTACATTTCACAATCTGGTCCCTCCAGGAGGCCTCAAGGAGCTCTCCAAAATCCACAGTGGGTGTGTGTCAGACTTTGCCTTAAAACTGGATTTGTTTTCACCCAGACTTGTACTTCAATCCACACAGTAGGATGTCCTCCACTCTATTTCATGTCATCTGTGGGTCGCACTTAGGACAGCTGGAAAGAAGTGCCCCAGCAGCTTCTCAGGTTGCAAATCACCTTTTTCCCAAACAAATATATAATTCAATCATATTTGTCATGGGGCCTTGTACAAAGCAAGAAAGGGATGAATTATTTTCCTCACACAGAGTCCCTCCAAATGCAACCGCAATGTCACAGGGTAGTCCTCTGTGACCCAGCTTACATTTTCATACCACGGGGTAAACATTCTCCTCCTCCCCATGTGCCAGTGGGGTTGATATGCTTGATTTCCTCTTCACAGCCAAGAAAGCTGGCACAGTTGGTATGACACAACAAGGCACAGCTCTCAGCGGTTTTGGGAGAGAAAAAATTGCAGTTGTAGAAATGTTTCTTGGCAGTGAGCTCTGCCAACAACATTTAGTCCAACCTCCCACTCTAAGTAGGACTGTTTCCAGCCCAGGATCAGCTGTAAAGACTAAATAACCACTGAGATCAGGATAAATTCTTCAAAATGTTATAAGACATCAACAGTCTATCATTTTTGGGCTACTGGGGGTTTTTTCCCATAAATCACAGATATTTGTTTTAAAAATGCAGCGGAAACAATCAATCTTTATTTTGCTACAACACCTCAGAGAATTTAACAAAGGTTATTATATGGTAGATTAAATCCTGTTTATTTTCTGCATGAACATAGACAGACGCAGAAGCAACTTTAGCAACCTCCTATAACCTGAGCACATAACCTCTTCTTACCCCAAACTTCATGCTAGGTTTCAAGATATGAGCAGTGAGAATCACTGTAAACACCAGTCTTCTCAGCCTAATGGAATATGGCAGCTAATAATTTTCACTATTCACTTTTTTCTTTCAATACTGCTATGCTCAGTTACAAGCAACATGTGTACTTTCAGATCAAAAGACACACAGCAGGTTCCACACTGAGTGACTTTTTTTTTCTTGAGGAATTTCCTGAGCATTCCCTGAAAATAAACATTGAACATGGAGTTACTGTAAAGCAATCATAACCTAGACCTGAAGTGAGCAGTGCTGGGAATAGGTATCAGGAAAAGTGTTGATACATTATCTAAGACAAAGACATATTGCCCATAAATATATTTTTTGCTGTCAGCGAGATATCTGGAATTGTTTGTCAGTCCTCTGCAGCCCTGCTGAACATGTCCCTTTACCCTTTCCCACCCCAAGAAGCTTGAAGCAAACAGACTGTTTTAAAAGTCACCTATTGCTCCTTTGAAAAATCACGACTCATGATAGCAGTGGAGGAGCAGCCAGGGTCATACCAGAGGTGGCAGGTTCAAGAGGACTGCTCCCTCTCACTGGACATCTGACCTTCTGAAACCCTAACAGAGATGATATTTCCATTAACCACAAGGAAGATAAAGTAGATTTGACTTTTTGGCACGCAGCTGTGACAACAGGAGTGAAGGAGGCCAGAAACCTCCTCCAGGATGGATGGATGGATGCAGCACAAATACAAAAGACTTCAGATGTTTAAAATGTGTCAAGAGGATTTTTGCTGTTCTAGACCTTAATTTGCAGTGGACAGTGAGAGTACATTGACTCAGTAATTCTTGTCTAGCTGTGTCTACATCACACTGCCTTCTCCTGCAAAAACTTTATTATCACCTGTGGGACAAAATCTCTCTGTTCACCTGAGAGGCTTTTGTCTCACTGTTATCCCAGTTACCTTTGGAAAGCCAAATATATAAGTGACAATATGGGCAGATTTAGCTCCATTTAGGATCCAAGGCATGCTTCATAATTACTATTTTTTGAAAGACAATCTGTTGCTACAAATGTGGCAGCACATTAGTTTTAGACAAATCCTTATTCAAATCTGTTTTACAATGTTTTTGCACTGTTAACACCTTGCAAGTTAATGAAGGTTCCTGTGTCTCCATTTGGGTGTTTAATTCCACTGTCGCTGAATTCAGTGTAAGAGAAATCAGGACTGTAATTGCAATAATTTATATTGCAATTACAACACGTCTCAATCATGGTTGTAAAACAGTACATTTTTGGTTGCTTGGCTAATTTACATATGATCATTTTCAACTTCTAGAAAGAAAAAGAGACAATGCAAAATAGTTTATGGAAGTATACATAAGGGTGAAAACCATGATGAATTATATCTCTGAGTCTGCAGTCTGCGTACCTGCAGCTTTCTGTGCAGTCCACTTCATCAAAGGATGTTTCTGCACTTAGAAGGAGATAGAACTTCCTGTCATAAACAAGCATGAGAAAGTGTACAGGAAATAGCACCCAATTAAACTTTATGGCACTTACATAATGCTGAAGCCTACAGTAAGCTGACTAATACATTACCAAGCCAAATAATACAAAGCATCATACAAATAAATGACGTCTCTTGCTGAATTCAGAAATGGTAAAATATTAACCATCAATAGTCCCAATATAATGTCATGCCAAAAAGAATCCTCAAATACCAAGAATAACAACAAGGAAATTCAGTCTAGTGTATGGCATGATGTAGCCTGGTTTGTTGAGAGATGCTACAAAACAAAGCTTGTATGTCTTTGACTACTCTCTGCTCTTTTGAAAATCAAAATTTCTCCCACACAAAATGGAGATTTAAAAAAAGAGGAAGAGACATCGCAAGGGGAAACTTTGTCACACTTGCAGTGACATGATTTTTCAAAGCAGTGCACACAAGGACGGCACATCTTATAGACAGGAACACACAGCACTTTTACAAAGTTGAATTTGTCACTTTATAATTAACAATAACTGCAGTGATCCACTGAAAATATTTCCTCAACAGGTTCAGTTTTTTTCAGATAGACATCTTTAATGTTTCTTCCAATTCTTACTGGCATCCTTTCTCCAACCCTTTTACTTTTTCATGACATGAGAGGACAAATGAGAAGGAAAGGGAAAGAAGAGATACAGAAAATGAGAAGCAAGGAAAAGTTTAATATAGTTGAATGTCAAAACAAAACATTTTGTGGCATATTAATTTAAAATTTTCGTGAAAAGAAAAAAAAATTCCACTCCATCATTCTACCCTACTTCCAAAATTAATTTTCTTTTGAAACCTTTAGAAAGTACTTTGACGTAGTTTAGAAAAACTTTAGCTTCCATACGTACCCACACTGAATAGTGTGGTACCCTAACAAAATAAGTAACAAAATAATAATGAAAAATAACAAAATAAAATTTTCTTATACAATAACAAAATGAATAACAAAAATAAAATTAAAAGTTATATCCCATGGGTATCAACCATGAGATATCCTAAGCAAAGGAGATGATGGGCCTTTGTCACTTAAATGTTGGATGGAATTATAATATATCCCCAATAGAAAATACGGATCTGAAGAAAAAGACAAGAACAGACTTTTATCATTTATAGTAATAATTTAGTTCTCACTTTATTCTTTGTCTAGACAAGAAGAAAATCAACATATATAGCTGCTATAACCTTAACCATTTTACACAGAGCTTGTGACAAGTATCTTTGCATTTTTCTCCTCTCAGCCATTTCTACAACAATGTTCTACAGAGCAGAAGCTCTTATAATGCTAAGGGAAAAGTGCTTGATGTAACACAAACAAGTAAATTATCTGAAAATTGCATTTCATTAGACACTGTCTATCCCTGGAATTTATGGAATGCAAATTGATTGCTGGAGTTTGAACTTTAAAAAATTGAATAGCATTCAAATCCAGTTTGAGTATGAGGGATATTTCTTTGCTTTTTAGCTGAAATTTTTGATCCACTAATTTCTGATTTTGTCTCTACCTTTAATAATGTTTCAACTAAGAAATCATAAAAACTGTTATGAATATATCCTTCACTGTTGTGAAACGTTCTGATGTGGCTCATATCATCTACAGGACATACTAAGATATTTATAATAATAATTTAAAGAGGTCCAGAAAGTGATCTGAGCACTGGCCTATGCTTCTTGTGCAATTTAATCACTTCCAGGACTTTTGAGGTGGCCTTGTTCTGGGCCACTTTTTCTCCAAGGAGATCCTCAGTAAAATCCAAGGAAATAGACAGTGGTGTACACCACTATGGAAATGCACTTTGGACATGGTGCTATTGTACAGAAAGCAAAGGCCAGAAAATGATTCTTAGTAGTGGCAGTGGCTTCAGTAGGAGAAGATAAAGAGACCAGAGAGGATAAAGGGCTCTACACCTAAGCCTTTCTGGAAACCTTTCTGGAGTTTGCTTTACGATGAGCCATGTCTTCTGTCAGGGTTGTGTGATTTCTTTTATGACTGTAACAAGTGCCATTCCTTCTCCTTCTCTTCTTAGTCAACTGCAAATTTTGGAAGATGACTCTGTTCTGTGATGATGGATGTTATGACAGGTCAAATTCAAGGTATACTTCTGGCTATGAGTGCACATGTTACTCTTTTAATCATCAGAGTTCTTCCTAATCAAACACAGTGGGAAAAGCATATATACTGTTTCAGACTAGTGCTTTCAATTCACGGACTTCTTTACTAGAGTTGTCTTTGAATTGTAGTATTCAAATGGCTCCCCAAAACTATCCAAAATCCTTCAGACTTACATTAGATGAGCACTATTGGTTGACTGATTTGTTTTTCTTGTGGTTTTTTTTGCAATTAACACCTAAGCCACTCAGGCACTTATCTGAAGAGCAGAAAGACTTATAAAAGGCACTGCTTCACTGCTTTCTGGGCATCTGGAGAGGTGAATGACTGCCTGGAATTACCAGCCAAAAAAAAAAAAAATAGAATATGTCCTTATAGAGAAAAACAGCTTTCAATTAAAATTTAATGGAAAATATTAAAAGGTAAAATAAAAAAAAAAAGTAATTGCACTGTGTGACATAAGGATTCTTATGCTCCTAAAACATCTGCACAAATAAACTTGTCACATTCTGTTAACGTCTTCACTCTTTCCATCAATACAAGGGATGCTGTCTCTTTGTCAGAACCAGAAATGTGCTGGGTGGAATTTCTAACATGTTCAGCATTGGCTCACATCTTTGTACCTGGATGTCAAGGGGATGTTAGGGCTTTTGCTGACTGTGGTGGCAAGAGCTAGGGCAGAACTTTCTATACTTTAGAAAATCTCACCTGTTTCTCTCAATCTCTCTCTCTCTCTCCAAGGCACTGACAAATTCTGTTATGCAAGTCAAAAAAATATTTTCTGAAGCATAAAATTATTTCCAACAGGAACCAAGCGATAAATGTAACCTGAAAATGTTTACATACAATCTCAGGAAACAATTTGGACTTCTTACTTGTGGTTTTAGAAGAAAAAAGTGTCAAATTTGCATTGTCATTTCAAGCAGCACTACATGATCCACTAGTACACGTAGTGCTTTTTCCAAAGCAGTCCAGCTGTTTTTCTGATTGATGCAAATGTGAAACTGATTGAAAAAAGTCCAAGTTTAGGTTCAAAAGACAGACAAAAATTCCAAGCTTTTCTTGGTTTCAGATTAATCCACATAAAGCCAGTAAGTTGCCAGTGCTGATTGTCAAAAAGCTGTGTATTAATTTAGGCATCTTAGAAACACTGCTCTCTTTGAAGCTTTCCAAGAAGTGCTTATTCATTGTAAACAGTCTCAACCAAATTTCAGTTTTTTGTCAAACTGGAGAGGAAGCAAGACTCATTTGTAATGTGAAAACTCCATGATCTATTTTAATGTGTGATACCTTAATTCTCTGAAATCACAGCATTTCTGTTCATATTAATATTGAGTATGCTAACATCCACATAAATTGGGAATTTTGTTGATAGGAAAAACTTCACAAAGATAAACGATTAGTTGTTACTGTCTTTAGGATTTGGTACTTGAAACTAACAGAGTGCTAAAGGGAGACAGCAGGCAATGAAAAACAGAAAATCTTAATATTAGAAAAAAAGATAAAGAGACATTAACAGGGAAGTCCTGGATCTTCACCTAAGCCAACCATCTACACATGCAGAGTGAGTCACCACTACTGTCCAGACTCCTGATAGTCTCTAGGGCATGATAGTCAGCTGTGTTCTGTATTTCATTGACTCAAACATATCAGTTCACTGCTTTACATGCTTTCCTATTTTGTCAAGTTTCCCTTTTCCAATATCCTTTTTTCCCTGATGGTCAGTTTGGGAATTACTGTTGTGTGGTGTTCACACACTGAGATAGCACTTAGTCACCTCTGTCGCGGCATTCTTATAACTGTGTGAACCTAGTTTCTGGGAATGCAGTCATCTTGCTTAGCTGTTCAGATACTGTGGAAAGCACACTAACTTGTTAAAGTTTGAGTTTATTTGATTTATTTTTTAGTTTATTTTTTTGATTCAATCTCTATTTTCACAAGGTAATAATTTGTTTGCAGCACAGATAAGTTCAGATGTCAATGGAATTGTGCCCTGGGTTGGGAAGTGTTTGTATGTAAATCAATTCAGTGCAGAAAATTAGGAATGTACTTGTTTCTAATATTTCGGATGTAATATGCACTTAAAAAACTACCACCACCACCACCAAAAAACTAGTTTGAGCTAATCACATATTTGAGGATGGAGAACTGGAGGATACCTGGTTATATTCACAACTGTCTGAACAGTCACACACCAAACAGAGCCACATGCCAGGAACCATGCTAATGACACCGCTGCTAATGACATGTAAATTTCAAAAGCTGCAAGATGCAGGTACAGAGTTGGACAGATTGAGAATTTTGTTTCTTTCTTAAATTCCAGTTACAGAAGGGAAAAAATTACATGGAAATGGTCTAGTTGGCACCAGCAAATAAACACTGGCTTTGAAGAATGAGATAGCAGCACATCAGTACCCAGAAATTCAGTGAATAGCTCCACTGGTGAGCTCTGTCAAGCATACATAAATTTAGCTTTATATTGGGATCAGTGTTGTCTTGGATATCTAGACAGATTCCGAGGCCCAAGGACAATATATGTAAGAGGAATAATCCTCAAACGGGAAAGAATTATTTGTAAGGAGAAAAATAAAATTGTGGTTTATTATCAGAGGATAGAAAAGTCAGCCAAAAAATAAAAAACATAAAGAAAATTGTTTTCTGTGTTCAAGGGAACTAACTAACTAAAGCAGAAAATCTGGCTGATCTAAGACTACACAATGGAGTTTAATAACCTCTTAACATCCTAAAAGAGGAGCGTGTGGACTGATTGACAAAGGTGTTGAGTTCCTGAGGCACTTCAGAATAGGAAACTGATGCTCAGTATATTCAACAACAGGATCAGTGATCTTAACCAGGATTAAGAGTCCTGGAGCTTGTCCTGATAGTGACATTTATTTGCACAATTCCCTCTTATACCCTTCTGAACTTGGCATTTCCAGCTTAAAATTTGTAATAGAAGGAGATATTTTGGCATCTCTTCAAACAAACCAGATATTTACAGATGTGTGTGAAGAATTGTGACATATGAAGCCAACATCTGTAAACACAACTGCTTTGAGCATGGTGAGAATTCAATCTGCTTACTCAGAGGTCGGACACGACTCAGAGAAAAGCTGGGACTCGCCCAGAATCGTGGTGAAGAGTCAATGTCAGAGTTCCCAGCACCTGAGTCATGTACTTAGCTGAGTCATCAGCACCTCTGTCAGTGCATGGCCTCATCCACGACACATCATGCCCTCTTCCTTTCACTCACTCTTGGTTTGCTTCTAATTTAAACTGGGCAATTCTAACATTTATTCTGGTTTCAGATTTACGTGTGCACCTCTCAGCCAAGCTGGTTTTTTTTCTTCTCCTTTCCCACCATTCTGTCCCATCCAAGATTCAGACCTTTGCTCTAGGTTGTATAAGAAGCATGAACTTGGAGAACATCTCCCTTATTATCCATTACCAACCCTTCATTCACCCTGCCTGAGAGATTGAGGACAGCAGAACAACTCCAGACCCCTGTCCATGGAGGAAGACTACACGATTTTCACT
The DNA here is from genome assembly GCF_009819655.1 of Sylvia atricapilla. Lineage (NCBI taxonomy): Eukaryota > Metazoa > Chordata > Aves > Passeriformes > Sylviidae > Sylvia > Sylvia atricapilla. Next base: position 71,704,418 of record NC_089174.1, read on the forward strand.
GATAAAATCAAATAAAAACTTTCCTGAATCATAAGCATTACATTGTTTTGCGTGGTCAGGACAATAATCACTGTGTTTTCAGACAGTGGTTGTTTTTTTTAGAAAATTAGCACAAGGTATTGATAGCTTAATAATTGTTTCTTCACCTGGTCCCTGTCTCCACACAAAACTCTGTTACTGTTACAGGGTTTGCCTATAAAAAGAAAAATGTGTCTCTGCAGTTAGAGTCAGTCCTGTGATGCCATGCATGAGAAAGAGTAATGAGAGAAAAAGTCTATCCTTCAAAAATTATCTTGTGATCTGTAAGCCATCTCATGACTTGGGAGCTGTGTTGCCATAGCTGTGTTATGGCTGACAGAATGTCAAAGTCAACTCAGCTGTGTCCAGTTAAGGACTGGATCATATTCAGTGGTTCACAGACAGCCACTTACTCTGTATCTTACATCAAATACAGCAAGGAAGGTAACAGTGATAGCAAAGGAGTTCATTGACAGCTGACATCCTCTCTTCTTCTCTCTGTCTTTTTTTTTTTTCTGAATTATTTGAAATTTTTAGAAGGTCATAGCTCTGTCTTGGGAAGACATCTGTTCAAAGTCGCTGTGATTAACTAATTTTTTTATAACACACCACAATTGTCTGTTTTGAAAAATTATAATAAACATGTTTCAAAAAGAGTGTTCTGCTTTTTTTTGCCCCAAGTAATTACAAGGGATTATTTAGCAGACATATAAAGTACTTATTATTCTCTGATTTAAATTTTGTGCAACAAGCACTGCATTCACTTGCAGTAATTGTTACTCATTGCTTATACCCATGGTCACAATATTAAAAAAACTATCATCAGGTCAGACAATATTGTAATGTAACTGCAATTTCTGGTCCTTCAGGAAAGGAAAAGTCTCAAGTTTTTACCTGTTAATTAGTGACTAACACTTAAATCAAGGACAGTTGTATCTCTGTGTGGACACGCTCCAAACAAATGGACATGCCTCTTAATGGGCAAAGAGCAAACACAGTTTTGCAGAAGGAGAAAGAAAAACAAGTAACCTCTCATATTGCTCAGATTATCTTTGGGAAAATTACAGGAAAGGATATATTGAAGTTCACATAAAGGAGTCTTTGGCACCACTACCTGCTGAATCAGGATTATTCTTACGTATGAAGCAAGCACAAGAATCATCAAAGCTCCCTCATCCCTTTCTGTGGTACCATTAACCTGTGGCAGCTTTGATTTATAATTAAAAGTCCTAATGTTCTCACATGATTAGCAAATTATTGGATGGAGCAATTTAGATTTTTGGAGGTCATAAAGGTTCTGTCCAGTTAAGCAAAAGAAATAAATAGGTGGGGTAGCTTTTAAGTACCATGACCAGCAGGTCTGAGAGGTGCCCAGCTACTGCTGGGCATGGGCAAAGCTGGAAGACTTGGAAACATGATCCTGAACACTGAGCTGGGCTCTGTCAGGACTGGCACCAGGAACCACTGAGCACAGGGGTCTGTCCAGTGCCACTCAGGGGCTGCAGCCCCAAATCCTCTTGTGGAGGCTTGTGCTATTTTTCTTTCACAAGACTTGATAGGATGAGCTATTGTGTTGGTGGACAGTCAGAAATAGCCCGTGCTTCATGTGGTAGCTGGATCCTCAGAGCTCCTGGGGAGCTGGGAAGCCTGATCCAATTGCCTTCTCAGCCTGGAGACATTTAAGACCAGATCTCTCACCTATACCTGATCACAGCAACCACTCCTATAATTTCTGCTGAACTCAGTAGCCATGGGATGTTACAGAAGCCAGCTTTGGAAGCACGAAAACTCATTTTCTCACCTCCTGCTGCATGTTGAAACTACCAGCCTAAAGGCTCATGTGTTCACTCTTCAGAAGGGCACGCAGGCTGGACAACTGTCTTCATGCTATATTTTGAATCCTCCTTAAGCTTAGGCATCTGCCTGTCCACTGGGGGAGAGTCATGCACAGGCTCAAAAACAGCACTGGAAACACTTTGGGAAGGGTCAAGTTGTAAAAGGAAGCACGGTGTGAACTTGGGTCCTGGTACTGTTGGGTGTCCACTGAACAGTGCAGGGCTGGGTGGTATTTCATGAGATGATTCAGGTCTACCAAAGTCCAGTCTTAGATTTGTAAGTATTTAATTTGATCCAGTACTGAATTCTAAGATTTTCTGGCAGTAAAAAACATTGTTAAACCACAGCTTCAGTCCATTTAAAGTAATATATATGCCCAAATGATTTGGCAATATAAATAACTTTAATAAATCCAGGCCCTCCTAAACTGACCTAGTTAGCCTATAACATCAAATCAAATTTAATTATGGTATGTAAAGACAACCACACTGAATTAAAATATCCCATTAATCTCTAGCATGGAGCTTTCACATCTCCTATCACACCAGCCTCTTCCCTAATATTACAGAGTAATAAAAGGAATTTCATTCATACCCTCCTCAGTGGTAAAGTAAGAGTATTTGCCAGCTCTGTGTGCAGCTTTTGTCAGACTGCAGTTTTTTTTTTTTTCTGACAAGCCTAATACTCTTCTCTTTTTCCAAGGGGCAAAATACAATCACACAGCAAAATGGCAAAACATTTTCTTACTCTTTTCATCTTTGGAAGGAACATCAAATTAGAGGAAGGATGAAAGGTGTGAAGTTGCAGAAAGTCAACAGTTAGACCTTTGCTATTTCATTCAACTGTTAATTGTTTACAATGAATAAGCACTTGAGCAAACCTTGTAACCTTTACACATGTAATACATTTATATTTTTGTGAATTCCACTGTAGAGTATGGCATATTGCAGATGAGAAGTTCAAATAGATTGAGACCATGAGAACATATAAAATATAGGATATTCTACTCTTAATGTAAGTCTTAATCTGTAAGGGAGATAACAAAATTACCAATGACTACAAATTACTTGCATGAAGAAATAAAAATCATTAGAAAAAAATCAGTTTTCTTCACAATAAAATACAAGTAAGGTTCCTAAAGTTGTGTTTGAGGCAAGTCTGGGCATGGTTTCAGTGCTGATTAGGGAAGGACTTGCAGAGCTTCTCCTCTACTTTACAATGACAGATTACACCATGCAGTTGTACTAAAGGGGATTGAGTCCTATTAGCCTTCTTCCCTCTGCCTTGTAAATCATTTACTGCTCGCAACAGATTTACCTAGCACATATCTCAGTGATTTAGTAAAGGTAATGAGAGATGAAATGGTTTGATTTGCAGCCAATCTACAGTACTGATATCTTTAAAGTGTTTCCAGCTTGGCCACTTTTGGAAGAGCACATTTCAGAGCAGTTATCAGAACAAAGCTGAACTTCCTCAGCCAGCTCAGGCCCTAGTGAGCCAGCTGAAGAAAAGTCTTCAAGCTGTGCTTTGCAGCTTACAAATTTGAATATAAGTGGATGTGATTAGGTAATTATATAGGTCATTGCAAACTTCTTCATCCATTTTTGCTTTTTGATCATTAAATCAAAGGGGCAAATGGCTTTTTGGGTCATATTTTCAAATGTCTCTTACCTTACATATTTATTTACATCATAAGCAAAATAAATCCATTCTGGTCAGATAATATCTAGTAGTCTTACGTAGTACCTCATACCTTTCTTTGGTAAAGCAGCCTTTGCAGTTCTGTCCTGTGAGTTTTCTCACATAGAAGTCCTGATTCCCGCTTAGATTTGCCTGAGACAGAGAAATTAGCCAATTAGAGGGGAATCTTTACCTGAAGTCTTCAAGGGACAGATCAAATTCTAGACATTCAGTTAATGCGAAGTATGAAATATCTCTCACTAAATTGAGAGCAGGAGGAAGAGGGTGGTGAACAAAAACAGCTAACATGAACTTTCCAAGGACAAATAATGCCTCCTTAGCCTTCATACAGGAGGCTTTGTGAGCAAGGGGAGAGCTGTGGACATCAGTTAGCTGAAGTTTAGAAAGACTTTTAACTTGCTTTTCAGTAATATCTTTATAGTCAAACTGGGGACATATGAACCAGATGGGTGGACTACACAGGTGGGTAGAAAAATTACCTGAACAATGAGACTCAAAGTGTAGTGATTAGTGACTTGATATCCAGGTGGTGGCTCACCACTTGAGACTGGTCTTGCTTAGGGCTAATAAGGAGCACAACACTTTTAAGATTTTAAGAACCACCTGGGCCTAAGAACAGAACATAAACTAGCCAATGTGGAGAGGGAACCAAAAAGACTATCATGGTCAACACAGTGGAGGGCAGAACTGTCTTTCAGAGGGGTCCTGGCAGGCTGCAAAAATGGACAAACCAAAAACTTGTTATGTTCATCAAAAACAGATCTGAATCTCTCTCTGAAAGAGATTCAGAGGCTGAAAATCTTTGAGGGGCAGGAGGTGGGATAGTCTGGTCTAGCTTCAATGACTTTGGAAAGATATTGCACCAGACAACCTCCAGAGGTTCCTTCCAACTTAAACTATTCATGACTCTAAGACTGCAAGTAAAAAAAACATTCAGGGTTTTGTCTCGCTACAAGTGATGCAAAAATGAAAGGCAGGGAAAGAAAAAAACCCATGTGAACCAACAAACCAAAGATAATCAGGTTTTCTAAAGAGAAATTCTTTCTGCAACACAGAACTGTTTGCATTGTGGTATGACATCTCAGAAAAATTGATGCCTAAAACATTCATTAAGAACAGGCAATGTAATGAATTTTATTTTCAGAGAGCAGTCACCGTGATTGAGCATGTGATGAAAACTGATGTGATGAAAGATGCTCCTCAGCAGATTTGCTTAGGAATGTCCTAGCCCATACATATTCACAGCTCAGATGCCTCCCCAGTGTTGGCATAATTTTTTTCCCAAAGTCCATCAGTGTTTACTCTATTCTGCTGTTTTCCAGGGCAACACTAAGAAAAATTCTTACATGTCTTCATTCACACTGCAATAAATTGTCCATATTGTCACATGGGGTACATAGGTGGTAACATACATAAAGCAGATAGTGAAACCAGATAGGCTGAATATTACTGACCAATTAATCTTAATGTAACATTGCAACTGCTATAGGTTTTGCTCATTGTTTCTCCTACCTCACAACTTTTACTGAACATTCTAGTTATAGGTAAAACATGGATCTGAAATGTCATGGGGTTATCTGGCACTCTTCAGCTCTACATATTCATTTGCGTGAGAATATGCCCTAACCAGAGGGTATCAATTTCTTCTGGCATACATGTGAAGGGCACTTTCTTGTGATGTTGTACAAACCTGAAACAAACTATATCCCAGTGTAACTTTAAAACAGTATATGTGTATGCTGTGAGAGCAAGACAGACTGTCTTGCTAAACAGAGCACCCAGTCAAGAGCAAAAACCCTGAATTTCAACCACAGTGAGGTCTTAAAGTGACAGTCTCAGAAACCTTTTTTCAGGTGCCCAGTTCTGCTGCTGGCCCAAGGTCTCCTGGATAAATCTATTCAAGGCCTCAAAGAAGAGAAATGTTTCCCTTTGGGATGCTTATTAAGCTTGGACATAGATTAAATTCCAAGTACTTAGTGCTATGGCACAACTGCAGTGTTAGAAATTAACAGAGCTGCAACTCTAAGCAGCTAAACAATATTAAGGTCAAAATCAAGGTAACTGCAGAGTAGAAAAGATGACAATTAAATAATTTAGATGACAATTAAATATAGAATTTCCAGACCATGATGCCATATGTTGACATATAATTGTGTTTTAGTCCTACTTTGGGAATTAATGTAGGTTTTGGCACTATAAAATTTAATGTCCAAATTAATTTTGTCGTGGAAAGTGAATGGGAAAAGACCTTTAAAAATTCCATTTACATTTCTTGGGAAAAGAATTTAACATTCAATAAGATGTACTTTAAATAATTTCTTTGGGGATTTAAAGAATGGCATACATACAGAGGGTCAGGGGGGAACCTTAGCAGCATGCATAGGCAGAAAACCAGCAGCCTTGCTCAATCAAATGCCTTCAAGACAGTAACATGTTGGCTTTGCTTCCAGATGTGAAGCTGAACCCATAACCTTATTAGGAGCTAACCACATTTCAAGTTCCACTTGCAATGATCATAGATTAAGTTGATTACCTAAAATATTGCAACAACTATGAGCTTAAACAGACATTTATGTGTCTATTAACATCATTATAATTAGCACTTTGTTCACGGATTACAAAATAGTTCTAAACTAAGCTACGAAAATCATTTACATAACTACTGTCCTTGCCTAGTGCTCTGTGACATTCCTGAATAGTGAGTGGGTATAAGAAAGAGCTTATATAATTTCTTCTTTCATTCTTTCAGTATATGCACATTTAAACTCATGTATAGAAACATACGTGTAATTTCTATACTCTAGACATTGTAATGTTGATAATGTGGTACCTCTTTTACAGTTTATGTAGATTAGTTATGTACAATTATGTATGATTGCCTATAACCTCACATAGTCATGTACTGCAATAAGCAGGGCTTAAAACCACCACAAATTTTGAATGATTACATGCCAAAAAAAAAAAAAAAAAAGGTCTTGATTTTAAAAGCCTGCATAATATTTAGGCAGCTCCTGACCACAGTTACCTCCCTTGTTCTGGTATATGTTTAAATGTCCCATATACCTACAAGGAAGTTATAACTCACTAAGCCATGGCTTAACGGCCATGAACCCAGGATAAAATTTTGCCCTTCATGTCTGTAGGAGAAGGTTGATGCAGTTGCTGACATCTCTCCACAAGCCCTGCTCTCTGGAGGGGGGATGATGCAGAAGACATGACAGCTCATACCCAGAGCAATCCAGCCATGCTTTCCTCAGCAGATCGGGTGGGAACATCTTCTACCACTGCCAAGAGTTCTGATTCCTCAGCAGCTTCTATGCCAGACCCACTATTTGTCTTGTGGCTTGAACAAGCACAGTCACACTGCCCACCATCTCACCGTTACTCAGAAGCCAAGACCCCTCTGTGCCAGTGTGCATGACTGGCACAGCAGCACAGCCACCACCCAGAGAGCTGCTGACCTGTGCCACCTCCTGCCTCTAACCCATGTCATCCTCAACCACCACTTGCCCCTCAGAACAGTCCTTCCTTCCCAATGTATTAAGCAGTTATAATTCAAATGCACAAGGGAATGATTTTCATTATACAGTCCTAATCTTTGATTTGAAACTTTCTCTTTCCCAACCTGAACTTGAGCCACCTTAAACAAAGCCAAACCAAATATCACCTGTAATAGAAGGATAAACTGAATTCTTACTGAGCTGATACTACTGCATGGATTTGCATTTTTTCACATAGGTTAAAATTTCTGAATATGTAAATAACAACTTCATCACATATTTCGAAAAAAATATTTAAATACTGAAGCTGAAATAGCATGTTTAAATTCAGAAAGTTTGATTTTAATCCACTCATTCTATATGTTAATATTACATCCTTTGTATTTCTGAGGATTCTTTCCCTCCTTTTCCAGGGAAGTCCACCAATCCTCTTTTTTTATATGCTTGAACATGAGGAAGTGAGAGGAACAACTGCGTCTCTTTCCAGGATAAACCACAACCTCTGTGATACTCACCTAGCTTTTCTTTAAGATCAGGCTGACTTCTCTCCTTCACAGATATTTTTCAAGGGGCATCTTGGCACTATCTTGCTGTGAAGTCTGGCCTGGGTTAGAACAGCCATTATATTCCTAATTTATTTGCATTTATGACAGAGGTCATATTGCTCATCTATAACAGCTGTAAACAAGAAGGGACTTCCTTCAGAACTGAGATTCTGGGTTTCATTGTAATATCCTAAATCTCTTACCTGGGCCTTGGTATTTCATTGAGTAAGAGCTGGTTCTTGGCAACTTGTAATCCCTGAGCACGGGGTATACACATTTTTTTAAATGCACTATAAAATACCAGTGAAAACTGCCATATTTTTATGAATATAAATACGTAGCAAAATTGTATACAACATGGTCAACAATGTCATTTGCTGACAAAAATGGCTAACTGGTGTCCATCACAACTAAATCAGCTTAAATGCAGAAATCAGCTTAGTGATGGGATTCCCCAGAACCTGACCTACACTAGATACCAGCATCTTTCCAAAAGCATAATTTAGTCAGATAACAACGTATTATCCTTCACAGAGTCCTGCTCAGTGGTTTACTCTTACCAGAAAACGACTTACAGATCACATGGGCAGCAGCAGCTCCCAAATATATTTCCACTGGCTAGATGCTACCCAGATGCACTTTTTGTCTTGCACCAGTTATCTCACAATGGCCAGTTTCTCATCTCAGCTCTTCACAGATTGCAATTATATCTTCTTGTTCTGTAGGATGGACAAAATCAATTACTTTTGGGGGTTTATACTAGCACAACACCTTCAACACATATGTCAAAAGAGAACTGTTAAGTACCAATCTAACTGTTCCCTGACTGAGCCCTGGGAAGGACTGTGAAATTCACTAAATGCATTACAATATGTTGCATATGTGATGTAGATCCATTTCAAAGTAATATTTTCTTTAAAAATGTGAAGCCTAATCATTGCTATTAATTACATAAATGCATACACAGAAGGCTACAAATTACAGAGGGATACATTAATGGTCAAAGTAGTCCTAAGAGTATGTGGTTAGAAAGGACTTCTGAGGTTTGATTATCTTAATGACTTTGAACTAGAGGATAAAAAGAAAATTATCCTGAAGTTCTGTTTCTTGTAAAATGCTCTGTGGGGAAGCTGATGAGGCTGTGAGATATAGCTGTGATCACACTGAATATTGTATTCCCCTTCATGTATCTTTCTTTGCTATTGTGACTAAAACAAACGGATTCAATGGGATTCAAAGAAAGAGCAATGATCTGAATGACAACATCAGTTGATGAGATTTATTAAAGATAAAATAGTTTCAAAAGCTGTCACCCACTACACATGACAGTGTAAAGGCAATTTTCATTAGAAAGGCAAGGATGAAAATTTTGTGATAGCAGGGAGCCCTGCAGCTCTGGCAAGGTAGCTGATGCATGCAAAGACAACAAATTACCTAGATCTCTGTGCAGATTGAATATTGACACACTGTGCCTCTGCTTTGAAGACAGATATGTCCATCAGCAAAGACCATGAAGATAGAGTCATATGAGGTCTGTCAAGGTCTTATTTACCTTGCTACTGTTTTGGTCAGAGGCCAACAATTGTTGCCACTGGAAAAGTACAAGAAAGGAAGCATGTAGCCTTTCTGTTGTGGGGTTTGGAGTAGGTTCAGGCACCTACTTTAGATTCCCAGGCTAGGAGGAAATCTCACCAGGTTCTTGGATGCTGTGTTGAACCAGGTCTTCTCTGGTCATGGAATACCTTGGTGTACTTGAGAACACCAACATCCCCACTATTGGATGTTGAGTTGAAGTTTCACTACAATGCCATGGAAATTCCCATTTCCATGATGAGACCTTGCCTCTGGCATGAGACCCCTGAGAGCCATCATGCACATCAAACGCAACAGTGCTGCACCAGATCTTGGCTCTAACAGCTGAATCCACCAACAGAGATACCATGCTTCTCAGGTTATTGTTCAAAAACTATCAGAAACACAAAATAGTACATATGCTGCCTAACTAAAATTGTATGGCTCCAGGAAGAGCATTAAAACTGTTGGGACATATCACAACATTGTTAGGGGCACGAAAGAATGAAGCAGGTAGCAGAAAGGTCAGCAGAAAAGCTCTCTATTTTTCTGATTCCATCTTATATACACTTTGACAAGAGGACCAAAGATTGTCTACACAGGTAGCCATCTCTTTGACCTCGTTGGTGAGCATCATCATCAATCATCTTTCTTCTCCCAGAGGAGAAATATGTAAACAAAGTAGAAAAATTCTAAAAATATACATAGTTTTCTTGAAGCTGCATGAGAACAAAATGCAAACAGTGAAAAGCAGACAAACTTGAGGAAACAGAAACTTTCTTCTCTACAGGAGGGTTCAGAGCAAACATACTTAATGGTGAGAAGGTTTAAATTACCAACTTCATGTGGTTAACAGCTTCTGGTCTATTAAAAAAGAAGGCAGTACTAAAGAAAGTCATAAAATAAATATATTCTCATCACGCTGTCATTGTATTTGAGTAGTATCATCTCCATGTGGAAAAGGTTGGTGACAAAAGCATTCATATTTTGGCCAAATAATTGAATGGAAATAATGGGCTTTGTGCTACCTGGATGGCATCCACCCTTTTCTTGAAGTAAAAAAGGATTCAAATTTTACAATTTTTAGTCATTAGTTTAAAATCCTAAGCCAAGATGCTGTAATATGTAATGATTGCTACGATAAGTATAATCACTAATCTTCTGCTGATTACTTTGTCTTGGAAATTAATAACAAATTTGAGAACCTATACTTTTACTTTTTTTTTTAGTGCAATATAATATTTTGCCAAAGTGCACACTTTGCAGTGCAGTGGGTCATTACAGTTTCCAACTCAAGGCTCATTTTCATTCAAAAAGAAATTAAGAAAACAGTCCTTTTCAATTTAAGAAGGGGGGTTTCAACAGAGTTCTTTTTCAAAATGCTTGCATGGTTTCTTTTCTATTCTAACCCAGAATAAAAACAAATTTTGAAACATCAACGTTTTATATACTGGAACTGCTACTGGCCAACTCCACTTTTTTATTGAATCCTTGTGTTCCACATAATGAGAAAGCACTTTGTATTTTGTATTTTGTTTGTTCCCAAGTCAGATGTGACAGAAAATCTGACTACTCTTTCAATTATTTATTTCTTTATATGCATTTTCTGTGGAGTTGATAGATGGGAGAAATTCTTCTGTGGATTGGATTACCAAAATACAGTTCTGAGATTTTAAAAAAAATCTAACAATTACAAATAAACTTCCCCCTCCCAAAAAAAAACCCACCAAAAACCCAAACAAACAACTAAAAACTGAAAAAAAAAATAGTTCAGCAGAAATAGCGTCAATTACCATTTGCCTCTTTTAGAAGTCTTTCTATTTGTGCATTAAGATTTTAGCATGGTGAAAACATGGTTACAAAATCTACTTTAAAATTTTGTATAGATGACACAAGTAAACTTATATAAAATCAATACGTGGGGTTTCAAAAATGTTTTAGTTCTTCTAGAATGTCTAAAAAGTCCCACTTAAAACCAAAATTTGAACATAACTTTTTATAATATGTGCATAAAACTTCATATACATATTACCAAACTGCATCTCACCACTTGGGTTTTTTTTTTAAAGATCTCTAGTTTGTGAACAGTTTAATAAACAAGGATTGGGAAATCCTAATTACGTCTGTATGTCATTTATGAAGTCAGTAGATCTACTTGTATAATGTTCAGCTTGATCATGTGAATTTCATTCTGTCCAAAGCATTACGCTCATTTATATAACCACCCCATTCATTTCCTGTTTCTGTATTCAGTGTAGAAATAATGAAACACTTGAGACTGCTCAGCTTGGACTCACTTCTTGTGATTGCCAATGAATGGATTTGGTTATGTAGATTTTCCTCATGCGTATTTGCTGACAATTATAGCTCAGCACTTTACTCCTTTTATGGAGAAAATATCTTGTAGATAAGTGACACATTTAGTTATCTGTAACATCATTTTTATCATCCTATTTGAGGAAGAACAATGGCAGCAAGAAAATTTTAAATTCCTTTTGTTTTAACTTGATTTAGGAATTAGTATAACCATGAGTTTTGTAGAATCAAAGATTATAAAAAATGGGGTCTTTAGACCAACAGGAATTAAACAGAAAGAAAATGCATCTTGTGAGCATTAGGTTCTAGGATAGGATAAAAATATAATTGCACTAGTATAATTAATAATAGTGTCATAAACTAAAACAATGAAGATGACATTTAACTGAAAATATCTGGTTCAAAAAAGTTTTTAAAATTCACTAGAATATATTCCGTTAAGATATTATCCTCTGAAGCTCTCTGAAGTGAAATTACATTATTTTAATGCATTGTTTACTTTATGAGAAAATATATAACTTTAGCTAACTGTTCAAAAATTTGAATTCAATGAAATGTTAACTTTCATTTTATATTCCGTTTGTTTCATTGTCTGTGTGGCTTTTAAGATGTTTACAGGTAAAAAAAGAAAGCGTGTACTCTAGTGAATCGTGGTCAAAATAGAAATTGCAGATGTTTTCCAGGATTCTATAAGCAGAATAATGTAGCCTCACTAAAATGCCAGTCTTTTTTTCCAGGTTTGGTTGGACAATTCCTCCCCATATTTCCAAAATAAATTAGCGTACCTTATGAAATCATATTTCCATAATGTTTTATCATCCATTGGGCTGGGCTTATTTGAATAAATACAGGTCTCTCATTTCCCTAATTACTAACTAATGCTGTCCTCCCTCCATCATTAAAAATTCACTTCTGAAATCATAATTAAATGACTAACAAATACAACATTTTGTACTTAGTAAAGGAAATAATTAGATTATTTCCTACATTTTATGCCACTGTGCTGTATGAACATCATATTATCTTATGCTTCTTCATGCAGGAATCAAAGTCCTCTTCACAGCTGTACATGTGAACAAAGGGCAGAACTCTGCAGAACTTTTTTGTGTGTGATGTCTTATGGGCTAAACTTACAGCCAAAAAATTGTTCAAAATGCTTTTCACAATGACTTTTTTCTGAAAAAGAAGGAATGCAAAAGAGACAGGGAAGGCCATGGAAATAAGGGCCTTCTGCAACTGAACACCAAATATTTGACACAAAACTACCAACAAGATGAATTTTTACTAAAAAAAATATTTCTAGTAAGTTGTTTACCAACAGGGAGTGTGATTATACATTTTCTTCTTTTTTATATGAACTGTCAGTGAAATTCCTACATGCAAGTAAGGTCATGATGTGCAAGCACTACTCAGGTACTGGTCAACAGCTGCTGCAGAAAACTTCTGTTCTAAGAACAGAAGGGAAATACAATGGTGTGCATAACCTGAAATGTTGCTTCTCACTAGTGATGGCGAGGAGTTGAATACATAAGTGCTAACAGCCCTTTTATTTCCCCTCTGTGGCTTGCAGAACAAGAAATGTTGAGGTTGGTACTGAGAATCAGGTTCTGAACTCTTGTTCAAGTCATATTAAAGACATTAAGGATTGAGAACAATGGAAGTTTTTAAGATGTATTAAACTATCTTAAAACAGGGAATAATAAGGGTTGTTTTAGGGGACTATCTTCAATGTAGGCTTTAAACAGTCTGAACCTTCAGGAAGTGACTATGTACATTCAGTTTCTGTAGAAAGTAATCCAGGTGGTTGTACTGATAGCTGAGGTCTTAGATGGTCTTTAGAAAATAGCTGATCTACAAATGAATATACTATTTTAAGAAATATACACATACATGTGAGTACATTAGACATTTTCCTTCTGCAAACTGACACTGAGGTAATAAAAGAGTATAAAAATATATTCAGTATAGTAAGATGAAAAAAATGAGCAATAATACCATCCAAGAAGCAGAAGAATTTATATCTCATATCTTACGGACCACTTTTCAGGAGCGAAATATCTGAAAGAGGTAACACACATCCCACCTATCCCCATGCAGGCAGCCTGGGAGGTCTGGTGGGGCAGGGTCTAGCCTGTCCTGCCACAGCAATGCTTATTAAGCTCTCTTTCTCCAGGAAGGCAGCAAAAGCTGGAGAGATACAGGAGCCTCTCTCAGGTTAAAGCCACTCCCTGGGATGTGCCCGGAAAAAAGAGCCCATTCACTGGGACCTGGCACACCGTCAGACTGTGGTGCTAAGCAGTATGGAGAGCATGTGGCTGAAGATAATGAGTTAGTTGAAGCCTTTTCCTACAAGACCCTCCCAGTGAGCAGGCCCAATAAGAGACAAAAAGAATTCCTAATGTAACTAAATACCAAGTTCTGAGTTTTCATTTTCCCACTCTACTGGCATAGGTGAAAAATTAAGTGAATAAGCTGACCGATATTTAAAATCCTAATCTACAAAAGTATGCGTATAAGAAGACATTATGGTTTGTTCATCAGGTCTTCTGGAATGACTGCCAGCAGGTCCTTTATGTGTTATTTATGAAGAAATTAACTACTGCAATGATAAAAGAGACAAAAAGAATGTAATTTGCTTAGTAATGAAAAGCAAAATAATGTCACTGGTGTCAAGGAATGCTCAGAATAGTCCTCTGCTTCTTGCAAAAAGAGCTGATATCTGTGAAAAGCCTGAAGTCTACCACCAACAAACTCCTGAGCTCAGTTTGAATGATAGCAACAAACATCTGATCAGAAAAGGTGGTTCAAGAGAATCAAACGTGGCTTGATATGTTCCTCTAACTCACCTTCAGAGAAGGGACATTTAATCAAGGGAGTGAGAGGTTATTCAGGTTTATGTCTTACATCTTAAATGCTTGGCAAAAATTTCTCAAGCTACTTCCAACCTGTGCTGATAAATCTTCCCCAAGTGGTACAAAATCCTAGTTTATGTACACCCGTGGCAAAGTCATTTTGTGCAGTTCTATGCCCAAACAAATAATTTCAGTGGTATATTAGGAGGAGATTATCTACCCTTTTAACAACAGGCACAGAAACACAAGATAGTATCTATACTATTTCAAATCAAATATGGTTTCCTTGGAGACCGGTTAGATTTCCCTACACTTCTCATACAGATGCATCCAGAGGGATTGAGAGTAGATGGGTTTCACTTACAAATATCTCTCAGACTGGAGAGGCAGCAACCTTCTGTCATCAACTGAACAAAACAGACGCTTCTACCCCACAATTCACTTGTCCTGTTTCAGATTACTTATTTTAGGATTAATTGTTCTCTCCCAAATGAAAGTACCTGGTTTCCTGCTGAGCACAGTCTAAACAGCTTTAGAGGTACACAACTTCCCTGGAAATTACCAACAGATGGGAAATTAACCCCCTCCTTTTTCATCTTTTTAGAATTTGTTGAGATTTAAGAAAGGCTTTAGAAGGATGTAACAGATATGAATCTCAAAGAGACATGTTATGATAAGGAAAATTTCAAGGATTGTTCTGACCATGGAAGACAAAGGGCTTACTTTATTTCAGTTATCATTGTCTCAGCAAAGGTAGATCCTTTTGGTCTCTGCAGAATAAAAACCCCTCATTAATAGAAAAGGAAGCAGACTGTGCCGAAAAGCTGTGCCAGAAAGCAGATGCAGGTTACTGGAAGATGTTGTTGTAGGACCCTATGAAAAAAAAAAATTATTGAGGTTGTCTCATTGCCTCACATCCAAACTTATGCAAGCATTTCATTGCTCTGTATTTTTGCCTAGTTGCCAGCTCCTTTTTCATGACTCGCTTGGACACACCACACAGCCCTGTGGTCTATCAGCAGGGCCACAGCTGTGGTCTCTGCTGGCTGAAAGAGCCATGGCACCACACACCTTTCCTGCAGGCTTTTTGTGGCCTGTTTTGAGAAATCTGCAGTGATTTTCAGAGTATAAAGTACTACAACACAGCATAAAACCAAGTCAGTTTCATACAGTTTCAAATTTCACTGCTAATCTTCTAAGCAACTCCCTGAGTAAGATGCAGTCAAGGATGTCATGACCTTAATTTCTCATAGGGTTGACTCATTATTCTACCTCCTGAAGTCAGCTCTTGATTTCTTAATATATTTACCTTTCATCTTCTGCTCACAGCTGTCATATTGGTTAGAAGATATTCCTGCTATTAACACTGGGAGTAGTAGCCTTCCCTTTCTCAAGACAGCTTGTAAATTTGGGGCAGTGATCAGAATTATCACTACTGAAATTCTGTAATTATCATTACAGGAATGTACCATATTTACTATATTCCTGGACATATACAAAAATGGACATTCACAAAAATAAGTAAATCTCTTTCAACTCCCTTATTTATAGACCTCACTATTAAAAAGTTTAGAAATCTGCTTATATATGGATGGCTACATGTGCTTCCTAGCACATATTTTCAGCACAGCTACAACTACACCAGATTTGATCTGGCCCTGTGCCTTCCATTTTGTTCCTTCTACCTGAGGCATGTGGAACCACAAACCCAGCTGCAGCATGGCACCTGCTTCTTTCTAGTGCTCTAGTCACAGAGGACTGGTCAGAAGATAAGGGTGCCCTTCTTGTTGATATCCTATCCCCATTGTGGGACCACTCATATCATCCAACTCCTCACCTTTCCTGCAAAAAAAAATTACCTTTTCTTACAGCTTAAGTGACTCAGCACTTAAGAGCCAAAGCCTCCCACATACCAGACACTGCACTAAGCAGAAGAAAAAGATGATCACCCATCCAGAAAATTTACAGTGACAATAGGTCTGCTTGATGGCTTCCCTCAGGAAAAAAAATAAAATAACAATGGCCAGCTGTCTCTTCTGTTAACAGATCATGAGCCTGAAAAATGTGAATTGTGTCCAGTTATTTTGTAGGCTTTAATTGTTCTCTTTGAGAAGAAAAACACCATCAGAAACACCAAAATAACAGATGATCGATTACCAGATCAATTACCTGTAGTTCAGCTCTACCTAAAGAGGAGAAGGGTCTTGAAATTCTTCCCACTACTAATTCGTAAGCAACTGATCATATAGATCTTTAGTACCCTGAAGGCAGACTCATATTTCAGTACTTCCTCATAATGGTCGATGTGGTATTGCAGAAAAGTAGCTAAGGAATCTTGTGAAGTTGAGCAATGATTTTACCATAAGAAGTAAATGTGTCATTTAGCAAGAGGGAACACACATTTTTATACTAATTGCCCTCAGCCATTACTGCAGTGCTTTTTCTACTTTGAAAAGCCTGCATTGGTTTCAGTTTCAATTATGTTCCACACCATAAACAGTTGTGATTAAGGTGTCTAGAGAAGGACTTTGGCACCAAATATCTCTCTTTGCACATCGAACTCTTTATTACTTCTTTAAAACCAGTGAAAATTTTATTTCATGCATTACAGGAGTTATTAGCAATTAAACTAAACAGGCAGCAAAGCAATTTCAACAGTACAGTGTCTGGAACATGTATGTGCCTCAAATACATCAATCAGATTACAGAAGTGGAGTGGGAAATGGTCATTCACTGGAATTAAGTGGAAAGAGTTTTTCTCAAGGAAAAAAAGCCTCAGAAAGCCTTGAGAAAGCCTGAGAGATAAAAGTAAGTATACACCAGGAAGATTTTTCAGACACAGCATTTATTCTGAAAAGGGAAGAGAAGATTCAGAGATGGTATACCAGTGATGAAGTAGAAGTCAAACAGAACAGGTCATAAACTTTCCTGCAAAGCGCTGAAACAAGCAATGTTTTCTGGGATAAAAGACTTCTGCTACTGAAAAAAGTAACATTCATTTTTGAAGAATAAGAATGACCAATGTTTTACTCAGCTATAAAACTTCCAGAGTGAGAATAAAATTTCTTAGTATTATATATATATATATATATAGCCCTAAGTATATGTAGGTCAGATTTGGAAGTATGATGCTCTATACAGTTCATGACCCAAAACATTAGATAAGGAGGAGTTTTTTTCTTGTGGGTCAGTCCCTAAATTCCTCTATCATTTATTCACTTTGCTAACTGCCCTGTAAACTCAAGAACTCTGATGGCTTAGTGTTGAATCATTATTCTTTGATCAGTTTTTGTAGTTATAGTGAATGACATAAATTCATTGTGATGCAGACTTGTAAATTATTCAGTCATATTTTATCTTTTTTATTTACTCTTTTTGTAGATATACAGATCCATTTTATAACTATATTAAAGCACTCTGAGGCTTGCATTACCAACTTCTCAACTGCCTGACAATACCTTGCTTTTCACTTTCTATCTTACAAAAATTTTTTTTGCAAAGATCAGAGTGTATTCTTGGGTTTCTCTCTGTGGAAGTGTCACGTATTTTGCAGCATGCCTTTTTAAGTGAGAATTCTGGAAAGTTACAGGTTTAATTCAGTTTAAACATGGACCTTTTTCCCCAGAGTTTGGTCTGAGCAAATTTAAGAGATCTTCTTGCTAGAAAACAGAATTTAATGAAAAATCCAAGCACATTCAAGTCATGAATATGAGGTCATTTTTACATAACTCAGATGTGTAATGTATGTTTTAAAGTGTTTTGTATACCAGCAATAGATGAAAAACTGCACTATTTTTTCTGACTTGGCTGAACTGAGAGAAACCAAAGTCTTAAATTTAAAGAGACTCTGAAATGAAGTTGGAAAAAGGGTGGAAGAAAAAATAATCTAATGAAAATCTACATCTCACAGCATGTGTTGTAATCAGTTTGGCCAACATGTTTAATATAGTAATGCAATGTGTGGAACAAATTTCTTGTTACCATAAAAACTCAGGATGAATATTTCTACTTTTAGTTTCATCTCATTTTGGAAAATACCTTGGCTTGTGTCAATTTGAATTCTGAGATATGGAAATTATCTGCATGCCTTCAGGTGTATTTATCTTTCTGTAGACGTTTTGATTTTGCTTCCAATTTTTCAACATTTTCAGTACCAGCCATTTCTAATATTGGCAAGATTAACTATACCACAAGTGCAAGAAACTATTAAAAATCAACAGAGAAAACTAATCCTATGCAAACCCCAAACTAAGGTATTGATTAAACATCAATAAACCCAAAATTCATCCTGCAAATATGTTGTAGCTCCTTAACCCCAGCCATTGTGGCAAGAAAGACAGACATTAAGGAAAAATGCAGTTTGTATTCCAGACCAAGGATGCATAATCTTTCATTGGGTAGATGTAAGGAAAAAGCACCACCAGATATGTGCTAAAAGGAATCCTTTTTAAGACAAGTAATTCATCAAAACAGTGTGCATGTTTGGGTTGGGTCATGTGTATCTAGGTGCGGGTGATAGAAAAACATAATGAGCTTTCAATTCCAACACCAACTTCTCAGAATCTAAATGAAGACTGATATTTATAATATGCATAATGATTTAATGCACTGGAAGAAATCACTGTCTCCTGTGATTGTTTCTCTCACCAGGTAGTAGCCTGGGTAACAGCAGGCCAGCAACAAGCAAGAAAAATCTCAGGTTTACATAACAAGCCGTTTTGATTACTTTTGTGGTTTACCTGCAACAGATTTGTTATGAAATTACTCAGCTGCTGTCTTCACTAACACACTGTGCCACTGCATATCTGTCCTATGACCTGAAAGCCTCTTAAATGCATATGTGTGGCAGTGGCAGTTTTGCTCTTCACTCTGGAAATTGTACGTTTTGTGTTGGGAGCCTGAGGTTCACGTTTCTCAGGGACTGCAGTGCTGTGATTTTCTGGCAGCATTGCTCATGGTGCTTTTCCCAGCAATAGTACAGAGTCCTGAGGAGCAGGAGCAGCAGCATGGAGCCTTCATGTGCTCGGGACACTGCAGAAGCCATGCTGGCAACAGGGTCCTGGGGAACTCTATGCCCACAGCACTCCAACTGCAAGCCCAGGGAGGAACACTACAAGGGACTTGCTGAGGATTACAAGGCACTTCTAAGGTCCTGCTCAATCCATCTCCACACAGAAACATTGTAGGGAGATCAGGAACATCTTGATACTTACCCATTTGTGGTTTTACATGTCACCAGTCAGAGCTTTCCTTTAACTGCTGTCATATGCTGATCAAGCTCAAATGAGCTCTGTCAGATAAGTGCCATTTAACACAAAAGTGGCAAGGGTCTGGGGTATTTTCGGTTTAAAAATAAAACCCTGTGGAATAAAAGGAAATAATTTTGTATAAAGACACTGCAGCCCAGGTCAAAGGCATCACTATAACCTGGTTATAAGGTGTTTTATAGTTCAGGTCTCATCAGGCTCCTATGCCAGATGTTCTCATCTCTTTATAATGGTTGATTCAGAAGTAAACTCCCATGGTAGAAGGACACTTTGGCTCTGTTGTGGCTCTGCATAGAAAAACACCCATCAGCAGTTGGATTTCACTGGCACTCATCACAAAGCTGCTGTTTGCTGGCTGAGTTAATTATGTATGTGGATTCTCCCTGCCCCAGGCTGAGGTGAAGTAATTCCAATTAGCTCAGCCTTCATGAAAGAATGCCAAGCTCATATAAATTCCTATGCATTGCCACAGACAAGTAGCACACATGTGGACATTGCCCTGACACTGCTGATGTGAAAGAATGTGTTTGAGTACCTCCTCATAAGAATCAAATTGCTATTATAATAGCTTTTTAATGATGTTTAATTTTTCCTATAAAGAAAAGTGCTTTACCAGGTCAGTCTGATCCAGTTTCTCTTCCTGCCTGTTACCAAACCATCAGGAGGTTTACAGGAAAAGCATAAGGGGGCTAAACATTGTTTAATTTGATTGTCGTTTAACCTGACAGTCATTTAACTTGAAAGCTCTTAACCATTTTCCTCAAAGTCAGTTAAAGCTGAGTATTTTGTTCTCAGGACCATTAAGAGTGCGCTCTCTATTTCTGAGGGGGTGATGTGTTATTGTTTTGTTCACAGTATCTGGGATTAGTAACATGACACAAAAATGTTTTTTATTTAAAAATTATACTCTAGTTAAGCATGGGTGGGAAAGGTCAAATGACCATGCAACACAATTATGAACAGTTTTTCAACTGCATGCTTTTTCATGAGCAAACTGGAAACAAACTTTTTTTCAGACCAAATGCACTTGGAATGGATTGCCTTTGGGAATACATTAATAGTTGTGACAGCTCTACTGCTGGATATAACTTTGTGAAATGAAGTCACTGATAAAAATGGGGAATATCAAACATCTGCATTTCATTATGATTAGCACTAAAATAAAAAGGAATTTTATTTGATCTCTCAAGCATCTCATCATTGTGAATAAAGGAAGTTAGGAAGTTCACCACAGTTTCACACAAAGCTCTTTATACAGGCAATTGAACAAGAAATGTAAGAGAAAGCTGGCAATCTCCATAAGTATGACAATGCATGAACAAAAATAAATCCCTGCCCACAGATTTAAAAATAATTTAACATTTCTATTAAATACATCAACACAGGTCACAAAGATAGTGATCAACCAACCTTTAATCTGTAGAGTTCCTCCCTTCCATTTTCTCATTGATTTAAGGGTTGTTGGAAAACTGAGTTTCCCTCTTGGGTCACTGCCCTGTATGTACAGAGAGGCTCAGCATCACTTTGCAAACACTTATATATAAAGTGATTCCTTCTGATTAGTGGGAAGAAGATTGTAAGTCAGAATAACTCATGTCTCACTAAGATGACATGGTTGTACATAGAAATAGATGTCCACAGAAAGAGCTTTGACATTAATTCATCTTCCTGTAATGTCCAGGAATTCCTAACTTTTTAATGCTTTTTACACATAGTGGGGAAATTAGGAAAGAGGCAAGACAGAGTGGGAGGAAGAATGCATGCCGAGCTCCATACAGACCAAGGAACAGAATAAAATTTTGTAAAATATAAGTCATTCTTTGAATAATGTTATCTTGAATATCTTTCTCACAACTTCTGGAACTTCTGACACTTTACAGTTATTTGATGATTACAGGAACATTTACTTATAAACCCTTAAATGGCCTTGCCTTTTACATTTTATCTTCTTCATCTTCAGTAGTTTCATGCATCGTGTAGGCTCTGCTACAAGCCAAAGAATGATCATGGCTTTGTCCCAAACCCATCAGTGGAAATTCCTGAGCCACCCAAAGGGTTGGCTGATTGGCAGGTCTAAGCTTATCCTCTCCCAGGCAGCAGCAACCTGACATTGCCTTCTCTCCAGAGACAAAAATTTCACTTTCTAAAAGAGATGTGTGTGTCACCGGAATGCAACATCATTTTTGCATTGGCTCCAAATGCACTAACATTTTCTGGTTCAAAGACAAGTATGATTTCCCTTTAACAGTATTGTGCAAAAAGCAGGACCATCCAAACTTAAGAGATCAAACATGAATTCCCGAAGTATCTGGACTGGTTCCTAAGTTTCTGGTAATATTTTTTCACATAGGACATCTGCTTCTATTTGTGCATATCCTCAGCTACTAAAGATAAAATTTGAATAGAGAGGTTTTCGTGGTGTTAAATTATAAGCACAGATGTGCTGAACCTGCCACAGCTCTTTTAATGGTAACGCTTCAGAGAGAGAAGTTGGGAGCAACTGGAAAGGATTAGCTTTCCACTATGAGTACAATTTTGAGGTTTTGAACTTCCAGTATATCAGAAGACACTGCCAGCTGCTGAAATACACTGTTAAGTTTCTTAACAGAGCTTCTAATTTTGTCACAGTAATTATTTTCAAGGTGTTTTCCAAATGTGCCACTTTGGGAATCTGTGTCTGTGAACCGATTTCTGGGAAGATATTTCCACACAAATTCCACACACAAACAGTAAAAACTGTAAAATGTGCTAAATTGGACTAGATCTCCCCTTTTACAAAAAAAAAAACAAGTTCATTCCCAAATTATTGCATGATATGGTCCAACTTTCCAGACCTTCTCTTGCTCATAGTTAATATATGGCCCTAAAAGTTACATAGGATGATGCTTTTGAAGTCATGTGCCTCAGTTTGTCATTTTAATAGAATTTACCACTTCAAAGTTTCTATAGATAAAAGGGATTTTTCTCAAATTTCAATCATTCTCTGAAAATCTGCCTTTCTTAAACATTTAAAGTGAACATGTCAGACAAGTTTTGAAAAATGTGGAACCCACGAACATTTATTGCTTGGTCTTGGAATCTACAAACTAGCATGAGGTTTTAAAATGAGTCAGTGGGAGCCTAACTTCCTAGCATGCAAGGAGAGTTCAACAAATCTGACTTCCCCTTATGGAGGAAAGGCTGGACAAGACCTGGCAATGTGCACCCACAGCTCAGGGAGCCAACTGCATCCTGAGCTGCATCTGGAGCAGTGTGAGCAGCAGCATTCTGCCCCTCTTCTCTGCCCACACAATGCCCCACCTGTAGCACTGTACCCAGCTCTGTGGTCCTCAGCACAAGACATGGACCTCTTGGAGCAACGGCAGAGGAAGGTCCAGAAGATAAGAGGGCTGGAGCATTCATATGAGGACAGGCTGAGAAAGGTGGGGCTGTTCAGCCTGAAGAAGAGAAGGCTCCAGCATGACCACAGAGCAGCCTCCCAGTACCTAAAAGGTACATAAAGGCTCACAGAAAAGCCAAACATTTTACAGGGACATGCAGTAACAGACAAGGAGTACTGCCTTTAAATGAAAGAGGGTGGACGTAGTGTTGTGGTTTGAAAACAAACCGAGTGAGAGGCTTTAAGTCAGAAATAAAATTTAATGAGAAGAAAAGGAAAATAAAATAGAATAAAATAAAATAAAATAAAATAAATACAAAAAGAAAAACCACTGACAGAGTCAGAATACAACCTGATCAGGGTGATGGAAACAGTCCAGACAAGGTGGTCTTCCTGAAACAGAAATCTTGTAGAAAGGTCTGGTAGCTCTGGTCCTCTGGGAATCCAGTGGGTGAGGGCTGCTTCTACTGTCCCAAATCCCAGTTTATATCCAGGTAAGAATGCTTGGCTCTTCCCCATGGGCGGAGCATCTCACAATGGGATGATGACTCATGGAAGAGGGCCTTAATGGCCCATTAAAGAGAGAGATAACTCCTTCCGGGAGTTATCTCTGAGTCATGCAAAAGGCATTGATGGGCCATTAACTGAAGATGGTGATAGAATACTTCCTAAACTACAACCCAGGACACGTAGGTTGGATATTAAGAGGAAATTCTTTATTGAGAGGCTGATCAGGCAGTGCCTAGATAGGCTGTGGATGTCTAATCCCTGGAAGTATTCAGGACCAGGTTGGGTGACACATTGATCACCCTGGTCTGGCAGAAGATATCCCTGCCTGTGGTGGGGAAACAGGAACCCGATGATCTTTAATGTTCCTCCCAACCCAAACTTCTGTATATTCCATGAACAGTCCTACTCAAGGTCGTGCGAGCATGACTGAACAGCCATCTAAAAATTTCCAGATTTTAGAAGTCAAAACAACTTCCATCTTTTTAAAATATTCAAAGCTTCTAAAGACTAAAGCATAAGAAACTGTGAATTCCCAGACTACATCTACAAGACCATTGAAATGCTAATTTGTTAATTTGGGATCACTGGGTTCTGGGACCATCCAGCTAAAGACAAGAGAACTTGTTGGTGCTTAGTAGCACAACAACCGTGACAACATTTCCAAAATACTGCGAGAAATATGTCCAGTTCAATTGTCTAAATAAACAGAAAGACTGCCTGCTTTCCACTGGATTTCCATAGGTGTCTGAACACATTCCCACAAAATTATTCAATTTTCACCAGAAAATGTTAAGGTAATTTGAAAGGAAAATACTATGGTGAAAAATCCCCCAGTTTCCATGTTTTCAAACACATTTTTGCTTTTCTGTTCAAAAATGAAATCTTCTTATTATGAAACACCACAAAACAGCAAGTGGTAAACCAGAAAGTAGTGATTGCCTTCAAAAACTATCCCAGTTCAATGAAATAACAAACTCACATCTTAACCGCTCACTTATCTCCTCTGAATAAATAGAAAAAAACTGTGGGGAAGAGGACTGCCAAGATGATCATTGTACTTTTAACAAATAATTATTACTAGAGTTTTCTCCTGTATTTCAAAGGGAGCATGAACTGGTGTCTTTGCTGTTATGTCGGATACAGTACTGAAGGTTTAGGAATAAAGAGATTTTGACAGCCTGGGCCCACATAGGAAGGCCAGGCTGACCCCATGGGACTTCGGGTGTGAAAGTCCCTTTGGCAGCAAAATAAATGACAGATTGGCAAGATCTGGTGATGCAAAAAAAGAACCATTTTAATAAGAAGCAAAACAACACACAGCAAATCCAACTCATTACAGGGTGCACCAAAACTGCCAGGGTCAGGGGGTTACAGTAGTTTATACAGGGTAGAATAAGGGTCTGAGGGCAAGGAATTAATCGCGAGAGAGGACCAGGAGTATGCAAATTATTGCTACAATAAGTAAACAATGGTAACCAGGGGTACAGAGAACCTTCTAGTCTAATCTACATAGGGAGCTCCCATGAGGCCTTGCAGGTGAGATTTCTCTCACCCTGATCAGTTTAGCAGCTACCTGTGTCACCCGGCTCAGCCAGCCCTGGCACCACAACAACACTGGTGGTTCTTGGCTGATCCAAAAGCAGGGACGCAGCGAAGGCAGGAGATAAAAGGCGGGACTCCTCCAAGACAGGGCTACAGAGTTTATTGGATCAGGGGGATCCTCACCTTAGGGTTAAGTGTTAGGAGAGACCCCGAGAATGTGCGGGAAGCAACTTATAAAGAGAGGTGGGTCTCAGGGATGGGTACAGTGACCAACCAATAACAGAAAAGTAAGGAGTGACTCTTAACATAACATACAGATATAATATCAAATCATAACCAAATGGGAGGGGACCCCTTCAATCCTGCCCAATCACTCGACGCCTCTCTTGGAATTTTCTGGACGCAGGGAGAGGCCCCAGAGTGACTGACAGGACCAGAGGGTTATATAACTAATGACTGACACTTAACAAATATCTGACAAACAACTTGGGGATGAACTAAGGGAAAGAAACAGGAGGGGAGTACGAAGAACAGACCATTTTACATTAAACTTTCTGGAAATAACTCATATAACAAGAACAAGCATAGCAAAATCCAAAACATGCACCACCACAGACCATGGGAATTTTTACCCATGGCCTTAGCTTGAGGCTCTCTTTGACCTCCAACAAGAGATGAAGTGGAAATCCAGGAGACGTGAATGAATGTTAACATGCCTCTGATTGAGAAAAATCTGCATCTCTTGAACAAAAGGCAAGACTCACAAGCTATATGAGAGTTTGTGGTACAACACATACTAAATATAGTCAAGCTATGTAAAGTGGAGCAATAAGGTTCTTTGGCACTTTTTCATGGGTCACGGAGAAGAAAGGCCAGCTACTTTCAATTCAGAGCAATATGAATAATTTATCACTGAAAGACCCTCTTAATACAAACAGGATCTTGCAGAAACCAGGAAGGAGTGAGAATGTTACTGAAAGTATCAAAGCATCTGTCATCTCTGAGGGTCTTCTGAAAAGACTTCTCAAGTACTGACTCATTTTCAAGGTTGAGTCTCAAGGTTGACAAGGTTATAAACACCAGTACATGTGCGGAAATACAGAGGTTTGGTGTTGGTGTGCTCACTGTGAAATATTTCACTACTGCTGTGAAATAGCACATCTGCAGGCAAAACCTAAGATAATAAGTGACTGGACTCTGTAACAAGGAGATTTTTTGAACTCTGAATACATTGCCAAGGAATCCACCTCCCCCTCTGCCCTCTCACAAGTCAATCTGTCATCTTCTTCCTGTCCTGCTGCTGAATACCACAGGTAAATGTACCATAACCGGACCCTCACTCCTGTCCTCTATTCAGCTGTGGAACAGCATCAACCTTTCTTCTAAATGAATCCTGACTGTGGGGTTCCTTCATAACTTCTTGAAGCTGGGGGAAGGAAAAAAAAAAAAAAACACAAACAAACTAGCAAATAAACAACCCCCCCCCCCCAAACCCAGAAACTAAAATAAAAAATGAAAAAGAAGAAAGAAATAGAAGAAGGGAAAGGAAATGAGAAAAAGGATAAGAAAAAGAAAAAGAAAAAGAAAAAAGAAAAAGAAAAAGAAAAAGAAAAAGAAAAAGAAAAAGAAAAAGAAAAAGAAAAAGAAAAAGAAAAAGAAAAAGAAATAGAAAAAGAAAAAGAAAAGGAAAAGGAAAAGAAAAGGAAAAAGAAAAAGAAAAAGAAAA
Source organism: Sylvia atricapilla (assembly GCF_009819655.1). Classification (NCBI taxonomy): domain Eukaryota; kingdom Metazoa; phylum Chordata; class Aves; order Passeriformes; family Sylviidae; genus Sylvia; species Sylvia atricapilla. Next base: position 71,731,182 of record NC_089174.1, read on the forward strand.
AGAAAAAGAAAAGAAAAAGAAAAAGAAAAAGAAAAAGAAAAAGAAAAAGAAAAAGAAAAAGAAAAAGAAAAAGAAAAAGAAAAAGAAAAAGAAAAAGAAAAAGAAAAAGAAAAAGAAAAGAAAAAGGAAAAGGGAAAAGGAAAAGGAAAAGGAAAAGGAAAAGGAAAAGGAAAAGAAAAAGAAAAAGAAAAAGAAAAAAGAAAAAGAAAAAGAAAAAGAAAAGAAAAAGAAAAAAGAAAAAGAAAAAGAAAAAGAAAAAGAAAAAGAAAAAGAAAAAGAAAAAGAAAAAGAAAAAGAGAAAAAGGAAAAGAAAAAGAAAAGGAAAAAGAAAAAGCAGGAAAATATCTTTATCATTAGTTAAAACAAACGAGAACCATTGTAAAAAAATTATTTACTTCTTTACTTTTTTATTCATTAGACCAAGGAATGGAATATCTGATCTCATTCTTAGGCCAATATCGTTTATCTCTTTAGTCTCCTGGAGAAAAAACTACCAGCCACAGGGTGGGTCTTTTATTATCCCCCTGCAAGTAATACAAGTCAGACAAGGCATGGATGTCCATCCATGTGCAGGAAGGGCTTAGCACTAACTTTTCCTTCAGCTGCACCTATTTTTGGTAAGTGAGTAAAACAGACAAGCAAGGCTTTCAAAAAGGGAACTGATGTGAGAAGAAATTTAAGGAGCAGTACTTTTAATGATGTGGCTTTTGCCTGTGGCCATAATCAGTGAAATGGAGTGAAGATCTGGTACCCGTCCCAGCATCCCAACAAAACTGGTTCATGAGGTCATGCTTGCATAAGTGGAGACGTCTCAGATTATTCCTCTCCTGTGGTGGCTGAATTAGAGCATTTTCCTCTAAAAGAGTTGCAGTGCATACCAAAAGCAGCTTTTTGGGAGGCAGGCCTGTTTCTTTGGGCTCCTGCCCCAGATGCTGCCCAACAGGGTGTGAGTGATATTGCTGGGTATTACAAGAATCAGGGGTGTGAGGAGGGAGTTTCTAGGGAGCCTGGCACAATTTTAGATAGACATTTTTGTTGCATAATTGGAGAAGTTATGACTGACACTTTCTCCCTACCACATTTTTCCTTCTGGGACTCCAAACACATACCAATGTCCACAAACAAATGCCCCTGAAGTCACTGGGAACTGCTCTTATGGCAGCTTATGTCCTCAAGAGTATTGTGAGTGGGATGTTTCCCCTGTCTACAGCATCTCTATTTTGGGTCTCTCCTTGTTTGTGTGAAGTGCCTACATGTGTTTATGAACTGCATGTTGCAAAGATAAGAGAATGTGGGGTCCTAGCCAGTCCTGTTTTCCATTACTCTTGTTTTTGTTTCCTGCTTCTCTTTTATGCCACATTAGTTTGGGGGGCGGGGGTGGGAAGGATGGTTGGTGGTTTTGTTTGTTTTTTGGTGGGGGTTTTTTGGTTTGGTTTTTTGTGGGGTTTTGTGAGGTTTTGGGGTGGGGTTTTTGTTTGTTTGTTTCTTTGTTTCTTTGTTTCTTTCCCATCTCCTTCCTTCTATAGCAATGAACACACTTTGCTCCTTGGCACATGTCAGTCAGGCCCTGCACACTTTGCTCCCCTTTCTCAACAAGAAATCTGTTTGGAAATAAGAAAAGAAGACACAAAGCAAGAAGTATTCTGTATCTAAAAGCAGCTCATACTAATCTACACAAATTTGGTGCCTTGTGCTCTAAGAATAATATGATATGGATCCTAACCTGATATTGATTAAGCTGTGCATTTTGAGGGTAACTATTCCTTGAATACTGAAGCAATCATTTCAGATGAGTTACAAAAAGAAGCACATCCTGCACACTGCTGCCAAAACAGGACCAATATTTTTATAGATTGTAAATGTGGGATACAGGGTGCTGTTGATCATCGATCTCAAAACATCTCTTTGCAACTGGAAAATACTATGACTGTGCACTCGCAGCTGTGTTTCGGATCTGCAGTGTAAAAGATCAGCAGGCTGAGATACCTGACATTTGGCTACCATGTTCTGCTGTACTGGCACCAGGGCGGGGGACTCTGTGGAGAGCTGAAATGCTCACCAGGCTATCAGTTTATCCCAGCCTGCAAGATATCCAGCATCTCTCATGCAAAAAGCACCTACATGTCTGAAGGAAAAGCAGGGGTTCAAGAAGTGGCATTCATGGTTTCAGTGCAGTACTCTCTGTCTCTCTGTGCCAGTACAGCTGAAACTTGTACATTGCTGAAAGCAAGTGTAGAAGGTATTGCTCTGGTGTCACCTGTGAATTTTCTAAAATCCATAAACCATTCTATTTAAGGTGTCCACTAGGCTCAAAAATGTCATTAGGAATCTCATGACTCAAAGAGATTTTACATGAGATCTGTACTAACTCTTCAGCTTCTTTTGTGATTAAGTTGAGCAATGTAAATCAATTCCTTCTGTCTTAATACCATGATGCATTTAATTTTTGTTTTTTCCCCTCTGGATGAAAGTATTTTTGCACAAATGTAAATTCCATTTCCAAAAAACACTTGGTTTCAATTTTGTGGCAAAAAATTAATGTAAATATGTAGATCTGTTTGCAAACTAACTGACTATACTGATCAAAACTACAGAAATAATTTGGGTTGCAAAAAAGATTGCTGATGGAGAAAAACTAAATATGCCTTCAGGGTGATGTTTATTTGTTTGCTTGTTTTAAATTTTTTTTGTTTGGTTGGTTGATTTGGGTTTTTTTAAATAGACCTCATAGACACAGGATAGCTTATATTACTATGAAAGAGCCCCTTTCCAGGAACACATCATGTTAGGTTTCAAAAAGCTCTCCATTGGACAAACCAGAACTATTTACTAGTTCTGCAGTAATTCCCTCTGGGATTTCTTTATTTTGCAACACTTGTTGATGCTGTTGAGTGCTTCAGTGTCTAACAAAAACAAATTTAAGGTTGTTTTCTTAAATCTATAGGGTTGTTTTGTTAAATTTATAAGCCACTGCTAGATGCAGCGTTATCTTGAATTTTGGTAAATGTATAGCAGGCTTAAAGGCAGTGTTTTCAGTGGGAAAATAGCTGGATTGGTAAATGCAAATACGCCTGGATTTGGATAAATGCTACAAAATACAGCGGAAATGTCAAACAGATGAAGTAAATCTGCACAGGAAGAGAGTAACACCAAGCTGTGTGAGGCTGATGGTACCTTCTAAGCATTGAGGTCTAACATGGGATCCAGCCTGACACTGCTATTTCATGGAGAGCAGTATCAGCTCTCTGCTTCCACACTCCCACTGAAATCATACTCAGATAACTGTCCTGGGAATAAAAGGTTAAATTCCGGCCTCTGGAAGCACTCCACTGTGGCAGCAGGGAACAGAAGGTTACTTTTTTGCCATTCCGGTTAAAGAAACAGTAATACGTGTCTCAGCATTAAGGTTAGCCTGGTTGGAAGGAAGCCAAAAAAGCAGCTTTAAACATTTTTCTGTTTTTCTCTGTGATGTTGTCCACCACAGCAAATGGAAGTTCAAAGGAAGCAGCAGAGACCTGTTTGCTGGAGTCCCCCATGCTGATGATGTGCACTAGGTGTCAGAAGGTGGCATTTCAGCTCTTGCCAACAGGATACCTTCTAGGTCATGTACTCTGATGACCAAGTGTAGGTATCACTCTGAGCTGTGTTCTTTCCCTTCCTCCTTTCTTCCTTCCTTCCTTCCTATCTTAGAAAAAGTAAATTACCATGGCACCTTAAATAAATGTGGCTGCTCTCCCATTTATTGACTGTGTAGGGATTTAAAACTTGAGTTGATTTAATGCAATGGGTAGAGCAGAAGAGACTTGGGCAGGATAAACTTTGTCTAAGGTCACACTAGGCCTGAGCTGAATCTCAGAAACATGGGACAGGAGAGTACTAGGCAACCATGTATGTAATGCCACTACTATTCTCTACTACTATTATCTGTAACATTTAATTATGGGAGCAGGGCTAGCAGTCCCTACTTGCTTGGCTGATCTGGGTAAGCCCTGCAAAGCTACTGTTGGCGGCTTGAAGTTCTTCTCGTTTTATCCCTAGGATACTGGCTGGTTCCTGACAGATGAAGTATGAAGTAATCAATCTCCTCTCTTCTCTGGCTCATACATGGCTCACCAAGAGAGGTCCCTTTGGAAAAATCTCCATAATTACAGTGCAGTTTCCAGCACTGTGCTCCTTCCCTTTCTTTTGGCTGCCTTCTGCTTTGAATACAGGAACTCACAAGAAATTTTCCCTAGGCAGACCTGGAGAGATCTTAGGACTCCTGTCAACTGCCAAACAACTCCATTTGCAACTCTTCACACAGATCTGTACAATTCCTGAGGATATTTTTCAAAACACGAAAAAGAAGCTCCCAGTTGTTTCTTGTTTGAAGCCTCTAATCCAGACCTACCACACCTGGCAGTCAAAAGTCCTCCTATTGTTGCTATTTTGTTTGCCACATTTTTCATGACAGAGAGATTCTTCATATAAATTAAATCCAGTGATTGCGAAAGTATGAGTTCCATTGCCCTTGTGTCTTAAAACCACTTTAATTAAAAAAAAAGGAAACAATATGTCCATCAGCCACTTCAGGCTGAGGCCTCCAGTCATCCTGTCCTGACTGATGAAGAGAAGCAGGGCTTGTTTCCCGGCACTGACAGTGAGACACCTCAGCACTGCCAATAACACGGCATTTTGATCAGCCTGGTTAGGTGACGCTCCTCTCCTGAAGCTTTGCTCCAGAGGTAGCTTGAGTCACCCAAATTTCAGGACCTGGACACAGACAGAAATACCTGAACTGACTGGAACTGACGGTCCTGAGATGCAGCAGCTGGAGAGTTATGTTTACACTAAGGTTTATTATACTGCCCCAGACTTCTGTTACTTGTTCTGCTTTGTTTTCCTGGAACTTTTGGACAGATTCCTAAGTTCATGCCAGTGTGTCCGAGACCTGTTACTCAACTGGGAGAGGGGCTTTAGCTGCACTGCATGAATTACCCATCACTGGCTGCAGCCTCACAGCCAGCACCCTCTGTCTGTGTCTGCATTGCAACAAAGCAAAATACAACGTGCTTCATCCACACAAACTAGAAATAACACTTTGAGCAATTTAAAGTACTCAACAGAGTTTAAAATTATCATTTAGCATGAAGAAAATAACTATATACTGGTGTAATTTGGGGTTTTAATAAAGAAAAAGCTTCAATGCTCATCCTTAGTCCTAGTAGCAACAAAGAAAGGCCACAAGACATCTATTTTTTAAATATCAGAACTCCATAGTCCTGTCAAAAATATTAGCAGGGATTTGATATGTTTCTAAACCACTCAAAATACTTCTTTTTCTTTATCCAATGAACAGATGTATGTAGAATCTATTTGCAATTAGGTCCAAAGATGAATAAAGTACATTACCTCTACTTCCATTGTGCTAACAACAGTGACCTTCAGGACCTATAGCAGAGGGCATCTTTTGAGTATTTGCTTTTCTTGACTCTTTTTATAACTTCTTGCTGATCAGATTTTTTCTTTTGTCTCTCTTTCCCCATGCTGGTGACAGGAGCAGGGGTGGCTGCCTGCATCTGTGACAGCCATTGTCATTTCCCAATGTCCCCATCACCCACTGTCATTTCCAAGCACTGTATCAAAACACATCACTCCTAGTGGTGCTAAGGAAAGACATAAAGGTGGTGTCCTGTACACTTTCAACAAATGTTGACCTACTGAAAGGCTGTATTTTTTACTTTTTCACAGAAATGTATTTTCTGCCAAAAAGTGTCCTCTTCCATCAAATTTCAGAGTCAGAGAAAAAATGCTTTTGTCTTTCAAATAGATCTTTTTTACATAACAATTTACTCCAGAAGTGTGAAAGACATTACAATTTCAGGGTACATATCACAACACAAATATCAGTTGCTTCAGTTTGATTTTGATTTGGCCTAGCATGGGATTGAGATAAGTGTTAGCAATTCCCTAAGTTAGCTTTTTTTTTTTTTTTTTTTTTTGGTGTGAAGTTCAAGTTCCTCTGAACGAGGTACAAAATTCCTTTTTTAAGGCATGAGCAGCCTTGATCACCTTGAAAATCAGAAGTTTCATCTCTCAAACTGGTCAGGACTTTTAGCTAAACAACAGCTAATGTTATCCAGTGGGGTTTTTTCTTATTAATTTTTTTTAAATATTTATTTCAGAATGATTATTCTTGTCTGGGAATATCAAAGCCCGGGTCTTTTGGAAACTTTGCCAGCTGAATTACTGCCTTGTCTGGGTGTTTTTTACAGCTCCAGCATCAAGATTTCTAGACTGAGATTAAATATTAATAAAGGTATAAACCACAATACTTACTCTTCCTAAATAGATATTCCTTAAGTAGATATTCCTCAAGCAATGATGACTTGTTTTAATTACACTAAATACATTCTGGATTTTAAAGTCATACTCTCCATAGTGACACAAAGCATGACAGCATGTCAAAGAAAGAAGAACAGGGCAACATTGTGCAAAGTAATGGAATAGTTTACCATATTGCATGAAAAAGACATTCGTTCTTGAAAGGTACACATAGATGTGTATTTTACTGCTCACAGCATTATTATTTCTCTCCCAGTGGCATTTCTAGTTTTGAGAGCCCTAAACTTGAAGTGAATCTAGAAGGAATGTTGCTGAAACCACACTGCCTATTCACCCAGGAAATTAGAAATTTTTGCATCATCTCTGAATCACATGTTCTTTAGAAGCTTGTATTTACAGCTTCCTAGGTTTCTTATTTTGCCACTGGGATGTTATGACAGAGCCTGCTGTCTCAGTGGTCTGGATTCCTATTTTTCTCACTTACAGAAGTACTAATGAAGACTCGTTCTGAGAGCCTGATCTCAGTGTCTTTTGACTGCTTTTGCTCAGGCTCTAACACTGCAGAGTTTCAAAAAAACTCTTTTTGGTCCAGACTTTTTTATTAAAAAGATGATAATAAGCTGTGAAAAGAAAGTGATCTTTCAAAACCACAGAATTACCTTGAGTAATATGTGGAGTGTTCTAGTTGTCTTCAGTGTCACTATGCTGCTTTTCTGATGTCATAAAGGTAAGGCAAAGATAAGCCATCTCTGGACAACTAACCCATTCCCTGACTCATAACAAATACAGTTAATATCAATTTGCTGAGAGAAGGAGAAAAAAATTTATGGTGACCATGATGGAGTATTTAGCCTAGCCCTTGATAATGTAAATAGTACTATGATCAAACACCAGAAAACTACAGGAAAGACTACTATAAAGATCAGATTGTGAAAGCTTTTTTAGCAAAAAATATTAATGTGGTGTCAGTGCTGAACTTAACTGAAAGAATATATTTTTAATCCCATTGTATAACAGTGATGAAGTGGAAGATATGCCATAATTGTCACATGTGCAACAAACGTGCCTGTGTGGAGATGTTGAGGATGTTTGCTCCCATACTCTCCTGTCTGGATCTCAAAAACCAGCAGCACAATGTTGCAGCACCTTTGCCCAGTCCTGCTGACTGTGAAGGAGTTTGCTAAATGCATAGCCACAGAGGGTAATTTGCTCTAAGAGCTGCTAGACTGAGTTAGACATCCCAGGCGAGCTGCCCTGTGGTAGGACAGACCTACTCCTAGCCCACAGCATCTCCTGAAACCCAGCTTTTCAAAGCTACAGAAGAGGGACTTCAGGTTGGCAGGGAATAGAAATGTACAGCATGATTTCTGCCTAGAGGGCTGTATCAAAACAGGATATAAGTGTGGGAAGAAGGAGCATGAACATAAAAAGAGAAGAGACCAGTATTCTTTCACATCAGCAAGAAGTGAGTTTAACTTTTCAGCAAATGGAAAAGGACTTGCCTGAAATGAAAAAAAGGGACAGGAAAAGATCACTGGGTAAGGAAGTGGACTGGAGGAACACAAAAGATGAAAAGCATCAGTCTGCTTATGAGGAAAGGATAAGACAGGTGCTCATGGATAGACAGCTCATCTGATGGGTGATAAAATTTTCCATCTTTGAAACTGCCAACATGATGAGAAATGGGTGATGAATATGATGAAAGTCATTCAAAAATAATAAATTTCAGGTTTTTCAGGTGCAGGTAATAGTGCGTGTTGATTCAGCTCCATAACACAGGGATCATCAAAAGGGGGGCAGAAGAAGATTTCCACCCAACACAGTCAACTACAATGAAGCCATATGAGAAGTTGAAATGAAATAACTGTAGAGAGTGGACAGAGCTTCTGGTTAGAGGAAGTGCAGGAGAACAAAGATTTGTCGTAAAGGAACCAAAGTGAGGCAAAAGAGTGCTGCTAGATAGGAAGATGATTTGACAGTGGAAGGGAGGAAAGTGGAGGACAATGGAAAGCAGTTAGAGGCTGTACTTTTTAGCAGATATATGGGATTGGAAATACTAAAAAGGAAATGATAGCTGGTACAGCTCAAAGAGAAGATACTTGTCTGAATGCTAGAGGAGTTTTTCATGCCATCCACCTAACAGAGGCTCTTATATTTGCATTAACAAACAAATCTCAAAAGGTGGGACCGTGCACAAGAACAAGTTACATACTTTACCAAAGTAACAGATGGGTGGAAATTATTTCCAGGACATGCAAGACCTGGGAAAACAATACATGACCAAAGAGGAGTGGCTTGCGGTCAGCTAAGAGTATCTTGAGAGAAGAAAAATCTCAGATATGAGTTGACCATAGATTAACAGTGAAATGTCAAAACAACGCACTTATAACAAAAGGCAAGGTAATAGTCAGGATTAACCAGATTATTTTTCTCAATTGTGAAAGATTTTGGTGATAATTTGTTTATTTATGCTCCTGGCAGCCATGTTCACTAAAGTTTCAAAAAGAGCAAACTGAGAGGCTGACGGTAAAGTTTGTCAGAGGTATTCAATTCTCAGTTGAAAACACTTGAAAAAGAAAGACTTCACTACTCCAGGAAAATAAATGCTGAATGAATATGGAGGCTGAATGGATATGACTGAATGGACTATGCTTGCTGTCCATACCTTTCTCATGAAGAGTAAATTAGGAGAGAAAAGGGCTACTTCTATTGCGTGACAATACTGATACAAGAGCCAAGTATTTGAATTGTCCATCTAGACATTTTGACTGAAAACTGTGAATACAGAAAAGTGATGGTATATTTAAAAGAAAGTCATTCCTGGATCAGTGGTCCAAAACTTTTTAGTTTTGCTAAAATACAACCCTTCATGATTATATTCAAGGTGATCTTACATGCTTTAGATCAACAGATATTGCAATTTTACTATATCTCTGCGGAATTTTCCCTTTTGCCATTCAACGTGGTGCCAGATTCCCCCGCAAGCTCCTGACGAGGCGTCGAGAGGGGCTGTTCCCAGAGTGATCTGAGATACAGCTGGGCACAGGCTCTAAATCACTGTGATACGCTGAGGCACAGGCAGAAGCAGGGGCAAGGGAAAGGTCTTTCATGTGGTTTCCAAGGAGCATCACTCCGAGAAGGATCCAGGGACAGATACTGAGCCCTGGTGCGCAGGGACTGTTATTATGCAGGGAAGGATCATGGGGCGGGTACAAATTTGTCCAATGGGAAAGGACTGTGGAGGAGCACAAGGCGGGGCTCACAATACTTCAACCAATGAGAAGGCACAGAGGGCGGGGAACAGCTCAAACAAACCAGTGGAGCTTAGGAGAACGGAGGATTTCCAGGGATTTTCCAGAGCAAGGGGCTGGAACAAGGCGGGATTGACAGCCCAGCAGGAGGAGGGACAAGGAACATTCTGTAACAAGGGGCAGGCCTAAGGCAAGATGGACAACTGGGAGGGAGAATACAACTTGGACTGAATTAACAATACAGGGGGGATGGAAAAAACCATTGACAATAAAAACACACTGCAACAGGCATTATCATATATTCAAATCTCCATTCAAAACTCACCATGAGATCCAGCCTATGATCATAGTTTTCAAGTGTTTTTTCTGTGGGACGCATTCCTTTTTTTTTTTACACTTTTATGATTTCAGCCAAGAGCTGGCCCAGCTTCAGTAGCCAGGGTGGTTTTTTATTTGCATCTTCTTTCCTTTGGCCATCTGCTGTCACAGCAGATGCTAGTTTTATTTCCCTAGTTCCTATGCCTAAAGAAAAAAATACTGATAACTCCCAAATTCTCATAATTCTGGTCTCTGCAGCTGGCCTCTGAGACTTTGGTCTGCATCAGCTCTGCCTCTTTGTTCAGGCTTGGCTGCCACTGCTGATCTGCAGTGATCAAAGGCAGGAAGCATCCAGCACACCCTCATCCCCAGACCTCATTGCAACACAGTCCCTGAGCAGGCCCTGAAATATGGTTCTTTGGTCTGTGATCTATTGCACACCCACACAGAGCTCACTGACTTCACTGTGTCTCTGTCCTGCATGATATATGGCTGTCATTCCTCAGTCAGGGCACTTCTTATAGGAAAAACTGCATACCATCTGGAATTCTCCAGTGGTAGAACAAAAACAAGAATTGGACCTAGGCAGTCTTTTGTGTCTTTATAACAGATAAAGCTATTCTGAAACATGTTTCATTTGTTTTTGTTTATTTTTTTTCCAAACAAACACTAGTCTTCCTTTTACTTGGCTTGTGTTTTCTGCTATATAAATTCAGGTTCTTGTATTTTTTCCAAGATTGTGTGATGACAGGGGAACTGCTCAATGATGATGTCATGATAGACTAAAGAGAATACAGTTGAGCAATTTGACAGGAAACCTGACTTTTTGTTGGACTGTGCACAATCCTTTGTGTTTGACTGTTTAGCCACTCCACTACAATACAAGATATTTTTGCCATTTCAACTAAGACATAACAGGCCACAGTAAAATTCCTAAAAACTCCTTAGAGTTTCTCCCAGGGAGAGAATAAAAATAAAATTGAGTGTCAAAATGATTTGTTGATTCACTTCAGTATATAACAGTGATCTAACTGAATGGGAGTCCATTTAGGTAAAAAATAATAAACTAATATCAGGCAGGAAAACATTTAACAATCCTGGTATTTCCAAAGAAAAGCATTAAATAGGATGTTTTTAAGTGTTCATGAAATGTTAAAACAAAGAACACTTTCAAAGTCCCTTTCAAGTCCACTTTGAAGAAGCAGATCCTGCATCCCAAACTGTGTTTTTATACCTAACAAAGAAACAACATCTAACATTCTGGAAGACCATATGGGTGGTTGCTTGGCATTTCTGAAAACTATGATTTTTTTTAAAACTGAAAAAGATCCTTGGATTTAATCATTATTTTACTAAAGGAAATAATAAACTTGAATACTCTTTTTATTAAGAACTACCATAATTACAGTTTCTGGTGTAATCACAAATTGTTTATTAGCAAGACATTGGCTAAAAATTCTAGAAATATATATGATCATATTTTCAATGTGAAGTCACCCAACATTCAAAAGAGGCCCATAGATGTTAAAAACCATTAAACTGAAATATAGCAACATGCCAATTTTAATTTCCCGTAGGAAATTTTTTATGTGAATTCCAAATATTTTAGTTTTTAAAAACTTTAGGCCTCTGCATATTTTCATGTCATTAGTTTATGAAATATTTTCCTGGAAGGGCTGAGTGGCACATTCAGCTAAAAAACTTTATGAAACATTTACCTTTAAAATACTCCATATGCTTAAGCTTTCAACTTGCACCTTGCTCAGAATTAAGAAGCAAAAGAAAGCAAGATCAGACCTTTTTGCTCTTGTACAGTCACCACTGTACATATATCACAAAAAATGGGATGAAGAAAACTGTGATCAGGTTGTCAGAGACTCTCAGATTGGGCATGTGAAGATAAAAGAAGCTGTCACCTCACATCCCCACATCTCACTCCTGCTTCAGAAGAAACAGGACAAGGCATTTCTCTGCAGGTTGGGCTGGTGCTGAGGATGGTCACTGAAGCAGCTGAAGAGATACAGACATCGTGGGATGAATCCATGAGACTGCAAAATGCCATGGCACAGGGGCAGTGCAGCCCTGCTGGTGTCACACTGAACCTGGGAGATCATTCCCACCTGTGACCTATGCTGGAAAAAGAAGACTTGTGTGTATGTCTAGGGAACAGCTCCCACTAAGGTGCAGAGCCACTTCCCACAGGTGAGGGAGTAGAGACACCAGTAGCTAAAACTCAGCTAGGCAGACCTAATGCACATTGCCCTTATCAAAAAATGTAGGCTGGGCTGTGTGAAGGACCATATGGAAACACAGCCTGCCTAACCCAGAAATCTGATCAACTGAAACTGAACTATAATGCACTATTCAGTTAACCTCTTTACAAATAATTCAGTTGATTTAATAACATCAGCTTTTTTTTTTTTTTTTTTTTTCATTGAACCACATTATTTTGGTACAAAATATGATTAAAATTATTTATTTCCTCTCATTAAGCAGTATCAGCATTATCCGCTTCCCAGGATCAAATTTCTATTAGGTGTATTAACTCAAACTCTTAGCTTAATTGTCTTTGCTGGTCTTGTCCTTGCTGATAATTTGGCCCTCTATATTCATTTAATATGGCCAGGAAAGCAAAAAAGGCTTCTTTCTTTGTTTTCTCCATTGCTACCTAAGACTAAATCAAGTAGATGAAAATGAGTTTGACTGCAGAGAAAAAAAACAAAGTACCTGAGAATGTACCTCAAATCTAATGCAGTAATATATGGTGAGAGGCTTGGCCGCTGCCTGTATGGATGTGCTACAATATTCTTGAGCATGCTGCCCTTTCCCAAGCACACAAAAAGTGCAACAATGGAGGTCCTGAATGAGTAGCCAGCTCACTTTTGTATCTATCATCTGACATACTCAGGATAACGCCAAACCCATATAACAGCAACCGGTGCTGCACAAAGAACTGCAAGAACTAGCAGAATACTTCTGAGGACATTTTGACTGAATTTCTATAAAAATACATCTTCCAGTCTCAGTAATATAGGCCAGTTAATATTTATATTTAATGTTTAGAAATCACTGGCAACAAATATCAGCCAGAGAACACCACATGGACATCTGCAGGCAGCCACTCTGGAATCTGCAGATGCAGTAAGATCCCAGTTTCCCTGGTCATCCTTGGGTATTTACATGCCAGTGTAAAGCAACTGAAGAATGAGCTGCCGTGCATTGTCAGAGAGCTGAGGCAGAAAGTTTCATAGTCAAATACCTTTGAGCTCTTAGGTCTTTGAGTAAGTTGTCCAAAGGTTTAATGCTGGAGTTGGGTGAACTGAAGAACCAGCAGAATGAGCAAAACATGTGGCACAAAAATCAGGTATATTCATTGTATCTGATATTGGATCACAGACTGACAGAGCACAGACTGACTTCCTTGACTGGATTATCACATGATGGGGAGGGAACTGAGATGTTCTTGCTCAGAAGATGAGTCCTGGGCAGTTTCTGTCTCCAGCACAGTGGGGAGGACGCTGGTAATGACTGCAAGTCTGTATCCTGCAATTTCAGCAACATCAAAACTCAGGCTGTAGGTTGAAGTGAGCTGAAGGTTTTAATATCTGACAGCAAAAAGTAAATCCCAATTTAATGGTCCTCTTGATGTTAAGAATTTATACTCTTTACAGTCTTGGTGTTCAGCTGTTAATATCTACATAAGTTTTAGAAACAAAACCCTAATAAACCCACAACAAAAAACAAAAACAAAAACCCCTATGATTAAAACATAAATCATTCACTTCCCTATAGGAAAGACAGTGGCCAACTATCTAGGCAAATTCCCTGCTCGGTCATATTTTTACTGTAAATTATAGTCATATAACTCTTACATGTGAGAAAGTTAGAGTAAAGATATGATCTGTAACTTTTTCACTGTTATATCTCCTGATATTTCCAGGAGATCATATGCTACAGGTTAACACATTAAAATATGTTCTTCCTCTTTAGAAAACTCTAAGCTGATGATTGAGCTTTCCCATTTTTATTTCCATGTATTACTGGAAATCTCTTTTTATTGAAGTCAATTTAAATGGTCCATCAGATGAATCATTGCATTTTAAATGTTAGCAGGAGGCATATTATGAAAGGCACCAGTTTGCGTAAGGTCCTTCTGTGTGTAGTCTGCAAAAACAAATCACAAAGACAGCCGAAGTGCAAATGATTGAGTAATGAAGACGCTAAAAAATACACAATAATTTCGCTGTCATTAGCTAGTCCTTTCCACAACCAAAAAAATCCTTATCCTTACTGAAAAGGGATACACACTTCATTATTTATATTAATTTCATCATGAATTTGGGAGAATATAGACTAAAAATCTACTAGACTTACTGTGCTTGAACTTCAGAGTCAGCAGTCCTGAATGAATTGTGATACTGAACGTCCCCCTGAAGTTGCCACATGACTGATTATGGTAGTCTATGGTGCACTCCAAGTTGATCAGTTACTACCTGCCTCTGGATACTATGGCCACATATTCACTAAACACCAGCTTCCTTGGGCAAGGCCTTACTTTCTAAGCTGTGTGGCAAGCTCTGTCAGGTTCCTGAATTGCTTGTGGTACCATGGGTGACATTTTTTTCCTCGAAGAAGTCTCAATCCCAAGAAGGAACTGCCTAGTTCGTAACAGAGACGGAATTGAGAACCATGGTGGAATCAGGCCAGCATGCAAGTAAAGGACAGAAAAGATTCTAGAGGGTCAGACACCTGGAATTATCTTTCTAATATTATTGATTATTGGCAGATCCAATCTGTTCGTATCACAAATAAGGGCTTGCCATAAGCCACAGGCATAAATGCATTTTGGTGTTTGCATGCAAGTTTTGTTGGTAAGTTACATGTTCTTCATGAAGAACTATGTGTGAAATGCTGTGAAAAGTTTATTAATATCCACAATGAAAAGTTGATGGTTTACAGAGGTGGATAATCTATTAGTCATTTAATTAAGCACAAGGGTGGTTAAGAATCCCAGCATAAGTACATCAAACCTGTCCCCCAAGTAAAAAATGTTTATGCTTTCACTTGAGAAGAAAAAGGGTTGGAAGAGGATGTGAGCTTGAAAGAATCCTTGATTAACCCAAGAAGACACTGGGTAGAAAAACCTCCCTTTTCCATTGAAACTACAATATTCTGTTTAAGATTTAAAGATTGCAATGTGTGTGAGGTTTGGGGACTAACTAAACAGCTTGCTAGCAGCAACCAGACTTCAAGGAAAGCTCTGGAAAAAAAATACATGTGTGGTTTACTTTTATTTCTAGTAATCCTTGTTACTTCTGTAACCATGTTGGCTGTGTTTGGATTTTGTAAATAAAATGCTTTTGCTTGCTTTTACCCTAACCTGACCAGGAGTGAGGATGACTTCAAAACATCTGGCAAACATCAAAGCACACCATCCAGACAACACACAGACTTTCTCATCTGGCGCTGGCTCACTCCTGCAGAGTGAGTGCTCCAATCCATTTCTCCAGGATAGCTAAAATGGAAGCACAATTATTTCCATTGAGATGTAGAATGGGATTTGCAATTCAGATAAACAGAGATAAGTTCTGGTGCTAGAGATGTCTCCAAAGACTGTCTGGAATATAAGAACTGGAAGGTCTCTAATCACAGACCTTATTTGTCTGTGATTTATAGGCTCACAATAAAAATGTTAATATATTCAAGAATTTTCATCAGCTTTAGAACAGCTGACTGTGCATCTGATAACATTTATTGCAAGTGAAATTGCAATTCAGAAATCTCAAACTTTCAGTCATTCAGATAAAAGAAGTAAACAGTACCAACTTGTATCCAGTAAAAAAATCACCCAGCTCAGGCAGTGAAAAATAAGCAGTCAGGCAAAGCATGTCACAAACAAGTTCATAACCATGGAGGTACAACTGGCACAGCAAGAACTATTTAAAATCTCTAGCTGTGTCAACTGAGTCAATGATTGTTTAAGGAGAGTGCAACTTGTTACTAACAATGAGTGATAATCACACTCTGTTTAGTGATTCAGACCTCATGATCAACCCAGCTCTCTGGTCAGCCAAAGTGGAAATTACACAAGATACTCGAACCTAAATTTTCAGTGTTTCCTGCTTTGGCTAAGTCAGAAATATATTAAGACATCTTTCTGCCACTGTTTTTGCTCTTTTGATAGTAAATGAAAACCTAAACAGATGTGTAGGTCAAAAAGTAACTACAGGAATGAATAAATTTTGGCTGAATTCAATGAATGGTTAATAGGATAACAATGATTTAATCTAAATTATTATGCTTATTTCAATAAGCTTTATTTCCATATTTTCAGTGTAAAACTCTTGTACCATTTAGGGAACATCTAGAGGAGCATGTGATCTTGACTTGTCCAGACAATTTTATATTCTTTTTCTGGCATACATGCCCATTTTCCCCATCACTGTTGTCTTCAGACCAAATGGGTTGTTACAGTGATAAGGGATTCTTCTCTCAGATACAGGCAAAAGGCAATAACTGCACCTTGCAGCAATGAAAACTAAAACCACTTTAACAGAGAACGCAGCTGGGAATGAGCAGGTTGTCCAGGATATTGTGCAATCTCCATCCTTTACAATATTCCATATTCATCTGAATGAGGCACTGAAACAACCTCAGCACACTTTGAAGTTGGTCTTGATTTTAAACAGACTGATTGGAGACCCCTGGAAGCTGGAGTTGCTCCATTACCACATGATTTCATTAGAAATTAGGATTGTAAACCACAATGTTATTTCAGAGCCTCAACAGACTTGAAGAAAAAAAAGGCAAGAACTTGAAATCAGGACTTTTTCTTACTGATCTTTCCTTTCAGTCATAAGAGATGCCTCAACAAAGCATTCTAAACTTATTAACATATTTTCATCTTCCCTTAAAAAAATAAATAAGGAAATATGGAGAAAAAGTTGTTTATTATTTGTCTTCTGGGATTTTATGATGTTTGAGGCTTTTTTTTCTTTTTTTTTCTGCATAACATAGCATGATCAAGTTCTTAAAGTTCTTACTTATAATCTTTTAAATGTTGTTTCCAGAGACTTTTCCAGGAAAATACCAAATATTGCAAAATAACATAACAAAAGAAAAGGAGCACTGAACAAAGATTTTCCTCAGGTCCGTATCTTTAATTGAACTTACAGTTCTTAGAAGAGTAAATGTGGGAAAAATCATTAAAGCTTGCGGTGGCCTTAGCTGTAATAAGATAAGATTTTCTAGCAGCTACATATGAACATTGTTTTACTGATTCCTATGAGGTATTTCTGAAAATCCCCTCTAAATAAATTTACTTTTTCCTTCATATGTACTTCCCTTAAAACTGTTGTATTTCTGCACTGGCTATGGAAAACTGCTGCTGAAATTGCTGTCAGGTTCCATTTGGGCAGATGACTGTGCATAAATGTTGAAATGTAGGTGAGGAACTAATTGGAAATACTTTTCCAGTGACTTATATGTACTTATTGTAATTTAGTTTAAAAGAAAAATCAGATAGCTATTTTTTCATACTTCACCTGGTAAGAAACCCACTCCTAATACTTAAGTATTCCAGATCAAATAATCTTTTTAAAAAAATGTATCCTCCTGCTATATTAAAGAGAAAAGAATTAAATAAATGCAAACACAGGCTGTTGAACTGCGAATATAGCTAGAGACACTTGCTGAAATTGAGTCAGGCTGTTCTGAAATTAGGACATAAAAATAGGGGTTTGAGCATATGTATCTTCTTGCCCAAATGAGCTAGGATAAATAGAATAGTGGAAAGTTTGCAGATTGGCTCTTGAATGTAAGAGATTAGACCCTTCTCTTCAGAATCTCCTTCTGTCTTTAGGTGCCTTGAAATTGTTCCATACATATTTGATTTAAAGTTAAATTCATAAATATTAGGCCAACTTGAGGGATAGACATATGAATAAAATTTACCCAAATTTGCACTTCACAGTAAATGCTTCACAAAATCTTGTGCTTGTAATTACTGCTCAATAGTTCAGATTAGATGTGACCAGGATCAAAGGGATTATTCTGATGAATCGAAATTTTTTTACAAATATTAATACAAATTTTTGAAGAGTATTATTTCCTAGTTCTGTATCTCCCTCCAGTTTATGACTCTTTTTCATCATATTTTCTGTTAATAAAATCAATAGTTCCTCTCCGTGACTAGGTTTCATGGTGTTTAAAACCTTAAAAGCAAACCATGTGAGGTTACATGGACTGAAACCTGTGGTGATGACTTAACACAATTAACTGTAAGACTAGAAACCAGCAGCTGTCACACACCACTAACTGGGCTATCATGTCAGTCAACAAAAGAAACAAATGCATGACCTATTAAACAGGCATTGCAAAATTACTTTCTTTTCTAATTTTAGCCATCTGATACACTAGGATTTAATAGCAGGCATGTGACACCAGACAAACTCATGATTCAATTCTTTTCTCAGACCTTCCCCATAACTACTCAGTGTACTTGGACAACATCACTGCTTAGTTTTCCTTTTTCTATGCCCTGTATTTCACGAACTCAGGAACTTTAACCTGAAAAGTACTGACCATAAAAAGTAATGTATTTCACCCTATTCCTGCTCGTCTCAGGCTCTGTCTCATTTTGGAATTTTTTATTACTCTGTACAGTCTTATTCTACTTAATATTTACTTAATGAGTCTTGATACTTCCTAAATTTGCCTAAATTTATGGAATTGTTCATAAGGAATGTACTAACATTTCCACTGTATATCATGGCTGCTAAATATAGCAGATGGTCTCTCTCATGGCTGCACTGTCATATAGGTGACAAATGTAATATGAAACATCTTAAAAGAATATTTGTCAGAAAAATGCAGTAAAACATGAAATATGCAATGACTACTTGGAACATGTGTGAGTCTTTTGTCATAGATGGCAAAAACAGTATCTTAGTTTGTATTCTAACAGAGGAGTAGAAGAAAACTAAGGCAAGACTGAGTGAAAAATAATCAAATAGTAAATTTTGGGGAAAAAAATTAACAGGAGTAGAAAAGGGGAAAAAAATTTAAATAATTGGCCTCCAAGAACTAAGTTTTAAAAGTCCAGGAGCAAGAGCTGAGAAAAAACTGCAAGTGAATAAAGAAGTTATGAAGAACTATTTGTCTTCTAATAGTTCTTCTTAGTTATGAAGACTATTAGTCTTCTGCTCAAGTGGGAGTAGAATCAAATTCCCCATTACAGAAGCAGGATGAAGGAGCAGAGGTACCTCTCACCAAAGTCAAACATAAAAAGCAAATTCGGGGATAGGAAGGGTAGCTTAGTTGCTGAGGATGCATAAGTATTTATGGTAGAAACCAGAAAGGGCAAGGCACTAGTAGAGGTACGGCTAACAAGAGACCTGAAGGAATTTGTTCTGGAAGCTGAAAGAAGACCAGTATGAGCAGTGGCCATATATTCAGCAGGAGAAAAGGCTATTCCCTATTTTCCCTTGGAGAAAGCCAAAGCCTTTATTGTCTTCTTTATATCAATATTCACTAAGAAGATTCAGTAGAACCATCTGTTTAGTACCAATGGCATAAGGGTGATTTTTCAAAATAGAAACATTAGGAGAAAATTAAAGAGCATGCCCTTCTAGAGATTTATTTTTTTTAAAACCACATAAATCTGGCCAATCTAGGATTAAAAAAAGAAAAAGGAAAAAAGAAATACCAAACCAAGCAAACAACAACAAAAACACCCACAAACAAACCAATCCAAACAGAAAAGCAATAGCTACACAAAAACCCAAAAGCCTTACCAAAACCATTTGAGAACTGGTGAGTAGTTAACCCTGAAAATTCAAAATTCTTGAACTAAAACGTTGAAAAGGGCACTAGTCAACATTTTCCTGAAAGTTAGAATGAAGGCCATTGCAGACCACCTGATTTAATGTCAGTTACTGGATTGTTATGTATATCTAGATATATACATAGATGTAGATGTAGATATATATTCTTAAAGAAGATAACAGCAAGATGAGCAACAGAGAGCTGTCGAAAGTCCCATTCTGTTGAGTATTCATACTGGTAACTGAGCAGGAGAGCAGACAGGAGGTTTGTTGCACAAGCTGACAGTTGTCATGTGGGAGCAGAGAAGGAGAAACCAAAACACCTCAGATGATCCAGAAAACTGCAGAGTGCCATACGCAGAAAAGTGTCAACTTCATGAGAACAAGAACAATAAGCTGAAAAAAAGAATGTCAAGACCATTATGGAGGCAAAACAAGAGTCCCCATCATGATACTGAAAAGAAAATTCAAATTTCCAGTTGGAGGAATATATCCCACCAGATGAGAAGAAATCCTTCTGCTCTACTTAGCACTGGCAGGACCCCAGCACTTTGTCCTGTTTGGGAAGCTTCACTAGCTTGCTGCAAAGGAGAAGAGTCCAGAGGAGAGTGGCCAGACCCAGAGAACCAAAAACCTGAGTTGTGGGAACACACTAAAGAAAATTCGGTTGTTTGGGCTATTTAAGAGAAGCCTGAGATCTGGCACATGCATCACGTCAGGCCAGAAAAGACTCAGAAAAGCAAGTGCTAGGAGTTCTCCTTCTCTTCAGTAAATAGGAAAAGTAGATATGTCACTTTCACTGCTCAAAAGAAACCCAAATAAGCACTTCTAGTCCTAAGCCAGTTTACAGAGTCTGAATGCACTGATCATCACCATCACTTTAGGAGGAGAATAGGCAACGTCTGTTCATATTTGCACAGGTACAGAGGCAGACTATTAGGATTCTGAGGTCCATTCTTTACTTAACCTCCATGGCTATTGCCATGAGTGACCTGAAAAGAGAAAAAAAAAAAGAAAAAAAAAAAAAAAAAGAAAAAGAAAAAAGAAAAAAAAAAAAAAAAAAAAGGGGCTTTGTGATTTGTAAATTAGTACTTCTCTTCCACCGCCATTCAGTCCCTTTGTCTGTTGAAAACAACTGGGTTTTGAGTGTTGAAAAGTTATTTTCCTAGAACATTCACTATAAAGTCAGAGTCAGAAAAACTGGAGGAGTAATTCTATTCAGAAGACAAATGAATACCTCACAGAGAAATCTGGCAGTAGGGAACATCCTGTCTCAGGGAAGGAACCACTTCCAGGCTTCTGACTCCAGCATGAGTCACACCTCAGCTGTGTCAGAAAGCCACTGTACCAGTTGTCAACTTTTTTTTTCAAGGAAATCAGCTAAAATGCACCTGCTGACATGCACTGAATGAGCAAATTACACCATGCAGCAGTTCTGCATCCGACTGCAGGTGAAGAGATGGACACAAGAATCCAGGTGTAAAATCTCAGAGCCAAATTATGAAATATAGGTTGCACCGCCAGTCGTCTTGCATCATGAATTACATAAAATTGTCTTCCAGGTGCAAGTGGCCCTTCCTAGTGCCAGTCTCAGGACAGGGGTTCCCAGATCCCATAAGTACAATGAGCTTATGAAAAAAAAATCGCTCCCTTGCATCATTATCAGATTTGAATAACATTTTGGGGTTTTGCTACTATACTACAGTTTTACTTCTATATTACACTTTCAATTTTACTACTATATTTCCTGACATGTGGGAGCTACAGCATCTTATGCCCCCTTTAAAAACTTTTTTCATCACTTATCATGCTGTCTAGCACAACATTCCATCAATTTTCTTATGTGCTTGTCTGCCCCCAGTGAATTTTTTTTGTGAAAATTATAGCCAACATGACTCAACCATTTCTGAGCATAAGACAAAGAAAAAATACATAGTTAAAAGTCCTGACAGTGATGTTTCTGTATCATGACTTTGCTTCTGTAAGATACAAATTTTAATCGAGACAGCCACTGACAGTGATGGCAGCAAAAGTCAGAAGTGACTTGATTGCATTTTCCCACTGCTCTAGATTGTGTTACTTTTACAGAAGTCCCTGCTGAGAAATTTCCCTGAGTATGTCAGGAAAATCAAAATTGTGATTTTAAGTCAGGCAAGAGTCTTTCCCTGATGCCACACTGTTTCAAGTGTCCTGTGGTGTAAGGTGCATACACAGAAACAAATGAACATCAAAGAGAAGAAGCGTGTCTTGGCTCTGTCCCTTGCCTGGCCCCTCTGAGAGATGGAGCTGTGCTCGAAGTTACCTGAGTTCCTCGCGAATCACATCCCACACTGATCATGTATGATCAGTGACTGGGCCCTTTATTGATTTTTTCCCAAATTATGGATCATAGCTCCAGGCATTGTTATAGACCAGAACTAAACGGAGTCGATCTGTTCCTCAGGGTATGTAGGAAAAATCATTTATATTTATTGTTGCAAACCTTGTTATGGGTTGGTGAGCTGAAGCCTGAAGATGGAAGCACCAGTGTTGGGGGCTAGGATTTTTCCTTTTTTTTTTTTTTTTCCTTACAGAATTTTCTCCCATTTTGTTGCTGAGATGACGCCTTGGGAAGGCTGACCTGGAACAGAATAAAGTAGATATTTATTGAAGTACTTTAAGTACACCTTGGGGAGAACAAGAGCCTGACCGGGGCTAAACTCAAGGTGGACTTAAAATAGTTACAAAATGGACCACCATTCAGGAGGTTTTACATTTTTATAAGTTTTGGTCTATTTGCATATTGGGATTTAATTGTCCAGTTACAGCTTCAGGTCGTGACGCCTCATCCTTTTTGTTTCTTTCTTCAGTCCACCATTGTTTATGCCTTTGGTCCTGAAACTTGTACTTGTCCTTGGTCTTCAGTAGGAAAAGGATTTGTTATGCCAACCTACTCTGTGAAGAGAGCTTACTCACACTTAATGTGAGGCTCAGAACTACATCCCTAGGAAGCACAGAATGTAAAAAACATGAAAGTTAGAAATTAAGGCATCAAAGAAATGATCATCAGTATAAAAAAAGAAAAAAAATGAAGTAACCACAAAGAGGAGTATGAGTGCAGCTGGCTTTACTATGGTAGCTGAGGAACATTCTCCTGGGAAAGGCAGAGATACTGCAAGATTTGTGCTGGGGAAAGGGGTTGGGTGCAGCTCCCAGCTTGCTCTTTCTCTCTCGGCATTCGGGAGGGAAAGCAGCTGCAGTTGCTGTGGGAAGAACTCGCCCCCACTGCGAGGCTCCGTCTCCCGCTGCCTTTCCCTACCGTGAGGGGAGCTCTGCTCCTGAGAGAGCGCCGCGCTGGGACTGTCCTAACAGAGTCTGCATGCACTGATCATCTCCAAACCTCACCAAACAGGGTTCCTTCCGCATCTGCTCAGCTGCCTCAGGGGAAAAACCCCAGGTCCCCAAGCCCCTTCCCCCTCTGATGCCTTGTTTTTAGCTTTTCTATTTTTCAGATTCTGTACTGTATTACTGTGTAAGTCTGAACTCTATATAGAATGCTAATTAACCTTCTTCATATTTTGGTCAGACTAAACAACCCTTCTGGGCCTGAGAATGAAAGTCATACCTGGAAATACCTTTCCACCTCAGGCCCTGGAAAGTATAAATGAAAGTGAACCGGGGTGGTGGAAGCTAACCAGGGAATGTAACTCCATCACCTGAAGCTGTAATTGGACAATTAACCTCTGATATGCAAATAGAGCAAACTTATATTGGTCAGAGAAAACTCGTGACTGTCATCCTTCTTGGGTGTAGCCTCTGCCAGGCTTTTGAACTGCTCAATGTGTACCCTTTGAAGGCCTTTTAATAAATACCTAATTTATTCTTTAACTCTGTCAAGCTTCTTTTCTAGGTAGCCTCTCCAGGCACCACCTCCAGGGGAGCCTCTCCCTGCCCTGTTAGGGAGTTGGGCTGTGCTGCCCAGAGCCACTGTGCCTCTGCCACTGCTCAGGTCTTTTTCTACACTGTAGCTCCACAGCCCCTGCCTGCTGGGACACTGTGGCTCCTGCTACACCTGCAGAGTTTCTGATACATTCCACCTACCACCAGGGTAGATGGTAGGTAGGATGTATCAGAAATACATCCGTGCAGTTCCAGTTTCCTGTTTCTGAGGTCCCTGCTACAGCTCCTTTTGCCATCCAGAGGGGCACCAGGACCGACTGCCCCAGCGGTTTGTGAAGCAAACCTTTTCCATCCCTTCCCATCTCAGCCATGCCGCCATTGCTGCAGGCAAAGAAGCCGCTGAGCTCGTGCCACAGCGCCCCTGCAGGCGTGGTGGAATCATTGCACTGGCCATGCCCAGTCAGGAGCCAGCAGCGCCCCTGCTGGCTGTGACCAGAACTGCAGCCAAGGGGAAAGTGCCTGTGTTACTGGGTTTGAGGTTCTGGATATTGCTGCTAGTGTGGTTTGTTTGCCTTGTCATACATACACCAATTAAGAACTGTTATTCCTGTTCCCATATCTTTGCCTGAAAGACCCTTAATTTCAAAGTTATAATAATTCAGAGAGAAGAGGGCCATATTCTCCATTCCAAGGGAGATTCCCTCCTCCCTTGGCAGACACCTGTCTTTCAAACAAAGACAAACTGATACAGGACCATAGCAGGCTTTTCTGCACCTTAGGAATTCTGGTCCTTGACATGTTACCAGCAGCCAGTATTCAGGGAGGCTTCTCCTGCCCTAAGTCATGTACAGAATTCCTCAGCTTTTGAAGAGTTTCTCTGGAAATCCATCTCAGAATAGAACCCTGGTTGGAACACCTAGTCAGATTTTTGAGGTTTTATGTCTGATAAATCATAAGTAGTAATCATTTATTTCTAGGGGAGAAATGAAAAAATAGGAAATAAGTCTAAATTGAAGTAAAGTCTGACAGTTTCCCACTTTAGAGAAATCCCTCAGTCTTACAACAACTGAAATTGCGTGGAGAGGATCCATAGAAAGCATCCATTCAATTGCAACTCTTGTATTTTTCCTGAAAAAGCCTAATATGTTGAAGTAGAATTTTTCTTATTTTAGAAGTACATAGTTCCCACTGGTGTTCTGCTAAACAATCTCACTTTGTCTGGAGATTTTCTGAGCTGGATGTTATATCAGGATGACATTATGCAGTATTTAACTTACAAAAGGATCTTGGATTATTTTGTGGCTCATTGTCATTCTGTCCAAAAAAGTAAAATAGAAAAATAAAGTTGATTTTTCAGAAGAATATAACTGAAAATAACTCTTTTTCACAAAACCTTAATTTACTCAATTGCACATTTCAGAAGAAAATGGAGGAATTTTTGGTAGACAGTATTTTATTCTTATTATTTCATTCAATAGAAATAGCCAAGACAATGACCTGGAGCTAGCATGTATCTCTTTTTTTTTTTTTTTTTTTTCCTCTTCATACTGATTGCATTGCATTTTTATTCTTGGCTATTTGGAAAATATAATGCAGGTCATGTAGCTGCAATTCCATTCTTCCACAAGGATGACAGGGAAAACTCCTCTCAGCATTTCCACTTTACTTTGCAGCCTGGGACATAATGCACATGTTTTTTTCTACAAACTATGTGCATTATATTTATTTCCACAGCATAGTGTCTTTAAATTATGTAGGTACACCAGATTTTTTTTTAATGGCAGATAAATTAAGAATTTTTTTTTTTTTTATCAAGATACATATATTAAGAAATTTCAGCTACATTTTCTTTGATGCCTGCAAGTACAATCCTTTTTGGGTTGCTGCATTGTGAAACGTGGTAAAGTGGTAATAGAGTATTTGTGTAGACTAACTGGTCCACATGAGACAAGAACCAGCCAGAAGTCCATTAGTTATCATCCAGAACACAAAAGCAGGAATGAATTCTTCTCTGATCACAAAATATTTTCTGGTTCATCAAAATTTTATACTGCCACTGAAGTTACCCTTTCATGTCTAGAATAGCTGTAGTTCCCTGATAAAAGCAGTGCTGCACACTCACCATCCCAGAGAAACAATCCTTAAGTGCAATACTAGAAAATAAAATGTGGGACCTAAGTCTGGGGAAGGTCCTTGCTGTTATCCAGTTCAATGCAAAGTAAGTTCCTGATTCTCATTAATCTCTCCTGATATTTTCTGTCATTTTCCATG
The DNA here is from genome assembly GCF_009819655.1 of Sylvia atricapilla. NCBI lineage: Eukaryota > Metazoa > Chordata > Aves > Passeriformes > Sylviidae > Sylvia > Sylvia atricapilla. Next base: position 71,757,049 of record NC_089174.1, read on the forward strand.
CTGGTTTATTTGTTTTGTCATGGTGTTTTTCAAGGTGACAGTCAGGTGAACATTTTATAATGCATGACTAAATTTTAGCATAATTTTTGAGTTGGCTGCATCAGCTTTTCTTTCCTCCCCTGAAGAGAGTCTGTTTTGGAAATGTCTTGAATCTAGACACAAACGAAACAAAAAAATGCTTAATTGTAAGTCTGTGTTGTGTATTAATCTATTATGATTTGCACAAATGTATTGACTCATATACTACAGGTAATAATGAAAATGTAAATTTTAGTGATTAGGATGGAAAGAACCTAGGTAAGACATTTTTCTTTTTTGATTTTTCAGAAGACCCCTGTGATATTACCAGGATTTCCCTCTAAGCAGAGCAAGGGGTTCAATTCTTATTTTTAGATCATACCGGGAAGTCACTCTACTGCACTCTTTTCCTTGCCCTCACTAAATTGTTAAATAAACTGTTCATGAATTGTATTCCTGTTCTTTTCACGTCATGTTTCCCAAGGTCCCCCTATACGTTTAAAGAAATATACTAGACTCATTGAAATTTTTTGTGTAAATCAAATGGATTTTTGCTTAGCAGCCTCCATCAGCTTGCTCAATTAATGATTTCATAGATTAAAAATACAAATATTAAATACAAGGCTCGAGATTTTATCTGATCAAAAGCCCAGTCTCTCAAACCTGTATTACTGAGGTGGGTAAATAATGAGGCTGTTGCTGCAAAAAGACCCAGTCTCCTCTCCTCTCCTCTCCTCTCCTCTCCTCTCCTCTCCTCTCCTCTCCTCTCCTCTCCTCTCCTCTCCTCTCCTCTCCTCTCCTCTCCTCTCCTCTCCTCTCCTCTCCTCTCCTCTCCTCTCCTCTCCTCTCCTCTCCTCTCCTCTCCTCTCCTCTCCTCCTCCTCTCCTCTCCTCTCCTCTCCTCTCCTCTCCTCTCCTCTCCTCTCCTCTCCTCTCCTATTTCTGTGCATGAATGACATAATGCACTGTTCCAAGAATAGTGTTGCTTCAAGATAAACATGATTTATAATTATTATGGATTTCAAAATCAATCTGGATCTGAATAATGTGTCCTCCTTCTCACACAAATTAGCAAACTGTGGGTTCAATCTGACTGGAAATAGGACTGAAGGAGTGTTATTTTTGAGTTAAGTCTTGAAACTTTACTTTGCAAAACTCTGGACAGAGTATCAAAACCACTTTTTTCAAGTAGCTCTCAGTTTGTTTAGTTTAATTTTCAGCAACAAGTGTAGCTGCAACTGCTAGTAACTGGCACACATTCTGTCACAGGAACTGCTGTGTCAAAACACATATGTCTTTAATGGGGCTTTTGGCAAGCACAGCACAGATGTTATTATGGAGGTTGATACAAATAAAACTAATAGTTTATTTCATGCTTCTGTAGAAATCAAAGATTTAGAAAATACAGTTTACACACATAGAGATATATATAGATACAAATAGAGATAAATCAGATAATAAGTGCAAAGATATTCATTATATCTTTGTTGATAAATAGTGAGCTAAAAGGACAGTGGCTGACAGCTACACATAGCTCTAAGAAATTATACCTTTTTACAAGGTAATAACCTTGTAAATAAAATAATTGTGAAGTTTTCAATGTTGCTGTCTGGTTTCAAGAGGTGGGATTTCTAAATTTTGTGACATTACAGCTTTAGAATAAAACTGTAGATTTGCTACATCTTCCAAATTAAATACATTTGGCTTAATTCTGGCAGCTGTTTGGCTCCTAGTACAAGTTTATCTTCTTTCAACTGAAACTCAGAAGACACATCATAAAAGCACTTTTAAATATTAGAAATTCCTGATTTAAAGGATTAATCATAATGTCTTTTCTGCAGAAGAAGATGAAATATTTTGTTAGATAAAGACATGCCTGGGGATTAGCAAACTGAAGCGTGCACAGCAAAACTCCTGCAGATGCAAACCATTTCAACACACTGTGCTGACCGTAAACTAATGCTCATAACAGTAGATGTCCTAAAGTAGATATCCTAAAGTGAACTATTTCAATACAGCTTTTTTCTATTTAGATACTGTCTATGTGCTCAAATTTCTGTGAACTTCTTTGGAAGACCTGATTGCAAACAAAACTCTTAGAGACAATTAAAGGATATGGCAAAAGGATATGACATCCATGCATCTAAGATATCCCATTAATGTTTTATGCCTTTGCCTTCCCTCTGCTTTCAGACTTTAGTGAGACTGCAGCAGGGTAAGGACAAGAGGAGCCCAGATCACACAGACCAGTCCTGGGGCCCTTTGCACACCCTGTTACTCTATGGTGTCCCTGCAACCTCTGATCCCCAGCAAAGGGGACTAGACAGCCATTGTCCTGCATCAAGAGGATGGCGCTTGTTGCACAGACTCCACGGAGCAACAGACAAAGCCTAGTGAGTTCAAACAGCATCAAGTCTGGTTCTAGAGGGAACACTGAGTTTTTGTGGTTGCACAATTGTGCATTACCTAGAGCCCTAAATCAATTCTATAGAAGTTAATTGGAGTTTGCTCTCCATGCCAGATGAAGTAAAATACAACCTTACTGTATTTTTAAGATTGTAAGGTCTCTATTTGCCATTGTCTTTGCCATTGTTTCAGGTTGATTTTTTATTCCTCAGTGTGCTTTTAGTTGTCTATGATATTTGAAAAGTCATGGCAGTCAGACGAAGTCTGAGGTGACTGGAAAAAGGAGAACATAGCACACAGCTGTAAAAAGAGTAGAAATTAAGGCTGTGGGACCTCCCAGCCTTTCAACCTTGCCTCTGTGTCGGGAAGATCATGGACCACACTCCTAAGAGCTGTGCTGTGAAACATGGAGGACAGGGAGGCGATTCAGGACAGATAGCATGACTTCATCAAGTCCTACCTAACCAACCTAGTGACTTTACACATTAGTGGACAAGGGAAGGGCTAAGGACATCATTTTTCTGGACTTCTGTAAAGCCTTTTACATAGTCACCTATACAACCCTTCTCTCTAAATTGGAGAAAGATTGGGTTTATGAATTTGACTGTTAGATTGATAGGAAAGGGGTTGCAGACTCATATTTGGAAGAGAGTGGTGAATGGCTTGGAGTCCTGATGGAAATCAGTGACAAGAGGTGTCCCTCAGGGGCACTATGTATTGGGACTGTGTTATTTAATAGCTTCATTCATGGCATAGATAAAGGGGTCAAATGCGCTCTCAGAAAATTAGCACATGACACCAAGCTGCGTGGTCGAGTGTTGACACTCCTGAAGGGTGGGATGCCATCCAGAGGGGCCTGGACAAGTTCAAAAAGTGGCCCTTGGGAATCTGATGAGGTTTAACAAGGCCAAGTGCTGGTGCTGCACCCGGGTAGGGACAACCCCTGGTGTCAGCACAGGCTGGGCACGAACAGAGCCAGAGCAGCCCTGTCCAGAAGGACTTGGGGGTGCTGGTGGGTGAGAGGCTGGACATGCCCTGGCCATGGCACTGACAGCCCAGAGAGCCAAACGTGTCCTGGGCTGCATCCAGAGCCCCGTGGGCAGCAGGGGAGGGAGCGGATTGTGCCCCTCTGCTCTGCTCTGGTGAGACCCACCCGGAGCTCTGCACCCAGAGCTGGGGTCCCAGCACAGGGAGCACAGGGACCTCCTGGAGCAAATGCTAAAGAAAGTCACTAAACTGATTAGAGTTTGGATGGAGTTCTGAGTAATCTTGTCTAGTGCAAATCGTCCCTATCTCCATCAGGGGCTGGAACTAGGTGATCTTTAAGTTCCCTTCCAACACAAACCATTCCATGACCCTGAGACTACTGAGACTCTGAGATAACTGAAGAGCTCAGTTTTGTTTGCTACACTCACTTTTGGGGATTGATGAAACTTACTCATGATAGTCTTGGTTTAATTTCTGTAAAGTGGAAAGAAATAGGATATAAGTAGCCCATTTTTGACGGCTCCAAAGTTCACTGTGATGAAATAGGCACATGGGGATATTCACATACAGTGAAAATATGTGTGTGTTTTACGTCAGTACATGATGAACCTAGTTCTGCAAGATTCTCCCTGTTGTTGCTTTTTTAATTTCTTTGTGTTGCAAAAAATAGCTTCAGCCCTAACACCAACCATGCCAGCAACTGCACAATAGCTGAGAAAGCAAATGTGGTTCACTTCCCAAGGACTTTCTCAGGGTAAGATGAGTAGCGTGAAATAGTTGGGCTGCTTAGGTTAGGAAAGCAGAAAGAAGAAATCCGTTGAATTGTCTTTCATGCCTACTGGGGCAGGAAAAAAATTCAATTTAATTTGTTCTGTAAAAATATGCTGCTTTCAAGAATGTTTGTTACAATTATTAGGGCTATCTACCACTTGGGGAAAAAGCTAGCTATGGTTGTTAGAGAAAGTCCTTCACTGAGGGATTTTAAGACAGATATTTTTGTAGTTGGTCTCAATATAGCCAATCCTCTTCCAATAAATATAATTTCTGCAGTGGTTTTCTTGAGATCTCTCTCAGCTATGCATATCCAAGACACTTAGGAAACAATGTGTAGGTAAACTGGGCAGCTTCAGAGAAAGGATATATGTTGAAAGCGTTTGTGCAGTGACTCACCATTGCGCAAGGTGAGCATTTGAATGGTTATTTACTTTTGTTCTATTTGTCCTTCAGATTACTTTATTAGTCGAGAGCTGGTACAAACTTGTAGGTTTCAGCCGCCTCACATTTTCTATTGGACAGGATTTTTTGTTGTCTCCAAAGAGCAATTTTGTTATTTGCAAAATAATTTCAGCAACCAGCACGTAAAAGTCTGAAAACTAGAGAAATCCCCTTTTTTCCCATGCACTTTTGTTCAGAGTACACCAGGTGATATTCTGCAAAAAGTGGGTTGTACACCATGAAAAAGATTATGTCCACCCACATAAATATCTTTTCCAAGGAATAGTAGTAACATAAAATACCCCCAAGTGTTAGGTCCACACTACACTATGAGATTACAAAGAGATGGCAGCACAGATGCTGCTGGAAAGAAGAAAACCATGGATGTTAAATCTATTTGTTTCTGTGTTTGATTGTGCTGAACAGAGAATTTACATGTGTCTATACGGGATTTGCAGGTGAATATATATAGCCAGTTATATTGCAGATTTATTTCCTTCTGTCGCACACTCACACGACATTAATTTTTTCAAGGGCTGTCTGGTTTATTTAACTGAGCAACAAAAAGCTAGGATATTTTGGCAAGCAAATTCAACAGTGTTCTAGTAAACCTGTATATCAGATTAAAATTTATATTCTTCATATAATCTTACCAAGAAGAATAAAAAGATCATGAAAAATTAACATTACAGGCTTACAAAATCATATGATACCATATCATGAACACAGATTATATTCTCATAATATTTTTGTCCAACTCTTTCCTTCTTTCTAACAGTATTCTTTCCCCTTTCGTTTTTGTTGTATTGCAAAACTTGATTCCTAATCTGGCATGGAGTTGCTACCACTTTATTTCTTTTGTTGGTGTTGCTATTTAAGCCCCCTCAATGTCCACCTCCTTACAACAGCAAACTCTAGAAGAGGAGAATTTCTTAAATAAATTCAGCACCAGAACTGTGGAACTATTCAGCAAACACAAAATTTTGTGCTATCCTTTCCACTATGTTTGATTTTAGGACTGTTTATAAGCTTTTTCAAGACTATTTCAACAATTTAAAATATTTTATATGTATATAAAGTATTTGTATACGTAAGTATACAGTTCTTAAGGGTAAAATTGACACCTTCATGAGGACTCTGGTCACAGAATTTTGCAAGCTTAATTCTGGTCACAGAATTTTGCAAGCTTAATTCTCAAAGAGTATGACTCTTATCAGTGACAGCAGCAGAGGGTAGCAGTGACAGCTGTGCAATGAGGAGCAATAATATGAAATAATCATATTTGCTTCTACTGAAGACTTGTATTTTAAACCTAATTAAATACTAAACATGCTGCTTAAAGTAGCTTTCTGTTCCTGAAGTATATGATTGAGGGATAAGGTTCTCTCCAAGTTCACCTGCAATAATATCAAATCACCTGAAATAAATGTAGGATTGTGTAGTAAATGTAGGACCAAATCCTACGCTACCTTAAAGCTGATGTAAAATATTTTGAAGTCTTTTATACTGGACTGGATGAATTTGGGCTAGAAGCTGAGTTATTTTGCTCTGATAGCAGTCCCACTGGATATGATTTACAGTTTTGGTTCATTATGACCTGATTTTGAACTAATAATCAGAGCAGGGGAATAATTTCCTTTAACAAAACTTACATGTTTTTGGAAAAAAAAATCAAACGTAGCTCACTTCAAGTTTCAAAGGAAGTTAAATAGCTGTAGCTGAGAGGAAGGATCCCTGTGTATGCCTTGAAAATATACACAGTGAAACTAGAAAATAAAAAGCAATTCAGAGACCATTTATATATATTTTAAAAAAATAGAGAGATGAAAAAAGCACTATAAATGTTCTAAGCATTGTTCCAGTTGCAACATCAGTTGAGGGGGCGGAAGAATAGTCCCTGCAGGATGCAAATCACACACAGAAAAATGTGGGATTTGGTCAGAGCAAATTAAAACCAGATCAACTGATTATGAGGGGACAACATTCAGGCTTCTACTCTTCTGAAAAGAAATGTTGCTCTGTTTCTGATAATATGTACAATAGGATTCAAATCAGGGCCTAAGTGTGAGCTCAGTGAGTTCCTCAGATGACTCCAACCTCTAATAATGCGGATAAAAATTAAATGAAGATGTGTTTCTGTATGTTTCGTTCATCTAGAAACATTCATCCACATCCCGTGCTGTCTTATTTCTTAACAGAGATGTGAAAGATATGGAAATGCCACTGTCCTAGCTATGCAGTCAGAAACACTGAAACAAGGGCTAATGATACCTGAATAGGGTCTCTGTCATCTTAGTCAGCTGTTTGCATTTCCATCATAGCCACAAGATCACCCTTATCCCAGCACTACAGAGGGCTGTCAGCAGCATGGCTTCCCTGATCTCCTCAGCCTTCTACTGTGATGACATCTACAATTCAGCTATTGGCCCTAAAAAATCAGTTCTTTTCTAAACAACCCCAGAGATCCCTTTGATCATTTGAAGAGGTGAAGAATAGTGAGAGTTTAAAATAATGAAGAGTTAATAGAAATATGGGAACAGACAAACTAAGGAGTACCAGAGATGCTACATGGACTATCTGCTACTTTTCCTCCACAGAAGGAGCATAAAGTAAGGAAGGGCAATGACAGTCTCAGGACCACATAGACAAGGACTGTCTGTGACCCAGGTGAAGCTGACACTCTCCTGCAGGAGCCCTCTGGCACCAAACTCAGCAATCTGGGCTTGGTCAGAATGGGAAAGAGAATTAGTCCCATTTGTTTGGCTCTAGACTATCTTAGAATAAACAGCTGCTTAGCCTTGGAGCTGAGGTGCAGATATGCATCAGCCAGTTTGTTATACAAATCTGTTTCTCTTTCTCATTTTGAATACAAACTAAAAGCTCCAGAAAGGAAAGATAAAGATTTCCCCCCCCCCGCCCCTCCCGCCCCCCCCAAAAAAAAAAAAAAAAAAAAAAATTGTGACCTTCATGGCGCATGAATTGCGCTCTGAAAAACAAACAGTTCTATGAGCCACAAGAGCATGGATGAAACTTGATTCCCTACAGTTTTGTGTCCCTGTGTTGCTTGGTAATGACTCTGACTTCAGTTCTTCTCCACAGCCTTTATTTATATTCATTCTGCTTCCTGGTGCAAGATGCAGGTGGTAACATGGAGAGGCTGGAGCCAAGCAGGATATGTGGTCTGCACAGCCACAACAGCTCTATGGGCTGCATAAGGCTGGCTATGAGGGCTTTTAAATCCCAGTGGCTAAATAATCCATAAAAGTGGAAACAGCAGCAACACCAACACAAATTAACTGAATTCCCCTAGAAAAAGGAATATACTCTCATAAGCTACTGCTTCCTCTGAAGCAGTTATGTCCTTGTTATGCTAACAGTGAGTAACAGTCTTTTAATTGCCGCTAAGGATTTAACATAAGAGCCTCATGAATTCCCAAAGCTGTGTCACAATTTTTTTCACAGCAGAGTTTTCTATTGGGAAACATGTTTGCCTTTAACATACATAGATATAGAAGACTTACATTTACTGATCATTGGCATTAAAATAATTAAAATAAATAATACTGTACATTTACTGATCACTGGCATTAAAATAATTATTTTATACACAACCATTCATGATGCAAAAGACTGCAGATAGTTCCACATTTTGCCTCATTAATGAAGAACAATCTAATACACACAAATTAGACTTGAACACAGTTATTAAATAATTCAGAGAAAGCTAAGATGATTATGGGAACAGGAGAAATTTTCACTCTAAAATCTTTGTTTTAAATCTGGCTCAGTGCTTGTTTATGTGAGCCGTGACTGTACCTGAAGGGATCCTACAAAATGATGGAGAGATACTTTTTGCAAGAGTAGAACAAGGGGAAATGGCTTTAAACTGAAAGAGGATGTGTTTAGTATTAGAAAGAAACTTACTACTCAAAGGGTGGTGAAGCACTGGACCAGGTTGCTCAGAGAGTATGTGAATGTCCCATCCCTGGAAGTGTTCATGGCCAGGTTGGATGGGGCTGTGAGCAACCTGGTCTAGTGGAAGGGGTTCCTGTTCAAGGCAGGCAGGGTGGAATTACATGATCAGTCTTTAAGGTCCCTTTCCATCCAGCCCGTTCTATGATTCTATGATTCTATGATTCTATGATTCTGTGATTCTAGGATTGATTCCATGACTTTAGATTCTACAAAATGAAAGTTGGATTGCTAGGTACAACATTGTCTATAATGAAAATGAACCAAAAAAAATACCCAAGTTTCTTGATGAAAAAGAGCTCCTGTGTTTGAGAAAAAACTGTATGTAAAATATTTTCTTAATCAGGCTGGAGTACTAGTTCCAAAATGTTTGTTGAACAAGGGAGCTACATAAAGCATGATTATTCAGTTCATAATCTGGTACTGTTTTCTAAAACCAACAGAGAGATAGACATTCTTATGCTTTGGTGTTTGTTGCTTGGCTGACTGAAAAATCACTATCTCCGTGTATTCTAAAATCTGTACCAGACTTGTGAGCATACAGGCCAGTGAGTTCAGTAGTAGACCAGACAACAGACACCTGATTTTTTCCACTGGCTGTTTTCAAATGACTCACATAAATCTATTTTAGAAGCATCCGGATTTGGAGAAATTTAATATTAGGTATCTATCATGCAGCTACTCTGAGAAAAATTTTGAAGGTACTGGAAATATAGAGTCATTTTCTATGTTTAACTGGTTTGAAGGTTAGAAGGGTTGTCAACTGAACTCAGAGATTCTAACACTCCATAGAGTAAGTTGCTTCCCATTTTTTATGCAAGGGACTTACCAAAAATCATAGGAGTAGCTAGACTTTTGTACTTTGAAAATACTGGCCTTAATTTCTCTGATATTTCTCATCCTTAAAAATAATGGACAAGATCTGATAATATCACCAACTACTCCCATAGTTACCAAATGTGACTATATAAACATACATAAGGTCAAAGTGGGAGTTTGTTCTTCAAATAACTTCATTCATGGCAGCCATGGTAAAAAAAAAAAAAAAAAAAAAGGAAACTGGAGATACTTTTTATTCTGTTAAATGTGATTAACAATTTATATATAGGATCCTACTGAAATTTCACAGAACCTGCAAGGCTCTCCTAAACATGAGAGGTTCTTATTGTAAAGAACAGAAACTAGATATCAGCATTTTGTATTTAGATATTGGTCTGTGCTGTCTAGAAGGAAATGGTTTCCAACTTTCCTAGGTTATATTGTACATTCTCTTTGCCCTTTAGTCCTTACAGGTTCATGCGGTGTACATGCTCTAATTTTCAAAATGTTCCACTTTGTTTCCATGTGATTATGACAGAGTTTACTCCATAGGCAAAATAGTAAGAAACATCACAAAGGAGAATATACGTCAAAGTGGAAATACACGCCAGACCCCTATAATTAGCCTATTAATTGCATCTCAGCTTCTCTGTAGCCAGCCACCCACTGTGTGGCACTTAGTCTGGAGTCAACAGGAGATCTACAAAAAACAGATGAAGCCTTCTGTTTTTAAAATGTCCCAGAAATACTGTCTTCTGTCTGAAAGCGCTAGTGTTAAATTTAATTTTTCCCTTTCCTCTTCTGCAGTTATCTTGATTAATGTATTTCACCAGTAGAATTGTATACCAAATTTAAAATCTCATTACTTTACACACAGATGAGCATGCAAAGATGTCTCTCCATCTTTCAAGTCAATATTTTCCTGTTGTTCAGTCTATGTAAAAGGTGGCCACTGTTGTTCGATTCTGGTTACTCAAAATGAGGTGCACCTTTGCTGGTGCTGGCTCAGTATCACTGGAGAGAGCCATTATATCATCTGAGTAGCTGCTGGAACCCCCTCTACAGTCAAAGGAGAGAGGAGATCTATGGTGTACAATTTAGAACATCCTTGAACTATAACATCTTATGAAGTTTTTGCAGCAAATCACTTCCCTGCAGGCACCTCCTCAGCATTCACTGCAATACAACTTTTATGCATTGAGCAAAAAGGAAGTTGAACACTGTAGCAGCCCATCCTTATGTATGAGAACATCTGAAGATTTTCGTTGAGCAGTTTGCAAGAAGAGATGGCTTATAATCAAATTGTATTTTTATTATTTTGGTGAAAAACAACTGCTGTCACTTTCAAGTGAGAGGCATATTTCAGATCTTTGTTCAAAATGTAGGTTTATTTCCATCTACTTCCTCCAAAGTAGTCACACAGGCAATTATTTTGTCTGGGCCTCAATTATGTGCTCACACTGGGTGGAAGCAACTGGCATATGTATTTGCTTGGGAAATAAAGAGGAGTCTGCTTGACAACATTTTCTGTGAGGAAGGAAGAATCAAGAAGCATGAAAAACTGATTGCTTCATTAAGTTAATTTTTACAAAGGCTCCATTCATCAAAATACATTTTGAAAAATTATATTTATAGATATAATTCTGATTGTTTAATTTGGAGAACATGTTGAAAGGAAAGCTTCTTGTTCAAGGGATCTCTTATTACATGGCTGTTCTGATGAATACTAATCAACAAGTTTATTTTTCACTTTGCTTCTTTAATCTACAAGCTATTACCTTGTTGTATAAAATAAAGGACACAGGATAATAAGTGAGAATACAAAGATGTTTATTCCATGCACTCTTGACTAAATTCTGACCATTTACACCAGCTATATGCTGCAGTTACAATTGATTTAGGCAGATGTTTATTTTTCACAGTTTTCAAGTGATCAGAAATCTTTCAGATACCTGTGGAATCTAAAGGTGTTCAGAGTATGGTGTTAGGATAATGACAAAGTATTAGGATAAGAGTGGTTTTCTACTTGTAAATATGAAACCAAGGTAGCTTATAGATTAATACTACATTATTGTTCAGTATATTTTCAGGATATTATTCTTCATGCTGAACAACATATATACTTTTTTACATGGTAATTTGTCATCTGTATTCTCATCCTTTGTATTTTTGTCCTTCTGCCCTCCTATGGATTTATTTGCAGAAAACAGACCTGTAAAAACAAAACAAGTCAAAAACTTCTAATATCTTTGGTTTACTAGTACCTAAAAATAGGGTTGGAGTTAGTCACACAACTATTTACGGACTTTATCTAGAGCTTGTGAACATCATGCAAATCAAATTTTTCCTTTGACATTTGGTTCAAGATTAGATTACATTATACACCCTCTATTACAAATTCATTAAACATCCTTATTTAAAAGAAAGATAGCTTCAACTTGATTCATTTACTTATAGCCAGATTAGCACATAAGGGAATGTATTTTAAGGTGTATATAAGACCACTGGAAGGTCATGATGTTTTCATACAGGTTTAACACCATATGCCAAAGAATTCAAAATGTTCTACAAAGATAATATTTCCTACAAAAACTAAATTCCTTATATACTTACTTAAATAAAAATAACTCTTACTATAAAAATCTAACCAAAGAACTGGTTTGGGAGACATTTGTCTGTGTGTATATGTGACTTCCAGTAACTGAGTCCTTCAAGGTGAGCACCTTTAAGCTCAGAGGGAGGCAGAGAGCCACTGTCTCCCAGCAGCTGCTGAAGCAACGACCTGCTCCTCATTCTTACATCCACACACAGGCAGACCTGGTGCAAAGTCTGGACAGCTATTCCAGAAGCACGCAGTCAATGGATAGATAAAAGGATCCTGGCACTAGTTCCTCTAGGATGGCTGTATCCCTGGCATTAACTTCATTTATGACCTCTTAAAATGAATTACAGAGACAAATTAGCTTGGCAATCAAATTCTTCTCTGATGACAAGGAAAGAAGAGACAAGCCAGTGAAGACTAGCTCATTGGTTTACCTGTCATTTTTTGGCACATTTGCACAAATTTTATTTTTCTCCCATTTCCTCGTGCAAGAATAAAAGACAGTGACCTAGGCAGCACCCCTGGGAGTAAAATTCATAGAATCATGAATATTTTGAGTTGGAAATTACCTTCTAAAGGTCACTTAGTCCAACCCCCTGCAATCAGCCAGAACATCTTCAACTAGATCAGGTTGCTCAGAGCCCAGTTCAAGCTGACCTTCAGTGTTTCCAGGGACGGGACATCCAATACTTCTCTGAGAAATCTGTTCAAGAGTTTGACTACTATCATTGAAGAAAAAGCCTTCCTTATACCTCATCTGAATCTTTCCTCTTTTATTTTAAACTATTACCCTATGTCCTATCACTGCAGATCTGCTGCTAAAGGATCTGTCCCTATTTTGGGGTACTGAAAGACCACAGTAAAATCTCCCCAGAGCTTTCTCTTCTCCAGCTTGAACAGTGCTACGTCAATTACTAATTTCTCCCAACTTAGCTCATCCTGGTTTACGCAAGAATCTGTCTCAAATGAGACACCTAAGGCTTCTCTCAGCTAAGCACTTCACACCTGAGACACTGGGGACTCTGGCAATGCCCAGGCTGTCCACCTGTGGCTGGCTCTGTTAGCCCAAAGCCAGTTTAACTTGCTCTCCAACTTTATTGTGCCCACTGGAACAAAAAAAGTAGCTTGCAACTGAAAATTTGGTCTCTGATGTCGTTTTGTTCTGCTCTTTTTTTGCTGAAGAATGTCCTAGACATGACAGCATGCCTGACACCTGGACATCACTTTGAAATTTCCAAGGTCCAATGTTCAGAAGTGTTAAACAGATTATCATCCTGTGAAATGAGACTCGGTGTTAAATACACATACCATTGCTTCTTTTGGCTAAGGAGCAACCAAAACTTTCATATTATAAACTATGATGAGCACCTGAACTTCTGAAACAGGTGACATTTCTGGTGGATCCCACTTGATTTGCTGTAAGAACTCTTTTTAAACCAGGCAGCTTCACAGATGCAGAGACAATGCACCTGAAGATTAACTGTGAAGCAAGTGTCCGTACATGCCTGCAATGCTGCCACAAAGCCTTTGTGTGTTTGTTTTATTTGACAGGATATCCACAGCTGTGCCATATAGATTATTCTGCCAGCATAATGACAAAGACCACAATTACATCTGCCTTTTGATCAGTTCACTTCCTTGCTGCTGGGACCACAAATGACACTGACAGAGAACACAGTGAACTCCTTCTACAGCTACTATGAGCATTGTGGCAATATTTTCAGCAGATTTCCTCTGTACCATTGCTATTTTTGTTTACTGGGAGCCTACATCGAAAGAAAGAACACAAGAACATATTCTCCAGCCCTGAAGTCAACAACCTCTCATTCCTCAAATCAGCATCTAATTGAGACACTTGTGTCTAGCTTACGACGTCAATACGATGTCACTGCTCAGTGTTTTTTCCTTTTCCACTGACACCATTGATGCACACTGTTAGAGGGTGCTGTTTAATTAAACCACAGTGACAGGAAAAGTGACCCACAAATGCAGTGTCTAATAAAACCATGAGCATAGAAATTGTACTTCTTCACCTTAGACATCAGTTATGATGCAGTTTTTACCGTAACACTGCAAACATTTCATACATTTTTGTATTTTTTCTTCTCCAGTAAGTAAGGTAACACAGTAATGGCTACAAGAGCTGCTGCTTATGCAGAGGTGAATTTTGTTCATCCCAGGCCTGAGGCATTGTAATTTTGGAGGGACAGACAGACATGAATTTCAGGAGCTGTTCCAAGTTGTCCTGCAGGAGGTAGACTGGAAAGAAGTGTGCAGATCAGACTGTGAAAAGGACAACAACCTTTTATTGCCTGGCTCTGGTGTTTTCATCAGAGAACTTTTCTTCTGTGTCCACAGCAGAAAGTACTTCAACTGGTAACCCTTTTACCATTCCAACATATAATTTGAGCTCAAGTTCTCTGGAAAAATTAATACCAGCAGTCCTTTGTTTTTTTCACCATCCTGGAACTACCTTTCTTCCATGTGGTAGCCAAGCACCCAAAGGACAAGGAAATTATTAAGGGAGTTATTCCTTGCCTTGAACTTCACCATAAAAGAACCAATATTTTTTTCTATTTCAGCAGTGTAAAAATGTAAGAAAATGCAAGGTTCACAGGAAATCTAGATATTATTTGCAATTCAAACACCACAGTGATTCTGGACCTTTGCACTAAATCTATTCGTGTCTTAGCAAAAATGACTACACATCTCTATTACTTTTGCATAATCCTCAAATGCTATAATATCTGACATTTTAATTCAGGTAAGTTTTATCTTCTGGAACTTTTCAAAGATCTCTACTTTGCAGTAATTAGAAAGGATCACAGGCAGTTGTCAAGTTCACAGGATGGAGTTTTATGAGAAGCATCAAATCAAATTTTGTGGGTGTTTAGAAAGAAGAAGGAGAAAAATAAAAAGCAATTTGATTCATTTTAGCAGGGTGGAGTAATATTAGATATTTTTGAAAAGGAAATTTTCTTCTAGCCTAACTTCCTGAAGGGCTAATGTGACATGTTAATGCTATAAAGATACAGGAAGTGATTAGACTTTGAAAGCCTTCACTCCAGAGCACACAGAATGCTGCAACTGAAACTAGTCTCAGAAACCCACTGTTAGGTTCCACACAACTTTCTGGTATAGAACAAAGTTACACACATTTATCATTTGTCTCCAATGAGATCTGTTGTGTAGAAATAAAATAGAGAAACTGCTTTTGGCTGTCCCAGAACATGCTGGCTTCATAGAGTACATTATAAAGTAAGGTTAAGACAGTAATTTTTCTGCACTGATGTCTTTAAAAATGTTTCCTAACCTTCATTATTCTTGCTCCATTGCTCTTTACAGAATATTGATTTTTTTTTCCTTTGGGAGCATGATTAATCTTACAACAACATCACATCATAAGTCAATTAAATTAAAATACTAAATACATTTTAATTTATTATAAAAATATTAATATTTGAATTTAGACATTAATTGTTTCATCACTGCATGAAGTCAGCAAGCATATCTGAGACTCAGTAGCTCTAGAAACAAAGCCACTTAATTTACAAGGATCTAGATAATTGACTTTGGATGAAAAGCTTCAGTTGAAAAATCCGTTCTCTATAAAGTAGTGAGGGGGTTGCCTCATTTTAGGAATATGTTTAAATAAATCTTGAGTCCATGAAGTTTAATACATAAAACAACTATCTAAAGCATGTTCTTCATCATGCATTTTTAGTATCCATAATAAACAGAATTAGTCTCTATCCTAGAAAAAAGATGCTGTCCCTTAAAGATCATTTACAAAACTACAACTTCACTGGAGTTATTGTAGATCTACTGCAGGGTAAAGCAGAGGTAGCTGTCAGCACCAACAAAAGTAAAAATCCAGAGAAAAAATCAGTTTGGAAAGGCCTGGTTTGGAAAGATCTGCTTGGGCTTTTCCAAAGCTTTCAGCAGGTGCTTATTGCCTCTGCAATGCCTTCCCCTTCCAACTGCCACCATGTATGTCCAACTCATTTCTCGGCTCCCTTTTCAAAGCCAAAGAGATAAAAACTCTACATGAGCCCTCTAAGAATGCAGGAGTAATTGCGTTACTCCTAAGGATATTCTGTCCATCATTCTCCCCATCTAAAAATTTCACATTGTAATCCCCCCCTTTACAGAGAGGAAGGCAAACATGGAGCACACCTCCATCCCACAGACAAAGTACAGCCTAAGTAATAAAATGTAATATAAATCAGAAAGGACAATACATGGAAGGGAACATAAAGGCATTAGTAATTAACATCCGATATCTTAACTGAAGGTATTGATTCAGACATCCATTGAAGGACCATAAAACTAATTTCTCAAGCATTGTTGCTTTTACTTGGGTAATATCAACATATTCTTTTATCTAAATCACATTCCTTATACTGTTACTAAATGACAATAGTGTATTTAATGGCTCTAGGTATTGTACACGAAAGGTAAAATAATGTGGCCTCAGTAATATTAGGAATTGACATCCTATTATATGAGTACAACCTGAAGATTTATACTAGCAGGCAGTTAAGGGACCTTCTCCTTTCTGGTAGCATGTGAATTTGGAGAAAGATTTTTCCCATTCAGCTTAACAGAATTCAAGTTCCCAATCACAAGTGAGAGTAAAGTCCAACTCCCCACTCACTTACATAGCAGCCATAGATCTACTCATGTCTCCACTGAATGTACATTTGCAGATAACGGGTAGCACTGACGTCAATCCCTGCACAAGGCCATGTGCACTGCACAGAAATCTTTCCCTTTGATCTTTCCCACTGAGTCCATACAGTACTGATTTGCAAGGGTTGCTTTAGCCTAGGCCAACTAAAAATAGGAAAAAAATTAAGCCAGTATTTACTACAAACTTACAAGGATTGCCACAGTTTTAGATGATCACATCTTTCTTGAGTGACAGCATGTAAAAAAAGTTCAGGGTCTCTTCTGAAGCTTTTTACCATTTGCAAAGCTAGGAGCAGTTGAATGAAAATGCTCATGGTCTTAATATACTTTGTAGGTGCAAAAGCTTGTATGTCTTGATCTGAGAAGCCTAAAATTTCTAAACACACCTTCTTTTTATTTAAGGCTCCATTTTGCATCCAAAAATGTGTAACTATTTGAGCAGTTCAGGAAGAGTAATTTAGCTGTTCTTACACCTATGTCCCTCAAAGAATGCAAAGTTTCTATGTGGGGTATTATTTATTACTGAAGTATTTGGGATCAGATGTACTTTCTGAAAATTCTTATTGCTGACAGAAACTTTACCTTTTTCTTAGGTTTTTCAAAAAGAAATAAAAAATGTGGAAGCATGTAATTCTTCAGCAGCACAGCAAAGAACAGGCTACCCTGTCAGACCTTCTCGTCTCCATGCATCCCCTTTCATGGAAGTGGCTCTTTATTAGAGGGAGGTTTTTTTCACTTAAATGGCAGTTCTTTCTTAATTGTGTCAGCTCTCATGGGCAGATGCACAGGGAACCCTTTTCCTATGAGGCAACACAGCCACCTGGCAGGTTAGAATCTCCCTTTTATGGTTACAGGCATGACCACCTGTGAGCACCTGTTTGTGAAATACTAGGTGAAAGACATGAGCTCAGAGGGTTTCAGCCTGAGCAGGAAAGTCTGCCGCACTGGGGAAACCACTTCCCCAGCTGCAAATCTGTGCCTCTCTAAAGTAAGAAAGACATAATTAATAAGGTAGAAGAGGCCAGGCAGGAGGATGTGCAGCCTTGCACTCTAACAATCAGTGCTTTCTCCCCAGAGAGGGGAATCCTTAGTCTTGTTACATGCTTCCATGTAGTTCAGGGATGATGCAAAAGCACAGCAATCAATACTGGAACCACAACATCTCCCCTTCTTCACTTCCCTCTCCTAAAAGACATGAAAGCCTGCACCAAATCATTTGTCTCCCATTCCTTGCCAGACCAAGGGAGGCTTCTCTGCGGAGAAATTACATTTTTACACCAATTTGAATATTGAACATTCTTCTAACTATTCAGCTACACTGATGGCACATTTATGTCTTTTCTCTGCTGTGCTGTGAGGCAAGCCTCAAACCTTTTATTTTGAAATTTAATCTTAACTTCAGTTGTTCACCAACCACATTTGTCAGCCAGAATAACCTCTTCTATCCCTCCAGCCACCCTGGGGAGCTTGCTTTGCATACATTATTTGGTTATAAAATAAACCAATGTATTATTCCATGCTAAGGGACTATACTCTGTAGAAGTGTTTAAAAATGTTGCTCCTGCTATCTCTAGTGACTGGTTTATCCTCCAAATGAAGAATGGGCCAAACTACAGCTTAAAAAGATTTTGTCATCAGTTTCATAACTTGGGCTCAGTATTAAAAACTACTGTTGTGGTGTTACATGGGCCCAACCAGTGTGACAAGCTCCAGTCCAGGTTCACGAAACTTATAATTCTTGTTCCTGTTCCTGGGCTTGCTCAGTCCCACTTTCTTTTCTCCTTGATGAATCCAAGATGTTTGCAGCTGTGAGTCATAAATAAATAATGGTGGTGACTTCTAGAGAGCTGCATCTTTCCACACACTGCCACTCATGGGGCAGGAGGAACTGGGAGCAGAGGAGTTAACCTGACTGACAGCATGTCCTTGGGGATCAAGTGTCAGAGAACATGAGACATTGACAGCATTTGGCTATTCTTGCTCTTCTTCATTCCATTCACAAATTTCTCAGAGACACAAATTCTCAAAACAAACTGTTCCATTTTACTTTAAAACCACAGGCAGATTCTTGTGAGCAGCTAAGAGCAAAGCTGAAGTGCAAAGCTAACAACCTTGCTTATTTGGGGGTGATGAGAATGAAGGGTGGGATGCTTTTAGTTCTGTTAACTTTTTCTAGATTAGCATTATTTAATATCTCAGAAATGCATACACCAGGATCAAAAAAAACCCCACATTGGCAGTTCTAGATCCAATGAGTTACATTTGGCCAACAACACTCAGCCTACCAGAGTTCAAGAAGTATTTGGCCAACACTTTCAGGGACATGAAAACATTCCTGGGGTTGTCCTGTGCAGAGCCAGGACTCAATCCAGGAGTTGGATCTTTGTGGGTGCTTTCCAATTCAGGATATTGTGTTTCTTATCCCATAGATTTTAGTGATTTCTGTAAAAAAATTGACATAAAGTTTTCAACACAAGTCTGGTTGTCAGTGGTGGAAAGTCAAGCAGATGTCTAAATACAAACTAACTGAAAAATCCTTACATAAAATTTTGGCCATATTTCTTCAAGTGATTTTGGACAAGGATTTCCATACAGAAGTTCAGAAATTTTTAGTAGTAGTAGTAGTGGTAGTGAAACAAGACTGTTAACTTCTGCTCTGCTACACAAATCTGATTTGCTATGCTAAGCAGTAGAATATACAATCATGTCTCTTTTATTGAAACAGGATTCTTCCCATGCTGTATGTATAAAACTGAAAATATGTCACCCTGTACTGCCACACTCACAAAGACAGAAGAATAAAAAGGTCTAAAATTGATGTAGCCATACTCTGTGATTGGGGTTTTTTTAATTATTTCTAGCTAATTTTAATGTTCAGCATTATCCAAAATAACTACAAAGATTCATTATCTTCCATGAGGCTGATGAAGGATTTTTTTTTTTTTTTTGTCAGGATGGCTGACATTTAATTAATTGCTAAAATTAATTTAAAAAGAAAAGCTACCTTATCTGCTCTATGGATAAGAAAAATGGTGGGAGAATGTGATGTATATGGAGTGAGAGCTAGAAAAAAATATCAATCCCCTTTTAACTTACCCATACCTTTCTACTTAGTAAAAATAGCTGAGATTTCAGAGCATTTTTTCTCAACCCCATTATACAGAACACTCAAAAATCCCTTTGGCAGTGTGGAAGGTTCTCTGATTGTTCAGGCACCATCTGCAGCGCTGAAAGGGCATAGATCTGTTTTGGCCTCATCCAGAGGAGGTGGTTTGACCTTCAGGATTTCAAACTACAGATTGCGAGTGCCCTGAAGGTAGGGAAGATCTGGAGTCATTCTGCTTTTCCACCATCAGATAAGACTGTGGAAATCACCCAGAAAATTTTTACAGCAACAATTTTCCAACTCAACTGTAGTATGGAAGGGAAAATAAATAAAAGAAGAAATTAATATTGCAGGACATTTGAACACAAAATAATTACAGAATTGCAGTAAACTCATCTCAAATAAGGGAATGTAGAATTCTTTAAAATCAGTTAACAGGAAGAAAAACATTTTTGTGTATATGTTCTGAACTAAATTTTGAACCTAAAAAAACTGTACATAAATTTAGAGGTCACTAGTTCACCCTAAACACTCAAAAAGAAAGACAGTACTGTTCTCAGCTTTGTGTTGTAGTGGTAACAGTTCTCAGTTGCTTTTATCACCATCATTGTTATTTTTAATATTCTCAGGCTGTGTACATCAATCTCATGACCTCTGAAGCCAATATAAGCAACAGAAATTGGGAAGAGTATTAATTTGGGGAGAGAATAATGTGGGGTTTTTTTAAAATACTCTTAACTGTTGTTCCGTTCCAAGCTGATCTCTAGTTGTTCGTTGAAAATGAAATTGCTGCTGGTTGCTTTGCAGCGTACTGAACAGATTAATCTTACAGCCCATTTAGCTCAAAGCAGTTAAATTTTGCATATATCAAAATTCATATTATCTACCATAATGACAATTCCTTTCCAGTCACACAGTCTACATATGTATTTAAACAAACTGATGAATGCCTTTTTCATTCCTACACAGTTCTGTAATATGCTATTGTTATTATAAGCTAACAAGTACTAGTACTCATAGAATACAAAGCATGGGTGCTGTATGAATTCCTAGTAACTGTAAATGAAATATTCTCTCTATCTGAAAAAAACTAATGCAACTAGCAAAGGAGAGATTAAGTCCATAGCACAATAGAATTTTGAGAAAATCCAATGGCATTTTGAGAATAGATGAATTATTATGCTGTAAACTTTTTGGATACTGCTCACCATAAGTAAACATCCATTTGGATGTCCTCAGAAACAACAACACATGAGAAGCATCCAGATTTCTACAACTGGCATTATTCTTGCATTTGAATAAACATTTCCTTTTCTAACCACAGTCCAATCATTTATTTGCTTCTGCTCTTATTTCCTTTGGAATATCTAACTGTTGTGGAAAAATCCACAGCCAAAAGTGAGGCATGAGGAAAAAATGATAAATTTTCCACACAGGGCTCTGTCACTGGTATGGTATGTTGCAAATCTGTGGGTCTGTCTAGATCCACCACAATCAGCAGTACCAGGACTATCTACAGTATCTGTAGTATGCTGATCAGTATCTCAGCACCGAAGGAAATACACTGAAAGGAGTAAAGTCAAGTGAAAATCTAGTATCATCTTCCTTGCAGTTGAGCCCTGAATTCTAGAGACCTTTCCTCCATTCTCTTAACTGATTTGTCATTTTCTCTTGCAGTTTTCACTTAAAGTCTTTGGTAATAAGTTCACGGGGAAAAGGAATTGAGTTTGCCTTTAGGTCTGAAAAGAGATAGTCCAAGATTTGTTCAAATTTCCCTGGTAGAGATACACTAGAAAGCTCTTCTTGGGAGTTCCTCAGCTAATGCAGGGTTAGGAGATTTTGTCTCAAGGGAATTCACCTCATCTCATCACATTTTATTTTCATCTAAAATATTTTCAAAGAGTAAATGTGTTTTGAAATGATAACAATAATGTGGACTTTGTATCTATTTGGATATGTGTGTTTGCATGTTTTTTATGTTTTCTCATAGGAAGGAAAAGCTGCTTTTCCCAGGTTTCTCAAAACAATCTTCATCGTTTCCCATGCATCATATCCTAAAAACAGCACAATGTGCTGAACAATTATCTCACTCAGAGAGGTTCTTGATAATAGAAATGCTTTTAATGCAATTTGTCTTCCCAAAGGATATTTCTACGTGGATAGATGCTTTCTGAGACCAGCTGGCATTGAAATAAAATGCATCAAAATCATCTAGAAAAGATGCTCCTCCCTTAACTGAACTTCCATTATGCTATCTCCCTCTCCTTACATATGGAGTTTGCAGCAAATTTTTTTCTGCCAAATCTTTGCTATTGTTTCAGCACATTATTGTTTTACAATAAAATGTGAGACAACAAAACTCCTTGGAAATGTTTTGTAAAAATTTGGTCTTCTATACCAGTTATTATTATTGCTCCAAATATTTGTATTATCATAGTGCACTTAAAAGAGTAGCACTGTTAAGAAAATACTTGTTAGGATATCCACTGAGATTTTCAGTGTGAGAATCAAAACTCATACAGGGTCTAAACCTGAGTGATCTCACAATTGTGTTAAGGAATTATGTTAAGGAGGTACATCTCAAAATACTTATGTCTTACTATGCTCTAGCACTGATATAGACTACCCAGAAGGACATCACAAGTTTGCTTTATTTAGGTATAAACTCATATTTTGGTGAAGGAGAAATGAAGGCAGTGTCTCCACTGTCGTCTGAACCTAAAACATAAGAGAGGTATTTCCTGGAGCAGAAAAACATAACTCTTTGAAAGGAAATTCAAAGCTTTTTGAAAGTTTCTCACAGTCTAATTAGAGTGTTCTTTTCATATTCTTAGGGCTAAACCTGGAGGGACTATGCCTGCAAGTCCAGCTGGCAGCAGAGAAGGCAGTGCATCATTCTGTAGAAATGGATTCACTTATTTACTAGGCTCCTGCGGGCATTATCACCTAACATTCCCTTTGCTCTTACAGGACTGTGAACACTGGCTTGGCAGTAATATTTCCTGCTCTTTTCCTTTGGCAAATTACTTTGCTATGATTTTAGTTAGTACTAAAGGTCTTGACTTGCTAAAAGGCTTCAGAAAATGTTTTGTGAATAACGGGCTGCAGAAGGCTGTGACGCACAAGAAACTTTTCCAACGTCTGTGTGCAAGGCATAGACTCTCACTTCTGGGGCCACTTCCAGTCCAGTGTTCAATTCCAACTGGGACACTGTAAAACAAAGACTTGTTCTTTTCTGCATTGAATGATGAGTAATATTAATGCCTTGTTCATGGAAACAGGTTAGCTTAATATTACAATTGAAGGCCTTTTGGCTGCATAGACCAGTATCCTGTGGCTGGAACAGGCAGAGTATGTTCTGAGGTCTGTAGTCCCTGGGAGATGTCAGACTTCAGAAGGTGGAATACATACTCTGAAGGAAACACAAATAGTTTTCATCTGCATTTTCTTCTTTTCTTTTCATCTGTACCTTTTCTTAACCATGAGGAAAAGAAATCTGAGTCATCTTTTATCCCTTTGACCCCAAATTTTCCCTTCAATTTACTGTTTATAACTATCTGAAATCTTTGTTCTCTTGCTCTGGAAAAAAATAATCTATGCAGTCAATAGAAAGACCCTTTGTTTAAGAGTTAGTGATAGTGTTTCCTGCAACACCCAGATAAACATGCAATGTCCTACCTCCAGAAGTTTTATTACTAGTAAGACAAAAGCACAATAGTCTCATCAAACAGATGGATCAAGTGCAATCCACTTTAAATGAAAGCATGTAAACCAGGAAATCTGGGACTTTTACAAGGCTAAGCCGTAAATGAATTTAGTAGAAAGTCATATCAAAGCTTAAAAGCATAAAAGATAAACATGCCCATGAATTCCAGGATAGTCTTTGATCTCAGCTTTGACCTTATTAGTATGTTTGTCATTGAATGCCTTCAAGAAAAAAAAAATCCCTTTTTACTCACAAACACTGTTACTACTGCTATTATCTCTGCAAAGGCATAACAATGCAATGTATGGGGAGGTTTGTCTAAGTGGAATGACAGTTATTCAGGCCTTTGGACTTGGAAATCTTAAGAAACTTTCCAAATGTCAGTTAGTATCATCATACTCATAAAGTTGGGGAACTCTGAGGATCAGAAAATTGATGCCAAAACTAGGGTAAATTTTCACTTTGGTACTCCAACTGGCTTGCATTTCCATGCACTTACTCTGCATTGACTCTTATTTGCCACCCATATTAAGATAAGCAGAGAAGAGACAAGTGATTGGAATCTGCACATGGGGTGATTCACAGCTTCTTGCTGCATGAAAAGAGAAATAAGCACAGAGGAAAAAGAAATAAGATTTTCCACTTCAAACATTTCAAAGTTGCTGATAAAAATGCAAGCCTTCAGGTTTTAAATACTTTTCTGGAAAGCTTAGCTCAACACTACTGAAAGTGAAAATCTGGATTATAGACAATAGTTCTGTAAAGATTTCTTCACATAAAAACATCAGAAATTATTTTTTGCTCCCCAGAAACAGGTACATTTAATGAAATTCGTGGGTTAGAGCAGTTCTGGACAATCATAAAAACAACTTCACACAAATTGTTCCTAGAGGAGGGAATGGGGTTAAATCTAATTCTTCAGAATGTACAGCTGTTGTTTTAATGGGTAAAAGGTGATCAAAAAAGTGGCACAATGCAAAGAAATTTTTTTCTCTATTGCTTGGATTACAAATAGCATTTCTATACATGCCTTGAAACAGCAGCACCAATGTCAGAAATACATCCAGACATTCACCATTAAATACTGACCAATGTTAAAAAGCTTCCTTTTTAAATAAAGTCATACCCAAAGCATAAAAGAGATGCCTGTCTTAAAATTTTGAGTCAGAGCTACCACTTTACATATGCTTCTTGTGACATCCTTGCAGAAAAAAAGAACATCAAAGTGAATAGCACTTTTGTGACCCCACTACATTTAACCCTGACATATGTCACGATACTTAAAATGGAAAATATTGTGAGGATTCTTTTATATCAAAGTCTAGAAAAGAGTTACAGAATACTGTAAAAAGGGTGTGTGGACAGCTGAGAGTTGGCAGAGTTCATCAGCTTTCGAGCATGACGAATGTGAGTTAAAGCTCTGACATTTTCTATCTCAGAATCAGTGTCAGAAACTTCCACAGATCATCTTCTATCAGCTTGCTCCAGGATCAACATGTTATGAAAAAGTTCTGAAAACTTGCTTATTGTTTTACCCTCAATAAAAAAGAAAGAAGTATTTGTCAAACTTCAAGGAACCTGCAGGAGACAGCGGCACTTTATGTCAGCTTTCACAGCAGCTGGCAGCAGCCAGGATATTCGTCTGCTCATAAGCGGTTTTCTTGAAATTCTATAAACTGCTACAAACAAGTTTCATGAAAATATGAAGTCACTGCGAGGTCAGTTGTAATCAACAGCAAAACCTGCCTGTTACTAAGTCAAGGTAAACAGCAATAAACTGTGTCTGTATGTTTAATTTGAGGTTTAGCTAGTTAATCTTTCTTTAACCTCACCCCACAGTCCTAAAATAGATTAACACCAAAACTCTTTCAAACATTTTTTTAGGATTGGGACATACATGCCAGTAATTTCACCTTGCTAGAATTCACATGCACGTTGTTTCCTTCACAGCAACTACTCATAATTTTAAAATGAAAGAAAGAAAATTTTAAGAATCTTTGTTTCCTTTATAATGCATTGCATCTATCTTACAGTCAAATTTCACATTTTACAAAAATTACTACAGAGAGACATTTCGAGATGCTCTAATACAAGAAAAGACCGGGATTGTATGCAATTCCTTGCCTGTCTCCCTTAGTTTTCAAGTTTTCCAAGCCCTCTGCTTTCTAGACTTGACTTAATAACTCTAAATATTTCAGGGCTGTCAACACTTCACTGGGGATTTATCTTGTCCATCTTGAAGATCGTGAAATTCCTTAAGGGTTACTGAAGTGCCATGCCAAGAGTCTTTGTGCTACTACCCTGTTCTGGCAAAACAGCCTTCACAGTCTGACAGCAAGCAGTTTTACCATTTTGAGGAGTACATGTTGCCAACACAGAAGCCATCAAAAAGGCAAATTAAACTGAAAACCCCTAGGAATCAAGTAATGATTAATATCCAAAAGCTCTTGTGAAAGTTTAAAGGTTTATTGAAGAAAAGGCCATATGTGAAAGCAATGTATTTACTTAAGATAGATCTACCTTATCAGCACATTCTGATAGGGATTGCTGCTTTTCTAAAAAAAGTAGAGCAATAAAATATCAGTGAAAATGTCAAGCAATACAGCATCATTGTTATTGACAATGTCCTATTTGCATATCTCTGAAAAGTTAAGTTGTTATTTCTTCAAAGGTAGGAATGAAAAAATATGATAAAAAGATCCTTGCAGCAAGAAAACCCTATATTTTTCCCTCTGCACTTTGTACCTCCCTGCTACTGCTTTCAGTGTTTAAAATTTTCAAAAAGCCTGGAGTCATGAGACAAAATTCCTTGATCTTCATTGGCAAACCAAACTGAGACTAAGATAGATCCCATTTTGAGGATCTGTTCCTCTAAGCAGACAATGTAGACAGGGACAAAGGAGAAAGGAGAGATTATTATGGACAAGGTAAGGGGAAAGTCTATATGAATATTTTTAAGCCTTAAACATTGTGAAAACCACCCTTCTTGGATTTGTACATGCAGTACCTGTCCACAAAACCTGACTTGGTTAAAGTGTCTGGCAGAACCAGGGATGGCATCCTGATTTTTACAGAGCCAGTCAGCCTGAGTCATTTCATTGTCTTACTGGGCTTTGACATCCTTATCCCAATCCATACATTTTATGTTTATATGACAGCAATAGGATTAAGTCCCACATAGACCATGTGTTCAGCAGATCTTTCCTATTTCCCTGTGCCCCAGCCCAGTCAGGGTTTCACCTCCATAACAACTCAGTTCCTTTTTTTACAAAAAAAAACTCAGTGTGTTTATTGAAATCCTGAAAAATTGTGTCTAGCTGTGCTTTTGAGACATACCGAAAATCTAGTCTGTCACACATGGAACTACTGCCCTATCTAATGAGGTATTTTGGAGAGGTGTTTATTCACAGAGGAATTAGGTGACTAGAAGAAAGTTGTGGAGTCTAAAGAGGAATGATGAAATAGGCAAGCCATGAATATGATAGTTCATGGGCATTTCATTTGTACTTAGAACTAGTTGTAGACATGACAGTAAACTAACTCCAGGCTGAAAGCCAGGGGATGAGAAAGTAATTCAGCATGTTGGGTTATGAAATATTCTAAAAACTAAGTCAAATTATATTTGAAATGTTCATTTTCCAAGAGAGGAATGAAAGAGGGTTTTATTTAATAAGCTGGGATAATATTTTGCTTAATCTAAAACAATTTGTATTTCTACATGGTATTTTACATGATACATGCATAATAAGAAAAACAACAAAAGATCAGAGTGACAGGTTTTCTGGGAATATTCCTAATCTCCTTCTGGTTTACAGCTTTTCAAGAGATACTCTGAATTTAAAAATGAGCCTCACAAAGAAGGAAAATTATCTGAACTGATGGTTTGCAGTTGTGTTTATCTGGTAACACTAACTTCAGGTCTCTCCTAACCTGCATAATAGCATTTCTCCTGTAGCCTCAAGCAATGAAGCCTGCTACTCTGGTTTTTGAAGGTCAGACTGAAGGATTTTGTGTGTTGCTTTAATATGGTCCTTTGATATTCCAGGCATTTCGGGAATGATATTCAGATGTCTTCCAGTGAACTTTGCACACCTCAGGAAGGATTAGTGATACAAAATAATGCTAATAAGATTTATGTGTATGCTCTAGGTATCAAAATCCCCAGGCACTGTGTACAAAACCATCAAGGAACAAAATGTCAGTGTGACAGAGGCAGAATGTAGACACCATACTGCAGTTGCAGTAAAGCACCTATTGCAGTTACAGTAAAGCCCCCAAAACAACAGCATAAATTCATCTGAAACAACGCCATGAGTTGGTTGGTGCATGTAGCATATGCAGCCACGCACAGGCTTCCAGGAGCAAACCCCTGGTGCTCCAATGCCAAATAAAGTAGATAGAGACTGAGCAGGAATGTGGAGATCCCACAGAGAGAAGGCAGGAGATAACAGTCTGGCACTATTCATAGCAACATGTAGGCTGCAGCTGCTCTTCTGAATGACTTCCCAGACAAGCAATGAAGCAGGAAGAACCATCAGTTTCCTACCTGTTGGAACTACCTTTCCTTGCCTGTGCCAAAGGGGGACTGGGTTCATCCTTTGAACTCATTGTTTCCCACTCAGACCCAGAAAACTAGAAGCCAGACCTTGAAGCTCATTCATTTTGATCACTACAGTCTCTTCCAGGATCAAACCTTACACACCAAAAGGACAAGATCAGACCTACCTGCAACTGCTCAAGTATCCCATTAGGCAGTATTTGTGCACACACTTCCAAGAAAGCATCCAGACAGGTCCTTCCCAGCACTGACTAGCTCACTAGGCAGCAAAACGAAGTAGCAGGGCATAGTAAGAAGCATTCTCTTTCTTTGGGCTGGATACCTAACCCTCTCCTACACTCTGTCATGAGTAATGACCCTGAAAGGGAAGTGCCAAAATGTGGGGTTTACTGAATCTTATGAGTGGAATGAAAGTCAGGTATTAACAGCCTTCAAAACCAAATTAATAAAACACACTTCATGCTCAAGATCCTGAGTAGATGGGAGGGTCTCTAAATCACTTCTGGTTAAAGGTACTATAACTCCTAAGAGAAGCTGAAGTGAAGAAATATTCTTGAACTTATGTTTTAATTGGTGGCTGTCAGAGGTCAGTATCTATGGATCACCTTTCCAAGGCATCCAAGAGAAGTGACAGTCTGCAAAACCCTCCTTTCAAACACTGTCTATCCTTTCAGTCTTGCAATGCTTCCTCTGAGCATCATAAGGAAGTGGTCTCCAAACATGTTACTAGTTTATGCAGTCCTGACCCCGGGGTCACTTGTTGCCCTGATAGTTATGCAGCTTTACAATGGACCTACTGCAAACAGGGAGATGTGACATGCCCCAGCCACAACAATTGCTTGTAAATTCTGGAATGTGTTGTTCCCAGAAAGTTCTGGAGCAACCTGTTGCTACCATTCCATAACAGGATTCTGCAGAAGTAAAAGACTATAGCCAGATTTTAGAGAGCATAGATTCACTGGAAAATGAGACTTTTGCATAAGGCCACAGCAGGATGTCTGAAGAAAGAGACACTGAGACATCCCAGCCATCTCAAGTTTAAGAAGTATTCAGGAAATATTTTGCCATATAGATAAGACTAGGGCACAGAGGAGAACTCAATGGTGTTGCCATGCATCCTTCATTTATGCAGCCCATGCAGAAAAGCCGTCACAGGCCTTGAAAGCTATTTTGCCATGTTGCCAAAGGCCCTTTTTCCTCTAAAGTTAGTTAGTTTGAATTAAGCATAATGCAGACTTGGCTATCCTTCCCATTTGTTGGACTGGCTCCTTTTTCAGCTGTCTTATAGGTTTGTAAACTGAGTTGTATTGTAGGGTTCACACAGTCAAAGAATCCTTTTCTCTTTAATGCAAGGCCTCTGCTGCAATAATATTCATGCGCTCAGAGAGTCTGCCAACAGATAAGTAAGGATGACACCATTGTGTGATTCATGAGTGAACCTTTCCACAATCACCTTATAAAGCAAGAGGATTAAGGACAGGAACCCTGTGACTCCATCCAGTTCAGGTATGCACTCCCAATATCCTTGTTTGCCAGGTTGCTAGGTGTTCTACCTGCATACCACATCCATCCCACACTGCTGTCAGGAGTATAAAAAATTTATTAACAATTAAATGTTAATAATGGCCTGAGCCAGGCACAATGTCAATACCTATTATGCCCCCTTGACACACTTCTGCCAATGCATAAGTCTGTATGCCATTCTAGGGTGTGGGCTAGTGTTAAAGATGGTGTCAAGATGGAAGGCTGATACTAAGAAAATTGAAATAAACAAAATCCCAAAAGTTTTGAGTCACCAGCTAACAGCGTCAGGCAGAGATCTCCCTTACTTTGACCTCTTAAGTAAAAAGAGAAGTGTCCATTTAAAAAGATTAAATTACTCATATTCATGGCCCTAATTATTCATAACACACTTTTCCTAATTATTGCTGTACTATTAACAAGATTTTTTCTTTTAAATAAAGGGTAGCATCCAAGTAGTTACAACTCATTTAAGTTCAATATGAGAGATGCATAATAGGCCATATACAAATGTACAAATAGGCCAGTACAATGTACAGTTTGACAAAAGGGGAAGAGCAGCATAATTAACTACAAAATTACAATCTAGACACTGCTACATAACCACCCAGAAACATGTCCTCATGCTTAATCTCATGCTTTCTTTTGGGTCTCTCCTAACAGCTTATGGGTTTGAGGATACCATTCTCAGGCACCTGGCTGTTCCCACACATTGCACAAAGCTTGCCTACACAAATACCTCTCAATTCAGGAAATCACTGTGGGAGTCAGATGGAGTTAGCTGCTTTGGCACCAAACTCATTGGTATCACAATTTCATATTGGATCTAACCCAAAATTCTCAGACGCAGTAAAAGAACTCAGCACAGTTAAAGCCAGAGGAGTAGCTGATTAGCACTACCTATGGAACTGGTACTAATAGTACAATATATCATCTAGAGGTTTTGGATGACAAAGTCTTTCTTCTGAATTCAATAGACCTTGGATCTCTAATTTTGCGAAAAGAACATTTCCAGGTGTATTTATAGCAAGGCCTTTCCTCTCTATTATTTAACACTACCATTAAAATCCACACAGTGACTGTGATTTTTATGTTTTATGCAGTGATAAGTATAGTCCACCTTGCCAAATCAATTCTGGCCTTACCATAATGTCACCCAGAAGCCATGGCTGGCATGAGAGTCTGTGACCTTCTCTACACTGCCAAAATCAAAAAATAATCAAAGTATTCCCACTTTTCCAACATGATGAAACAATTTAGCAGCACAAAAGGAAAAAAAAAAAAAAGGATTTGGGGACAAATAATGACAAAAATAATATTCTCTGTAGATAGATTTCTGCTTTAGTGAGAGGTCCAATTTTTCTTCTGTTGGCGTAAAATGATCACACTGGATCTAGTCATGCACTTGGCTTTATGTGTGTGCTACTTTAAGAAGTGAAAGTCATTGTTTCTGCTGAAACTTTTGCCTTCCAGGGCAGTGGGGGAAGTCCCCAGACTTGTGCTGATGACTCTGCTCTCTGACCTACGCCTTTCTGGGACACCAGGGACTCTGGCTTCTCTGGGGTTTTCATTTTATTCCTCTTTGAGGCTTACATCATAGGAATAGGTCACGAATGACCTTTAGAGACATGTGATATGCCTAGCAGTATCTTTCACTCTAGATAAGGAGTGACTGCCATCCATTTCATCAGTTGCAATTACAATGCTCAAGAGTTTTGCCTTAGGGCTAGGTGTGCTGGGTTTAAAATTCTTGACTGTCTTACCTGAAGAAAACTGACAAAGCACTCCATAAGCTCATTCATTGCTGCGCTCTTTCTCTCTTTTTCTTTTTCTTTTTTTTTTTTCTTTTCTTTTTATTTTTTCCCACCTCAGGAAAGTTAGTCTATAAGCTTCTGCTTGTGTACACAGATATATGTTGTATTGAAGAAAGTTCAAATGAGCACTTCCAAACTATACTCCACTCTATAGCACAGGGCTCCCCAGAGATGATTAAGCTGTGTGGTAAGTGAATGGTGGAGAAGACAGAAGGAAAAATACCAAAAGAATTCAGGATAAAGGAAAAGATGAGAAATCTAAACTACCTGGGGTTAACAATGTTGGTAAAACATGTAGGTTTAGATGACTGAGTCAGTGATTTTTCCTTTCTTGTACCACTGTACACCTTGTACAACCACTACCAAGTACTAGTATGTACTACCAAAGTATCCCTTCCCTCTGTGATTCCAGCTGACCTAGACAAGGAGAGAGACAAAGCCAGGGCCATCCAGCTTCCTATGTCAGGGTAGGGAGTGTATCAGTCAGGGACATGGTTGGGCAGTGTAAAGGAGCAAACCGGAGCAGTCTGTAGATTTACATCCACAACCATACCAGTCTGTCTCATCACACGTGCTTCTCTGTAATTAAAGGAGGAAAGGGCAAGGCTTGGATGCCAGGATATGCTGAGCAACTTAGGCTCACACAGCTCAGGCTATGAGAGAAGTTAAGATGATTTTTTGCTGTTTCTGCAAATGAACATTTCCATCTTCCTTGCTTTCTGCTAAGACAGGAAACAACAAATTTTCCCTTCTAAGACAGGAAACACAGATTGTCTATCTAAAGACAGCACATTTCATATGAAACAGAAGTTCTTGTTACAGCTGTCTACTTTGCACTGCATTGTATCCAGCAGCTGGAAACACTGGACAAGGTAATTGTCAGCGCTGTAAGATGTGTAATAACATGTAAATATTTCTGCATGCTAGAAATTATGTCATAACAAAATTGACTTGGCTTTTCCACGAAGTTCTATACCTGAGATGAATCACTTTGGTGTGTAATCTAGTAATATTCTCTTTTTTGCAATTGTGTTATAGAAATGCTTTTACATGTGTGTATAACAACACTGTGAAGGCTGGATTTCCAGAACACCTGATTATGTTGTTCTTCACTGAGAACATGTGCAGGTGAAAAAACCGTTTTGCATTCCTGTGAAGACTTCTTTGCACTCAATCAAACAATGAGATAATTAGCAAAAGTTAACATCAGCATGATTTTAACAATAAAGACTATGTAGAACTTAGGATGGGCAGAGCCCTTTGAACAGAATTGGAAAGCATGTCTGCATTGTGCAAGAGTATGCAAAGCAAGAACCTGAGCTAGCACATACCCAAACTGGTCTGTCTGCATGGCAGAGCAGAGTGCCAGGTTACCTACTTGTGTCTTGGAATCAGGAGAGCAGCAGCAGTGTGACACCACACCCAAGTAATGAGCTTGGCATCACTGTGCTGACAGGGCTGCTCTCCTCCAGATTCCAGGGCCCCATCAGCCCAGGCATGCATGCAATGTGCTGTGTTACACTGCAAGGGTAGGCTCAGTTACACAGACCTTTGGATAAGGTACAAAATGAAGGATTCAAGAAAGTGAAGAAAAGCAACCTCTCAAGTAAAGGAAGAACAAGATGAAGATTAGAGATTACTTTGAACAAGGGAGGCCAGCAATAGAAAGCTAATAAAAGTCTGGGGGAAGAAGACAGTAAAAGATGGAGACCTAAATCAATTCTGCAACATGTAAAACACATGCAAAGTAATAACCATACAGCTAAGTAATACTTGGCATTGTGCTGGTTCACTGCATCCAGATGAGCTTCATCCCCAAGGATATATTAAATTAAATCATCAATGACCTAGCATATTTTGAGATATTGCATTTGAGCTCAATCAGCATGAGAACCTGAACTTTATTCCCTTCTCTATAGGTCATTCCAAAATAAGTATTTGCAATGGTACCTCTAAATAAGCCTTCAAAATGTGTCAGAAAGGATCTAAATTTCTAAAAACCTTTCAGAAGTTACGTGGTCTTGGAACTCCTAATTCTTTCTGGTGTTATATTAACCATTGTGTTTTTATGAAACATACAATCTCTTATATAAACCTTCTGTAAAATACAGTGACAGAGGATAATCTTGCTGGTTGGTGTTGTTTTACAGGCAGGTTAAAACCATATTTAGATTATGGAGCATATGTTACACAAATGAGTGACAATGCACCCAATGAATGCTTTGTCAAAAAGGTCTTGGTAGTCACTGCCAACATGCAACCACCTCTGGGATAAAATAATGAGGAGCACAAGTTGGCAAATCCATAGAAAATGAGAAGAAAAAAATCTCCTCACCACCCGTGCTGGAAATCAAATAGCAATTAGTTCTGTATAAAGCAGTTAAAAATATTAGCTGAGGCAGAAACTTCATAACTTAATAACTAGAGTCTTCGAAGTATTTTTCCTATTTTAAAATCAGCTCCATCTACATATCACAAAATGTGTGAATACACCTCAGAAGTCCAGGTTGGGTTTTTTGTTAGTGTGTAGGAATAAGCATCCCTATGGATGTAACAGTCCCTGCAGATTAGAGAAGTTACAAGGTAATACCCTTACTTTTTTCTCTGCCAGCTGCTTAGACGAATCAGGAATATCTAGGATCTCAGCACCTCAGATTCCCTGTCACCAGCTTAGCAAATGAAGTTCCAGCAGAGAGCTGATGAATTCATATGTCAAAGGTTATGTTTTTCTTGACTGAGGAAGGGTTGTTTTCATTAAACTCCCCCAACCACCCTTCCTACCAACGTCTGATGCTTAAAAATATATTTTAAAAAGGGAAGAATAGAATTGAAAGGTCATCTTTCTCCCTGCATTGCCTCATATTTGTCACCTCCTATGCTACTTCCTCTTGACATCTATTTATAACTTCCTTGTATGAGCTGTCATACCACAAATTTATATGACCCAGTTAGCATGTATACAAGTGCTTCAAAGATTGCTCTAGTAACCATCTTTAATTTCTAGGTCATTAATTTAGATCCTATTTTTGCCTTTGCCTTTGTTCTACTTAGGAAAATGACCAGACTGCTTCCAGAAGATTGCATAAAGCACCCTGATGACTGTAACCTAGCATCTGTATAACCTACACTGTTTAAAGGAAGTTTCTGATTTCTGCCTTACTTCCCTAAATGCAGATTCTCTGCCTTCTCACTTAAAATACATGACATAAGAAATACATTGAGAGGAAGACAGAAGCAATCAAAGGTAGCTGCAACCAACACAGAGGAGTTCTTTTCACATGTAAATGATTGCTAAGATCAGGAAAATCCATGCCCCTACAGTGAAGAAAAAGTTTCAGCAGAACAAAGTCTTCTGTTAACTGATTCCAGAGGTATTACAAGGTTTCCATTATCAGTCTCAATACCACCTTCTCCTTTCAGAGACCCTGTAGAAAAACTTGTTTGATGTGTTTACATATTATCAAAATGTGTGCTGACACCCGTGCTCAGGACAGTGTGTCACAGTTTGACACAGCCTGTGACAAAGTAAAAGGAGTGGCCATGTCCAAGCTACTCCCAGAATACAGAAAGGACACAAAGGACAGTTGTGTTAAGGTGATAGGGCTTCTGTCATCATGTTATTACCTTTATCATTTGATTAAAACTATGTTTACTGCATCTTCTACAGGGCAGTAGGAGCTTCAGGCAGTTGAGATGGTTGAGACACCCGCCGCATAACAGTTTTTTTACTATAGACACAGAACAGCCCCAAGACTTCCACAGTGTTGCCTGAGAGTGTTTTCCAAACTCTTCCTGAGCTCTGGCGTGTTTGGTGTCATGTCCACTTCTCTGGGGAGCATTTTCCACTGCACAACCATCCTTTGGGTGAAGACATAATGCAGAAGCTTGACCAGACACCCCAATATAGTGATAAGAGATTTAAGACCTTAGAAACTGTTCTTTTTTTCTGTATAGCAAGATTCAGTACAGGTCAAGGCAGTTGTTGGTCAGCAACGCTTAACAGAGCTACCCCAAGATAAACAGAAGCTCATCACAAGCACTCCAGGAAAGCAGCTGCAAGCAGTGTCTGCTTCTGTTTTGGTGGTTCATGCTGTGTGACAAGTTGCCACATGGGGTTATGATGCAGTTGATGTCCAAGGCCCTGTGTGCCCCTGGCAGAGCAGGTAGCTTAGAAGGCAGTCTGGACAGCAGTAACAACAGTGACATTCAGACAATCACATACCGTCCTCTACTGCAGAGAGCTGTACTGGACACATTGTGCTGCACCGGTGCATTGTCTTTCATCTAAAACACATTCTTTCCATCACTGAAATTGTGAGCTACTCATTTGGTCTGATGAGAATCATTGTATTTTCAGGTGGTATTTATTATTATTATTAATAAAGATTACATTCATTAATATAGTATTTATTAATAATATTAAAATACTATATTTGAATTTGCATCATTCCTTCTAAAGAGGCACCACCTGTGTCTAAAGTTTAGGAAAACCATAAAAACTTTGAAATTATAATTTTAGTAACAAGTACTTCAAAAACAAGTAATTTCACAACTTCATGAAATAGGAGTATTTAATTTTAAATACAGTAATGCAACTGAAACAGCAATCTGTATCTGACAGCCTGATTGGTGACTGACTTGCTTCTACATGCCTACAAAGAACTCCTTCTATTTGTGGTAGCAAATACCAGCACTACACTTGAAGCACTCTGGAATCTTAAAGCTTCTTAAAGCTTCTTCCCATGTACATGCCACAAACTAATTATGGTTGTGTTACACTACGGACACAAACACACCAATGCTCTCACCCAAGCACACAGAAAGAGCCAGGGCATCTCCTCAAGGTGGCCCCACACTTTAAGACTGTCCTCAGCCTGGGACATGCACAGCAGAGCACACAGCAGCCTCTCCTCCAAAGTAAGGAGCAGACTAAGAGCACTCCCAGGACACTGAGCATGACATTTTCCTTCACCAAGAAAAGTCATATTCAACTAGATTTTCATCATAAAGTGTCCACATGATCCTGGTTATTCCCAGCAGAGCAGACTTACAATCACAGGAATTTCCAAGCACTAAAAATACAATATGCTTCTTTTATTCTATACCCACAATTTATTCAAGTATTACATCACCCTAAGCAGACTTGAGCTTTTTGTGGCCATCCTGTCATATTCCCTGATTTTTGAAAATGTTTCTGTTTGAGACCTGAAATGAACTGCAGCTATATCACTGTGCATACAGTACACAGGGACTGTGAGTCTTCTCAAGCAAGTTTCCAAGGCCATTTTTTTGTATCTATGAATTGTCACAGACCTGCCCTTGACTGCCATTTTCTCTTGTCCACATTGATGGTGTTACAAGTTTCAGTCTGTCCCTTACCTTTTCCCTCAGACTGAAAAACTATCATGCCTATCATTGCTATTCATTATGTGTTTCATGACCTGCCTTACCTAGGCCTGCCAAAAACAAAACCACCTTCAGTGAAAAAAATGATGATGTGGTTTTATCCAAAAAGAGCATTCTTTTGTAAGTCTCGCTATCATGCAGTGTTTAAAAGTGCAATGTGTTACAACACAGATTTTCATTTAATGTGCCCAACAAAGGTGAACATAGACATGCATTTTCTGGACACTGTTCTCGTCTGCTCCACTCCTATTCCCAGAATCTGAGTCTTTGCTAAGTCAGTGTAGCAGCAGCAGGACTGTATAAAACCTCAAAATGAAAATTTCTCAGAGCAAGTTTTATGTGAATTTAAGTTTTAAATGTATGCTTTCAAACTTTACAGCACCAAGACAAATTCTAAAGGGGTTTATTTTTCTAGAATATCCAAATAATTTTTGGATTTTTTCTATCATCAAATGTCCTGGGCTACTTTTGTCTTCCATCTAATCCCAAGCCATACAGAGTGAAGTGTCATCAGATTTTAGTCAAAGAGCATCAGGGTACTTGAATCAAACTGAGGTCTGGAAGGAATGACTCATAACTGTGATGAATGAAGCATAACACCTATAAATATAAATATAAATAATATGCAATATCAACATAAAAGTATGTATTAAGATACAATCCACAGAGTGTTTACAATCAAAACAGACAGGAATCCCTTCAGGCGTCAGCCTCACACTTTGTGAACCTTTGCTGTCATATGGCAATGTGTTTTGGAAAGTGCTGAGGTAAATGTGTTGAGATCAAATAAGTCTCTCTGGTGGATCAAAACAAGAGTCTGGGAGAGCACGGCCCTTAATTTAATCAAGAAATTTTGGAATTTTATAAATACATTCACGAGGCCTGATTCTGCTCTCAGATATATTACTGTTGAAAGCACATATTATAAACTCAGGACTAAAGGAATGATAACAGCTATGGTCAATCTTGTTCTACTTAAGCAAAGTGCATCAACAGGTATTTCTATAGGTTTGCATGAAGTATATATATTTGATAACGATAACATTCCACCATAGAGACAGCATAAGCTAAGTAGATTTCAGTGATAAATCTGTACTTAATGGCCTTATGTAGAAGTTTCTTTACACAAATTATTTCTACAGTTTACCTGTGTGTTGCCTAAGCAGAGCTCCACATCTATTAGCAGCTGCTACAGCCTTATTAACGTAAGCATTTTTTTACGCTTTATTATTTTCCTCATCCTGTCAAACCAAACCTGCTGTAAACCAATGTAGCATAACAACTTAATATACTTCATAGACTCATCAAATTAGATAAATAAATATTTCCTTGAGAAAAGAGAAGATAGCATTTTTCAAAGAATTAACTGTAAGGTGGAACAAATATTTGTAAGCTGACCTGCATGACAGAATTAGGATATTTATGAAAAAAAATTTGGAAATTATTCTACACAATACTGTTAATTACCCACAAGAGATGGGAACTGTGGGTAGGAGAACTACCTGCATTTGGAGTATTCATATATAATAGTTATCTTATGCCCAAATGTTTACAATAAATAGTTTTTCCTTTTTTATATTGGAATTCTTCTTAGTTTAGTAAAAAAAGATTTTTCACCTAATATCAATCCATTTCTCTACTCAGTAGCACACAATTTAATAGAGGCAGAAAACAGAGAATATCTGACTCATTTCACACAGACTGGAGTACACATTTAATATAAGTGAATTGCCAAGCTACAAATATACCAAACTAGAATCTTTATAACTCTCTAATGAATTTCAGAACTACAGAATTCTTTATGAAATATAATATTATAAAATAAGTACCTCCCATTATAATGCAAAATAGACAGATTAAGTTCGCTATGGAAATGTAATGATCTAGGCTCATTAAATCACAGCTTCTGACACTAGAAAATTTTTCCAACATCCATAGGACTAAAACATATGCTTCAGCTGAACAGCAAAAAAAAAGTTATTCACACTAAGAGAGCCCTAATGGAGATGTCTCAGTATAAAACCAACCATCTTGGAGCACTATTGCTTACCACGTGCAAGCTAAATGCATGCAAATATTTCCAGGGAAGAAAGCTGCACATATTTAATTAAATCATGGGGGTTTACTGATATGCTTAAATGTTTAAATGTTCTTTTTAAGGATTATACCGACTTATTCTAATCTGTTTTCAAAGTATAACATAACCCCAGCATTGTAATTATATACAATAAATTTTTAGACTT
The DNA here is from genome assembly GCF_009819655.1 of Sylvia atricapilla. NCBI lineage: Eukaryota > Metazoa > Chordata > Aves > Passeriformes > Sylviidae > Sylvia > Sylvia atricapilla. Next base: position 71,796,113 of record NC_089174.1, read on the forward strand.
TTTAAATATACATGAAGCAGAATGAGTTGCCAGTTATATAAATCAATTTTAAGGTTTAAAAAAGAAAAAATAAGCAACAAAATATTAAAGAAATAATAACAAAAAATGTAATATTTAAAACCAAACCAAACAAAATCCCTAACAAACAAACAAACCACATGAAAACCCACTGATCAGAGCTAAAGTAACAGGAGCTTGAAATATGTTCAAATATGATCAATGTCAGCCAACAGCTTAACAGGCTTCACTTACTAGTACAGCTGCAGAAACTGTCAAAGTGCACATAAAAATAAAATATCATCACAGATTTGGGATGAGCTTTTTGACTGTTACCCCTTTCTGAGAAAAATAACCTTTTTAAAACTAGTCACTCTGGTTAATTTTCATAGAAATTACTGCTTTCAAAACGGGAGGATTCAATTAAAATAATTGTGAAATATGGTCTGCTCATAAAAGGTAAAACCTCACTTATACCAATAAAAGTTAAAATTTTTTTAAAGACAAAGAAGCAATTGAGATCATCTTTCCTCAGACAGAGATAAAAGTGAAAGCCAAGTCATGGATTAAACTCCCGGTATTTTCTAATTCCTTTTAAAAACTGAAATATTTTTACAAACCCAGGACTGGTGCAGATTTATGAAACATTCAAAAGAAAAAAATAATTTAATGAGCATCTCTTTTCTTTTTTTCTTATAAATAAATCAAAGCAAGACTATCCATATCTGTGCTGGTCTTATACTTTGTAATGCTGTTCTTGTAATTGAACTCTGATTTGGAGAATTTTTCTCATGCTGCAGACACTCAAGATGTCATCAGGTTTTTAAGAGGCATTTGCAATGACAGCACAGACACTCTGAAAGAGACAACACATAAAACAAGAATTCCAAGCCAATACTGTGCCTTTTTCTGCTTGTTTACTTGTGTGTGCCGAATGGACATGGTCACTTCAGCATGGAAATTATTAATTCTTTTGGCACAGAGGAGACACATAGAGACACATTTGAAATGGCCTCCTGCTTTAACAGCATCACATTAATAAAGACTATCAAAATGAGCAACAACATGAACACATGCATATGCTGATTTAATCTAGATTATATTTCTCCAGTTTTTTTGAGGGAAAACAAATATGGATCATGTCAAAATAAGACTACAAAGTGTGCCCTGCTTATACTTTTTCCAATAGTTAAACAAAAAAAAAAAAAAAGCAAAGACTCTGAAGTAGACTTCTGCTTCACAATAGAGATTAAATGCTTTCTGTTGCCTGGTTTGGGGGAAATAGCTTTTGCACCTATCATAGGGATGCAGTGAAGTTCTTCTTCCAGATCAAATTTCCCAATTTAACTAATAGTTTATATTAGTTATAATAGTACTTGGACATGTTGAGTACAAATGCATGCATGCAAACAAGATCCCTTTGTGGAAGAAGGGAAATTGCTGCAGGTTTTAGATAGACCACCTGCCTAAATTAATCACATATGGACTTCAGTCTATGTTTGGGTCTCTGAGAGTAGCAGGGTTAAAAGTTCATGTGAGAAGCAGCCCACTTGTCGTATAACATTTGGAAGTCAAGTAGACTCTCAAAAACACTTAAGCTTGGGCTTTAATAAATCTTTTGCTTTACTCTGAATCTGGATTTTTTTTCTCCATTAGCATTGTAGAAGGTGATTCTAGTTCCAACTAAAAGTTCAACTAAAGCAGCTTTCTTTTGCTGCTTCTAACCAAAATCAATTTGTCCTGGCTCATCAGATTGCCTTTTAAATTTAAATTGTACCTAAAATAACAGAAATAATTAGGAAAAACACTTCTCTTTCCTTTGAAGAAACACAGCAAGCCAAACTGTGAAGCTGTGCAACGAGTACAGAATTATTTTTCCACTGGTAGGTAACATTGTCTATATAAAGTACAGCAAATCTAGAGATGCTGTAGCTCCCACAGTGCATAGCAGAGAGCAGACAGTTCTTATTTCTGCTTCACATCTTCTGGATTAGGCAAGGCTCCAAGCTTTCTTCGATCAGTATGCTGTGGTTTGGGCCCTACCCCAGATGACTAACATCTTGGTGGAACTATTTTCAGTCAAGGGATTATTTGTGTACTTCTTCTTGAATACTGAGCCTACCACATCCACTTTGTGTCACGGCCCTAAACAACGAGAGGGGAAGTGCTGCCAGCATTTCTCCTGTGATCTTTGCGTGAGCATCCCCATCCAAATTGCTGCCCACTCACTCTTCCTGGCACTGCAAGACTGCTGTGGGAATTGTACAGCCATTGAAACGGCACCTTCACACACAGACCAAATGCAGCTTCTGTTTCCTCATGCCTTGCTTCTAACATCATCCCAATTTGTTGTTATTTTTCTGGGAAGAACCTCTTTGGCATTCCCCTGCTGTTAAAATGCTTAAGAAGTACATAAGAATTAAAGGCTTTGTTAATAAGGTAGACGTGAATTCAGCCAACAGGGTTACTAGTGTCGGACTGACACATGGGAAACAGGAGTACTCTGCCTCCTTACATTTCAGAAATAAAAGTAGTCCTCTGGCAGATCTGAACTATTAGTATATATGTTGTATTGTTGGTTTAACTCAGAACACCGAATGACTGTAGCTACACTGTGGTCCTCAGGCTTTCCTACTTTTGATTCATATGAGTCTCCACTCAATGTGCTTCTGAATCTGATTTTGATTAACCTGTTAATCCTAATGCATTGCAGAGGGAAACAAGGGCCACTTTCATCTTTGGACTCTGCTGCAGAGAGATTATATGCCTTAGCTGTGCAAGCCTCAGCATTGCAACACTTGAATTCCCATTTGGATGTTGCCCTAATTTGCTGTACAGCTCCTCAAGCCTAGAGTAGTATATTGGTAATGCATTCTGAAACACTGAATAAATTTCTGTGTCTGATAAATACATAAAAAATGTCTCCTTGGAAGAACAGTCCAAATTCTCACACACAGAAGAAACCCTGGCATATTTTCACTGTTTGGGATTCAGGGCCATACACAGAATTTTCCCCTGAACTTCAAGAAGACAAGTGGACCTAAAGAAGTTAGTAGTAGGAGGCTGTACACAATGTCCATGTTTACATGGACAAGGCACAGGCAAAGCAACGTGCCTTGATTTAAAGCTGTGGGTTCTGTGCTACACAAGATATTAACAGCATCATGACCCTAATACATACTGCTCTCCTTGGCTGAGGCAATTCTCCAAAAGCTTGCTGGCTCTTTGGTTATGGTTTTCACCTTTGTCTGTCTGTCTATCTATCTATCTATCTATCTATCTATCTATCTATCTATCTATCTATCTATCTATCTCTATCCAATGCAGAGCCTTGGAGCCTAACTGAGGGTGGCAATACAAACAGGCAGCAGAGGACGGTGGTCTACATTTCCTCATCTAACTGTGGACCAGCTAGCACATTAGTCTAGCACACTAGTCACTCTCCATCCTCTGCACAGCCAAGGAGCCAAATGAGGGCACCTGCAGGGAATAAGTGAGATCCCAAGTGTGCTGAATTAGCTTCCAGACATGCTTGTACTGTCCAATTTGACATGAGGACAGTGTGAAGTAAACTCCTATTTTAAATGCCTCAGATATGTGCCATGGTTTAGGTGGGATGTATCTGGGCTCAAGTGCCTCTGTGTCAGCTTCAGGAGAAGCTAACACATTCAGATCTAATGTGGAAGTGCAGAAAGTTATTCATCATTTGTAAATTGGCACCCTGACATCTCCTTCCTCTCTGCAGCTCTGCACTGAAGGACTCAGTGATTTACCCCTCTGCAACAGCTGTTAAGTCTACATCCAAATTACCTTAATTAAAAGCAATTGTGTTAGATAAGGATAAGTAAAGACACGTCATAAAAGAAATCAGACAGAAAAAAATCTTAAATGTGCCTTGGGTTAAAATTATTCTGAAAATTGCTAAGAAAGCTAAATATTGTGTATTTCATTTTTAATGTGCCTTTAATATGATGACAAAATTTTAGGTTTTAGTTTCTTGCCTGAGAAAATTCACTTTTTCCCTTTCTCCGTCTGTTAACCCAAATGCTTGTAGACATTTGTCCTTGGTAAGCTCCTTCACCCCTAGCTACTTGAAATTGCATTTAGCTTAACATTACTTCTGTGTTTCACACTGGCTAGCATTCAAAAACAATTGTAAGGGTTTAGGAACATTTCCTCTAGCCAAACCAAAGCTGTTGCATGAATAGCTGATTGTTCTCTTTTTCCTCCCTTGAAAGTTGTTTGCACAATATAAACAAGATTTTCTGAGGGACTGCCATGAAAAAAGTCAATTTGGCTCTGTACTGATTGTGTTGAAAAATGATTCCCTGACCTGCCTTGTGTGAGGTATGCGAGCTAAATCTCCCAGGATAAAGTAGTTAAGTATCTACACAACGGGAATTCGGGCATTGCATGCATGGTGCATTTCTCACGTAGATAATCAGGAGCAGCTCTAGAAAAAGATGAGAGAAATCACCTAGAGCAGTTTTCTGCAGGATTGGCAAAGCAGCCACAAATTCACCATGCACTGGAAAGGTAAGTCTATTTATGCTGCTTCCACCACCAACTCAGTGTCAAGATTTATGAGAAACAGTTTTTCTGACAGCAGGGACACATTTCTTTCTTTCTTGCCTGCAGCAGCAGCAATACCAAAACCAGGATTGCTTTTTCTCACCCCCCTGGGATGGCTGTATTCACCCCCTGATGACAGTGGAAGAAACCTGGCAAAGGGTTTTTGCCTCTTTATGTGGCAAATCCCCTTGTTCCCACATGACTGAGATGTCTCAGGGCAGGTCTGGTTGCCTAGTTGTCCGTTTCTGTAAAGAGTCCTTATGTCAAAATAAGTCTAAGAACCCAAAGGTGGTGTGGGAGATGACTGACTACCCAGAAGAGCCTCAGAACACAAGCATTTCAGAGGTGTGATCAAGGAAATGTTTAATTGCAGTCAGAAGTACTGATCCAGGAGCTGGAGACAAAACTACATGGAAGACCTTTGTGAAAAACATGGTGTGAAATGGACTTCTGCAATGGACTTATATTTCCCCAGAACTGTTGGAGAGTTTATCTTGCACATAACTTCCACTGCACAGTATTAGTCTAAACATAATTATTTTCTGTATCCATGCAGGTGTACTCACCTTAGAATGGTAGTAGACCAACTAAGAACAATCATGATACAGCTCCTGGATTTTAGAAATTATGCAAAGTTCTATACTCAGCAGACAATTAAAATTTGAATATATGCAGAAGCAAGCTGTTCCTAGACCTGCAATTCAACAGCTAACTGGATTAGGAGACTGTTTCTGTGAACAAGTTTTTCTACTGAATCACATTCACTTTCATCAGTGTGTCATAACATATAGGATTTCAGAAAACAGCATTGCATGGGGAAACCTGACAAAGCTTACTAGTTTTCATGCAAGAAAAGGGTGAGCCTCTCTAGGAAAAAGGTTGCATTCAGAAAGAAGCACTTTTGTATCAATATGGCTTATATTTACCTAATGAAACACAGATAAACATTGTATTTGCAAATACATTTTAGTGACCAAACTGCAAGTTTTACATGCATGTTAACTACATAAGCATACATCTAGAAGTTAACATTAGATAGCCTTCATCTTTTCTTTGTTACAGTAACCTAGTAACATGTCAAGAGTCCTGTTTTTTTGTCTATGGGCTAGACTCATCTCACCAAATATTACCCATGTAAAAAGGTACACAGATGGGATAAACTACTGCCATAGTCAACCAGGGAGAGACTTCTCGAGAATGACACATCCTACACACCCTAAAAGAAATAGTTCTCCTCTACGACAAACTTAATAACTTAAACATCAAATTTTGGACTAGATGACTCATATGCTGGTGACCAAGAGGAATCCTAGTCTACATATTCAACTGGTAGAACAAGAGGCTATTTTTTTTATTTCATCATTTAAAAAAACAATAAAATGCTATTTGGAAATGCAAAAGAGCAGAAGAAACATGAAGAAACATTGTTGGATTTATAATATGCTCATTTTAGAAAGTATTTAAGGTTTTAGAAACTGTCTTTAAAATCCATCAGCAAACTATCCTCTTATGCTGCTCAAGCACTTCATATCATCTTCTTGTGTGTTTCTCTATAGTCTTTCTATGTTATAGATCAAAATTCTGGTTCTCTGCAGATGATGTCAATTTAGACACATACTGATATGCATTTTTATTGCTTTTCAGATCATGGAATTGTAGAAGAGTTTGCAAAAGAGCTCTAGGATCAGAAAGTTCAACCTTCAGCCAAATACCACCATGCCCACTAAACCATATCACAAAGTGCTGTGTTAACTTGTTTTTTGGACAATTTTGAGGACAGTGATCCCACCACTTCCCTGAGAACCAATTTGAAATCCCAGGATATTTTACCTTCTTTCACAACTTCTTCCAATTTTTTTCTCTTCACTTGACAATAACTCTTTATTCTCTTTCCAATATTTTTAAATCATTTCCAGCAAAGTCCTTCACTTGCAAGCAGTCAATTCCTAGTTAAGTACATACACACACTTTAGTGAAACTAGGGATGCAAGCTGAACTGTTCTGAAAATGTTTTTTTACAACTGCATTAATTTTTCTTCATCTAACTCAAAGATAATTCAAACAATAATGAAAGAATCTTGTCCCTCCAAATTTATAAGACACTGTCTTTACTGCAGAACAAATTAAGAATCAATTAGTCTGCTGAGTCTTAATTTAATGCAGTGGATGTTGATTTTGTCATCAATAGTTAAACTGTGATGAAACTTCTGTCTCTATAACCTCTGGGAAGTGCTCTGAAACTTTTAGCTTCAGGCTCAAAACATCATTTTCTTTGTGTCAGCTTGTAGCTTATTTATGTAAAATTAAAAACTTGCTGTAGTAAATGCTGCTGATTGAAATTTGAACTTTTCAACATCTGAAGATGCCACAATCACTACTTTTCACCTTGGTGACAAAGATTCTGTGAAAAAAAGGGAAGTTGCAGAAGCCATGATATCCTGATGTCCAGTACAAAAAAGGGGTTTTTATGATGATATGGGAATTGTCAAAAGCTCTACAATATGGCCTAGCATGGATAAGATTGTTTTCCCTTTAATCAGATTCTTTAAAAGAAAGTTGACTGGAATTTCTCTAGCTTGTGCTGAATTCAGTGCTGCCCTTTGGGATGCACTGACTGTGTTAAGCGGAGTCAGAGTTCCCCTAATAAAATGTGTTTTCCATTTTGCTTTGCTTTTCAGTGTTTCTTAATTTCAGGATTCCTCCTGTTCTGGGTTGACGCTGTCTCCTATCCCATATCTTGGACTAGATTGTTATGTCCAACAGCTGCCCCCCTCCCTCTTTGGCGGGGCTGCCGCTTTGCTGCTCGCTCTGGCTCGGCTGTTTCGCTCGCTGCTGGCTGCTGCTGCTTGCCCGCTGCGTCTCTCTCTACCTGCCTGTCGCAGCTTCTCTTTGGTTTTTATTTCTTTCCTTCCTTTTCCTTTCCATTTCCCCCCGCCCCCCACCCCCTTTTCCCCTCCCTCCCGAAGATTTTAGACCGGCTCCGGACCTGACCTGAGAAGCTGGAGAATCTCCGGGCCCGCGGAAGAAGCTCTGCGCCCTCCCCCTCACAGTAAATTGCCCTTTTCCTTGGTGTTGGGGAGTGGTTTTTTTCATTTGTCAATAAACCGGTTTTTTCCACTTTTCCTCCAAGGTATTTTGCTTCCCGAACCCAGGGTTTGTTTTTAGGGGACTCCTTTTAGAGGTTCTCCCCTAATTTATTCCAAACCAGGACACCTCCATAGAAAGAAATGAGGGTAAAATAGGTACAAATATACACAAGACAAATCTTCAAGGATTCTGTTTGTTTTTAAATTTCTCTGAATGCCTCATATGGCAAAGGTTATGCCATGATAGCCAGCATTTTAGCCAAGGATTTTAAAGCAGTTTTCTACTTTTAGATACATAATTTAGAATCTATCCATCTCAGCCATCTGCCACTTTTTAAAAATCTGATCTTTGACTACTGCCCTACTAAGCATCAGTGACAAGATATCTGGTATACATAAAAAGATTTTTCAGTTTATTGCCAGGCTTCCTAATCACTTTACATTTCATAAATTACATTTGTATGGTCCTTCAAGTCAGAATTCCAGATATATTTTAGTTTAAGGCACTCCAAAACCTGTTACCATATATATTAAACAGTAAAAGTAGTTTACATCTGCTATTTTCTTGAATGATGAAATAAAACTTACCTTGACAAGCTGTTGAATTTGATAATCTGTGTGGGTTCCTTCCAACTCAGGATATTTTGTGATTCTTGGCAGCCACCAAGATATTTCTTAGAAACAGATACTCATCTATTTCAAAGACATTTTAAGGAAAATTGCCACATTTCTCAACACAATCACTACATAAGGACTACAAATTAGTATATCAGTTTAGTAGAACCATACATTGAAACATTCGATGTTTTTCATTTATTCCATGTGATTTACTTTGCTTTTAAAATGTTATATAAGCTATTTTACTAAATTCATTATTCTGTTGCAGTCATTTGTATTTAACTAGTAGTTTAATACAATAAATTAACTTGTAATAGCTTACAAACTTGGTTGCTTTTAGGCTAAAGCTTAGCCAGCATACTTGCCAGTGGATTGTGTTGTGACTTATGCTGTATGAGGAAAAGGCTTGAGGAAAAGACAAATATTCTTTTTCAATGAGACTGCTAACAACTGTATTTCTAAATAATCACGGTAACTTTAATTACTGAATCATTAATCTTTATGGTTTATCTGTTACTCCTAGGCAGGAACCCAACAGGTAATAGCCTCTATGATGAAAGATGTTGCAAAACTCTTTCAAAAAACCCAAGAAAATTTAAGGCCTCTTTTGAAACTAAGAGATATTTTGAGTGAAGGAAACCTGGTGGTTTGGTCTCAGCTGCCTCCTTCACAGTAGGATATTGAATAATTTTTTTCTCATAAAAATGCCCAAATTGCCAGTTAGATTAGATGCATTAATCACACAGTTCCCTCACATACATTCAGAGGGTTTCAAGAAGGCTAAAATATTTAATGGGAATTAAAAAAGGCTATTCAGCAAAGATGACTCTCACAGCTGAAATGATCTGGTTTCAGAGAAGAACTTCTAAATGTAGACAACTTCTTACTGTAGACAACTTAATTTTCTTTCATGTGGATATTTTTCTGTTATTATTTTACTGAATTTTAGATTCACTAGAATATTTTAATTTTAAACCTATTTGTTTAGTTAATTAGCTCTTTGACACTCAATAGAAGAAGTCACTAATCGAAAATAAATTACAAATCAAAGTAGCAATATTTTAAGAAAGCACACCAAATACAAATGAAAGTTCATTTTACTCCAGTCTCTGGTGATATGAAATATAGGCTGAGAAGCTGAAGACAGGAGTCTTGTTTTGTTGTTGCTTTTTAATAATTTCTTTAGACATTATATGTCAGCAGATCAATTTTATCCAGTTTTACCAGCCTCATTGATTATTGCTAAAAAGACTGAAAATTCTTTAATTCTGCTTGGTTTTGATCAGGATTAAAGGTTGGTTAGTTCTAGAAAATGTTTGAAATTATTTAAATGCAGTTTACTGGATTAATTTTAAATTCAAAAAAATGATAGTTTATTTGCATTACCTTATTTGCTCATGCAAATAAGCAATAATCTCTTGCAGTTCATTCACACAGCCAGTGCAAAATGTATAAAACCAAGAACATAAAAATTTCTAATATTAAAAAAAATAAACCAAAGCACATATCGTATTTTAAATTTGTTAACAGAAGAACAGGTGGCTGCTAGATTATCAATGTAATGTTATTTTCTGATCAGCCTATTAATGCCTCAGCTAATCATGAATTATGCAAAGTAATTGACCCACAAGTATTACCTATGAAAAGCTCTGGTTCCATTTTGATCTCTTATTCATGAAAACATGTATTTTCGATGTATTTACTAACACAGCAGAGGGGTTTGGTTTCAGGGGTATTTTTTCTGATTTTATTTATATTATTGCAACTGAAGATGCTTCTATTCAAGATACTTTTTCTGTACAGTTCCAGCTTACCTGTCTGAACTACATAGGACAAATCCATTTCTTCACTATTTACCATACAGGAAGGAAAGAGGCACAATTCAGTGAATACTGCTTTCATTTGACTTTTGAGTTGACACAAACAAGATTTAATTATTCATTTATTTTAGCTTTCCTAAATGACTACAGATATTGGGAAGAGTTTGATTTTGTCATCCTAATAAACAGCAAAATTGTTTTCCTGCAAACTTTGTATTTTTATGTAGACCTACGCCTACTTTGAGTCTCAGCAAGTAACAAAACCATGCACACAGACAGCATGACACCCCCTCATAACTACAAAACGGTAGGGAAATACTGTGTATCTACAAAGACTAAGTAACCATGCTATCCCGCTCCCAAAGGAAACTCAATCCTCTAAGCAACAGCATCTGGCAAGTAAGTTTTTGTTGACAGGGTTTGCTCATAAAGACTGAGCCTATTTCCCTCCTTGCCTGTTTCTCAGGCTTTGACTTACGATTTTTCCTACGGCTGAAATGCATTACTTGATGACAATCCTGGGCCAGATCCTGAATTCTGCTGAATTCTTCCTGAGTAGCTGCTTGGCAAATGCAATGGAAGAGGAGAGAGAATGGTGCTGGATTTGAGAAAAGGGAATAGTGTAAGGGCCAGCAGTAGGATCAGACTCTGGAGATTGCAAGAAGAGTCAGATGAAGTCCCACAGCTGTGCTCAAAGAAAGCTGCGGTATCCATTTTCATCAAAGTCAGATGTGGAAAGTGTCCATGATGAAACTGGTAATGTTTAGTTTTTCATATTAAAAAACCCCAAGGACCCAACAAATTTCTTATTAAAATTGAAAGTTAGGACCTACTGCCGTTGGCAGGATGATAAACAGAGTTAATTCAAAGAGAACCCCCTTCTGAGAGTAGATCACTATATTTTTTCCCCCTTTCCCTCATTAAGAATTTGTGAACCTCCATGAGAGCAAAGTGAGTTTTGACAGTCCCAGGGAAATATAACTGCTTGTTATCCTCCTGCCACTCATTCATCTCAGGGAAGATATCCAGTTGTCATGAACATAGCAATATCCAGACAAATAAAAACATCTGTTGTTACTAAAAAACAAATGAGACAAATAACATGTTCTACAATCTAACAAACCAGAGCACTGTGACAAAAGCCAACTTCAGTTGTGTATAACAAATCTCAAAGCGTTATCATGTCTTATTCATAGTAATATTGAGATCAGAGGAGGATCTCATGACACCATACAAAATATCATGCTTCCCTGTCCTTGTCTGGCAACAAGATACTTTTTAGAAGTATTATCAAACTCTGATAGTACAAAGTTATTCCTGATCAGTCTCAGGTAATGAGATACTGTTTTTCCTCACCTCTTTTTTCTTTCCTGAGAGCTAACTGTGACCTTTAATGAAATGACAACTGAGATCCTAAAACCATATGATTCAAAACCTGCTGGAAAATACATGAGTCTGAATATCACAAGAAAATCTGTGTAAAGTACACAATATGTAGTATTTTATTACGATTTCTATGGTGATTATTTTATTTCATTTAAACAGGGAGTATAAGGCATTGTAGAGAACACAAAACTATAAGAAATGCAAAATGTGTAACAAGTTTATGAGTTCTGAATAATGACACAGGTAATGTAATTGTATGGGTTGGGGTTTTATCCTTTGTGTGTACTGACTCAGCTTAATAGAGGCACTGAAAAAAACATCTGGGAAAGCATGTCATGACATTTGGACAACTAACCTCCCTAAGAAGCACAACAAAGTAGCTATCAGACACCAGTTTTCTTCCAGATAAAGTCAATGTTCGTCATATTTGGAAACCTGAAGATGAAGGTTGTTGAGAACTAAATTTGCTTTAGAATTTACTAATAGCATGTTTGATTTTCAGAAACCTAACTCTTAGTTTTTCCTAGGTACATCCTAAATTATAAAAATAACTGCCTCAACAGATGGCAACAGAGGACTCCCAACTGAATGCTGACTGGACTCAAAGCTTTCTATTTTTCTATTTTTGCTGGTTTCAAATTTTGAGTCTTCTCTAGCACATGGAGATCAGAGCCACCTAGTCAGTGAAACATGCAGGAACCCATCGATGCACAGGAAGGCACTGTGGGGAGAGTACAAAGTTGGAACTGAAAGACAGTCCTGGAACAGGTTTTATTGCACAAACCTCAACTGCTGCAAAGCTTATTTCTACTTAGAGATGCTTTGATTCACCAGCAATCTTTCATCCTTCAGCTTTTCTTTAAAACTTACAGTATGCAAAATATTTCTTTTGAAGCAAACTTCTGGTGAGTCTATTCAATGGAGCTTTCTCTATGCTTCTCCTGTTTCTTTCTGGTAATGCATTTAAACTGAAGCTGTTCTCTAGGCCTCACCTCCCTTTGTGCAGATACATGCATTTTTCATATTGCACACTAGTTTTTGCAAGAAACTTGCCAGGGAAAGGAAGAGGAAGGCAGGTAGCAAAATCCTATTCAAATATTGGCCAAACTTTTTAAAAAATCTTCAACTGGACATGAAAAGTAGATGTATTAAGTTAAAAAAATCACATTGTGCCTTCTGTTCTAGTAAAATTCTGAGTTTATGGGATATCAGCTCCCACCACAGGGCTGCCAGATTAAGCTGCAAGATTAAGAACTGTGATGACAGGTGAAATGAATCCAAGAGAGAAGTATCCCATGATCCTGAATGATGTAATTATTTCTTCCCACCTTCTACAGTGTAGAATATTTTGAATTGTTAATCTTGGTGTTTCTGATCTGAGTCCTCAGTGACGCCTTTTATTTGTCAAATACCATCATTTGTACTAGGGAATAGCCTGAAAACAAAAAAGAGAAACAGTCACACATCTCCCAGTGGGTGTCATTATCTGATGTTCCTTCAACAGGCACAGTAAGCTGCTGTTAGGTACGTGTTATTTCCTGAAATCCTTCTGCAAGGGGAGGTCATCTCCCTGGAATTAAGTCATCATATCTGAATCTCAGCTAGTGTAAACTCTGTACACTGTCTGCCCAAAATCCTGGCAGGGGTGACAGGACATCTGTTGGCCCAGCACTCTGCAGGAACAAAAGTTGGCACTGGATTCCCATGCAGCAAAGGTCACAAAAGTTCTTTTCCTCCATCACAAGGACCTAATGTTTAGTTTCTTTTCCTTAGGTAGAAATATCAAACCTGAGTGCACTAAATGCATTTAATGCTGTCTGAAGCACAGCAGCAATCCACAAGCACTGCAAAGCTCTAAAGATCAGCTGCAAAACCCGTGGTGTTCATGCTAATGCTTCTCCATAGGTGCACCTGGTATAAACACTGCCACAGGCACCAGGCACATTTGCACCCCGCAATGTTCAGTAGGAGCCAGTCTTTAATTCATAGCTCTCTGAGAATTAGTGACAGGAAGATCTGAAGTTCTCTTCAGGCAGACAGCTAAACAATTCCTCAATAGCCTTTTTAAGACTGTAGAATGAAGGTACATCAATAGTCTTCTATTCATTTTAAAATCAATTTTCTCTCTTTAATTCATGTAAGTAACACCTTTTTTCATTGTTGTTTTCTGCTTGAAGCTCAGATACATGCTTTTGAGAGAAGATGAAGGAATTGCAGACAGGAATGAGGCATCATCACTGCATTCAAAAAGAGTAATGAACATTCAAAAACAGTAAAAACCAGTATTTTTATTTATATGTATTCTATTAAGATTGCATCCAAAGAAGAGGCACAGAGGAAATGGTAAGGCATGAAAATACATGTCCATACTTATAAATGTTATTTGGAAAATTACAAGTAGTGCCACATCTCCAGAGTGCCATCCTGGTGCATCAGGAAAGAATACAGCTTCCCTTTTAACTTACTTTTTCTGAATTCTCTGTTTCTATCAACAAACAATAAATTACATATTGTTCACAGTAGATTATAAGCTACATAGGTATATTATGTGCATATAAAGTGCACAAAGTACATTAAACATGTTGTGCTCTGTACCAGTTCAGTACTTCCAGGAAATACCTGGCTCAGCAAAGCCAGCTGAGCACAAAGTCTGTAGGTGAGCTGCTCTGCAAAGAGTGAAATCTCTCTGCCCTCTCTCTAAAGGCACTTACTTCTCTCACTGCTATATTTCATTCAACTCTGCCCTCAAGTTTATTTGTAAGTTTCATTAGAAGTTTTGACCCAAGTTCTAAACAGACATTCAGACTTGCAAAAGTGTCACACCACCTTCCTGCAAACTACACTGCAATTTCTTGATTCTTGTAATGTTGAAATTTTTTGCATCATTTACTTCACTTTAAAAACTGTGTCAACAATAGAAAAATTTAATCTTTTTTTTTCTTTTTTTTTTTGGGGGGGGGGGGTGGTTTTGTTGCTGTTATTGGGTTTTGGGTAGTTTTTATTTGGTTTGTTTTGGGTTTTGTTTTGGGGGGGGGGGGGGGAGGGGGCGGGTTTACCATATTAAAAAGCACCACATTGCGGTTTCTGCTAAACTCTTTCCTGGTAAGGATTGGTCATGCCTGATGTTTCTGATTAACAGCATTCTTTCCTTGAGAAAAATTTGCTTCTTTTTTTTCAGTGAAAATTCATAAAATTCTTAAATCAACATGAACAACATGGGTTTCATTTGTTCTGTTATGCTACAAAGATTGGCAAGCAACTCTAGTAATATATTCAAAGGCTGCACTGATGAAAGTTTTCTTTCAACTACCACCACAGCAAGGATACCTATATGGGAAATATTTTCTGTGTCAGAGTTACAGAATTCTCAACACAAAAATTTTCACCCCAATTTGTAAAATACTCCAAATTGTATTCTACAACTATAATCTAATTGGATATATTAAAAAAAAAAAAAAAAAAAAAAAAAAAAGTAAGCATGGGAGTTGAGGATGGAAACCAAGAGGTACAGGCTAACCCACTAACTTCCAGAACTAGGCAGTATCACATAACTTTCTGGAAAAGATCCTCAAATAATGAGAGCTGCGTTGTACAAGATTCAAATGACATAGGAAAATAGACATACATTTTGATGAGAACAAGACAAATTGGCATTAACCAGAAACAATGTGGATAATAGTGCCTCTCAACCACATAAACTCAGAACGGAGAAATTTTGTAAGACCTTTCCTTACCAGAAACTGAAATCTCTCCTACACCTTTACATTAATATTATTGCAAAATTTAGAATCACTCTGTACAAGTTCTCACTTTGTTTTAAATTCTGTTCTTATCATTTAAGTATTCTAATTTTCTATATTACACCCATTTTAATATTCAGCAGTAATTCAAATAGATACTTTTTCTTCAAAACTATGTAGTGCCACAATGTAAAGCAGTTCTTTCTATTTTCCTCCTCAAAAAACAGTACAAAATTTTGTTTGGGTTTTTTTTCTGGGTTTGTTGTTGTTGTTCTTTGGGTTTATTTTTTGGGTTTTGGGTTTTGTTTTGTTTTTAAGTTTAAGCATTCTCTCTCAACTGAAATAAGGAATTTACTGGACACAATCCAATAATTTCTGCAGATACAGGTAATTTAAATAAAAAAAGTCATTAATCAAAGTCAGCTTTCTTTCAGAAGTAAACTTTTGCACAAAGTACTCAACCCCTCTCGGCATGAGTTAGTAAATGATTATGAGTGCTTGACAGTGTGCTTATGTGTGCTTATGAGTAACTTGACACCTTGAGGAATCTGAACCTCTTGTGAGATTATAAACTATAGCAAGACTTTGGAAATTCCGTGTCTTTCAGGAAGTGCTCATCTCCCACCAAAATAATTTTTTTAGATCATTAAACTTGGTGGTTTAGTTTTGGGGCTTGTTGGGTCATTTTTTATTAAGGGAGAATATTTTGGACATAAGCAGATAACACTAGAAGTTATCTGAAAAACCTCTATAGCTGTAAATGCTGTAACATTTATCTTAAAGACATTTAGAAATTTATCCCACAAACTTTCATGATTTTAAGCAAAGCTTTCTTACCTGAGTAAAGCAACTGATGTCAGCAGCCCAACAGGCATCGGGGCCCAGGGCCCAACTTTATAATTGGCTCTCTTCTCTGTAAGCCCAAATGTAAAAAGTATTCATAGAATCATAGAATGGTTTGGGTTGGACGGAATCTTACAGATCATCCAGTGCTGAGCCTCACACCAGTCAGGAACACCTTCCACTACACCAGATTCCTCAGAGCCCCGTCAATCCTGGCCTTGAACACTACCAGCGATGGTGCATCCAGGAGCTCTCTGGGTGACTTGTGCCAGTGCCTCACTGTCGCAGCAGTGTGCATGGATGGTAAATGCTACAACGTTCTCCAAAAGCATCTCCTTACATGAAGCTGCTTGGGCAGGCACACGAACAATCACACTGTCCAGAGTCACACAGTGACAGGAGGGAAGGGTCTTCTCTCTGGGGTTCTGGTGGGGTTTACTGGTGTCACACGAAAGTGTTCTAGGGACAAAAGGACCAAGAACGATGGCGGGTACAGGTTTAAGTACAAGGAAAGTGGGGGCGGAGCAGAGCATCAGATCCAATGATCTGAGGGTACAGGGGTGCTACATGGGTGGGGCAAAGGGCAACAAACAATTAGGAATGCCAGGGTTGATAGGCTGGGATACAGAGACTAATGAGGACCAAAAGAAGGGAGAACCTTCTAGGGAATGAACATATATGGAAAACAGGGACTGAATAGAAGTGACAGAAGATTATATCAAAAAACAAATGGAATAACAGAACTTCAGAGATACTAACATGTTGCTGTAAAAATCCATGGGAAAGAAGCCTTTCCCACCATAAGATAAAAAACACATCCCTTTACTTACTCTCACCCCTCCAGGGTCAACACATGAATTTTTCACAGAAGGCTCACCAGCCTCCACACCTCACCACCCTCTGAGTAACTAATTTCTTCTCAATAGCTAATCTAAATGTTTCCTTCACAAGTTTAAAGCCATTCCCCTTTGTCTATCACTGCATGCCCTTATAAAATGTCCCTGTCCAGACTCACCATAAGTCCACTCTATGTAGCAGAAGGTCTCTATGTACTCTAAGATCTCCCTGAAGCCTGGCCTTTTGGCTGATGAAACCTCTCAGCTGGAACACCATACAAGAAGTGTTCCAGCCCTGTGATCAACTTTAGTGGCCTCTCCTGGCCTTGTTCCAGCACCTCCATGTCCCTCTTGTGTTGGGGATCCCAGAGCTATTATTGTGCAACGTCTCATATCACCCAAATGGGATTATGTATATTTTCTTTGGGGGATTTTTGTCTGATTTCAGTGGAAACAAGGGCTGGACCTTAAAAGCTAACACAAAAAGATTAAAGAAATTGCATTAAACAAAGTTGAAGTAAACACAGTGGTAATTTTGATAGTGTTATCAACATTCCAAAAGCTGAAATGCACTCAACTCCCTAGAGAAAATATTCAGAATGTCTCATGTGGGATTTGCTAAGCAAGGAAAGCTACTGCCAAAGTACACAGTTAATTATTGCCACATCTGTTAGAAAATTATGGGAGGTTCTGTTTGTTTGTTTGTTTGTTTGTTTGTTTGTTTTTGTTTGTTTATAGTAATTTATTTTTTTGGTTCTGATTCTCCATTTTATATATCTTTGCATTATTTCTGCAAAACAAAAGGAGTACTTGTTCATGCCACATCAGAGTCTCAATCTGTCATGACTTGTTCTTGAACAATCATACCTGTGTTGCAACTCAAAATATATTCTGCAAGGGTATTGTTGCATTGGGATATGGAAAAAATAATCATTAGAGAATTTTAGGAAACTTACGTACATTGGAAAGAGGATCTGATCCTTCCCTAGCATCCATCAACAACTTCTAACCCAGAAAAGTCAAAAGTGACAGATTTTGGTGAATGCGGCCTTTTGTGCATACAAGGAGATTTCACAAGGACATACATGCCTCTGGACCTACTTTCTATCAGAAGAACAGCGAAATACTCCAATGCTTGCATAATTGCATGGCAATTATGAGCTTCAGACACAGTGTTTGCAATACTTAGATTAAATGTCGTTAAGTGTCTATTCATATCTTCAAATGAATTTCACTACATGGTTTGACAGATATTTGGGGAAAGCTGTGCCAGAAAACAAGGAGAAGTCACACATAAACTTTCTCTGTGAAACAAAGGAAGTTAAAAAAAGAAATTGGCAGAGTACTTCCATACTGATAACTCATTGTGGAGTACATGAACAAGATAGTCTTCCTTGAAGTCAGGTGACCTCTTTTAATATGAATGGACAACTTTAAACCTATGAAGATTCATACTGAACCTAAACCTCCACTACTCTCTGTAGGTATATTTTTAACTTTTGTTTGAAGTCTACTAGTTAAAAGTCTCTAATTTAGTTTAGATAATCCCCAGCTTTTGAGATATTTTGGGCGGAAAAATGCAACCTGGCCTCAGTTGCCATTATCTAGTTTTACAGTTCTGTAGATGTCCTGGGCAATAGGACTTGACCACCTATAAGTGAAGCCCTGAGATAAGTTGCTTGACAAATAATAAGTTGCTCCTAAATAATTCCCAGACACAGATCAAGAGTTAGAACAGGCCATTCACAAGAGGCATGTTGCACATGGGCAGTGTGTTTTGAAGGGTTGAATGCTGTGAACATGGGCTCTGTGTTTTACCTAAGCCCTAATTACAGAAGGAAATGTTTATCTAGTGACAATCCTTGCTTGTTACTTCAGACTGACTTTGAACCCCCTTTTAATTTCTGGCAAATATTTATGTAAGTGATCCTATCTCAGTGCTAGGAAATGTAATATTTTAACAACATAAAGACAGAATTCGTATACCTATAAAGATACCATGGGTTGGCTGGTAATAAAACAGACTAACTTTGCGAGAAATACCATTGAGAACAACAGGGAAAAATGAGGGACATACTAGGTCCTGTAAATCACCTCTTCAGATTTTGTTACAATCCTGTTATTTGATACGTAGAATTCCCAAAACATGTCTCTGGAGCAAAATTTCTAAAAATCAAAGCAGAATAGGTTCTTCACTGGATCCTATTATTCTCTTGCAGACAAGGTCAGTGAGACTTAAAATGGCTATAAATCATACTACTGTGATAAAGTGCTGAAAAAGGGTTCTTGTGCAAGCAAAAAATATCCACATCTGTGGCTTTTAGCATGTTCCTGCTCTCTCACCACAACCTCGCATTTCAATGAGATCGTGTTTGAAGTTCTTTGCCATAAACAGTTTAATGGATACAGGGTCCAGCCAGCTCACAAAGAGGGAGAAAGTCAAGAAGCAGAATACAGGGTGTTCATTACTTTCCTACTCCTTCCCTTGAGAAAAAAAAAATCTTCCAGTTCTCATCTCTCTTAACCTCAAATTAAAATATGTTAACACTTACCTGTTTCCGGAATGGGTTAATTCTGGTCTGAACAGTGGCAGTGAAAGCCTTGGAGGATTCTCAGATTGAAATAAATTGCTGGGGGGTACTGTGCTCAGAGGAAGGGATTAAAAACCCAAAACTTTACAGTTTTTTGCTATATATGACATTTTTATCAATGGAAAGGGCTTTTCCCCAAAATTCTGCATTTCTTCTAGACACAGCCTGATCATTAGAGCCAGTTGCTGAATTAGAAACCAAAATAAGATGAAAGACCAATTAAAAGCCTTGCCCAGACAGTGCTACAGAGCAGAAAACACAGCTGGCTGCTTTCAGCTTCTGACAAGCACAAGGACATATTGTTACTTTATTATTTTTACTGAAAAATGTTACCAGGTGGGAGAAAACAGTTGTGATGAAACTACATCAGCTGGCAAATTTAAGTTTGCGTGTCACATACAAGATTCTAATTGCTACAATACTGCCTTAATATAGTTTTCTTGAAAAATTTCACATAAATTAGTTTTATTACAGAGATATATAAAAAGATCTCGCTGGTCCTGCTGAAGAGCTCCAAGTGGGTTTGTACAGGAAAAGTTCATGCATAAATTAAAATAACGTATTTAAATATTAATTATGTATACATTTTTGCAGAAAACTAGCCCAGTACTGGAACAATTTTATTTTAGTTTTTCTAAGCAGTGCTTGTGTATGTGTTGCTTTCTAACCTGCATACATGGCACACACATTTGCTACGGGTAATATAGAATGCTATTTGTTCTCTGCTACTCAGATGTGAATCTGAATTACACTGAAATTGAATGATCAGTTATTGAAAACCCTGGGAAAACTTAGCTGGGCTTCATAAAAATACTAATTCATATGCTCATTCCCCATACTTTGCAGGATAGAAGACGTAGCGAAAAAGCAGTAACATGTAGAAGACATTTTACACTCTAACTCCAATTCAGAATATTTTATTCAAAAAGCTTTAATACAACTACTCTTTATGCATTGAGGAGCTAAACACCTGTATTAAATTTTGGAGCATTTATATTTTTTAACAGCTTTACGAGCTACTTGTAAATAAACACTTCTAAGAACATTTGAGACCAAGTTATTTGCAGGCTGATACCAATCACAGGCATCTTTTGATAACAGGAAATATTTTCAAGACATTTTCAAAGGGAACTTCTATATAAGATAGAAGAACAATTAAAAACCAATTTCATAGTCAATTTTGTGAAGCGTCTATATACACAATAAACTGATCGTCCATAAAGTATAAAAACCATGAAAAATTAAAGGCTGAAGGACCTAAGTAGATTTTAAGCTTACAATACTGTTTGCTTTCTTGTCTTTAACCAACCTTCAGCCCCTGGAAAAACCTCTTATCCAACCTTCTGCCCATTTGACTTCTTTATTAAACCCTTTAATAATCTATGGCAATAAACAAAGTGCATCTCTGGCTTTCTTTTATCTTTGTGCTTTATAGCTGCCCTCAGAGAGCTCCAGCAGGCCAGCAAGACAAGAATTCTTTTAGCAGAAGCTATGCTGATTCCCTCCCAATAGGCCATGTTCATTCAAGCACACACTGATCAGAATCTTTATTGGGCACTTCAGCATTTAATCAGGTATGGAAATAGGACCCACTAGTCTGTCATTCCTCAGAGTCCTCCGCACCCTTTTTCCAGATGGGATTACACAGCACCCTGCTTTTAAAATGCTGTTATAGGCAGCAACCTTGGCCAGCCCTTCTTCAGCTTCACATCAGAGTTTATTCAGTGCTGTCAGGAAAATGGCATCTGGCCCAAAGTCTACCTAAATTGTCTAATGCTTGCTTTACATTTGCCTCAAATTCATCCACCTTCTCAGACCTATCTGCTGCACCAAACCTCTGAGTTTATCTTCCCAGCTATTTCCCAGCAGTAAAGACTGCATGCTAGAAAGATGTCAACTAAAAATCTTGTCACGGTGGCTGGCAATTTTCCCGTGATTTACCATTTCCCCTCTCATAAATTCAATTAGAATTTTAATCTGGGCACAAAATTCTATTGTCTCTAAAAAGAGGATTATTCCAGGGAATGTATTAAACTTCGTTGAAGTTCACACCATAGTAATTGATTGCAGAATCCATCCCTCAATAATCTTTTAATAAAAATAGTGCATAAAATTACAGATATTTCTATAACAGAAACAAAATATAAGGCACATTCTTATGAAGAAGAAAGTTTGCAAGAATGGACACGTATTAGTTTTACATTTCCTATAAAATTAACTGGAATCCATAATTAACACTACAACTTGCACACCACATCCTACTATTGCCCAGCATTGTTTCCTGGATGATTTCTTTATATTTCAATTGCCAAAGTGTGTATTGTTTCCTAGTCACGCTTTGCCAGGAAAATAAGCATAATAAGAGGGAACAGACTAAACAGCTTAGAGGATGGGGTGATCTAAAATTATGTACTTTTGTCTCAGATTCACCAAGTGATGACTTTTTCTGGGATTTTCAATTCAAAACAGAAAAAAAACTTCTCTGAATTGAAGATTACATTGGAAGGATTTGGCGCACTTTTTCTGAAAGGGTCATTTTGATTATGTATTTGCAAACAAGAGTTCGATTAGATAAACTTCCTCTATTATGTTATGAAAAAGACTGGACTTTTTTTTACAAATACAATCACATATAAAAATCCCTACCCATCATAACTTACTTTAGAAATCTACCTTCCCCATTTAAGATATGAAGAGGAAATTTTACTCTCTGAATTAAAAATTGGTATTACTATCATTTGATAATAGTATGATCCATCTCTAATTGTCTATTTTATTGATATCCCTTTCACTTGATATAAATCTAAATAATCTCTACAGTGCTCATAGTTTATGTCACCTGCAAGGCAGGAAAGCCCGGAAAAGTAGGCAGAACAAAATGCATTTTAATATCTTAAATAATTATAACTGAATATTTCTGTACTTTTTATAGTTGGCATTTCTATACTTCCTATATATTTGAAGTTATTGAAATAAATTTTGTATGTTCAAGCAGAAATTCTGGACTCTTTTTCGAGATTTAGTGTCACTTTTTGAATAAACAATTTTATATTTGTAGTGACTAAAGTACATTAGCTGCTCAAATCTGCTTTGGATAGTTGAGTAAATAATTATGACCCAATGAATGAATTTACTCGTTAATTCTTTCTTTCCTCTTTTCTTTATCTGCCTTCTGTTAAAAGGCAGAATGTTAGTGCCCAGATTTGAAGAAGTTATATTTAGTAGCTAAGTATCAGTCTGAGCTGCCATTGGATGAGCTGACAAGGTGAACTTAATAGAGCCAAGTTAGTAATACAGCAGCTTCAAACACTTCAGAAGAGTTTCCAATTTTAGGAATTTAATCCAAGATTTAAGTCTTGAATTGAAAAACTATATCTGCATGATATTCTGAGTATGCACTGTTTTTACAATGCCAATAGTATCTGGCAATTCATGATCAAACAAACACTCAAAAAGAATTTTCTTGTTAACAGTCCTGGCAATGATTCTGTCTATATGAACTGAAAATAACAGCACCTGGAAGTCATAAAATAAAGCATTTTTATTATTTTTTCCTGGTTTTGCTAGCATTCAATGTGAAGTGACCCCAAATCTTGGAAAACCTGTATGTGTTTAAGAAAAGTATTTTAAAACTTTCTTAACTCATGTAATTCTGGAGAGACTGAAAAGGGAAATCTAAATTCAGAGATACTTCACAGACCTTGAGAACTGAAGTACATGGCCACCATGAGGACAGAGCTCTGCTGGCATTCCTAATAGGATTGACAAAGCTCCAAACCTTCACCAGCTCTGGCGATTACGGTTCTAAACACCTAGATTTTAAAGCTTTAGACCTGCACCTCATGATGTAATGAGACAGAGATGGAGGGAAGCAGGAAGGAAGGAAGGAAAAGAAAGAACTGAGGCATCTTTGGTGCTCTGATTGTCTCACTATACTACATCAAGAATCAGGTTTTTTGGACACATTTTTGTGAAGACCATTACTAAAACTAAGATCTTATTCTAAGAGAATATAATAGATAATATATATATTATATATAATGTAAAAGAGAATAATATGATGCTAAGATTCCAAATACTGTGATCTTACACATGTGATGAACCAAGGAGGTCTTGGTACCCTGAGCTGGAGGACCATGACTGAATGAGCAACAAACACTCAGTTCTGAAATTGGCTGTGATGTTCTGTTCCAGCTCCCTACAAATCTATGGGGCCAGATGGGATTCATCCAAGAATCCTCAAATTTCTTGCTGATGTCATCACAATCTCTCTCTCAATTTATAAGCAGTCTTAGGAATCCCAAGAGGTCCTAGCTGACTGGAAGCTGGCAAACATTTTCCCAGTTTTCAATAGCAAGAAGGAGGACCCAGGAACTACAGACCTGTCACCCTCACTTCAGTGTCCAGTAAAGTTATAGAGAATATTATTCTGGGAGGTACTGAAATACACATAAAGGTCAACACAATCATTAGTTACAGCCATCTCAGCTTCATGAGGGAAAAATC
The DNA here is from genome assembly GCF_009819655.1 of Sylvia atricapilla. NCBI lineage: Eukaryota > Metazoa > Chordata > Aves > Passeriformes > Sylviidae > Sylvia > Sylvia atricapilla. Next base: position 71,820,108 of record NC_089174.1, read on the forward strand.
CTGCCTATCAAACCTGATTTGCTTTCATGACAAGGTAACCCAACCAGTTGACCAAGAGGATCCAGCTAGTGGAATCTTTTTGAATTTCAGCAAAGATTTTCCTACTGTCTCTCACAAAGTCCTTCTAGACGAAGTGTTCAGCTCACAGCTAGATAAACACATTCTGTGGTCAGTGAGCAGTTGGCTCATGGGTGGGGCACAAAGGAGTGCAGTGGATGGGGTGACATCACATTGGTGACCTCTAACTGGTGGGGTCCCACAGGGCTCCATCTTAGGCCCTGTGGCCTTCAGCTTCTTTGTAAATGACTTGGACGCAGGACTGGAAGGGATAATGAACAAGTTCAGAGACGACACAAACTGGAAGGAGCTGTTTACTCCCTTGAGGGCAGGGAGGTCCTGCAGAGAGACCTTGACAACTTAGAGAGATGGGCAATTACCAACCATATGGAGTCTAAAAACAGAAAGTTCTGGATTCTGCCCCTGGGCTGGGGCAGCCCTGGCTGTACAGACAGACTGGGGAATGAGAGGCTGGAGAGCAGTGCCATGGAAAGGGCCCTGGGCTCCTGGGCCAGGGCAAGTTGAACATGAGCCAGCAGTGCCCTGGCAGCCAGGAGGGCCAGGCGTGTCCTGGGGACATCAGGGACAGCACGGCCAGCTGGGCAAGGGAGGGGATTGTCCCCTCTGCTCTGAGCTGGGGCAGCCTCTCCTCCAGGGCTGGGGGCAGGTTTGGGAGCCACAATATACAAAAGACATGAAACCATTAGAGAGTGTCCAAAGGAGGGTCACAAGGATATTGAAGGACCTTGAGGGGAAGCTGCATGAGGAGGGCTGAGGTCACATCCTCTATTCAACCTGGAGGAGACTGAGGGAAGACCTCACTGCAGTTACAGCTTTTTTGTGGGGGAAAGATGAGGGGCAGACACTGATCTCTTCTATGTGTGACCAGAGACTCAATGGAATGATCTGGAGTTGTGTCAGAGGAGGTTTAGGTTGAGTATCTGAAAAAGGTTCTTCACCCAAAGGAGCCCTGGAACAGCCTCTCCAAAGAATTGATCACAGCACCAAACCTGACAGATTTCAAGAAGTCTTTGGACAATGTTCTCAGGCACATGGAGGGATTCTTGGGGTGTCCTTTGAAGGGTCAGGAGATGGATTTGATATTCTTTGTGGGTTCCTTCCAAATCAAGACGTTCTGTGAAGTCTAGATTCTCTGATGCAAAACATGGGGGAAAAAAGTAAAAGGGGCACATTTTCAAAACTTGCTGAACTTTGTCTACAGTCTCTGCTCTGCTGAAACTCCGAGTATAAAGTTTAGACTACAAACATGCACATGTTTTCCAAAGCACATTGCCTTCCCAGGCTTACAGGAAAAGGAAAAGCTGAAAAAAGTTTCCAAACTCAGCCCCCTCACTAGCAAAGTGTTTTTAGCAGGAAGGGTGGCATCCAGTTTGAGAATTTATCACTTTTACATAAGAAAAAACAGTGTTTGTGGTGATGTAGGGTACAAGGGCTAAGTGATATTCCAGACATGTGATTTGTGTACCTGAACTGAGAGAATTTTGGTTTTCTCATTTAGTCCAAAACTAAATGCCATCAAGAAGTTCCATGAATTAGAAGTTTTTTTAAGTCTTGAAGGGAAAAACTCAGTGTATAGGACTGTCTCATATAAGATTATCCTTAGGGATAAACCTTGTTTATATGTTTTGTCCAAGAACAGATAATAATGAATCACTAGCTGAATATGAGTCAACAGAGTAGTGCTCTTGCCAAAAAACAGACAAAGCCATACTCAGATGTTTATCCACAAGTATTGCATTCTGCTTTACGGATCTTTAGTCAGGCCTTTGATGGAATGGCGCATTCAGTTCTCTAAACTGCAATTCAAAAACTGTGAACTAACTGCAGACGATCCACATGAAAGCAAATAGTACTATCATACCTATGGAAAAAATAAAGAGGAGAAAACACAGGAATGTTTAACCTGTAGGTAAGAACAATCTTTAAACACATACATTGCTGCAAAAAGAAAAGGTTTGTTTCTTTGGCCAAAATCATTTAAAAAAGAAATTATTTTGGGGGGAGAAAGATTCCTGTTAAATACTGGAAAATCTTCCTAACACTGGGGAAAACAAAGTATTGCAGTAATTTCCACAAGGGGAGATACACATTTTTTGTTGGTTGCAGCTTTTAAAAACGTGTGTTCTTCAGGAACACTAGATAATATCTCTTTGAGGTTCCCATCACCTTCTTTCATTAGCTCTTGCAAACTATATAACAATTCATGAGAAAAGGGTTCAAAATTCAAGTTATTTCTCTTTCTTTGTTGTGAAGTGATTCTTGGCTACAAAACGATAAACCCTTTTGGTGTCTGAATCTTGATTTTTGATGGGTTCTGGGTGAGCTGAAATGTTCTCACACCCTGCTAGAGGCTAAGAACTGTGGGTTTGTCTTTTTCATGAAGGAAAAATCCTGCTTATCAAACCTGATTCAGTAGATGAAACAGTTATAGCATATCCCACACTATTTAGAAGCACTACTTGTAGCCTGATGCAAACAGCTTTAACAGTTTTTCACAAAAGCCATTTTCCTAAAACACCAGTGTGAAGCCAGGGTGTAGCACACTTCCCTGAAGCCCAGCATGATCCCATCTACCTTTATAGCCACTTAATAGCTGGTCTGCAGCAGAGATCATCTCTGTCATGCACAGAGCAGATATCAAATACTTCCTGTTCTTATCAAAGAAAAAATATGTTAACAAAAAGGAGATTCCTTTTATTCCAGTATCTGAGAGTCTGATTTTACATTGCTTTACATTACAGCCTGGGTTGGAAGGTTCCAGGAGTAAGAGCAAGTCAGGAAACCTTCAAGTGTCCTCTTGAACTTTCAGGTGATTAAAGGGTTATCATTATTGCTTCTCTCAGTGGAAAAGGTGCAGCCTTGGTGCTGTAGAGCATGGTCTTCACCCACAGATCCCTCATCCTGTCATCCACTTCTGATGAGAGGAAGGACTTGGCACATGCTGCAGTTGGCCTGGTCCTTCCACAAGCAAAAATGAGTGGCTGAAAGGAGCTAATTACATCCTGGTACCTATACTGAGCATCTTTATAAGATCTGGCATTGTCTAGACTTTACAAGCTTCTCACTCTTAGTCTGTGTCACGCTTAATCAAAGACAAGAAGAATAAAATTTGCAGATGTTTTTATTTGATCAACTGTCCTCTGTTTTATTAGCTGTGAGGTTGGTTTCACGTTTCCTCAGATGTGTCATGTTAATTCTTGCCATTCTAGATTGCACAAATCATACTGGGTTGCTGGATCAGACACAAAGGGAAGTGACTGCCCTAGTTATGTGTAATATCTACATGGTCTTCCAGACATTTAACAGATGGAGAGCTTCAGCAACAGTGTAATGCTGCCAAAACCATGGAGAAAAAACATTACAGAATGCTTTGAATTTTTGTTTGAATCAGTGACAATTTTGGGGATAATAAAGGAAGCTGGAGTCCCTTAAAGTTTTGGCTTTATTTAAACTTCTTCCACGGGAAGGTATTATTTTCAAAACCACAGATATAGGGATCAGCTACAATAAAAAAACTCCTCTGCAGAGAACCTTACTGCTTCACAGATGGCACTCCATCATAAGCCAATCCCAGTGTTTATTCTGTACTGCTGTGTATACCTATCTAGCTCTGTAGTCTTGGGAATTTTCTGTAGCATGGTTGCATGGTTACTGGGCTCTATCTGAGAGAATTCTATTGGTTGTTCTCTCCTAGGATAAGTTGGATCTCCAGTGCTGACTAGTCATGAGTTTTGAGGCACATACTGCAGCTAACTCCCTTTCTGCATTTTGCGGTGTTTCACAGCATTTTTCTCAAGGAAAGCCATTTTACTTGTCCTCTGTCCTGCTTCTTTGGCATTGCTCCAGCAATGATTGGAGAGATCAGCTTTAGACCCAGTCACACAAAAGTTATTTGCAGGTAACACCTAATAGGAAATATTAATTGCATCCCATATTTAAAGATGTAGAACTGGCTTTAAAAGCAGATAAAAGTCTAAGCCCAGCAGCATTTGTTTACAAAGCTAGAGAGTATAGACCTCAGCCCAACGTGGTCTGATTTACAAACTGTAGAGAGCAACGCTGTTCTTTTCAAAAGATTGAATCAAATGAGTCAGCAGGGCAGGTCATTAAGAGATACACAAAGAACATCTTCCAGCTGAGACAAGCAAGGCAGTGATTCAAATACTGCACTCAATAGCAGTACCTGCTGCATATAGCAGAATATCTCAGCCTGATACAGCAGGTTCAACAGGATCAATAACAAAAGTAAAATTAACAGTAATTCCTAATGTATTATGAGAGCTACCCTGGCAGCTCACTTACATGTTCCAGTTAGAAATTAATTTAATAAGGTCACTCTTTCCTACAGAAGACTTGCTAGAGTGACAAAGCAGTTGTGGCTTTTGAGCAATACACGAGTACAGTCTCTGCAGGCAATAGGAGTCCACAAAGCATTCTGAGGCACAAGCAGCACTTACAGAGACCAGAGCTAGCATGACAGAGAAGTTTTTGTTTCATACAGCTTGAAAATGTGAAGAATTAATATCTCATTTTCAGGAGAAGAAAAATTAACATGCACATACATTGTTGATGTATGTATGTTATATATCTTCAAGATATGTTATATAAGCATAAGGATGTACATATTGCTTGGGGCTGCAGGAAGACACCGACTGTATAACGAAAAAAATGCACATCTCTTAGCCACAACCAAAAGAAAGCTTTTGCATTTTAAATAAGGGGGCATGTAAAACAGGCTTAATTAATAGGAAAAGAAATGGGTTTGACCAGTTTTCTGCAAAATCTGTCTAATTTTAATATCATTCATTGAACTGACCCACAGACTTAAACGTTCCAAATAGCAATTTCAATCATTACAATGTCAAAACCCTGACTGACATCATTTGTGAGTGGTTTTATACTTATGCTCTCCAGAAATTGATATATTGTACTAATTCATTGTTCTTTGGCTGACTGTGTGGCCCAGACTTTGGCTGGGAAAATCATTATTCCTTCAAATATTTTGTTCTTCAAATGATTTCCCAACAGGGATAGATGCCCTATTTCTTGATTTTTCTGGGTTTACCCAAAGGTATTTTCTGCAGTTCAAACTGCTTTCTCTTCTGCGTTGCTCCTAAGGGAGACTCAGCTTGCCGGTAATCCTGTTTAACATAGGTTAATAATTACTTTTCTGGTAAGTCTCCATTGCTGATAGGACTAGGTCAAGTGCCAGCATCCATTGCTAATGGAACAAATTTTAAATAGCTCAGAGTGGAATTCAGGTGTTAAACAAGTGTGTGGTCACATAGTCCACATGTATGCCCAGTGAACAACCCTGAAAGGATTAAATAGCCCCAGTGAACAACCCTGAAAGGATTCACTTTCCTATGCTGTTACTGTCTGGGTTATTTCATACTAGTTATTGCTAGAGAGCAGTCCTTACACTTCAGTGTTCTCACACGCATCTATGCAACCACTAACTTACTCATTTCAACCACATATTGACACTACACTCCGCCTTTTTAGCCTAAAAGCAAGGATTAAACTTACATGTGAACTGGATGCAAACTTGAGTACATAAATATTAAACAATATACAGAAATATTATCTATAATTTTATTTGCTGGTAGAATGGTTATTAATTACTTAATAAATTATTTCATATTATTATTACCTGTGCAAGATAGACATTATCATTATTTAATAAGTAAAAAATAACATTAGTGTTATTTTTAAATCTTTTGAGCAGATAGTAAAATTACTTAATGCCCTCTACCACATGAAAAAGGACAAGGAGTTTATGCAGCATTCAGAAGTATTTCAGAGTGCACTGGAGACTGTAGAAGAATTTCAATGGTCATTGAAAAATATTGTGATTGAATTTTCCACTCATAAATCAATAACATGACAAATAAAGGAAGCAGATGTAGATGGAAACGACCCACTGTAAGAAATAATATGAAAAATAATATTATTTATGTCAGTTCTTTTCCTGTATTAGGAAAATGAAAAAGAAGATGAAGTAGGTAGGAGAGGACAAATAAAATGGGCAGTTCAACAATACATGGTGACCAGGTTTAAATTCTGCCCCTCTCATCCATAGTGAAGATCAGGAACTAGAGCTCTTCCAATTCACAGTGAGGATGTTCTCATGCTTGACCCACCAATAAAGCAGAGTCCTAAAACTGACTGTAGTGGATTGTGAATCAACCTCAGTTCAGGAACAGTGGTAATGATGTGTAAAGCACCATTTCATTTTTTTCTTTAGGGAAAAAGCATGCACACACAGAGGCTAGATGTTATCCAAGTCTCTTGTTGCATTTTATGGTTTGTTGTGCTGGGACAAAATTGTGATGTGCCCGAGGAGTTTCCCAGCCAAACCAAAGCATAACACAAGCATTACCATTTGTACGGGGGAACTGGTTCAGTACTGCTGTCTCTGAGGTCAGTGGATGATACAGCAGAAAAATACCCCTGGTGTTTTATGCAACAGTGTCTCAGCTAGTTCAGGAATGATTCCAGCCAAAACCACACGTTCTACATTCTCAGCCAATGAAACATTTTAAGGGGAGCTGTGGCACAACAAGGTTGCCCTGCCGAAATAAAGACAGACAGTGCTCAAGGATATAGGATATAGAAATAAAGGCATTTGATTTTCCAAACTGGTTTCTGGCAAGTACGATCTTGAAAAAAAAAAAAACACTTAAAAATTATTTTTTCTAATTACCAGAGCAGTCTGAGAAATAAGAACACACAAAGCATAACACTTATTCTCACATTCCTGTGAAAAAGGCACCAACTGAAGACCAGCTATCTAATAATTTTTTAAGCAAGTACAGTTATGATGTGATTTAAAACATTAACTCAGTAACAGAAACTACATTTGTGAAGGAATTACTTTAAATACTTGAGGAACGATTCTTGTGAATTGGTGCTAAGAACCTAGAAGTTAACCAACAGAACAGATAGAATTAAACCTCAGCCAAGTAAATCCTCAATTAACTTATTTTTGAAAACAATGGAGTGGAAAAAGTGAGATGATGCTAAATAAAATACAAGCCTAAGTAACACTCACAAACCTAAGCAAGGTTTGTTAGTGATGTGAGGAGATCTCACTGATGGAAAGAAAAGTCCAAGGTCATGATAATTTTTCTCTAAGTGTACAGAAAGAGGAAAATGAAGGAGTAGCATGAATGATAACCATAGGGTTCTGGAAAAATGAATGTTTGCTATTCTCATTAAGGTTTCTCTTTTACCTTGTGTAAAAGGTTCATTGACTAAGAAAACAAAGAACGATACAAAAACCATTTACAGAGCCTGAAGCTTATCTGAGTTTTGAGAGATTGAACAACAACCTAAATTCCAGATATTCTTTCAATCTACTTCAAGAACTGGGTAAATACTTTAATTTCCATTAGAATCATAAAATCATAAAAATCATAGAATTCTCAAATCATAGATTAATTGAGTTGGAAGAGACCTTTAAAGACTATCTAGTGCAACTCCCCTGCAATAACATCTTCAACTGGATATAGCTGCTCATCTCATCCTTTCAATCCCACTAGAGTTTTAAGCCCTGTATTTGTCAATATAACTTGCAGCCTGATAGTTATAATATCTAGCAGTATTTCTTCTTTGCTTCTACACTTTTGAAAATTTTCAAAACTTGTTAGATAAACAGGTATATGTGCATATCTTTGGATGGATGGGTGGGTGGATGGATGGATGGATGGATGGATGGATGGATGGATGGATGGATGGATGGACAGACGGATGGATGGATGGATGGATGGGTGGGTGGATGGGTGGGTGGATGGATGGATGGATGGATGGATGGATGGATGGATGGATGGATGGATGGATAGGAAATTGTTTATTTCTCTCTGGAATTTTAAATGAGTAACATGGAGTAACATTCACAGGGCATGTTTTAGCTGTACTGTGTAACCAATGAGGTGTTTTCAGCCAAGTTGTGGCACCAGCATTTACTCCACCTTGTTGAAGTCCATCCTATATGAAAGAAATGCACTCTACAACATAAAGATATGTGTCTGCTAAATAGCAAGAGGCCATTGCATAAAAAAGATGTGTGTGTGAATCTTCTGCCACAAGCTGTTGCAAGAGACCTTTAGAACTGAAAATCCTGGCAATCAGAAGACACAGACCATCTCCACAGTGTAACAATATCAGCATATGTGACTTCCTCCTAAAAACCATGAGGCAAGCAGATTTAAAATAAACTGCTGGCTACTTGACATGGGCTGACAAGTTTTATATGTCATTAAAACATTTAACACAATTGCAAATGACTACTCATAATTTAAAACATTTTTAGGTTCTTAAATAATAAAATGCAACTCCTTTACTTAACTATAATATTTATGGAACTAATTTTATCATTAGAAACACTCGACATCTCTGATAGCAAATTTTTTATCTATATTATGCTGATAGTCAGTCATGCTATCAAATGCTATGAAAAAGTAAGTGAACACCTTTTAATGGAATAACACTCTCCTAAGTGTTATATTTAATCCAAAGCATGGAGAGCTCATCAGAATTCTTTTTGTTGCATTCAATTAAATTAAAATTAAATACATAAAATAAAATAAAATAAATTAAATGCACTCTTAAGTGCTTTCCTACTTTTGTAGCATCTTAATATATCTGAAAATAATACATCATTCTTTATATGCAGTTCTACAAATTTAATTTTCAGAGGCAAGTACTTATTCAATACAGGTCTTTCTTCCTTTTTACAGAAAATCTTTGGCTGCCCTTCATTGTAAACCCCAAGGAATTTGGATTCCTTGTGGATTGGAATGAAAGAATTTCCTTCCTGTATTCCTCCAAGAACAGTTTTAATAGCTACTTCTCAAATTTACTGTTTAAAACTATTTGGTCTGTTAGGTTTTTTAAATAATTACTGGTTATTATTTCTCACTCTCTGTGGCTGCTGCTTCAAGGGCAATGAATCTCAGTTAAGATTCTATTCTAGCACATATCATCTGTTTTTGAGTTTCTTAGAAGCAAAGTGTCTTCGGGTGGTCTATGGCTGACAGCGTACAGAATAATAAACAGTTAGAATGTCAAGTGATTTAAACTTTCCATAATTCTCCCTGATATTGATTTCTGCCGTATATTTGCTTTTCCATTCCTTTCAGCTGAAAATGTAAATTAATGGTTAAAAAAAGGTTCTTATTATCTTTACCAAGATTAAAAAGTCAAAGTAAAAACATTGACATAAAAAAACTTAATTACAATTAAAATGATTAAAATATTGATTATATTTCTTTGCATAGTGTGTTAATTATTGATTTAAATAATTTCATTTACTCCATTAAAAAACTAAAATATTTTTTGTATCACATACTGAACAAACATGAGATGAACTTCATTTAGCTTTAAGCACTTTAATTGCATTATGAATAATTCATATATTTTACGGGGATAAATTTCTTTTACTTGGCATTATATCAATAATCTCTCATCTCTGAATCTCTCTATTTCATTCCTAAGGACACATGTCCCTAACGCAAAACTCATGCAGTTGATAAAGCTAGCAATAACTAACTAACTATGAAATGTAACTGGAAACTAAACAAGGAACAAGCCACAGGATCACAGGATGGGTCAGGCTGGAAGGGCCCTCTTTGGGTCAGCTGGTCCAATACCCCTGCCCAAGCAGGGCCACCCCAGAAGACATGCCCTGTGAATGTTACTCTATGTTACTCATTTAAAAATGGGATATCTCTAGTGAGGGAGACTCCACAGTCTCTCTGGGCAACCTGTCCCAGTGCCCAGTCACTGCAGGGTAAAGTTCTTCCCCATGTTCAGGAGGAATTTCCTGTGCATCACTCACTGCTCTGTTATCTCTTGTCCTGTTGCTCGGCACCACCGAGCAGAGCCTGGTCCCTCTGACCCCTCCCTGCAGACACAGACAGACAGGGATGGGGTCCCCTCTCAGCTGTCTCTCCCTGAGACTGTACAGGCCCAGCTCTCACAGCCTTTTCTCATAAAAGAGATGCTTCTCTTCCTTGATCAACTTTATAGCTCTCTGCAGAAACTGCTCCAGGAGTTTCATGTCTCTATTGTGGTGGGAAGCCCAAAACTGGACACAGCATATATATAATATATATAGTATATATACACACTATATATACATACACACACGCATTTCCTAGTAATCCCCCATAAAGAATTCATATCTTTATTGCTGTTTATTGGAATAGATTGACTTGATCATTCTGTACTTGCAACCTCAACTTTGGCTTTCAGTATCACTAATTAAACATTTTGAAGTTTAATTTTTGGAAGTCTAGAGTATTACAATCCAGAAAACACTGGCACACAGATCAAACGATCAAAACTAAAAGATAGGTTTGATCTTACTAGGCTCAGTATGACCTATTGTGACATATCACACAAAATAAGCTTAGTTAAAGTTTCATTCTTCCAACAGACCATGCACTTAGGCCTACTAATTAATTGTGTCCACTCACCTGTAGATCAAACTTCAGGATTGAATCTGTAGGCAAAGTATCCACTTTAAAAGAGCATGAATGACATGGGAATGGACTCCAGCTTGGGTTGTGGATTTTGATCTTTCCCATTTGTTTACCATGTATTGCTACGAGAAATTCTCCTAATAAGATACCAACATTCCTCTTCCATCTGCCATGATCAGATTGTCGCTTCTTGAAGCGTGGATTTCTCAATAGGAGACTCTAGTCTTTTCCAAGCAGAGACTGGGATTAAATGGAGAAATGGTAAAGGGTATGAAATTGTCAAAAAGCGGGAAGGAAATTTAAGAGGTTCCTCTGCAGAGATGTGTTTGTCCACAGACAGTATATATAATGCCACAGCTCTGACAGAGGCATGACTCAGGATTTGGACCTTGTTCTGGTACCAAGTAGAAATAAATCTGACACTTTAGATATATGCTGATACAGCCAAAATGTTTCTTCATGTGAAGATAACAGCAGAAATAGTTGTTTTACTTCCATACTCAGATTTTAAAAAAGGCTGCAGTTCTATTCACCTGTTTGAGGTTAGTTCACCAATTAAGAAGGAATTATAGAGTGGGGTCTTTTTAAGACTAAGATGCCAGTGACCCTCAGGTATCAACCCCCAGTCTTCAGTCTATGCAGTCTTCATTGTTTGTATTCTGATTAGAGGAGAGAGCACCAAGCCCATCCACTGCAGCAATGGGATGAAGGGCACAGCAAACAGCAAAATCAGGTAAAGACATACTTTAACAATTTCCAAGTATCTAGAAAATGTTAAGAAGATAAACCACTCTGGTACACTGATGATTCAGAAAGATAAATTTATAATAAATCCTTCTGTACATGTAACTTAGTTACAACATTCCAAGATTATTTGGAGGGTAAGAGGAAATCTCTTACCTGACATGAAGGAACTATACAAGTAAAATGTTGGGAATTTATCACCAAATTAGGACCAATCTGAAACTGGAAGTATTATGTCCTTCTTGTACTTGTAAAGAGAATGTCAGTGAAAAACTGTCTACCAGTTTATGTAAAAATACCTGCCAGTTTTTCCATGCCTACATATGTAAAAGTTCTGGGAATAAAGACTTTTTACAGGAATTTTTTACCTAGTTTTGAACAATATATCATCAATGTCAACTATGTTTGTTAAAATTCACATTTCGTTAGCAATGTAGAATTTTAGAAGTCGGTCTTATTACCATTTCTTTTCACTTCACGTTCAGTTTGTTCCTCACATGCACCCTAACCTAGTTCCAAGAACTTATGCAAGTGTTTAGTATTAAGCTATTAAGACACAAAGTGTTCTATGGTGCCATGACTAAGTACTCATAGAAGTGATCAAACATTATATGAAGTATGAAAGTACGAAAATATTCAATTAAGTGATACCTAGTGTAAATTTTCCATCTCAGGGAAGGAAGCAAATCTGCACCAAGAAGGTAACAATTTGACTTCCTGTTGTGAGTTCCAGTCTTCAGAATCAAAAAGGTGGACACAGGTAATCAAGAAAGGAACAAAAACAATGACAACAACAACCACACACACACACACACACACACCCTCCAAGGGGGGAAAAAAAAAAAAAAAAAAAAAAGGAGAGACATTAAAATGTAGTGCTTTTCAAAGAAGGGAGACATACAGGTTTTAACAAATGCTTCATTGCTTCATTTATATAGATTTAAGGTTATAATCTTATAACAGACAGTTTGGGAGACTAGTCCAGAGACTCTTTAATTCCCCATCTCATTCAGAGAAGCCACATGGTAAATTCCTTATTACAGAATATTCAGAATTGGAAGGGACCCACAAAAATCAAGTTTATGGGGATCAAAGCCACAACCTAGAGCATTATTGGCACAGTGGTAATGCCAACAGAGCTAAGGCTGGCATCTATAGACAGGATGACTTATCATCTAGCCTTCTATAATCATCCTGTTCAAGAATCATATTCAACATTCATGGGAAAAGTCCTCTATGAAGACAAATGGGGAAAAGATGTGGCTCCCACATCTCTTATCAGTCACCATGACTCAGGCTGTTTAGCTTAAACAATGAAAGTCTCTTGATCAAGAAAAGAAAAAATTGACTTTGGATTATCTACAAATCACTGAGTAAAGATTAGTCCTTCAAAATGGATGACAGAGGATCTGGTACCTCTGGTTTCAGACCACTTTTGATAGATCTATAATTACTTGAGATGGAATTTGATGTAGGATTGATCCATTCTTCATTATGAGAAACACTCCTATCTTCCATCTACCCATGTCTATTGTGGACACATTCACTAAATTTTCCCTAGCAGCATTCTGCTTTCACCTAAGTGGAATTTTTTACAGGATTACTTATCTTTTTGCCTCTAGTGCTTTTCCTTTTCTTTGTCAGCTGTTGAGCAGAACACCCAGTACATGCTCTATCGTCATTTCACTTGTGGCTAAGGGATCATTGTTCTCCACTCAGACATGGAATTGTTTTACTAAAACAGTTTGGATTTTCAGTCTCTTCCAGTCTACTTTACTGTTAAAATTTCCCTTACTCACTGTCTTCATGTGGTTTCTCTCCTATAGGAATGACTCTTGCCGGGTCTCAGGAGAGCGCAGTTGTGCCGCAGCACCTTTCTCAGTTTGCGTCACTGGAACATCATAGTCTGGAACCAGTTTTCCATCTTGCGGTTCACCCATTTTATTTCCCCTGCCCGCCCTGAATTCTCAACGAGGAGATTTTTTTTCTTTCCTTTCTTAACTGTGGGGCTTAAGGGATCACAATGTTGCAGTTATTTGTGGCTTGGCTTTCACTCTCTATTTCTCTCGTCTTACAATGCTGCTCTCCCACCAGTTCAAACTTCTAAGGTAGTTAGTTCTCCCAAGTCATAGAGCCAAGAAAAAAAATTCTTTCTACTTCTTTCTCATTTAAAGCTATTGCAAGTGTCATGGTACCATCTGGCAGTTAGGGAGATGCCACTGTATTCTAATTACCTTTTTAATCTGTACACACACACACACAAAAATCAAAGGGACATGGCCCTTTCTGCCTTGGTCCAGCTTTTGCATTAAGGCTGCTAATAAATAAAGCTTTAGTTAGTGGCAATTGTCCAACTCATTGAATTCGAACTTTTGTCAACTGCATCATCTGTGAAGGAAACTGTCCATGGAAGAAGATACTTCAGAGGTAAGTTTAAAGGATTAAGTGCTTTTAACTGTGTTCATCTGTACATACCATTGTTATTATACTTGGATTACACTTCTGCATTTCAGCATTTTAACAAGAGCCTATTTAAAGACATTCACCTACTACTAAGGCAGAGGCAATCACTATGTAAGGGATAGTGATTACCCACCTATCCTGGATTTGGAATAAATATGCCTTATGACAGAATAGCTTCCACAAAGATAATGAAGACAGTGAAAATTTCACACGTCTTTTACTTAACAAGGGGATAAATTTTAATTTACAAATGTAGTGATACCCCTTTAATAGAAAACTAAATTTGATACTTTTGAAAAGTCAAGACACCTAGGTTAGTGCAGTTCCTGGAGAGGATGCTGCTGGGACTGATTCAGCCTCAGTTGTTTTGGCAGATTTTCATCCTGATTAAAAATGCTTATCTGGAAACAGCATCATGTGAACATCAAGCCAGTGTAAAACAGTTTTCAATCTAATGATAAATAACAAACCATGGAATTGCTTTTATACAGCTTGAAAACCTAAATAGTGCTGCCATACAGCTGCAAACTCCATGAGTTTTTCTAGCTTCCTCATACAATTTTACTTTCCACAACAAATAACAGTCTAATGTGGCAATACAGACACACTTCTTTAGGGTGATGGATTGAAATTTGATGATTTTTTTTTTTTTTACGTTTTAATATTAAAAGCTGTGTTTTATGGTGGATTATAGCCCTGTTTTAACAGCACAAATTTTCTCCACACTTTCCTGAAGCATGCAGTCTGCTCAGATGCACAATAAGGAATTTAAACTGAGGCCTTAAAATGCCACCCTCAAAGTAGACTCTCAAGTAGGCTTTACCCTTGGAAGCACATGCACTCATATAGTTCATTTACAGCAACAAATCCCTCTCAGCCAGTCATGTTTCTCCCTTGGCTTCAATGAAGTCTGGATCACATCCTTAAAAATAATCAGTTACAGAAACTGTAGCCTACAATCTTTACTAATAACAACAAGAAGGAGTGCAGCAGGGATAGCCCTACAGATGCAGCTACTCAGCCAGTCAGAAAGACCCTGTTCCTTCACAAGGAGGAAAAACACACAGATATCTCTTTGATGAATTGGGGGATATTGTTGATATTTCTCACAGGAACAAAATGTAGAGGGCACAGTGACAGCTACACCACAAGAATATATGAAAATAGCTATTATCTCATCATCAAAGCTTCTAGGTTTTGGCTTCTAATGCTTGTAGTCCTTCAAATGTTTTTAAAGCACTTTAGACCATTTTCTCTCTAAGGCACCAAATGGTACCTAGAAGAGGTTGACAGGTTTTCAGTGAAAGAATATTTTCCTGAATTCAAATAAGCTCTGCATTATAACAGATTTAAGAACAAAATACAAGAAGACAGCTACCCATTGCAAATGAATATGCATAAAGTAACAATGTTTTTCATGTTACAAATTGTATTCCTTGTTTATAACCAAGGTCGTGAAGGTCAGAGGAATATACACATTCCTACAGGATACAAAAATTTTCCAGGGACCTCCATAGTGAAACACGTGTGTCTTTTCAGGAAATTCTACTGATTAAAAAAAAAAGTTTTAGAATCTATGATTTCTGCTGTGGCATTTTTCTTTTTATAATGCGGGCATAATCTGCCATTTTGTGTTGATATTTGAACTTTCTCCTACTTGCAATAGGTGCTGATGTTGGCACAAGTGAATAAAAAAATCTTTTCTTCCAGTACCAAAGATCTTTTATACCTTTGACATGCACCTTTCCACTACAAATAAACTTATTTAAGAAATATCAGTTTGATATTGCTAGTTATGAAGCAAAGAATATTTCATGGAATTAGTTTCCTAACAATTTGTCAAAATGTAGACCTGAACTGAAACTGATAATGGGAAGGCCTCACTCATTATCCAGCAACCTTTCCCAGTTCTATGTAGTACCACTCTGACTAAATTCCACTTCCTTAAGTATTATCACTGGCTTATGTCAGACTAAAATATTTATTAATTTATTTTACCTCTTTGCTGTTTTCAGAAATATTTTTGGACTTGGTACAGACTAATTACAGCTGTGATTTTTACTTGCTCTAAAAAGGCTCTACATGCATGACAGCAGAGGAGCACTAGAACAGGCAACTAAAGAAGATGCGGAATTCTACATCTTTGCAGGTTTTTCAGACTTGGCCAGACAAAGCTTTTGCTGACCTGATGTTGATAGTCTTCCTTGGAGCACAAAGTCTGAGTAAAAAACTTAGAAACTTAGAGAGTTTCAACCACATTTCCATGACCCATGATCTGAGGCACTGAAACAAACCTGGTAAGCATTCAATTAAATAAGTCCCCCACTGTCTGTGTAGACAGACAGTCCTGGCATTACCACTCAAATGTATTTTATCCTTATAATGCAGATTTTCAAAATACTCCATAGATAGTAAAAGTAAAAAAGTAAAAAGTCCTTTATGAGAGTTATACAAAACTGAGATTTACTTCAAAAAACATTGTCTTTTCTTCGCACTTGAAGGGATGGAGGGCAGAAATTTGAAATCCTACTTAGCTTTATGTTCTCAATAACTTGATTTTAACTGTACCAAATAACTGGTTATCAGATTATCTCTACCTGGTGGAAGCCCACCCTAAAAGTGGGCTTTAGGGAAATGGATACCACACACATTATTGCAGAACACTTGCAGAATATAACTGTAGTAGGGAAATGACTAGGAGCACTGGGCACATGGTTATGCAGGAGGCAGTCCAATTCCATACACACCTCAGAATGTGCTGGGAAGTAAAAGGGATACATGAAGAAGCCTGCATAAAGGCAGATCTCCTGTAAGATGTGATACCTCCAGAATATACCACTGTAGCAGATATCTTTTCACTTGGTAATAGAGAAAGTATTAGATTATTTGTAATTTAAAATGAAAGTGAAGACTATGGTCATGAGATAGGAAAGGGAGGGTTACTGCAGAGTTCCTAATGTCTAGGTGATTTCCTGAAGGAGTCTCTTTTCCAGGCTGCATGGAGTCCTGTGCATCTAGAAACTACAGCAATTGATTGTTTGGCCAATGCACAAGCTTTGCCCAGGTGCCAAGGTTATAATGCATTCCCAAAATGGCTAATGGAATGACATTTATTAACAAACATGAGCTTCTAAGTCTCATCTTAGCCTTAGAGCTCTAAGGCTTCAGCTAACAGTTTAAACCTCAGCTTCTAACAGCTTAGAGGGTTTAGATTTTCATCTAAATCATTTGAATAATACAGGAATAATTTAAAGCACCTGAGCAGTCCCAGTGAGGTCCATGCAAGCAAGCACTTAGACATCTGCCTGGACTGACTCACACAAGAGCTAACAACAGAAACTCTGAGTAAGTGTTGAAATAAAACCCTTATTTGTACTCCTTAAAAGTTTTCAAAATATCACTACACCACAATTTTTAAGAGCCTTGTTGAATAAATACTTGTTATTCTAAGCTTATTCTAAGAATTTTCTATATATCCTATTTTTTCACAATATGCTAAGCAAGATTACTGACACCACATTTGTTTAAAACAAGGTGGTTATATATGCATTTGTTTAACAAATATTAAGTTATACATCTCTTCACTTACACCTTGTGGCTGCACAACTCTGAAAAGATATCCACCTCACAGTTATTAGCCCCCAGAGGCTAATATTCTGATTCTTCTATCGGAATGAAGAAGTGGGCTATACACAGTGTACAATTTGTTGATGTCATCTGCAGAAAATTTACATAGCACATTTTGCGGAGTCCTGTCAAAAAGATTTACAAGAGCTCTTCACAAACACTAGAATAATATTCTTGATTAATATTTCAGAATAGTGACTCTCTCTTATCAAAATCTACTGTTGCGAAAAAAGAGCTGCCACATTACAGGAGTTGATATTATTTCACCTGATACTGGTTATCTTCTCTAAGTTTAGAAGGCTTATATCGCCTTTTAAAAAATAAATCATACAAACCAGTTGATTGAGACAATACCAATTCCCAGAAACTACAAGTTAGTAACAGTAATGTTACTCTCATTTTGACTAAACGGGTTTACAGTGTTAAGCACACAAACTAGTAAGCAGAAAAAATACATTTGTGAAATTTGTGGTAAAATCTGCTATGGAGTGACACTGCATGTGAGAAATGTATTTTGATTACAGAAGACATAAAGTATTTGGAGTATCAGGAAAAAAACCCCAACAAAACCAGTTGATACTTTCACCAAACCTCCCCTGCCCCAAAACATCTCAATAAGCCCTGAATATGTAACTAGACCAACCTGGATGGGGCTTTGAGTAACATGGTCTAGTGGAAGGTTCTCTGTCAATGGCAGGGGGTTGAAACTTGATGATCTTTAAAGCCCATTTCAATCCAAACCATTCCATGAATATGTGATTGTGACAGTTCTTATGACTATTTTCCTGGTAATTTTAAGAAATGTAGTAAAAATGGCCAGGTAACAAAAAAACCCCCAACATTCCTGTCCAACAAAAAAACTCTCTTAGAAATAAAGGAAGTTGAAATATGAATCCACTAGTAGTCTTTCACATAGTGGCATTGATATATTCCATTTCCTCCACGTTCATGATTTGTTTTACTATGCATTCCACTGCAGTGCTCCCTACCTTTCATAGATTAATAACCAAGTGTGTCTAATCAGACTGAGCTCTAATCATGCTATTAGAGCTGCCAGGACAGAAAAATCTTGTGTATTTGTTGGTCCATCAGCAATTACCAAGTAAGTTGATCACACCTGTAGATGGGTAAGGTATTCCTTTAGCCAGCTGGGTCTCTGCAGTAACCCCCTAATACATTAATATAAGAGAAAGCCACAATTACATTGGCCTGCTGTGACTCACACACAGAAAAAAGGTTTGGCCAAAATTACTAAAAGAAAATGTTTTTAAAAGACACAAAAATTACTTTTTAAAGCACCACACCTTTTCTTACCCAGTTAAATATAGTTTGGCACTCAATAAAATCCTTTCTTCTGATGTCCTTTCCACCCACGGACCAGCACTGATGAACACCACTGTAGGACTTTATACTGTCAGGTTAATACCTCTGCAAACTCTGCTGACAGAACCCAGGACAGGCATGAATTTACACTGCAGGAAAAGTCTCAATTGCTGACCTGTTAAGTATCATATTTTAACTCCAGCTGGTTCTCAAAACTTCAAAGAAAATCTCAGATGGCTCTCTTTGACTTTACAAGGATTTTACATTAAATACGCTTACTAAAAACAGAACATTTCCTCTGTTTAAGTAAGAGGGAGGTCTTCTGCTGACTTCACTGGAACAACACCAAACTATTCTTAAAAGTAAGGACAGGTACTATAAAAAAAAAAAAAGGAAAAAAAAAAAAAGAAGAAAAAACTTTCTTGCATAATTAATCATCAGTCCTTTACATAGGAGATCTGAGTTTATGATCCTGCTTGTCCAGACTTTATCCCAAAATATAAACAGTGGTATTATAAACCTCTGGGAAAACAGATGCCTAAACAAAGAGTTCCTGTATTGATCATCTGTGGGAGTCAATGCATGTAGGTTGCAAAACCCCTTCATAGCAGCAGCATTTCACAAGAATAGGAAACCTGGACTGTGAGCTTCCTAATGCAACACTGGAAATCTCCCATACTTAGCTTAGGAATCCATATCCTAATACACTGACCTTAGTAATCAAGACGCAGTGTAAGCTGTACTCTAGCAATGCATGTTTGCAGAACCAGGCCAAAGTTTATGTATGCATTTAACTTTTCACTTGTTTAACAAGTGGGCTTAGCCTGAATGATGAGTCTTTCCATATGCTATACTATCAATGTCACAGTGAGACAGAAGAGTTTTCTTACTTGCTACAAAGAAAACAGTTTGGGTCTGTAAGTAGTCCATTGTGAATGAAATATTAAAATTGATTGCTGCTCAGAGCAAATGAGAGTATATAAAAGGACCAATTCACTGTACTTTTAAAAAGAAATTAGAATATTATTCCATGGTTATGGACATGGTTATTAGAATATTAGAATATTAGGATATGGTTATCTCTATGGACAACTTATGACAATCATTTTAGAACACTGATAGCCTTAATTTATCACACTGCAAGCAGAGAAATTGCATTTCCTTCTAAAAATAAATACAACCTAATTTAAAATATAACAGAACAAATTGGTCTTTTTAAAAAAATCAGAGAAATTATGGTGAATGAAGATTAAATAAGTTCTCACTACTGTGTCATGCAACACTTGGAGATTGAAAACCTGAGTGATTGATGATTCCAAATAAATATTTCTTGTTTGCTCTATCCAGAAAGCTGCTATGGCCAAGTGGTGTTTAAATCAATTACTCTCATTGCTGAGCTCAAGTGGAACTTCACACTGCTGTAAACATTTTAAAATTTAAACATTTTAATCTTGCCTGTATAGAAGCACAGTAAATGAAATTATTAAAATTAAATTAATTTAGACATCAGTAGATAAAAGAGGAGATTTACTATATTTCTTCAGACTTCAGACATCTACATCCTCTTAAGAGCTGGGTTGCTTTCAGTGTGGAAAACAACTATCTGATTCTGATAAAGAAACATCTGTGGGGCCTCCTACACACTCCAATGTAGGTGGATGCTGGGGTATGTGGGTCTCTGTACTTATGAGCTTTGTGCTTCATTATTTGTTTTCTAATCTTTTTGTTAATTAGACAAGTTTATCTCATATTTCTGGCATGTGATGAAAATATTTATATTTCCTTAAATCAAATCAGACCTACTTACACAGCTAAACTGTATGCCAGACATGACCAACTTTAATGTCATCAGCTCACTGGTTTTCTTTGTTTCCGTACAGGTAGAACCAAACAAGAATTACTCTGGCAAGATAAAGCCTACCTACAGAATCCAAAGAGACACTAATTATATATGTATTTAAATATGAGTGATATCTGCTTAAGGGATGAGCTGAGAAGTTAAATTCCTCAATAGGCTCACTGTCATTTGCCATGCAGAAGCTCACCACGGAGCTCAGGTCTACTAGATTCATCAGAAGTCTATCAGCATTCTGGAGAAACACCATTTCCATGAAACATGTGACAGCAAGCTTCTGTCTTTTTTCTCCCATTCCTTTAAAGTCAATTTTACATAAGCATTATTTCTGAATATTCAGGTTATACTAGCCACAAGTCTAGCTTAGGTCTTAGGGACAAGGGATATGAACCTGGCAGTTTCATGGTCATCATGCCATGATGAGTAGTTTAGCATCACAACAGATGCCAGCACAGGTATCAATGAGTTGACTGGGATTTTTACTTTTCCCCAAGGAAGAAGGATCAGTTTCCTGCCTGAGAACTTTTTTTTCTGAACTGCATGCTCATCCTCAGTCCCAGACCTTGTCATTCCACTATGGACCAGATGGCCCCATTTGTCTAAGGAATAAATTTTGCCTCACATTTCCAACTTAGTCTGCAAACATGGACATCTGGCTTAATGAGAATAAAACAAATAAAAAGCATCCAGTCAGGCTGATGACACATGAGCAAAATAATGCAATAGAAAATTAATAGGCCCATGGGTAGAATTGGTGTTGTGTAAGTTATACTCATCATAAACCTAAAAAAACTAGGGTATTTACATTTGCTGTCATGATGGAACCCATCACAGCAAAAGACATGCAGCTGAAGCAGTAATTGCTCACACATTTTTGGAATGGACATTTTTTGTCACTGAATACTTTTGCAACAGGGATTTTGTATTTGATTTTGTTCTTGTACCTTACATCTCAGCTTTATGGCATACTTGTCTTATGCATTAAGATCTTTCTTGAAATACATTGGTTAAAAATGCTAACAAGCTGCATTGATTTTGCTCAAACAGAATGAAATAGCTGTTACACATGACATCATAAACCCTTTTCCACACATTCACAGACTCGAAAGAACAACATTTTCCAAGAGAGGTAGTGAAACAGATAGCAATTAAGGCTGGAAAGCATAAATTGAGCCGGAGATTAAAAGCAAAGTTAGCAGAGGGGTTGAAAAGTGTGTTAACACAGACAAAACAGTGTCTTGGAAGGACAGCAGACATACCTCCACACAAGCCACCTCCAGAGTGGGAGCAGTGTGCTGCTGGCACAGAGCTTTTCAGGCAACAGCCTAACTCATACTGACATGGTGGCCATGGGCATTGTTACACTAATGACATCCCAGGTAAGATCCTCAGATGTAGCTTAAACTACTACTACAGCATGTCTTGTGCCACAATTACAGGGGGTTCTTACTACACAGGGTGGTTTTGGAGCCCACAGCCTGACAAGGCTAGTCACTGAAAATTAGTTGCAGGAAAGGAAAGAAGAGGAAGACCAGCAATCTCCACAAGTGAGAGTTTTCTCCTAAAAGCTAAATGTTGAATACCTTTGGACATGTCTTCATCAACTGTCAGCTGGCAGAAAACTATCAAAATCTCAGAGCTCTGCAAAATGCCTGTGGTTGGGACATGGTCACACAATTAAATCCAGTGCTGAGCAGCTACATCTGAACGTGTTTACTTGTGTGTTATGCACTGGGCTCTCCATTCCTAATTACAGTAATCACCTATGTACTTGCCAAGATGTTTTGTATAAGTATGTTCCTTAAGCACTAATGCTCCCTTTCAGAAAACATCATCCTAAGGGTGAGAAATAAATGTAGACATCCAAAATTCACAGATGTTCAGACTGGTCAAAAGCGGAAAATTTTTATCTTTGAAACAGTATCAATGCATATTTAGTAAGAGCTGATATGTGATAAAAATCCATTATATGGTTAATAAGGCCAGCAAGATAGGTTTACAAATAGGAGGGCAGACTTATGCAAACAAAACCAAGGATGATAAAACTGCCAGGTAGAGTAATTCACTGATTCTCAGACAGCCACACCATCTGACTATGCAAGAAGCAAAACAGATGGTAAATGTTAATGCAGATGGGTTTACAGGCAGCTTATCATAATGAACAAATATGTACTGTGCAGCATGTGCAAAGAATATTCAACTTATATTGTACATCCTATAATAAGAATACTCTGGATGTAATACAGTTCTTAGACATTTCATATCCAAGTTGTGTGAGCAGAGATATGTGCATGTCTGTTGCAGCTGAAAAGCAGGAAACCAGAGGTTACCAGGTCAAGTTTACACATATTCTACAAGCCCATGGAACAGAGGCTTGTAGAACCATAGTAGAGACTTCTCAAAAATAACTACATAGTTTAAAAATAAAAAGATAAATGTGCTTATACCGTCCTAAGGGAAATCCTCCAATGGTACTGTCAAAAATCTTGAAGTATTTAGACTGCATTTAAAAGACTTATTACCCCTTATTTTCAAACACTAGCTGGCTTGGGAATAGATAGAACACTATTTGGGGTAGGAAACTGCAATGTGCTTGCTGGTCTTTTGAGGTTTACATAGCTTTCAACACATACATTACATTGCAAGCTCAGCCCCACAGTTATGTGGTTATCAGCAACAGAACTACTTAATCCTGGTTGGGCATGTTGGTGTGAATTGCTCTCATACCTGAGACTTCAACACAGATACTTCCTCCTCACCCACGTCACAAGAAAGCCTGAAAATCAATCGGCGAAGCTTTAGAGCCCAGGCTCATTAACACCTGACATTCCTAAAATCCTTGTCAATATCTAAATGGCAACTAAATACTAATTCTGTACGTAAATATTTAAGAAAAACTTTATATGAGTCATTAGGAAAAGCTTTCATACAGATTGTGAATCTGATAAAAGACTGGCATGGTACAGACTGAAATCTGAAAGAAAATACATGGAAAAAATTCAATACATTAGTAAATTGAAGGTGGGACATGCAATCTTCCATACTAAAATGAGTCATTCGGGAAAGGTAACAAGCAATGCAACAACAAAATCTGCAGATGACACAAATTTGTTTAGATAATCAAAATTTAACACTGTGAGATTATCAGATCTTTACAAAGCTGGCAAATGGAGAGCAACAAATAAAAGTCAGGATTATGTCATTTAAAGCAAAGATGGCCTAATCTGAACATTTTTTACTTCTCAATTACCTGTCAGTCACTGATGATCATTAGTTAAGAATGCTGTAATATGTGTGTAATAATGTCCCAAAAGGCAATTATTCTGCAAGAATGTTCAAAAAAATATTAAAAAATCCTTTCAGGAAGCAGTATTGGACATGTACCTAGAAGACACTGTTCAGTTCTACTTATCTTATTTAAAGAAAAACAAACAAACAAAATTTTAAAATAAGCTGTGGGAGAAACAGAAAAAATAAAAGGTTCAGCAAATCTACAGGTACCTTATCCTTACTGAGTGAGCACACTGACAGCTCTGGCCAGGCAACAGCTGGTTTTCATCTGCAGAACTCAGAACAGCTTTATTCAGATAAAATGTACACCGTGGCCCATCATTCAGGATCAGAGCAGTGTTTGTTCTTTGCCTCATTTATTTTTTTCCTGTAGGCTCCATTCTACAAAACAGCATTCCACAAACCCTGGTTGTTTGCCTTGCCTCCTTCCTCTGCTGTCAAAACACAAGGTATTCCAGAGACAGCAGAGTATTCATATTTGCAGAGTGCCCACCTGAATATTAAGACCATTATATCTTGTTCAATTCACATAAATACAATGACTTTCCAAGGGTTCCTCAAATTTTGACTTTTATTTAAAGCTTCAAAGCCTAAAATACATTACACTGTAATCGTCCGTAATCCTCTTCTACCTGATCTATACTACATACAAATAGCTTTCCCCACCACAATTTGCCAACCTGTTTTCAAAGGTAAACTGAATTATGTGGGATCTGTAAAGTCAATGTTATATGTTCCACAAATTTCTTGCACTACTACAAAAAAAAAAAAAAAAAAAAAAAAAAAAGAAAAAAAATAACCTGTCGAAAAAACTGTCATCTAGTTATTTACAAAAAAAGTTGAAAATGTTTAAGCAAGTAATTTGCACAGAGAAGCCATGGGCCTTCTCATTCTCTCCCAAACAAAGAAGACAAAGAACCATGTCACTAATAAAATGAAAAGAGTCTTTTACTTTTTCAGAATCTTATTCTTGAAAGCTCTTTTTAAAAGCCGCAAGATATTTAGCTCAGGTATCTCATAGACTTTTTAACATTGTGTGGAATGATACTGCCGTAGTACTTCTACAGTGAAAATATCAGCTGGGATGCCCAACAAAATCATAATATAAAATGCCAGATAGAAGTAAACAAAGTCAAACTTGCTGAATATATTCATGCTGCCTCTCACAGCAAACGGCCTTTTCAGTCCTGATAGCAAAGTCTCAGGAGACAAACTGAGATTCAGAGATGTCAGCTGATGACAGGTATCTGGGAACATAAGTGCAACCTTTCCCTGCAAGTAGCAGTGAACAAACTGCAGATTTGGGGCTTTCTTTCTCTTTGACATGCTCAATGTGCTTTTCTTTCCAGTGCCTGAAACTGCTTTCCTGAGTTGAGCTTTACATGACTAACTTCTCTGGCTCTGCTCAGTCCAGTCTGTAGAACTGCATTGCACAGAAACTGTGCATGATCTGAAAATGATACAGCATAGAACAATAATAATTAGAAATGTAGAGTTCATAAACTCTGAAAAAGATATTGAGAATGGTCATGCTAAGGAAGAAAAGAGTGAAGGTGAAATCTAAAAGCAGACTACAGATACTGTGATAACACCAAAAAAAAAAAAAGAGGGAATAATCTGTGCCCTCTGTCTTGGATGGACAGGCAAAGAAGCCATTAGTTTAAATTTCTGGAGCAGTGATTAGGAAAGTAACAGGAAAGTTTGCAAATGTTCAGGAAAATTTTGTAAGAGTAAGTACAGGTTAAGGTTTGAGACAAATGGCTTGAGAGGCATCGTCAGAGATTTCAAGAAATGGGTTTAAATGGGTGAAACAGTACAAATTACACATTTTGAACCATGCTTTTGCCTGTCTCCTATGACATTGACTTACCTAGCAGCTAAACTGCAAGAACACAAGACTACTGTTCTTTTCACCATGGAAAAATACGACAGAGAAGTGAAAATTGGAGAAGTAGATTTATGCAGCGGCACTCTGAGAAGCCAGGAGTTCATGTGTTACAAATCACCCTGCACAGAACACAAGCTGATGTGTACCTTAAGAAAACATTCTAAAAAATCAGACTTCAAAAAAGTCCCTTTCAAAATGTAATTAGAGTCTATTAAAAATGTGAGCTGTGAAGTATTTTCATAATCAAAATTGGCTAATGCACAGAAAAAAAAAAAAAGCCACAATGCTGAGTGCTCAGTTTGCTTTACTGAAAAAGTGAGTTTACCAGTATAAAATCAATGTTTGTTTCTTTTCAAGTATAACTTGAAACAAAACTGGGACAAAGGCTGAGTAGTAAACAAGGAAAACTGCAGGTGCTTTAAATTATTTAGGGTGGTCAAGTCCAGACAGGACTGTGAGAAATTTACAGGAGAAACCAAAGTAATCACCAAAGTGGCAAATGAAACTCAATGTTAGTACATACAAAATAATCCACATTGGACAGAAGAAAAAAGGAAGAGTGTACTTTCATCACCCTAAATTAACTGTATGTACTTTTGAAAATAGTCTGGTATCACTGTAGAAAACTCATTAAGGATCTCAGCTCAATGCTGAGCTGTGGTAAAAGAAGCAGACATGATGTTTTGAAGGATAAGACATAGGATGGTGAATAATGCAGAAAGTATTGTAATGCCATGATATAAATCAGTGGTGGAGTCTCACCTGGAATGCTGTACGTGCTTCTGATTACCCAGTCTCAAAAAGGATATTGCAGAACCAGGCAAGGTTCAGAGAAAAGCAGTGTAAATGATCAAAGGGCTGGACACCTCACATACAGAAAGGATAAAAAAAACTATTATCTTCTGAAAGGACCAGGCCAACAATGACAAATGTGCTGTGATGAAGTATGGAGAAAGCAAATAAAGTTTTTCCTTATCCCTGACTCATGAAACAAGAACAAGGTCATTAACTGACATGAAAACATTAGAAACTCAAGGACAAACAGGAGATAGTTCACACCTAACACATAATTATTATGTATGAAGCATAAACATAAAGCCAAGTACTTATAGTCTGCCCTTTTTTCTATATGTTACAAAGTAATAAAATAAAAAAAAAGTATTATCAGTATTAAAAAAAATTTGATGGAACAGTAAACCAATTAGGATTGAGGAGTAAGCCAGACCTAGGAGGGCTCTGCGTAACCATATAACACATGATTTGCTTCAGTCCTCCACGTTACTTTGTTTTAGAAGCAACTTTTCATAATTCCTCAGCTAACTGGTAATGGACAGAGGCGAGTGAAAGCTGCTGAAATAAACCCACCACAAAACATCAGCAATGGAAATGACTACGAGAGAAGCTGTTAGGAAATGGAAATAAACAGTGAAAAGCAGTTTAAAAGAGGTTTTCAAAATCCGCCATCAAAGCTGAATTTGAGAATGACAGGAATGAATGCTAGAATAAATGAAGGTACAAGGATGCTCTGAGCACAACTATAAAATGTATACATACGGAAAAAAAAGTGGCTTTACTAAGACAGAGATGCGAATACACAACTAGCAGAGGTAAAGCTTGGGTAAAGAAGACAATTTGTAGGCCTCTATAGTGTCAACTAACCTATTCAAATGTGAAAACCTAAAAAATTTTGTTTTCTTTAAAATGGCACATATATGCATTAAAGCAAACGTGTGCTGGCATAGGCCTCAGAAAAAGCCTAAGTTTTACAGCTGAGTTGACATTCTAAAAACAGACGGGAAAATGAAAACCCAATCCAAAAAGTGACTCAAAGAGTGACTGTAATTTGAGGCTCCACAAAAGCACTTGCTAAACTAACTTGTATTTCAAAGAGTGTGCCTGAGTGACTAAAAATTTTAGCACAACTTTCAGAGACACTAAAAGAAGTCACACTTTCAGGGTCCACTGATCTTCAAAATAAATTGCTAATTGCATATGATTTGCAAATCCCCTTTTTATATAAGGTTTTTGTTTTATATATGTGTGTATTTTTTGTTGTTGTTTATGTATGCATATTTTCATATATAAATATATGAAGCAAAGTAAAAGTGGCCAGGACTATTTTCTGAGACTAAGGCCACTTGGCAGTGAACCCATCAGGTCTCTACTACTCAAATGCCTGTGTCTGCAAATCCGAGACGGCACAACATAGAATTAGATATTAGACAGAGCCCACTCCCCACTTCTGCCCAGGAACTGCCTGGGAGAAGGGAAGCTGGCCTAGGGCAGGGCACAGTGGTGGCAGCTGTGGTGACACAGTGGCAGAGAAGGACCAGACCTAACACCATCTGATGTCCTGGTACTGCTTTCTGGCACAAAGCAGCTCATGGAGTCCTTTCCCTGAGTACCAGTGAATGAGTGAATGAGCTATGTTATTTTTAAATTATGGAAGTATTTTCTTCTTTACAGAGGGGGGAACATCAAATAAAATTAATTATAGTTATTTTTCCTTACTTCATTGCTATTTTTCATTACTCTCATTACGTAAGTCCCAAGTAGATAGTTTTCTCTCTTGCAGGAAACCTTCTCCTTCCCCCCTAATACGCTTAGTTCACACAAAATGAAATGCATGTGATACTCAGGTAATGTCAGAGCAGGCATATGGCAACAACATAAAAGCCATATATGGCCAAGGAGGCAGACTGCTGCCTTCTACTGCGCAAGGACTTATGACAACATCATGCTGCAGGGTTTGCATGACTAAAATTAGGCAAAATATATTCTCCATGAAAGAAAGGCAAGGCAGTCTATAAACAGTAGCCAGAGGCAGCTTCAGACGTGTCAATTCAGCTGTGTAAAGAATGTGCCAGTCTCACTCTTGGAACAGTTACCACACTTAATAAACAGAACGAGTCATTAAAAATGAGGGGGAGTAACATGAAAGGGTGAGGCATATGGCACACAGTGTGCTACCACAGCATACCATATATTCAAGATAATAGTGCATTAGAAAATCCATTTGCACTTTCACTGATGACAAGTACAGCTACTGCCAATTAACTTCTCTCTCCACCTCAATTTCTGTTTCAAGGTAAATTTCTGACCCTAATGAAACAACAGCAAATTTTCTATAAAGGTTAGTAGGAACAATACTTACTTGTTTGGGATTGTGCAAGTGTTTATATTCTTCTTAATTCAAATACACATACTTATTACATATTTTAATACACATGATTTGCTTCACTCCTCCATGTTTCCTCAGCTTTTTGTGTTATTTAAAGTAACAAAGGCTGTAAAACATTAAACTTCCACACTACCATACATTAAAAAGATGAGTAGCTATTTCGGAGGCAGAGCTCCTGTCTGTCTCATCTCATTTCTAGGTCCAATCCTCCTTTGACCTTTGTATGAGTGTGTTACCTGTAAAAGTGGATACAGTAAGGCACAACAACATTAGCCAACTCAGATCCTGGAGGTCTGTGTGGCATGAGTTCAACACTTACACCACTTTACTTTTGCCCAGTGCAATGGCAACCGCATTCTGATAGCTTGGGGCATAGTCCTGATCCACAAACATCAATACAAACCACGGACTTCTCTTTTAAGGAGATTCAACCCTGGATCACAAGTGATGTTACAGTACCCTCTTGAAAAAAAGAAGCGAATATTGTTCATTCTCTCATGATGACATTGGTAGCCTAAATGACTTAAACAGATCCATTTCCATAACTATATGAAAATTTTAATATCACATACCAGATTGTTTAGTTTGCCCTTCTGTACACAGATAGTATGGATTTATGTCAGTAAATGCTTAATATTGATAGTCAGGAGCTACCCACACTATTAAAAGTATTCCAGTGCAACAATAGATCACTTTGATCTATTGCACCACTGAGGAGGTCTGAGTCGATCTAGGAAAAAGGGAAAAAGATCATGCAGAAACCTGTTGCAGTTTTGAGGTTGTTGGAATGAATATTGTGCTGTGCATGTAAAGGCTCTGCGTAACCATACAACTACTGGATGGACTGTGATGAAACTGATGATACACACACAGAGCATTCCTGACACAAACAGGCGAGCACAACACCAAGCCTCACTGAATGAACTTTAACTTCACTTTCACATAACCCTCAATGTGGGGCAGTTTAATTTTGCCAGAAATTAATGTTGACATACTCCCTCTGAACAAACTCCAGCCTATCTGTAAAGCCCATCTGTACAACCCCTCCAGAGATTCAACAGTCCCACTGACGACAAGAGTACTGCCCACTGATTGCAGTAGTTCCTGTAGGGAATAATGCTGTGACTCAGGCTATCCTGGACTTTTTATTACATTTAACCATAAATCTTACTCATAGAAATACAACTGCATGTGTTTTAATTTCATAAACAGAAAATTTAAGTGCTTGTTTTATTGCTGTTGGTGTCTAAGAGGCCACAGGAAATCTACTCACTCCAGGATGACCATAAGTCTTCATATTCTAGAAGAGATTTTAAATTAATTTCCTGTA
This sequence comes from Sylvia atricapilla, assembly GCF_009819655.1. Classification (NCBI taxonomy): domain Eukaryota; kingdom Metazoa; phylum Chordata; class Aves; order Passeriformes; family Sylviidae; genus Sylvia; species Sylvia atricapilla. The sequence continues at coordinate 71,850,375 of NC_089174.1, forward strand.
TGAGATTATGCTTTTTGGGGTAACTTAGTTGCTGATATTTAAAAGCAATCCCCTTTCTGTATGAAAAATCCATGGGTCTTTAACATTTACATGTCTTACATGTGTTCTCTAAGCAGCAGGGACTTTCCTTCTTACATCATAATATAGACTTGCACAGACATAAATATACTTGGTCCACTTTTCTGCCATTCATTAATAAAAAACAAAAACCTTCTGATGTTATTTTATCCTTTCCAACTGATGAGCATGAAAAAAGCCCATATTCTACCTGTTGCCCCTGTACTTTGTTTTCTATTTCCAGGATGACAACTTCCTCAGTGAATGACAAGATTCATCTACATGTGCAGAAAGATTGATGCAAAGACCTTGTGCTGAGGGTGAGGGGTCCAGAGAGAAGATCAAAGGCTATGCTGCAATTTCAAAAATGTAGAATTATAGAAATTGTATGATCTAACACTTCAGTGTATAAATGAAGGTGAAGAAGGGGTGGAAAGGAGTCAGATGTGTTTCTAGTGCTTCAAACTAGTAGAAGTCATTGGTATTAATGTCAAGATAATAAGCAACTCAAGCGACTTCAAGGATGCAAACACCAGCTGTGTTTGTTGAATCAAATGTAGACATCCTTTTTTTTTTCCACAAGAAACATTTTCTATGAAAGGAAAATGGAACAAACATCAAGCTTGAGTCCAGTGCCAAGTATGTATACCTGATGATTGTACAGGCTTTATTTGTCAACCTTCTTTCTATTTTGGAGTTGTCCAAAATGAAACACCAATGAAGCAACACTAACAAAAAGCATTGTCCAAATAAGTGGGACTATTAAAACACATTCATATTATTTGACTTAAACCAACTCCTTCTTTATTGTGTTCATCTAACTTTTTTAGTACGGAAACACACATCTGCAGTGCAACCCACCAAAAGAGAAAAATTTAAAGCAACACAGCTGTCAAGTGAAGCAATTATCAAATAGTATGAAGTTGTCCCAAAATACCACCTTAAAAATGAAAAATCAGACCTCCTGGATACAAATATGTTAAATGACTTGTACACTTTTGTACCTCTAAAATCATTAGTAATGTAAGCAGTAATGACAAAGTAATGACAAATGGAATTTTACCAGTTCAGGAGATCCTACTCCTAATCCCCAATCCTAACTGAGCCCATTAAAGGCAATCAAGAAAATTATCCACACAATTTAAACCAAAGGTGAATGTCAATAGTTTTTACCTAAAGCAACAATAAAAATAATTTCTTCTGTGCGGTATTTTCCATATTAATCTTGTGATAGAGTGGTTTATAAGTGAGAGAAGCACATATCTAGACTCTGGCCATACAACTTAAAGGGAATGAAATGTATCTCTAGAATGCGCAGATCCAGAGCAAGACTAAGCTGTTATCTTTATGTTGCACCTACGCTTTCGTATCAACACTTAGTAAAATTCATCCTGAAGAAGAACTTCAAGATGGTTTTGTTCTAAGTGGGAGTTTTCTTCCAAGAGGCTGCTGATGTCAAATTCTTAGTCCCACTGCAGTTAACAGCCAAAGCTGATGTTGACTTCAGTAAAACTAGGCTTCCAAATAATTTTTTAAAGGTACTTTTTTACCTACCATCAGTCATAGAAATGTATCACTGGCAGAGGTTGCTAACACATCAGAGATAAACAAGATAAAAGTTACAAAGGCTAAGATGTTGAAAATTAAGTTTTAGCTTCATAGATATACAGCCAGAAAACATCACCTTAGGAGTCTATGGCTTTGCATCTTGAGATGAAGATGTTAGCTGTGAAACAACTATCTTACTTTACAGTGACCACACATACAAATGAAAGGCACAAGCAGTGATATGCTCTGGAATTTAATGAACTTGACTTCCTAAAAAGCATAGAAAAAGCAGACAGATCTTCTGATGTCAAAGAAACAGTTAAGAAAATTCCATCTTTCTTCCATAGAACAGTCCCACACATTTAATTCCATTTGAATCAATGCCATTTCACATGCATGAAGTAATTCAGCCTAAACGACAATGGCAAGTTAATCCAAAGAATTTACACCAGTTGATATTGAACAAGATTAACAGAATTCAGGTCTTTGTATTTAGGTTGTTCAACACGTGATTTTCACAGGCCAATGTAAGTTTACAAATAATTTGGACAAGAAAGGTTTGAATCAGCATTATCACATACAGGACAGACATTAAGAATGCTCTATTTTGATTCTGAGATAATGTTTTGTTGAGTTGCATTTAACAACAAAGGACAGTGGCAACAAAAAATAAGAACAAATCATCCCTTTGTACTTTGGCACAGATCTCACAGTATTGTATCACTACAATTATTTTAACCTCATAGACACATTTTCCATTATTTCATTTTATTACCCAGTGCTTCAGTGAAGTTTCTTTGTTCTTTAATACCACGAGAATTGGAAGCTCGGTAGTAGCTGTCTTCAGGTCAAAAGCATGCTTCTGTAAGCCTCTTTTTTTTTTCGTTTATTTTGTTTCTCCAGAATTAGCAGTTCAAAACAAGAGCCAAAGCACACAAAGAAAGTTTACCTCCATGGTAAAAAACATACAGCCAGAGGACATGTCCATACAAAAAATTCCCTAGTCTTTTTTATTTTCTATTCTTTGGAACAGGTTTGAAAGCTAAAGCTGAAGCTCAGTTCCAGATTATGATTTATGAGCAATATCTTTATAATGCTTAAAGTACAAAAAAGCCCTGGGGTTTATTGAAAGAGAATACTGTAAGAGAATTCTGTTTTATTTACAGTGACTGAAGCACTGTCACCTTCCCACAATGACTAAGAAAGTATTTTTTCCATTAAAAAAAAGATTAATACTCACAATGCATTCTTGGAAAAACACGCTGCAGTAAAAAAGCCCACAGCTTTTCTATCTATTCTCTTCACATATTTTGCAGACTTCTGAAATTTGCTAGGGAAAAATCACTTACCTGAAAAATTAAACTAAAATCAGTGGGCAAACAACAATATGAAACACAAAGAGACTAAAGGAAAAACGGGAGACAGATTTCTGGACTACTTTCCACTTAAACTGAAAGATATTAATGCTGAAGGCACTGGATTAAACATTAATAAAATAAAAAACATAAATTTAAAAAATTAATAACTTCAAGATCGTGGGCTCACTCCAGATTTTGACAGTAATTTTCTAGTTGTTCATTTCATGGTGCTATTAACATGGGCAGCAGATTCCAGAATCAAACCCATTCTTCATATTTCCACTGGAAGGAAACCTAAATCATAATAAAATGATTTTTCTCTGCAACATGATTTTTTTAAAAAGACAAATCAAATTAAATAATTTGATAAACAATTTAGTAGAATTCTATAAATATAGTGACTGGAAAATGCAATAGAAATTTGTTTTTAAATCAATGCTGTTTTCTTAAAGGTATCTGCCCATATCCCAGCACAAGTCTTCTCTTATGTAACACAATGCTCTGAAACACAGACTTTGGGAGCAGGATTGATCACACTCGTTTTTACCATTTAAGACAAAGAATACTGTTTCAGCAAGGTAAGAAGACTCCTTCTATGATCAGAAAAGATATACTGCCACTCTCAGAGGACAATTCCACATGGTCTCAGGAGACATCTCTACATCACCTGACAAACTCCTGAACTCAGACAGCTGCTGAAAGGAACAGCGCCATCCTCTCTCAGCTGCACATTCCTACCAGCCTTTGTATGCTCACATTCAATGAGATCAAGATACAGATTAAGGTGAAAATTAACCTCCAAAGTGAGGTGAAAGTACTCTAGGCAACAATCTTACAGAAACATAAACTCCAATGTGAGTCAACAAACACCTATGGGAAAAGAAATCTTGAAGTACAGAGCAGCAGCCTGCATCCAGTTTGATCTAAAATGGTGAAAAAATGCATCTTAAAATAGGAGGAAGTTCCAGACTTTCCCTTACAGAAGAAACCTGGATAACTCTGTAAGACTGCTGAAGTCATACAAAACCTGCTTATTAATCTCAGATTTCTCTACACTATTTGGGGCATGGTTATGAGATTTTTATGGTGCTTGCGGGGAAAAAATTTTTACACACCATTCAATTGTTTGCACAAAACTTCTTTCGAATGAAGATGCAAACATCAAAGGAAGCTTCTAAATGTAAGATGTTTCTGTCTTTGCCTTTATAGCATTAGTGCAGCCAGTTAGGCTCACCTTTAAACTTCCACACGTCATAAACTTCTTAATGTGCCACTGAGTTCCAACTTAGAAAGTCTTTGAGTAACAATTTAAGACTTTAGATTGCATCTCCAGAACTGATAGTTATGGGACCTGAGAGCTGCAGACAAAAAACACTTAATGAACACTGCATAGAATGTCTAAATCCTTACTGCATTGTTCCATGATTTTTCTTTTTGTTAAAACTTATATCATTAGTATTAGTTCATAAAGTTAAGAACCCTGAAGTCTGATGCCAGAGAGTTTCTAAGCACAATGAGAGAGTGTCAATTAATTATTTTTTGGAAATAACTCCACATCTTTAGAACAAACAAAAATGTTATATATCAGAAAGCATAGAATATAATCTGATACATATATTTTTGCAATTTTTATGTTAAAACTTTAAGACTTGATATTTCAAATCTTTTGAGATTGGATATTTTATATTTCAGATTAAAGAGAAGATTAATTTTTTTAGGTATGAGGATATATAAATCTACATAGAATAAAACTTTATGTTAGGGTTTTACATTTCCATTGTAATTATGATTTTGGTAAGAATTTCCAGGCTGCTTCCAAGGCTTGAGAAAACAGCCCCAAATCTTTCTAGATTTCCTAGAAATCACCACTTTCACTTTGTGCAAAGTGAAACTGGCATGAGCCACTCTAGCAACACAAAGACCAAATTACTTCTCTGTCCTAGAGCTTACAAAGTGATGACTATGAGACTACAATGCCCCAACTCTGACTCTGGCACAAGATTCTTGACACCCTGAATAAGAATACTTCAGCCCTGGCCCTTTAGCCTCACTGTCTGTTCTCAGCCCAAAAAATCTCTCTGCCAGCAAATGAAGATACGGTAATACCTCTTTAAAAATCTATCCGAAACCTATTTTTATCTCTGGGTCTCAGTATTGCTGTTTTAGACAGCTGTGCCTTTTACCACTTGAACAAGCCCCAATTAGCCACATGCTCAAAACAATACAGCCCCTTAAACTGTCACAACACTTACACAGTAACACCCTCCCAAGAGCCTCTGATCTCCCTGTTCTTCTCTCTGTCCCTCCTGCTGACACACATTCACTATTATGCAAACACAATGACAATTCAACCTCAGTCAATTTCTTCGCTTTCATTTCTGTTCCAGGATGTTGTCAGGTCCTGGTTACCAAGGTGGCATACTTAACTTGCTAACTATACTGCATTTTAAAATAAATACTTCAACCAAGAAATATGATTGCTGAGTGTTTAGAACTATATGTTTTCCAATTCTGCTGGAAGAATGTGTCTCCTTATTTTAATGCTAGAAAATAATTCATAGGAAAAGAAAATCTTTTTTTTTTTTTTTTTTTTTTTTTTTTTTTAATTGGGTCAAATCTTATTCAGGAAGGATTAACTGTATAAAAATTCAACATCAGCTTTATTCTTTAAACAGAAGGTAGTATGTGCAATATACACATAGAAAATATTTACATTATGAAGTACTATTGCAGTAGGAGCACATCTATATTTGCAAAGTCGGAAATGGATAAAACAAACAAAAACACTGGGCATTTTTCCTGGTTTACATTGTACAGAGAATGCAGATATACATAATCAGGGATACAAGAGACATGAAGCAACACCAACAGTCTGTTCACAGAAGTCTGACAAATGCAGGTATGGTGGCAGAAGGAGAAAAAAAAGAGAAAATTAAAAAAGTAGGAGAAAAATCATTATTCGGAAGCAAAAGTACTGAGAAACTCGTGGGACAACCTTATAACTACCAAGGAAATGGTGATATGAGTCGTCCGCTGACTCAAGAGAGAAACACTGGATTTGCCAGGGAAACATTCTTGAAAAGCAAAACTGAGGCTACCTAACAGAGAAGGTATTTCAAAATGTGTCTTTCTTTCATCATTGAAAGGCCATCCTGGAACTAAGCAATGAATTCCCCTCAGATATTCCTCTCAGTGTCTCATTTGGAGCAAAATATTATAAAAAGTATCTTTATTGTCCCCTACTGTACAGATCAACAAGTATTGATCTGTAAAGACCTGCACAGGGTCATTATTTGGGTGAAAATCTCCATATTGGTCTTTTATTTGCAATTTAATCTCTGCGAAGACAAAGATCTGCCTTTCAATCATCTAAAACTGAAAGGCTAATCAGTGGAATACAGGTTTCAGCAGGACATAAGCAAATTCTCTGTTAATTCTTCTTAAACAGCAGGTTCATTTTTAGTAAAAAGACAGCATCTATCTACTGTGGCAAAGGCTCAGAAAAAAATTGAAGATTAAATAGCAAGAGCAACTTGAAAAGCAGAGAGAAATGGTAAGAGTATGCATCGCTACTGAGAAGACAAGTTTTACTGAGGTCTGAGCTCCCTTTTTAAAAACTGTCAGCAGCCTTTCTCAACGTGCTTTTTATACATAGATCATGAAGGCTTAAAACTAGCAAAAATATTAAACACCTTAGTAGTTCTCTGCTCCTGAGGTTGTAATCTCCACGAGTAATCTGCTGAGTCTATTACTTCTACTGGAAACAGAGCTGCTCAGTTGTTCATTTCCCTAAAGTGTTCATCTGCTGTCAGGCTAAATCTCTTGTGCAATATTTGAGCCTTCCAGTTACTGTAACAGCAATTTTAGCTTTCAGAAGGCTTCCCCTTCCTCTTAAAGACTGAAATTTGTTTTGCAATTCAGATCGTTTTATTTATAAATATTTAATTTTAATTTGCCTCCCTAAAATTTGTTCTGAGTGGATAGTAACATGAATTTATTATGAAATGTATTTATCTTTCTGTATCTCATTAATGCTCAAGAGTTCTGTTGACTCTAAGGATTCTGCTAAACAAACTTCTGGAGGCCAAATTAAAGTGCATGGAGGAAATGAAATGTAAATTTAGGATGTAGTTCTTCTTTCATGCCCCTCTGCAAGCTTCCTCAAAACCATATGCCCCAAAGGAGTTCAGAAAGGGCTTTAAGTTTGGTGATCTGAAGACAGGAGACATGACCCATATTAGTTTTAACCCCTCTGTTCCATATACAAACTGCACGATTTCCAGGAATAACCCAAAGTGACAGATTCAGGGGTTATAAGCATGCACAAAACATAAGAAAAAGGGGTTTAAAAAGTCAGTTTTTAAAATGAAATACAAAACTCTGAGTGAGGGCTTGTAGTTGTCACATCGTGTCACATTATGCTAGCTGTTACCCAACACTACTTTTTATCAGGCCTGCATATCTGTTGATGTCTCTCTGAGGCAATGAACAAATCAGAAGGTTCAAATCAAATGAGGCTGCTTAAAAAAAAAAACAAAAACAAAAACAAATATGAAGAATGAAGTTAAAAAGACACAAAGAGTGTCAAGATAAAAAAAAAATAAAAAAAAAAAGCCAAAAATGTGAGTGAAAAATAGCCGACAGAAAAAAGTAATGTCCATTTTTGCCTCTCATCATGACAACGGTTGATAACATTTTCAACATACCTTCAGTTGAACCAGTCAGCAAATATTCTGATAACATAAATATTCTGAAAGCACAAGCCAGGAACAGCCCAGCACGATTTCAACCTGTTTTAACTTAGGAACATCACTATAATTTCATAGAAACAGGTCACAATTAATGGAATTTAATTTGTCATTTTAAAACCTTTATGATGCAACTTTCTTGGCTGGATATCAAAAGCTCATTTCACTACTTCCCCACTACAGGGAAATTAGAAAGACATTACTAATTGGGCAATTCCAAGCATATCTCTGTACTTTTTCCCCTGAGACCAGCATCAAACTGCTTTATTGGTAAGTTCACAAGGAGAATCAGGTTTTATCATTAATACTAAATTATTAGGGAGATGGAGGATAAAAAAACCATAGAAGCAGTTAATTTAGGTTTGAATTATGATGCCAGAAATTATTGCAAGGCTAAATGCCTTGAGTACAGTAACTGAGTTCATCCATCTGAATGAAAACCATACTTGCACTTAGTTGGCTTAAAGCAGGGCACAGATAGAAAAAATTAAATTAACAGTGCAAAGGTATTAAAAGAGAATGTGCTTCTTACTCTGTCTCTGTACAGATAAAAGACATAGATACTTTATGCTGGGGCTGAATGAAAATGCATTGTGCTTTTCAATCAGTGGGTAAGCATTAATCAAAATTATCTCTACTGGTGCTCTCAAAATGTCATGATGATCCATTTCCTTTAAAACTGAATGATACTTATATCTGTCTTCAGATACTAATACCTGTCCTTCAAATAAAACAAATAGTATTTTTAAAAGTTCATATTGGTCTACTAAGACAGATAATGCAGTTCTCTCTATCACTAAAATACTCATTAATATGCCATGCTGTTAGATATTTCAGGCAGCTAAACAGGTTTATGGTTACTATTAAAAAGCACTGGATATCAGGTTTTCTAGAGCTCAGATTTTGTAAGAGCTTAGGTATTGCTCTAACACATTCTCTTCTCATTCCCAGACAAAACACAATGCTCAGAACTTCCAGTAAAGTCCTGCAAGAACAGACACACTTTTTCAAAATACTCAAATTTTTCAAAATATTCACTACAGCTGCCTCTGGCATTTAAACTTCCTGAATAGGAACTGCTCCAAAAACTGATGTCTACAACATCATCTTTTGTATTAGCAATTTCAAGAAAGTAGAGTTTACAGATATCACATTTTGTTTATTACAAAAATTTTTACAGTATTCTATTATGTGGCACTCTCTTAGCTACTGGAAGAGTCTTAGAAGCACACAATGTATTAGCAAAACCTTGTGACAGTGAAAGCAATCTACCACAACCAATTTAGCTTTCTTGACCAGATTCTGCTAAAAAGTGTAGCACTTGTAAAGTGCTAACTTTAACATCCACCACAACCTTGAAAACAGAAGGCATTAGTCGACACTTAGTACTTGATAACCAAAAGTATATCAGATTACATCTTGAAAATAAAATTATCATCCCAGTTCCTTCTGAACCAGTAATGAAACTGGGGGGATGTAGCACCTTATTTTCTTTATGTCATACTTATGATGGAAATAGAACAAAGTCCTATAAATAGCATAGTCCCCAAACACTGGAAGAGATTACACTGATAAAAATATTATTAGTACAGACAATTTCTACTATTTATGTCTTTGTACATTTTTATAATATACTAGGTGAGCCATTATTCTCTCAAAAGATGATTACTAATGACTGTCCAGTAAAAGAATCATCAAAAACTAGGATAGTAATTCAGATAAAATACATTGATTTGTTCCTGTAAGAAAAAAAGTGAGCAGAAAGAGCATCATAGCATCATTGCCATACATTAGTCAAGTTGATTAATATGGTATCAAAAGCACTCCAATAAGGAAGTGATGAAAGCTAAGAACAGCCTGCAGGAACCACTGGTAGGAAAATCAGCTTTGATACATGGCACAGTGTATTTGAAGACGCAATTTTAGACATGGAATCTAGCAAAAAAGGAACTGAGGGATTCTTGATAGAACTAATGGAAATGGAAAGCTGTGAAAGCAAGAAACACAAGGAGGAGGTTTGAGAGATACATACAACACAAAAAGGAGCAAAGCAGTGATAGTGGCACAAGAGGCTGCATGGGACTGTAAAAATACCTTACATTTTCAGCATGCATTGACATTTATGGTTAGATCTGTGTAAGTACACTAGAGGTAGGATTTAGATGCTTAATTTGGTACTTAAGTTCCAAAATTAGATACTCAGCATCATCCCTGTTAGTTAAACCTGCCTATTAGCACACTCAGCTGCTATTGCTCAAGAGAGCTGACATCTTTAGTACTATTTTAATTTTAATCAGTTTCACTTCCGTTCATATCTATGGATAGTTCCACATTCTGCTGCTTCTCTCAACCATGGCATTCTAATCAAGGACATCCTCAGAAAACCAGGATGAAGACAGACCGCAGGGCTAACAACAAACACTCTCTGGAGCTAGGACTTAAAACTCATGTCTCTGCTCCCAGATGTGTGAGCTAATCTGCAAACTGATCTTCTTTCGCACTCCCAATTAATATTTAATTATTCCACACACAGCAAAACACCTTCAAGAGAAGACACTGCAAGCATCCCACCTCAGTATTTTATAGCCAGGATACTTTCCTGGAAGATAGGAGATCCTGATTAGAGCTCCCTCAGGCAGAGGAAGGAAATGAATGCAAGCCTGCTGCTTTTTAACTGCTGAGGTAGTGCATAGCATACCTTGGGAGTGGCAGGCAAGCAACAGAACAGTAAGAGGTTTTGAACAAAAAAGGCCATATTTCAGGAAAGGGAGACTGTCTTGAAGGACACTGGTTCCAGGCAGTGACACTGCTTAAGGTACCCCCTGTTTTCAAGACCTCTCCCAGCTCTGCATTCAGTTTGTTGGGATTTGCCACGTAAGTAACTTTTCCTAGAGGCTTCCTAATCATCTAACGTTAATGATGCAAATGCAGAAACACCAAGCATCTAGGTACAGCAAAGCCTGAATCTGCAGCAACTTCTTGTGCTTTTCTCTGTGAGTGTAGTGCCCAGCAGCTTAGAGAAGGGATCAAGAAGCACAGTGTCACTGTCAGAGTGGGAGAATACCTTGATCACTTGGGGTCAGCACAATTCTGGATGCACACAAGCAGTAGAGTGATCAGCCCAAACTGAGAGTATTCACTGTAATCCAACAGAATGTCATGAGGAAATGGAGTAAAGACAACCTTTAGGCTATACAAAAAATACTGTTCCAAGAAAAAGAATTGCGCCTACAAAACAGGTCTTCCTTAACTCCACTTCCCCATGTGCTCCCATTGTGCTCCTCTCTTCCAACATTTAGTCTTATCACCAATCCTCCTACAATTTGTACGCCACACCAGTTCTCATGAAAGCTACCATTTTTCCACAGCCTTTACAGATAATATTCCTTCTCTCATTACACTAATAAAAGTAACATGATTAACCCTTAATCACTAAAATAAAACATTCTCTCTCCCTGAATGTATCAAAAATAGTTTAGATTATTTGTAAAACAGATTGGTATTTGTGACATACTGGGTTAGGTTCTGGCTCAGAATATGAATCAGTACATTTCTGATTTACATCACATAAGTATCTTGCTTGTCTAATTAATACACATTATGCAGGAATGCTCTCCAAATGGCATACATGTCCATGAACTGAGGGATACATTACACCCATTCCTTTGAGATCTGCCTTGTCAGAGAGGGTGTCCCACAACACTGCTATGTTTGCACCTGCTCAGGTGGGTGAGGCTGAAGCACTACTGCAGTAAGCATATCACAGATACACATGCAAGAAGTTGCAAAAGAGATGGCATAAACCTTTGAGATCTCAAGAGGCCCTTATCATCCAACAAGAAATATTGTTCCTTTACATTTCTTTTCCTTTTTCTTTCTTCTCAGCTTGTCTCAAGGGGTCTCTCATACCACACAAATACTTAAGAAATACTCAGTTATCATTTTTCTGAGATCATTCCCAGGATTCGACAACAAATGTCATGCATATGAAACTCAGTTTATCTGCAAAAGGATGGGTAGCACACAGACACTTCATTTACCATCCTAAAGCAAACAGTCCTGAAGTGCAATCCTTCACTACATAGTTGCCATTTCAATCTTCTTTCTTTCTTCCTCCTCAGATCAGATGAAAACTGCAGCCACTCTGCTTCCTGAATGCATAATCAGGTTCTTAAATAATTATTTCAGCTAAAAGAAAAACAATAACACCACCACATTAAAAATAACCCACCTGTGAATCACTGTGGAGATACTGTAAAGCACTGAAGATTTTGTGCTACATAACTAGGAAAAAATCACATCAAGTTCCTTGAAAATGTTCAGACCACAGCAACCAACAGCCTTTCTAGAATTAATACCAGGCTCAGCAGCACTGCACAAGATATGACAAGCCTCTAAGATCACAGGTAATTACTGTTATGCCGTGTGATTTCAGCTTTCATTGCAATACTAAAACTGTTACAGCTGCACACAGTAGTTGGAGCAACCCAGTATTTAGTCAAGAGAACTGACATTATCCAAATGTCTCATGTGCACACATGTAAAATTCAGCTACAATTTGGCGACATACATACTGAAATTACATAGAAAAGAGCAAGGTGCCAAGGTACATAAACCAAGGATTATCTTGTGAAGTTAAAATTCCTGTTGACATGTGGAAGTTCAGGCTGTTGCAATCAGAAGGCATATTTGCAAGTATAACATTTATAATTACACAAACATTCCCCCACCCTTAATGTCAAACATACTGAATGCCTTTCCGACAGTGAGAGGCTTTCCAGCTGGTGAAGAAAACAGCATCAGGAATTCAATGTGTATATTAGTTAAAACTATTATCTATCTACATTTCTAAAGAGAATGGAGTTCATTTTTGTTCCATTTTGTAACTCTATCATAGCCAAATGTCGGAGTAACAGGTAAAATATATAAATTTAGGAAGTACATATGAATATTCACTTACAAAATCTCAAAAATATTACTAAGCTAATACATCTTTTTAATAAATTGTGAACTGTTGTTTTGGAGTGCAGTGGTTCAAAGTTTACTTATGCCTATTTAAAATATATTAATTGCTAGCACAGACATTACACATTTGTGTGACAAGATTACAGTCTCAATTAACCATGCATTAGCACTTTGCAAACTGCTTACCAGTGAAACAACATAAAGTAGAAACTAAATACTTTAAATCAGCTATAAATGGGTCTGTGTCCTCCAAATTTATTTCCTCTTTGAAAGGCTACAAAGTCCATGAGATTGCAAGAGACTGGCAAGTAGCAAATCTGGCTAGGTATAAGTAGCAAACACTACATATAACTTTGGAAAAGCTGTCTTGAGTTCTTCCTCCTTCTTTTTGTCTGTCTAAAGTTTAGACAAAAGCAATCTTGGATTGGGATTAAGGTCTGGAATAATCCCACGTTAGTAAAATAGCTTACCAAAATGCCTGCACTAAGAGATTAATTGCCTAGGTTTCTTGTGTTATTGGTAGACATATATTTTGTCCTGATCCATGCAGAAGTTTCCTATATCCCTTTGATCATGTAGAATGTTGGTGTAAAAACTAGAAGCAAGGTAACTGGTTATACCTGTATTGCTCCAAAATAAACAATTCAGACACATTACTCATCTCTGATATAGTTAGGGCTTTTTTACTCAATCAATAGAAAATTATCAGTAGAAACCAATAATGTGTCATTTCTGAGAGCAAATTCAAAACTAGGAAAGGAGGGGAAAGTCTGTAACAGAGAGGGAATGCAACTATATGTGAATTACAGGCCTATCTGATTCAAAGAAACAGAGAGAAAGAACAAGGGAAGGAAGGGAGGAAGGGAGGAAGGGAGGAAGGGAGGAAGGGAGGAAGGAAGGAAGGAAGGGAAATATAGGAGTCCTATGCACCACAGGAAAAGCTCAAAGTGATAGTAACATCAAGATCAAGCTAGTCATGGAAGCATGGGCATGATTAACACTGATGATATTAAGAGGTTTCTTACAGGAATGCTCCTAGTATGATTTTTTTAAGAGCAAATTATACAGAAGATTAATAATAAAATATGCAGCATAGTATTAATCATATTGTATCTCTTACTAAGATAAACAAAAAGATAAATATTAGTATATTCTTTGTGGAAATCAGGCAAAAATGCCAGTATCCATGAGGAGCAGAAACACTGCTTTGAATGGAAACAAATTCTGAGTAACAGGGCTTCACTGAAACAGGACAACTGAGCAGCTGTGAATCCTCACATCTCTTCTGCCACCCTTTCAAATACTCAGTCATCAGCACCCTCACTCATGGTCTCATGTCAGAAGAGTTTCAGCTGCACCTCAGGACTGGCAACCACAAAAGCTTACCTCAGGACCGCCTCCTGATGACTAATTTAAAATAAAATATCACAGAAGGGAAGACCATAGAAAGATCATCCCCCAGTCACACCCATTCCAATGAGCAAAGAAGGGAGCTGCTGCAGCTGGGTTACTACCATGACAAACTGCAAACATTTATTCTCCTCAACAATAGCTGCTGCAGCAGTAAGTACAGTGGCAGAAAAAAGGGCTTTTAAGCAACTGTAAACAAGCCGAACACTCTGCAACTAGAGTGATTTTATGTATTTGAAATTAAAACAATGCTTTGTGTTGTATCTACTTCACAAGCTGACAAATGAGAGTGAAGTAGCTCTTAAGCTGATAATGCAACTGCTCTCAGCACAAGCAAACTGCAGTAGTTCTTGAAGGGCAAATGAAGCCCTTGGTAGCAGGACAGAAATGTGGCTACTGTTGAATTTGGCTGCCTTTTCCAGTCCCAGCCTAAGAACATACCATAGCCTAACAATATGTTTCAGTATTTGTTAATCTGATGAGGTCAGTCTGTTGAAGTTAATTTTTATTGCCCTATCTAAAACAAGAGGAAATGGGAATCATTAAGTTACCTTTCCCCAATCATTCCTTCAACACACCTAGCTTCCTAGAGGATAAACTACCCTCTGCTGGAATAACAGAGAATTTACAGGCAAGAAAACATTTCCTTGAAAACTTCTTGTGGACTTTCTTAAAAACCTTCCGCTGTAAATACAGTTTGTCACTTCTTGCAGTCTTTCTAAAGCTGGAGCTTATTCCAGTGATTTTGCAGCCAGGGTCCTCTTAGTGAGATATAACTGACTCACCTAATACATGAATCATTCCCACAAAATTAGCCCTTTTTTCAGGGAGCTTTAGTAGAGTTTTCTAAGAACCAAGCTGCTGAGTAACAGATAACATCCAGTAACTTCTTGGTTTCTATTATCTTTCTTGGTCCTGGAATCTCACAGAACTCAATACTTAATGTAACATAATTCACCCCATAGAACAGTTGATCACATACAGTAGGTGCACAGCGTACAAACCCCTTCTGAATAATTGAAATAGTAAGTATTTATAAAAAGAAAAAAAATCTTTCCTGGAGAGCCTATCCTTAGCATTTATTCAGATAATTCTTTCGCCAGGTAACAAAAGAATCATTGCACTTCACTACTAGTTGCTAGTCCATCCTGACAGCTGGAAACACTTTCAAGTCCAGCCCCACAATGGGCAGGATGATACAAAAAGAAATTTCTGTTAAACTTTCAGCTGACTGTAACTCACATCTCTTCTCAAATCATATGCCCAGACAGCCCTCACACTGCAAAGGCAGCAGAGACTCAGCACACACTAAGAACGATTCTGCCCTCTTTCTAAAATGGCCTCAGTACCCCCATGGAACAACTTTCACCCCAAAATTAATGACCGTCTTCTTGAACCACTTCACCAGGACAGAAACAGAACACAACTTGTATACAGGGAATATATTGTCCAGAGAAACTATAGTTTATTTTACATGGAGGTGTTGAACAAAAAATGAAGCCAAGTATGACAACAGAGAAAGGAATGCTACAAAACCATACCATGAGTTAAGCCACTTCCATGACTGTTAAACCAGCTGCAAAAATCAGAGGTCCACTCATTTCATAACAGGTGCCTTTGGTACACAGCTTTTAACACCTGATAAAAGTTTCAACTTTCAAACAGAACTGCAAAGCTTTCTTCAAATCCACAGAACATGGGTGTATATCACACCCTGACACAACCCTATCACACAGCCCAAAAAATCCCCAAAAATAACAACCATGAGAAAGCCTGATACTTTGTTTAAATTTCTGGCACACAGATACTGTCACAAAATTACAGCCAGGATCTTTGGAAGGGTCTTCAGTCTTATGATCTCTCATGGAAAATCTGCAGAATAGATAGACTGGAGCAATTGCCACACAACTGCTTCCTGTGCAGTGCTGGGCTGTTTCTGCTTCCACCACAGCTGTCAGCCCCTCACTGTGTCTCCTCACAACAAAATGAAACAGCACACAGCATCTGCCACAGAAAGTTTAAAACATACAAAAAATTCCAATTACTAATATTAAAAAAGTATATCCTAAGGCATCTGTACAACTCATCCAGCACATATTCTAAAATACTAGCTTATTTCAGCAAAGGTAACAGTTTGTGGCAA
The DNA here is from genome assembly GCF_009819655.1 of Sylvia atricapilla. Taxonomy (NCBI): domain Eukaryota; kingdom Metazoa; phylum Chordata; class Aves; order Passeriformes; family Sylviidae; genus Sylvia; species Sylvia atricapilla. The sequence continues at coordinate 71,866,604 of NC_089174.1, forward strand.
AGAGGAATTTAACTCACAACATCTTTTTCTGCATAGGATCTGACTTAGCTGGCTGCATGTAACACATCAGGTAATGCCTGAAATAGTCAAAAGTACTTTAAGGGCTTTTAAAACAGAAAATATTTTGACAGCTCACTATCAGTGCTCTTCTATGAATTTCCCATTTCTGCCTTGGCCTCTCCAGCAAAAAACTGCCAACTTAAAAATAAATAAATGAAAAGACTAGAAGAAACAGTTGAAGGATAAGCTATTTAAACATACACTGCTCCAAAGAAACAGATTGAAAAAAACTATGTATTTTAAGTATTTTAACAACTAGCAGACTTAATAACTGCCAAAATAAAATTGTCTACTAGTGCAGTGCTGGACATTATTACAGAGGAAAAACCCAGTGTACTACAAAGATTACCAGCATCATTTAAACAGTCAAAAAAACCCCAAATTTCAGTAGCATGATTGACTAATATGGAACACATGACTGTGGAGTAAATTATAGAGCTGTGTTACAGACAGTGTCCCACAGGGGTGCAGAGGTGCCCTGCACACCCTGCATCATTGGGTCCCCTGGCAGTGGCATTTTGCAGCTCTCTCCTAGACAGGCATGGAACGAGAAGAGCAGGAATAGGACAGGACTGCTTTCACTCCATAAAAAACTACCCCACCCTGGGAAAGCCCCTACTCATCACAATGTTTTGTCAAGAACAAAGGAAATGTGCTATAAGTGCTAGTAATAATGCCAGTAATATTAGTAATAAATAGATTTCAAAAAAAAAAAAGCCCCCCCCCCCAAAATAAAATAAAAAATAAAATAAAAAAACCCCCACCAATAACAACAAAACCCCACCAAACTATTCCCATCTGTAATGATTTTATACAAAAGTATGAGGGCAGGAAAATATTCTATGTTTTAAAATATAAATTTTTCTACTTACAATGCTACTTCTGTTCAAGTGATGTTACAGAATTCCCCAATTCCTTTGAAAGAGTTTTTCAGCTTACTCCTTGCATAATTTTTTCTCTTCTAATTATTAATTAAAGACTGTTATGTAACATTTGGTTTAGTCTATCTCCATTGTCTATTAATAATGTTTTTATTTTGACATACAGAGTTTACTCTAACAGTTGGTTTTTTTCTGAAAAAACTTTATGTGTCAAAAGTATGACAGCAAAAAAATAAGCAAAAAAGCAGCAATAAGGTTTTCTCATAGCCAAATTTTCCACGAAAGGAGAAAGGCTGACAAACTCTTGAGTAAGTCGAAAATCTTACTGAACTCCAAATATGTAATGGGAGTTTAACTGGCAAAATGCTTTTTAGACCTGCAGCATGCTAAGCACAGTCCAAAGTTTCCAAAATTGGCTGTACACACACTTTCACTGCCTGCTGAAGACATCACTCCTCCAGCAGTGAAGCTCATAGAAGCACTGCCAGAAAATAGCCATCAATTCAAACGTCTGCATGGGCATTTCAGTATTAAAATCACAGTTACAAACAGCAGGAAGGCCTTAGCACAGGTTTTTTTTGGCTATATTACAGCTGCCCCTGAGCAATGCAGGTAAGGTTTTGGAACCATCAGCCAGCTAAAGGAGACACAAGGGATACCACACGGCGGCTGAGACATGCTCATTAAATATGACATGGAAGAGAAAAAAAAAAGTCAAATATTTTAATTAAAATCTTTCACCAAGCTAGAAATATGAACACAGTTAGTTATACATCTCAACTGATCAAGCCATAGTAGTTGAGTCACATGTGTCACAATTAACCTTCCAAAAACTGCAACAAAATAATCAGAAAAAGTTTACTCTGAGGCAATTAAAAGTAAATCCTAAATATTTTGACTGTTCTAATGTTTTCTAATCTAGTGTTTTTGAAGGCTTTTCCCCATATATGATTAGCCTTCAAAGCTTGTATTTTTAATTCATGATACTTTGACTTCTCATGTAAGTGGTTTCCTCACAAACAGAAGTTCTTTGGTGGTTACTCAATTCTACAATGTGTGACATTTGTGCTATAAGAGGATGACAACTCATGGTACAAGTGGAATTTCTTCATTTTTTCAGTTCCACTTCAGTTCCACAGTGTCTGCTTTGCTCTGAAGACTAAGGATTTCACGTGATTATGCTTTTCATCTTGACTAGGAGTTCTATACATCAAAACCATTACTTCAGTGGGAAACTCCCAAAAGTTACTGTATTTTTCGAACTCTGAAAGCTAGACAATGGGTAGACACAGAAAGCTCACACCCCCAAAATCCACCTCACAATCGTGTGACTGATTTCTATCCTATTCTCTAATTAAAGGACTATTTCACAAAACTGATCATGCTATCCTTGCACTTAAAACTAAACTTTTTGTACCATTTTCCTTTTAAAAAATGTTGTTTCTTCATTGATTTTCCTGAGTTTCCTGCACTTTTTAATTAGTTCTTCAGGTGTATCTGAGACAGACCTTAGAGAACAAAAGATAGAATTCACTCTTTCACACCCACACTCATGTACAAGCACCCACAGAAGGGCCTGGGCACCCTTTCCTATACACTGAACCTTCTTAAGACAAACAGACTGTTATGAGATTGATGGGCAAAATACCTCATGAGACAGGATGTGCAGATGAGAAAAGAAGTGAAAAAAAGGGAGCAACAAAGAAACACAAATCATTTCCTCTGCCTTTAGTCATAAAAAACTTTTTTGCTGCTTCAGGGAAGCAAGGTAGTTCTTTTTCCATACTGGCAAATACTGCTGCACATGTGTTAAATTAATCCCATTATAATGGTCTCTAATGCTAGAGCTCCAAAGTCTCGGTGTATGAAAAGAGGACTGTTGAGAAAGCATGTGCAATTACACCTCCTGAATTCAGAGCTTGCTCTGCACCTGGGTCAGCTTCCCTGGAACAGTCAGAAAACTGTTTAAAAGATAAGCAAAAACAACCTTTGTGCTACACTTTAGAAGTTGTTTTGAAGTGCTTCTAATTTGCTTCTGATAGGCAAATGTAACTTATCAACATCTATTTCCCACATGTAACCCTGTGCTTGTGACAGAATGAGTCTCTATTTTTATAAAAAATAAAGAGCCATCAAAACCAGCAAAATGTAAGGAACACTGCTGTTTGTTTTGTCTGGGCAGACCAGATCACCACCATGGCTACAGTTTATTTATCCCTATATGTGTTCAGCGAAAATCAAGTTTTTTTTCTAAAACTGCATTTTAGTTTTCAAAGCAGTTAGATAACACCATAACACCTTAAAAAAAAAAAAAAAAAAAAAAAAAAAAAAACTGATCAAATAAACCCCAGCTCTTTTTCTTCATGTCTGCCCATACAGCACTGAACACTGAAATTCTTTGTTCTCTTTCCCACAGTACAATCTTGTCCTCATATATTTTGTTCTGTCAGTACTTTTGTCATCAGTATATCATGATGTTATCATGACTTTACTGATAGCAAGTCCACAGGCATCATTTTCATAGGCTTAAAAGAAATAAAAGAGAGGAAAGATGGTAAGATTGACAAGTAATAGACTTTTATAATGCATTTTGCCTTTATATCAGAGAAGATACTCTTCTAAGGATACAAGTGTTGTGTTTCGGGACAGAAATTTTGTGTTCTTTCAATGTCACCAAGTGTAGAAGGGTAAGGGAACTAGCAGGTGTGAAATACAGTATGACAATGTGAAGCTTCATCCCTGAGCCAGAAGTGACAGCTCAGGTCACTAGCACAGAAACTCCCATGGACATACTTGTGGTTGTTGGTCTTGTATGGACATTTCTGGACCAGGGACTACATCACCACCATCACCGCTTGGGTGAAAGCTGACACAGGCACTGCATACAGCGACTGCTGCCCTTCCACCAGCCCAGATAAGACTGCCTAGAATCGTAGGGCCTTGCCAACAAGCGTAACCAACCCTATTTCCAATTCACACGTGATCGTCTCACAGTCAAGACAGAACAAGTTCTCGGTACAAACTTACAAACGCACCCCCTGAACACACACCTTTCCCGTGCTCGGTATCCACGCTAACAGAGGGCAGAAAAAGGCAGTAAAGCAGATATTCCTTTCGGCAGCGGGACGTGCAGCCCCGATGCCAGAGCATCGGCTGCCGGCCGTCCTGTACGGCGCCACCCCGTCGCCCCCTCTGAATAAATAAATAAATAAACAAACAAACAAATAGATAAACGTATGTATGTATGTCACCCCGGCGGGCTCGGCCCGGCACACAGCCGAAGGCAGCAGCCGGCGTTCCGCGGGCGGACGGGCCGCGCCCCGCGCACAGGTGCCCCCAGCGGCCCCGGGCCGGCCCCCGCCCGCGCCCTCCCCGCACAACCTGCCCCGGCCGGCGCGGCCAATGGGGCGAGAGGGCGGGGAGCAGCGGCGGAGCGGCCCGGGCCGCCCCCGCCCTCCGCGGCGAAACTCGGCGGGAGCGCCGCGGGGACTGAGACGGCGCCCGCGCCCCGCACGGCCAGCACCGCTCCGCACCGCTCCGCTCCGCACCGCGGCAGCGCACCGCACCGCCGGCCGGCGGCGGGGGATGAGCCGCGGACACCGCGCTCCGGCACCTTCTCTCGCCGCCCCGAGGGCACCTGGAGCCGCCGCCGCAGCGCCTCGCTGAGCCCTCCCCGGCGTCGGTGCGAGAGGCGGTGAGGCGGCTCCGCTCGGCTCCGCTCGGCTCGGGCCGCCCCGATCCCCCTCCGGGCTGGGCGCGGAGCACTGCGGCAGGAAGAGGCAGCCCCGGCTCCCCCGGCTGCGGTCGGTGGTTGACGGACGGCACCCCGGTTCGGCCCCATTTTAGGACTTTTTTTTATCTCTTTCTTTAACTGAAACACAACACTTTCTTCTCTCTTTTTTCTTTTTCTTTCTTTCTTTTTTTTTTTTTTTTTTTTTTTTTAATAACTTCTCTCGCATTTGAATTTTTTACTTTCGCGCTACACAGCCCTCTCCCCTCCTTTACTCGGCTTTTCCTTTTCGGACGCGATCTTGCCGCCTCTCAACTCGCCAGCTGCAGCGTGGATATCATGTCATTCGACCCCACCATCATGCCACCTGCGAACGGCTCCGCCAACGGGACCGCCAGCGGGGCCGAAGGCGGGAAGCCCCCCACGATCCCCACTGTCATGTTCATCTTCGGCGTGGTGGGCAACCTCATAGCCATCGTGGTGCTCTGCAAGTCCAGGAAGGAGCAGAAGGAGACCACTTTCTACACTCTGGTCTGTGGACTGGCAGTCACAGATCTCTTGGGGACCTGCCTGGTGAGTCCGGTCACAATTGCCACTTACCTGCAGAACCGATGGCCAGGAGGAGCTGCGCTGTGTGAGTACAGCTCCTTCATCCTCCTCTTCTTTGGGCTCTCTGGCCTCAGCATTATCTGTGCCATGTCTATAGAGAGGTACCTAGCCATCAACCATGCCTATTTCTACAACCATTACGTAGACAAGAAGCTGGCAGGGCTCACTCTCTTTGCCATCTACGCTTCCAACGTGCTGTTCTGCGCTCTCCCCAGCATGGGACTCGGCAAATCTACTTTGCAGTACCCTTACACTTGGTGTTTCATAGACTGGCGAACAAACGTGTCCACCCATGCAGCATATTCCTACATGTACGCGGGCTTCAGCTCCTTCCTCATCCTGGTGACTGTGATCTGCAACATCCTGGTGTGCGTGGCCCTCATTCGCATGCACCGCCAGTTCATGCGGCGCACGTCCCTGGGGACAGACACCACCTCCAGCCGTTTATCTGACTTTCGCAGACGCCGGAGCTTCCGTCGGATGGCTGGAGCAGAAATCCAAATGGTTATTCTGCTCATTGCCACTTCTCTGGTCGTGGTCATCTGCTCCATTCCTCTGGTGGTGAGTAACATCATGCAACCCTTTTCTGTTCCATCACCCTTATTGCAGAGTCTTTTCTTCTCCTAGTCTGTGTTTGTCAAACAGATTCCTGTTGGAATAGGTGCTTATTTGTGGCACCTATAGTTGGTGTCACAAGCTGTTACAATAACTCAATGGTTGTTAGCATACCTGAATGGTAGGAGAAAGTTGAGTAGATTTACATTTACACAGAAAGAAACCTGCTTATCCCAACAGATAAACCTGCTTGATTAAAAACATCTGTAATTGTTTCACTGTTCAACTGGAATCCACATAGTAAAATCCTGAGTGCTAAAGGCACTTTAAACTTCACCTGCAAAATTAATTTGTGATAAGTGAGGCTTGGGTCTGCCCTGCATTTCTGGCTGTTTAGTGTGCTTTTAAAATGTGCATGTTTTTGCTGAAGGGTGCAACACTCCGTGATGTACAAAAGGAGGACAGGGTTTTGTGCACTTGGCAGTGGCAACATACAGAGTTCTTCACAACCAAAACCTAAGCTAAGCTTTCATTCCTCAAGGATTCATGCACCCTCTCTGGGGTAGATCCCACACAGGCATCCTTCCAGGAGTTCCCCACACAGTGGGAGGAGTGAACTCAGTGGAACCACCTGTCAGTGTATTGCTCAGTGAAATGAGTGTTGGAGGAATCTGGCCCACATAAACCTTGAGATCATGCTGAAATGTCAAACAACTTTACAACTAGTCACTCATTTTCTGAAAAGGCTGATAAAATTTGTGCTATTAAATTGAACACACAGGATCCTCTTGTTTCTAATCCTCCGCCTTATCTTCAGGAAAGACAACGAAACCCAAATCCACCAACTAGAGAGGCTCAGTTCTTGCTTGCCAGCTACCAAAATAAAGCTTGTCAAAAATCCTGTCCTACTCTGGCTCAGACATTAAACAAATAGTTGGCTTGCCTTATTTGCCATCGTACAAAACACAGGGTAGGGACTCAAGCAGTGGCTGTCAGACAGAAGGTGTTTTTAGAAGGACTTTGTAAGATTTCTTGTCAGAAGGATGATCCCTCTGTCGTAGAGAGGGGGTGCAATGTATGTCAAACAGCGCTGGTCGGCTGGAGATGCAAAACTGTATGTCACTGTAAGGAAGTTTAGAGCAGTGTGTGTGAACAGGACTCAGCTGTCAGCGAGTGTGTCCCCCTGCTCAGAGGAGCTGTAATGACAAGGGTTGGACGGGGCTGCCGCGTTACTGGCAAACAGGAGCAAGCGAAGCGCGGCCGTGCCGCAGCCCCAGGGCCCCGCGTTGCCAGAGGCCATCCCCGTCCCTCGGCGCTGTCTTGGTGCGGTGCCAAGGCGTGACCGAGCATGGTGCCGTGTGTTCCCTGCCTGACGTCCAAAGGAGGTGGAGAGGTGCTGCCTGACCTGCACAGAGGGTGTCCCCGGGAGAAGCACATGCCTTAGACAGAGGAACTCTGCCAGCCTGCCCTGCAGTCCAGCTCCAGATATGGCAGGGGTAAGCTGACTTGCTGCACCGGGATGCATCAGGTGGCCAAAACCCCGACAGTACTGAGGGGTGACAGTACTTAATTTGATTAATCTAGTATCAATACAGCTACTTCACTAAAGAACAATATTGCATTTTCAAAAGAGATGCTAGTAAATGCAGAGAACAAGTTTTCTGAATTAAATACAGCGTCAGGATGTGATGTACTTAAACAGCTTCAGAAAACAAGCCAAGCCTTATCCTGTAGTGAAGCAGCTAGAGGAGTGCTGAGAATTCTGAATGTGAAATGCAAAATGAAATAATTTGTATCTATTTGAACCTAGGCGGTCTTTTTTTACATAATACTTAAAAACAAAAAAAAAAGGAGGAGAGGGGGACTGGAAATCAAGAGGGAGGGTTTACCAGAAAGTGAACTAGATTGCTGAGGGCTAATCTTAATGAACCTGGGTGGGGCAAAGGCTTTATTATTTAAACACTAGCTAGTGAAAAACTTGCATATAGCAGAAGTATGTGAAGGTGCAGGTGATAAAGTTGTACAGCTCTCCCACGACCTTCATTTCGCTTCATACAAAGGCAGAGTGTTACCTTGGGTATATTCACATAAGTTAGCTTTTACCAGCTAAAGCAGTATGTATTTTCTCTATCTAAAATTACCTAAGAGGCCCTAATTTCACTTAGATGGATGACTAAAAATAAAAGGAAGCTTTTTCTAAAAAAAAAACAAACCCAAATAACCACATATATACACACCATCACACCGTCTAGTGTGGTTAAATTTCTTCATTGTTAAGTTGCTTTTTGAAGTCTCTTGCCTCCCTCTGTGGGAATAAGCTACAGCCAGTTTTGCTGCTTTGTGCCATGATGAGCTGCCATGAATGCTGCTGTGTTAAGCTTTCTGGATGCACAGACACTGAGGTTAGGAATGGAGAAACTCAGAGAAGTGACACCTCTATATTATAAATCCCTAGAAAGAGACATTATTTGAAGTAGGTAGATTACTAATATACAGACTTACATTTTCATGACTCCGAGGAGTTTTAGGGAGTCCTCACCATGTGAGAGGCTTGCCTGTAGCAGGTCTGCCTGGCACTGTTCAAGAACCATAAAAGTGGTGAGGTGGTGCTGCCAGCATGATTCAGATACACAAAGCAGGCTCAGAGGGTGCTTTGTGACTTAAGTTTTCTTTTGACGAGCTGACTTCCCACTGATGATCTCAGCTCAATAAACCATCAATCTAAGAAAAGCAACTTCTGGAAGAGACATATAAGCCTCCAATATTTTAGAACAAGCACTTTCACAAGATAATAAGGTAGCAAATGGGGTCAATCCAACAGGATCCACTTACTATGATTTGATAGAAAAAAATTCAAGACTTGAAATATTAAACAGCTTGGAAATAACTGAGTCACAGATAACAGCAGTTATTAATAAAGAGATGCCTCAGCACATGATTTACAAGTAGGGTAATTTAGAGTTTTAGTGGTTATTCATAAAATCAGCAAAATTTTAAAGTAGCAAATGCTGTAACAAAATTATGGGAGGTTATGCAAAATACTGAATGAACGTGACAGAAGTGAAGGCTGATCAAATATATCAAGGAAAGAAAAGATGAATCAAAAAAAAATTTGTGAAAGGAAACTTTATATAACCCAGTGTGTTCTCAATGTGCAGAAAGGGATGTGAAAGACATGAATCTGACAATAGTTAAAAAATTAAGTAAGAAAAGCCCATAATTTATGCACTGACTCTTGCCTTGACTCTACACGGGTTATGTAATCTCTTAAAATGTTTTGAGCTTTTTAGAAATTAGAATTGCATAGTGTAAAATGTAGTTATATTAATGTGAGTTATATTAGGAGAGATTTTTGTCAAGAACAGAGTAGAATTTTTTATCTTTCTAAAAACATCAAGCTCTTTTCATGAGTGAATAGGCACGTACTACTCCAAGTCTGTAATTCACTCCAGCAGTCTGTCAGATACTCTTAAAATTTTTAAGTGTGTGATCTTTTTCTCATTCTGACCCATGAAAGTTGTTCTTAAATTATGGTGATATGAAAAATAAAATGTAATGTTTCAGGGTGTACATCTTGTAGATTGCATGAAATGATCAGGATTTTCTAACTTGATGTTTAATTCATCTAAAACTGGATTTTCTTTTGGCTTGGCTGGTTTCAACTTTTTCGTATCAGGGACTGTCCATAATCAACTGCAAGGGGTTAGGCATGATTTTTTGGCAGTAGAGTAGTCTCCAAGCAGACAGTAAGACCTTGAAGAGCAAAGGTTATTGGCTTGTGGAGCTGAAAAACTTGTTCCTGCTTACTACCATATTTTTTTTAATTTATCATATCAGCATGTGGGGAGATTTTGAGGGCAGTTGGAAGCTGTGGAAACAATTACAAGTGTGACTGTAACTGTAAAATCACTTTATAATGCTTCATAGGATTAGAAATCAGGACTTGCATATGTAGTTAGTAAAGAGGAAAAACGCCAACAGCACAAGGACTCTGATCCTACAAGTGCCTGTCTTGAGCATAAACTTGACGTACCTTAGAGCTGTGTACTTAATTGCAAATAAACTGGTACTACTTTTAAGATTTGCTGTCTGAATTCTACAGCTGCAAAGCTAATATACAAACCCTATTTTTTAGAGATCTGAATTGTTCTAATTTGCTTCTTTCTTTAGGTAGGATTTCAAATGGCACAAATCCAAGCATCAGATTAGATAATTCATTTAGTAGTGGATTCCACTTATTTGGCACTTGCTTTGAAGATGACAGGCAGTATCTTCTATCATGTTACCTCCTGTAGCAGAGGACTGGTAGCCAAAACATGGTACATCTCTTGCTGTTAAGTGATCCTTTACTAAATGTTGTTTCACCAGTAAGTAAAGGATTGAATTTACATTCCTACACAGATAAATTTTTACCCTATTGTGAGTAATGTAAGAAAACAATAGGTGTGAACTGATAAATGCATATAACATTCTGGAGAGCTTTCTACGGGACTCTTCTGGGAAGTAGAAACAGTTTGTACAATCAGAGTTTTCACTGACTATGTCCAGTCTGTGAATTGTTAACCTCCACATGCTGCGTAGCTGTCACAAGGAAATATAGCATAAAACAAGCTGTCCTGTACCATTAGCAATAGTCCTTTTCAGCCATCCTTTTCAGCTACAGGGTGAACACTGGGAGACTTTTTCATCTTTCCATAAAGTCTGCCAGGTAGCAGAAAGAGGTGGAATAAGTACCTCAATTTCACGTGCTGCTTATCAAAAGAACAATCCGACTATTAAACCACTGACGTGTAACTATAGCTCTGAGTTTAAAAAAATAATAATAATAAAAAAACAACAACAAGAACAAAAAGCAAGCCAGGTCTCCAAGTTGAACCGTACATTTCTTCAGCTATCTTCAAACTGTGCCTTCTGGTTGTGTGGTCCAGGTGGATTTGTTATACTCGTTACAGATATACACACATACATATCTATAGATAATACACATACATATGCACATACATATACACACAGACATATTATACATATGGACACATTATGCATATCTACACTTTATACACATACACACATACATATTACACATATATATTTGCCTACTGTGCATATATACACATCATACACGTACGCACGCATCACACATACACGTACACATAATACATATCTACACTTTATACACATGCAAACACATATATTACACATATACACATACCTGTTGCGCATATATACACATTATACATGTAAATACATACATCTCACACCTACGCATGATGCATACCTACACTTTATACACATACACACATACATATTACACATATACACATACCTGTTGTGCATACGTACACATTATACATATAAAAACGCACATATTACAAATATTTACACATAAACCTCGTAATATATACGTATTATACACACAGATTATGCACATATCCACACCCGCCGTGGGGCAGCCCCGCCATCTAGCGGCGGGCGCAACAACTGGTTTATTGATTTATTATTCCCGAATCGTTTTTTTCACAGCATGAATAGGGAAAAGCTGCTTACAGAACGGACAGTCAAAAAAATAAATAAAATAATAAAATTGCGGTATTATAGATAAAATTATGATGAAATTATTTATAAAGGAAATTTATAATGATAAATAATATTATGTCTAAAATAGTTTAAAATAAAGCCAAATATTAAAATCAAAGGTAAGTTTCTTAACAATTTTTAAAGCCATAAAAATAAGTTCATCATGCAAACGAATACTCTTTGAAGCACCTGAATGGCACGTTTGGCCTAAGAGATCAAGAAGGCCAAGAAATTAGTAGTCAGTAAGACATCTGCAGTGTTATAAATCGTTAGGAAAGTAACTGCAGATAAAGGTGGCATCGCTATATTGCTTTTTTTTAAAGTCAATAGTTAATTTTAAAGTCTTGAATTTATAAAGATTTTCCCACATCTTGAGTTCAGTAAGTTATCCATAAACCTAGAGAAAAGTACTGATAAAAGAATACAGTCAATTATCAGTTTGATAAACCAGCTGAGAGAGATTGTAGGCACAGGGCTTCCACAGAGGAACTCTGCATTATTCTAAACATGCCATTGATAGCTTTGGATACCACTCCATCTCTGAATACTGATAAGGCTGAATGCTGTTACATTGCCCTCCTGCAGGAAAATTTCTCAAGAATTGTGAAATCTTCTATCATACTTGGATGGCTTCACATGCAGGACTTGTAAAAAAATTACTTACAAGGGCTGTCCTAATTTGGCTCATTTATTTAAATGCCTGCTTGCCTCCATGTCTGTAACGTCATAACTATGCAGGCCTTGCTTCATTTCAGAAGGCAAGGATGAGATTCAAAAAACCTCATAATTTTGCAACCAGATTTTTACCGTATTAGATAAAGATATAATTAAGGAATCTATTTTGACTTATCTTAAGGAACCTGAGGAAAATAGAACCTTCCATTATCCACTTTTCAGTGGCTTTCCTAAGCCTTTCTCTAACTGGCTACTGCTTAGGTCTTGCTAAACTAAAGAGCTGTTTGAGACCAATCAACACAACAAACTCCTCTGATGCCATTGTGGACTGTGCCTTACAGCAGCATTTACAAAAGTGGCTTCTAAACAAGGAGAGAGACCAGATGAAGAAGAAACTAAAAGAATATGCTGAAGACTACATTTCTGTGTAGAAGACAGGGCCCTTCAGTTTTAAAATTAGTGCATGATAAACTATAATCACTAATTAAATAGTCACTTCGCTTATCAGCTTCAACATCTTAAACTCTAGACCACTTCATTAGTGTTTTTGTAAGTAAAACCAAAATGCTGGCTCATATAGGAGAAGAGAGTACTCTAGTCGAGTGCTGAAATAATCTCATTTTCTTGGCCTGTTAAAAATCTCCTAGCTGGGTGACCTGTCTCTCTGGGTGTTTCTTCCTCCTTTTCTTTTTTTGACGTCCCTGTTCTTCTAAACCATGCTGCAGCAAACGAACACTTGTGGTTATATAAGCAGTTCCAGTAAGGACAGGTGCCAGGAAAATACATTTCTAAACTTGGGAATGGACAACTCAGGACTTGCTTAAAAGAGTCTCATGTACTTGGATTATCGTGTGTGTTTCAGTTCATTTCTAAGTGATTATTACAGCTTTGCGAGAGCGACTGGTCAGGTGTCCCCAGTCTGTTACTTCTTTGCAGGTTGTATGAGACGTGAGGTACACCAAGGAAGCAGGATACAGGTCTACATCTTTGTTCCAGGGAAATTTTAAAGGCACCAGCCAAAATTTGGAGGCTCAGAGATTCATTATGAGGCAAAAGAGATAGGAAAAAAAAAGTCTTGTTCTACATGTAACAAATGTGTTAAAATTTTCATCTGACTTTTTTTTTTTTTTTGCTATTTCCAAAAACAAATTCATGACTGCTGATCTGAGATGCCTGGCTGCTCTTCTGTCGTAGCTTACATCTGCAAATCTAGATCTGTGCTTTGAAGTGTAAGTTTTTCTGTCCTGATGCAATTATGTAATTGTATCTTTCCCCTTCTCCTTGGGTAGGTCCGTGTCTTTGTGAACCAGCTGTACCGGCCAGAATCAGTGGAAGATGTCAGGCAAAACCCCGACCTGCAGGCAATCCGCATTGCCTCAGTGAACCCCATTTTGGACCCGTGGATCTACATCCTCCTCCGCAAGACTGTCCTCAGCAAAGCCATCGAGAAGATCAAATGCCTCTTCTGCCGCATCGGAGGGGCCCGGAGGCAGCACTCAGGGGGCAACTTCAACTGCGTGGACGGGCGCAGGACCTCCTCTGCCATGTCCAGCCAGTCGCCCTCCTTCATCTCACGGGAGCTGCGGGAGATCAGCAGCACGTCGCAGACGCTGCTGTATCCCCCGGAGCTGAGCGAGAGCAGCGCCGGCGGCCGCGTGCTGCTCCCGGGCCCCAGCGCCGGCTCCGATACCACGTCCCTACGGACACTGCGGAGCTCCGACACCTCGGACTCCTCGCAGGGACACGACTCCGAGAGTGTCTTCCTGGTGAGCGAAGTCAGCTCTGGCGGCAGAGCCAGCTCTGTGTCCAAGAGCGGCCCTCTCCAGGTCACCTTCCCCACAGAGACATTGAATTTGTCAGAAAAGTGCATATAGATAGCCGTGAAAGGCGTCAACCCTGGGGATACTCCTGGTACATTGGAAAAACTGGTGCAATAGATAGGTGTTCTACCTATTCCTGGGAAGAGGGGTTCAGCTGTGCTTCAAAGGGCTATTTTCCTCTCGCTGTGTGATGGGTACATTTCCTTTAGACTACTGACGACTGTGTGGAACAGACATTGCACTTGGGCCCTGCCATCAGAAATGGTACAAAGCAGGTCTGATGGGACTTGGAAGCATGAACTGCCTTGTCTTGTTGTGGGACACAGGAGAGCTACTGTTCCTCTGGAAATGGAAAGACCCCAACACTTGCTTTTTTTCTTTTTATCTTTCCCTTTCCAAGTCTGGTAGAAATGTTTCTGCTCCTTCCCCATTGGCTGCTCAGCTATCAAGAGTTTAAGCTTCTTTAGAGTTGAATATGAGGCAGCTGCCAAGAACTGGACACAGCTACTTTGGGAGCTGCCTGCAGTAGGATTTTAAAGTGTCTCACTAAAGCATGAAAATGTGAATTTTTATCAATGTATATATATCAGGATTGAAAATATTTAAAAGTGTATTCTTCTCTATGAGAAGGTTTGTTATTAATACGAGGTGTATAGAAATTATTGCCAGCCTTCTCTTCCCTCAGTATTTCCTGCTGATAAGGCATTCTTGGCTTAGATTTGTTGTCCATGCTAGATTCACAGCTGATGAGGTAATTCTCAAGCTGAGAATATATAAGCACTTTCTGAGTGAAATGGGAATATATGCCTTTTTAAGAGAGAAAGAGAAAACACATCCTTCCAGTTAAGATATATATGTATATACTAAAAAAATCAGATTTTATTTATGTTCTGAGAATGTTTTCCTGTGTAATACACGCACGCCTCTCTGAGTACTTCGGCCCAGTCCGCACACACTTAGGCACACATTTAACATTGCCCATCAGAGTGGTCCCTCTGCTGCCAGGGAGACTCCGTACATGTAAAGTTAAGGACATACAGAAGTGCTTTCAATATCAGGGCCTGAAACTTTCAACTCCTGGTTAATAGTCTTACTATTCACTTTAGTTAAAGCATCACTGATGTTATAAAGGTATTTTTTCATAACATTTATCAATTTACTTTAAATAGTAAATAGAATTTTATGACTGTGTAATCTGATACTCCATCAAATAAATGTATGAAAACATGGAAGCAGAATCTTCATTTAAAGTATAGATTATATAGAACTATGTATCTCAGTCTTAAACACCTTGAAAAGCGTTTGTTGCTAGAGTTTTGATGACAAACACATCACCAAAACCAGCTGTTAACCACTGACAAAAAGGAGTTTTGTGTTTTATATTGTAAGGGTTAGATCTTGTTCCAGAAATACTGTGTATCAAAATAATTCTGTACAGATATTTGGGGATGTTTTGTCAAATACAAAGCATGTTTTGCTGCTTAAGTGTTTTCATGTGAATGCTACATTGTAATGAAAATCTTGAGCCTTATGTTGATATGTTTAAGTAGTTGTACCGACCAAAGCAACTTTGGGGATCACAATTAAATGGAAATGTTCTGCTTGATCTCAGATGTCTGCATGAGTCTGCCATTCAGCGCCAACTCCTTGCCTTAACAAGTCTCCCATTCTGGAATGCTTTGCACTCAGCTACTGCCAAAACATACTTTGTGCTGCAAGTTTCCAAAACACTACAGCATGATCACCATCAGCAAGAAGCAGCTGTCTTCAAAACTGCCCCCAAAAGCACTGACAGAGACACAAAAATTCTTTCTTTGAACGGCGACATTTCCCTTTAACAGGGAAGCCTGTTTGCCTTCAAACATACAGAAAGTTAAGTTAAATCTTTACACAGCAGCAGCAGCCACTTTTCACCAGTTAAGCTGGCGAACAGTATTACCCAAGCTCCTACTGCAGCTACAGATAAAGATCTGCCTGAATTCCTTGCAATTAAACCACCTCACTATGGTCTGTTGCTTACTAGTGACCAACAAATAGAACAGACTCACCATGCTTCCCACGACAGGAAACAGCAACTGGCAGAGCAGGAAGGTAGGAGTGCCACTGCCAGACAGCACCACATGTACCAATATGGGACCACACCTTTGCAGCTGGCCCAGAGCAGAACATCAGTATTACTGGTACTTTATGCAGTGATAGGATTCACTGTTCAGGAGCAATTGGGCAGAAGGACAGGGCAAGTGTGGCTTTTTTTAGGGTGACAGTAGTATCACATCTTGCTCACCTGCCCCACAGTCCCACTCGGGTTTAGCACCTTCCTCCAATGCTGACCAAAGACACACTACTGAACCACATTCCTCAGCCTCCCTGAGCTTAAATCTTCTAAATTAAGGTTACATGTTTGAAGAGTCTAGTTTGCCACACGGAGGTTAAAAAGTTAGTTTCTTGGTAGGTCTTATGACTAGTTTCCATATATACAAAAGAGTTTCCTTTCTCACACATTAATATCTCCCCTATATTCCCAAATCTCAGAGATCCATATCCCCTCAGAATGGCCCGTCACATTGGCATCCATGTTCTCTAGTCTTCTGTGTTTACATAAAATGTACTGATTCAAAAATTTCTCATACCAAACTTGTATCTCTCAAACTCTATCCATCCTGCTAGTCCTGTGACTGGCAGTAGCCCTCCCTCACTTCCAGTAGTCTGTCCTGCCCACACATCCCAGATCACTGCTTTGCTGAACCCTTTCCATACAGAGACACTGCTAGACCTCCAACGCCACAACCACATCCCAAGTCCCAGCCCTAATTCAATTTAAGCCCCTATCCTCTGTCAAGGCTTGGAGGATCCACCCACCACAGGATGAGAGCCAGTATCTGTACCAGACAGTGGTTTCTATTAAGATCTGAAGATTAGTTTGAATCTCTCCATGATAAGTTAGTCTATGAACAGTTTAGGATGTAGGATGTACTGTCAGAGGGCTCAGGCTGTTTTAAATCAGGCTCACACATTCCTTTCTGTCAGGAACACCCCTGCTGCCTGACCTGAACAAGTGCTTCAGACCCAGTGTCAATGCACTAACAGGATCACTGTAATCTGCTGTCTTCAAATGGAACAGCCAACATCCTAAGTTAGGAAGCTTTTGAAGTTTTATTTCTGCTGCCAGACACAACAGCAAACCTGTTCCACTTAAGGCAGATCTACTATTAGAGCTACCAAATACCACCAGGCCTTTGCACTCCAGGCCCTCTTCTGGACCTGCCAGCTTTACAAACCTAGAAACCCAGTGAATCTCCTGCTTTGTGAAACCAATGGAAATTCAAGCCCCACATCTAACAATTTTCATTATTTATCCTTTACTACCTATCCCCTTTGATCATTTATCCTTTACGATCCTTCCAGCTCCTAGCCTTGTGGCTCTTAGGAAATCAGCCTTCAAAGCTAGGCAGCACACCTGGCAGGATTCAGTAGTCGTCCATGCCCATCAGCCCCTCCTGCTCCAGAACCAGCCCCTCTGGAGATACCACAGCCCAAAGACTCCAGCACACCTGGGAACACCATGTTAACATGACAGTGACCTACAGTAAACACATAGTTCCTGTAACCTGCCAACATACCAAACTCACATCCTTCTGCTTTCCTGTGCCCCAGTCCTAACTACAGTCATTATAGTTTTATAGAAGTTCTATGAACTCAAATTTAAGATACCACCTCAACACTAGCATTTTACCTCCTTTCCCTCGGTTTTAGGACTGGGAGGGAACTTACCTCGTGTGGGGAAGCAAGTTCCCAATGCTACCTCTCTGATCTTAATCTCTAAACTCAGAATAAACTGCTCCATTTGCTTTTTATCCCTCTCCATAACTATTTTTAAAATCCAGTATCTTAGAGTATTATCAAGAGTCACTGCTGTGTTATCTGCTCCTTATTCCTTTCTTACCGTCTAGTATTGTCAGAAAGGGTTTTTTTCTCTCTCAGTACATTTATGGTTTTTAAAGATACTTATCTCCATCTATGAGAGTGGAAGTCACATGCCCGGTTGCAGCATTTGAGGTTAACTGCCAGTCAGTCACCTTGAGCTTCCTTTGTAGTCAAGGGAAATAATTAGGCACCTTGGGAGGCTGATTCAACTAATTCTGATACTTATCTAACATAAGGCATATAAATGGCCCTGTGAGGCTGTGTATTTCTTTCCACTGGATATGAAGGGACACAAAGAGAGAAATATATTTGAATGTTTAACTGTAGATTTAAAATCAAGCAAAATTAATCTGTCTAACCCACAGCTGTTCTTGAGCGTTCCTCTTGAATGCAACAGTACAGCATTTCAACATGTGATTCATATGGAAGGCAAGCACATGAAAGCTGCTGCAGTCATTGCCACTGATGGTAATGACAAACAATAAAAATAATTTTCCAGTGTCAAAGAAGGAGTGTTATTTCACTAATATCCTGTTTTAGATAACATATCCTTTTACACCATCTCATGTGGATACCCCTGAAAGATTTAAAAGCTCTGAGCATCACCCTTGATTAAATATTTCTCCCCAAAATTTCTTCTTTTCTTTTTTACTAAAACAAATTAACATGTTCACCAGAAACAAAAGCCAATTACTAAATGAGGAACATTCCAGAATGGGAAATAATTTTTATTTTTGTTATAACACAAAGAATAAACAGACATCACTAAGAAGCAGAAGTCAGTATTTTATTCAAACCGCAAACCAATCCAGAACATTACACACATGCAAAACATGGCATGCTGTACAAAAAACAATGTTGAAATCATCAATATTTGAACTTCTCCCCAGTTTGAAAAGAGCTGTCCCAGGAACTTAACTGCTCTACAAAACACTACGGTTCTGACAATACCTAGAATTAATAACCTAATCTAATCAGAAGGAAAACACATTTAGTGTTTTCACTAAATGTGAAAACAAAAAAACACGGGATGGAAGCCGTCACCCCTCGAGCCCGGCACAGCCTGATGGTGCAGATGTACACCCCTCCAGCAGTCTGGCCCTGCAGTGCTGAAGTCAATAGGAACTTTGTGAATCATTTCAGTGGAAACAGATTCTGTGATAACACGGGCCTCTGAGAGAACAGCAGCAGTCCTTCCTGTATGAGTAAAGACAGAACGCTGATGCAAGTACAAAGTGCAAAGAAAGAAAAGTAGAGGTGGATACAGCCGAGCTCCTTCAAAATGAAAACATACCCTACAGCATCTCACACACATCTGCTTTTCCAGCCAGAGAAAACCTCTTGTTTGAAGAGATCTGCCCAAACCACTCTCATGCTAAGTCTTCCTATGGTTGACTAGATTGTATTAAGTTGATAGGAGAAAGCTTAAAAAACCTTTCAACTCTAATAATTTAAACTATCAAACCATATCTTGATCAAGTGCCTATCCAGTAAGCATTTAAAATATTTCTGAATTTAATGAAGAAATAAAGATATAGCAGGATGATGTTTTACATTTCTTAATATATTTAGGCCTCTGTAGTTCTAATTATTTTGAATATTCAGAAGATAGTAAAATGTGTGAGTCTGTGTGGACGTATGCTCATGCAAGCACAGATCTACAAATCTACACATTGAAAAAAACCATTCAGAAATAATCTTGCAAAAATTAATGAAAACTTAGTACAACAGGGCAATTAAGTCTTCTTAAAAAACTGTATGTATCCTCTTAAATGAAGATATTCTGATATTAGATAAACAAAAAGTATGATTTGAGATAGTTTTTCTGCATTGCATTTTCCACTGCAAAAACACTTTACTTCTCAAGCAACATTATTTTTTTTTGAAATGTGTTATTTTGAAATTAGAAATCAGACTTGAAAAGTGCAAAGATAACTGATTTCAGAAGTTTCACTTGTCTACAAAACTATGTATTATCATACAAAATTTTATCAAAATCAAGTAAAAATTACATGTTCCCAAACTGAATTCTTCACGAATTCCTCATCTGACCATTTTTTTCCAGTACTGTTAGGATGTGATCATCTCTACCATGTCTCCAAGACAATGAAACAAGAACAGCTGATATGCTCCACAGAGCACATCAAAGAAATAGCCTGATTTCATTTCTCTGAACTGCCTGTGTGAGGAACCAATTGCCACCTTTCCCTGAAAAAAAGTCAACATTAAAAAAATTTCCTAGAGTATGCTTCATTACCCACCGCTGCATCCAAAACCCTAAAAAGATAAAAAGGGAGACTCCAGCAGTGCTGTCCTGGAAAACTGGTTCTAAGAGCATACTTTTAATGGCAGGTCATAAGAATTAGGAAAAGCAAACTGACTCCCTTTATCAGATTAGCCTCACTAAGAAAGAAAGCCCCAAATACAATACAATACAATTCAGCCATATCTATTTCCTATTCCTACCATTCTACTTTTGGTGATGTCTGCAGCACAGTACATAAGGTAAGGAAAGGCCAGTTTGAGCACAAACTTTCTTCTGGTGAAACATTTCGTTTCTAACTAAATGCTTAGTTTGTAACTAAGCATTCCGGGCCTTGTTTGGTAAAGCATTTCCTTTCATCTAATCAGAAAGTGTTTAACCCACTCACCAAGGAAAGCAACATAAAGGTTTCTACCTGATTTGCCTAAGATCAGATCTGTCACAGACATACAAAAAATAATCCATTCCTGATTCATAGGAAACTTTATCATAGAACAAATAACGAAAACAAAGAAAGAGTTCACACTTTCACTGGAAAATCATGTTAATTAATAGCAACTGAAATAATTTTTAAATAACTTTTTTTCCTTTTTGTGCTTGTTTCAGCTAGGATAAAGTTAATTTTCTTCAGGGTGGCATGTAGAGGACTAGGTTTTGATTTTATGCTGGCAAGTATTGATAACACACAGTTGTTCCTATTATTGCTGAGCAGTGCTTGCACAGGGTCAAGACCTTTTCCTGCTCCTCATCCCATCCCACCAGGGCGAAGACTGGGGGTGTACCAGAAGCTAGGAGGAGACCAACCAGAACACATAGAACTGGGGAAAGAAGGAGGTAGGGGAAGGCAGGACATTCAGAGTGTTTTCCCAAGTCATATGTGTAGCCCTGCTTTCCTGGGGATGGCAGAACACTTGCCTGCCCACAGCAACTAGTGGGTGAATCCCTTGTTTTGCTTTGCTTGCATTTGCAGCTTTTGCTTTCCCTATTACACTGTCTCCATCTCAGCCCACGAGTTCTTTCACTTTTACTCTTCCTATTTGCTCCCCCATTCCACCAGGAGTCAGTCAGCTGTGTGGGGCTGAGTTGTCAGCTGGGGACAAACCATAGCATTTTTAAATAAAACTTTCCAAATAACTGGGAAAATGTACAAATTAACTTGTAAAATTATGAAATATACAAAGATGAAAGCAGCTGTTAGAATGCAGTTAAGCATTTCAAGATTACATTTGTTCATAAGAATTTAGTATTTTCAGAATCAACTCTTGGCTTTCTTTTTGAAAAATGTGGATGGAACAACAACTCAGGTCATTGCTTTTTCAATTAACAAATGAAAAATAATTTCAATTCTTTAACTTTTGTAGGCCATCCTACCATTCTAAAAAAAAGAACAAACACAAAGCAAGCAAAATACAATAAATAACAGCAGTTCTCAAAACTATAGGTATGACCACCCATGAGGCTGCCCTACCGGGCCCTGATGAAAAGGGCTTCATCAGGAGTTGCAGGACAATTGTCCTGCTCAGTAACAGTCTCTACTGTGCCTGAAGCAGACACAATCACCATCGTTTTAGCTGCTGAAAGAGCTTTCTCTTTCTCTGCAATGGCAGCACAGACTGCCACAATTTCATCACTTTCAAAGTCATAGTCCGGGATGGACTCCTGTACAAACTCTTCTCCTTTTGCCAGTGCTTGCGCTGACTCAGTCTTTGTGGCCTTCTGCTGTACCTGTAGTTTTCTTGCCCAGGAAAGGTCTTCTTTCCATACTTCAGGGTTCATTGGAAAGATGTGCAAGGATACCTGGAAGCTTCGGATTGCCTATAAGCAGAACAGGGAAGAAACAGAGATGGGACACTTTAAAGCCTACCTTTCTCATAAAAATTGACAAAAACAAAAAACCTACAAGTATTATTTGAGCAAAGCCAAAAGCTTTTTACTCCTATTTTTATTGGAGCAATCATCCTTCATCTTGGTTTGATAGCAGCCTCACTCCCAAACAATTGTGTCTGAAAGGACAAAACTGCATGAATAAACCAGGTAGCTGGCAACAAGGGCACAAATAAATAGTTCATATATGAAAAACAACATTGTAATTACAAAGGTAAAAGGAAAAACAATTTTTTTGGATCGTTTCCTATTCCACTTTTCTCTCATCATCAGATGTAAAGGCAAAAGCAGATAGATATGATTTAAAGAAACACAGACAATGGATGATTGGAATTTGAAGTATCACTGGTATTGCTGCCTTTAAATTAGAAAGCAGTCATTTCACATACAGACCAAACACTAATACTAGCCACATGGTAAACAGTTTCTTAAACAGGTATGTGATTACAAAAACACATAAATAAATGTGCAGAAGAAGCCAAATAAACTCCAAACTCTGAGAGGTGCTCTAAGAACTTCTATAATCTTATAAACAATGTAGTATTAGTAAGTAGAAGCAAGTGTAGTTAGTGATGCTTCTCCTTTCCTTCAGTTCAACTATGAAAACACTGACAAACACAAATCCTCAACAGAGAACCTGTGAAATTAAAAAGAAAGAAGTGTGACTATCTAAAATAAGAAGAGGTTGCTACAATATTAGAAAAAAGCTACACCAAGAATTTTAACTGTACTGTCTTTTGGTTATATTAACAGTGGTCAAGGCTGAGCCTACCTCCTCAAACTTAGGTAAATATACATAAAAGCATGAGTGTATTTCACATTTATGACTGTACAGTCAGTTGTGAAAATGGGTCACCTTAGTGACCAAACTCTTTTATGACATGTACAGAAGCCCTCCTCTAAGATGGAAAAACTGTGATGATATGGATTGGGATGATATTTGTGAAGAGTTCTGGCAACTTGACTATTAAAACTTTAGAGACATATGGTAAACCACAGTTTGCATATTCTGCTGTAGTTTATAAATACTTAAAGCATGCCAATTAATTTGGAAAATCATAACTTTTCTTCTGCATTGACAGAAACTGATAGTTCCTCCTTCTGATGGCACAGGTATGCCATCAGATATTGTATGGACTCCGTATGATGGGAACTCGGAAGGAAGAGAGATAAAATCAGATTTAAGAAACGCTGCCTATGCTATCAATAATACTGTTGTTGTAAGAGGCAGGCTTTCAATTCCAGATGGAAAAAAAAATTAATTATTGGTTCACAGCCAGCTCTGAAGTGTAGGAGCATGTTGAACTTTAAATAGAAGAAGAACTGAAGTTTAGTTCTCATAAAACTTTGTCACTTTATTCAACTTTGCTAGCTTTTAATTTTCAGGGACACATGAACAACAACCAAACACTAAATGTTCTTTTTTGTATTTCTGCTGAAAACAAAATATAAACAAACACCATCTGCTTTTAAGCCTTTCATGAAAGAGGTCCCCTAATTAAAACCTGTCTATATAGTTATGTTCATGCACAGTAAATAACATTTGGTAAGCGTCAAAGCTGCTTTTATGATTCACACAGTACTGCACAAAAAGATTGTCTTAGTAAATCTATTAGAAAAGGGGTTTTGTGCTTGACATTTTTATAAAGGAATAAAAAAATTAAAGTAAATTTTTTAGTGCTGCAAAAGATCAGAGGGATTATTTTTAAAGCAGCAATATAAAACTGAAAAATACACACTTGTCATTCATTTAAAATTTTATGTTGCCACTGGAACAGTGCCCAAAGCCACTAATTTCTACTACCACAGAAGAAAAGAACGGTGCTACTTTTAATCCTTCCTCTAACGGAAATGTGAATCTCCTTCTCTAGCTGCCTGTCACATTACAGGAAAACACAGTGACACTACATAAAATTGGTATTACTAGCCTCATTTTAAAGAGGAGCTGTCATTTTAGTGATCCTGCATATAAGAACTACAGGATTTCAGATCAGTACAGTCATGTATCTGCTCTTGCTCCTGTGGGGAAGGGCAATGTAAAACCTTCTGCAAGACATACTTCCTTGTGGGACTACAGTATTTGAAAACTGGTTTTTGGAAGTATCTTACACTTCGTCTCACAAAATAGTATTCTGTCAAACACTCTTTCATTTGTCCCATGAGTAGAGTCTCTGCTGGTTTGCATAGTCTTCAAGTGTGATGGGCAATTCTGATCAGACTGCACTTTTTTTTACAAATTTCTGTAACACATGGACTTGGTAACTGTCAATGTACAGAAACCCCCAAAAAAGCTAGGCAAGAATTTTAAGAGGTTGTATCTGCTACCAGAGTATGCATTAGGCCTTTATGTTACACTTGGCAGACACTTTCTGAACTATTTCAAGGGGTGTCTATCAATGAAAAGTAAGTAATCCTTTTCTGTGTTAAATTATCTTTAACACGGAAAATTTTGTTTGTGTGTTTTCACAGCACTCAGCACAGTCCTTGGGGGTGTTGATGTATGAAAAGCTGGACATGCCCCGGCCATGGCACTGACAGCCCAGAGAGCCAAATGTGTCCTGGGCTGCATCCAGAGCCCCGTGGGCAGCAGGGGAGGGAGGGGATTCTGCCCCTCGGCTCTACTCTGGTGAGACCCACCTGGAGCTCTGCATCCAGAGCTGGGGTCCCAGCATGGGAAGGGCAGGGACCTGTCAAAGCAGGTCCAGAGGAGGCAACAAAAGGGGATGAGGGGCTGGAGAACAACTCCTATGAGGACAGTCTGGGAGCATTGGGGCTGTTCAGCCTGGAGAGAGAAGGGTTCATGACACCTTACAGCAGCCTCCCAGTACCTGTAAAAAACCCACAAAAGAGCTGGAGAAGGACTTTTACAAGGATATGCAGTGACAGAACAAGAGGTAATGACTTTGAACAGGTAAAGGGTAGATTCAGGCTAGATGTAAGAAAGATATTATTTACAGTGAAGCTACTGAGACATTGTAAACATTGCCCAGCGATGTGACTAATGCCCCATCCCTGGAAACATTTAAGGCCAGGCTGGACAGGGCTCTGAGCAACCTGGTCTAGCTGAAGATGTCCCAGCTGATTGCAGGAGGCTGGACTAGAGGACCTTTACAGGTCCCCTGCCTTCCAAACCAAAACTTTCGATGATTCTATGACAATATATTTACTGGAATTTGAGTCTTATTTTTGTACATAAACATAAATAAACAATTTTTACAGAAGCATTTATCACAGTAATGTAGAAAATATGGAAATAAAACATTTTAGTATATTTAAAGACTCCTCAAGACATTTCCCTCCTTCAAACAAGAAGAAAAATCCCATCCTTTCAGGTATTTTCACTCTAGTTCAATAGTTTCTATGGTATAATTTGAATGGCACTTTTTTTTTTTTTTTAACTTTAAACTGTCATCTTGAACTTTTCTGTGTAATTTTCTGTTTAGATGATTTCTGCTTTTCAATAAAAAAATACTCTCTGGAAATTTTATCAAAAGTAATTCTGGTGTCTTAATAAATGAGGTGGACACAGTATTTTGCACTTCTTACATTTACAAAACCATTTTATTCAAAGGTTCTGAAGCTCTCATGTTCTGGAGAAAGTACATGAAATATGGTAATTTTCCAGATGTGAAAAACTATTTTTGCCCTATGCTTATTGGGATTTGGTTAAGTTACAAATGCATAAAAGTTTCCGTTTCCATCTGGTAGACGTGTGTGAGATATCCTCATTTCCACACCTTCTTTCTCTTTTTGAAGTAGTTTGTATCCTCCTTATCCCTCCTCTTGTGCTTTCTTTTCCTTTGGTGACAGATTTCACACATGTCATTGTGCGCCAACTCGTTTCTACACAGCCCTCTTTCCTCACATTTACTGCCCTTTTGCCCTTTACTTCAGTGCACAGCCCTGCAAGGCTGCTGCATGTTCTGCTGAAGTCACCATTTCTACCACACAGACCTCTTACACTGTGCTCTACCAGATGCAAGGAGATGATCCAGGATGACCAAGGAAACAACCACAAAAATCAATCCCATCCTAGAAACTGACATAGTTAGCCTAAGAAAATAAAGCTGAAGTGTTATCAGTACTTTCACCTTGCAAATCAGGAAAATCCAAGAAAACACTTACTTCTTTATTACCAAATTATACTGCCAAAATTATTACAAGAATTTTAAAACAATGGTAAATAAACTTTCTTCAACATCCCTATTTGTCTTACCCTGCACATCTGATTTAATTAAAGCTTTCAATTACAAAGTCTCGATGTTGAGAAATGCACTCCTCCAAAGCCCTGAGCACCTGACAAAGGTAACCAACAGGAGGCACCAGCTAAATCAGCCACAATCACCTGCAAAACCTGAGTAACCCTGGCAGAAATGTAGCTGAAAAGGACATTTAAACTTTATGAGACTTGCTTGCCCTTCAGCTTTCCTGAGGGAAAATAAAATTCACCTCTGATTAGAAGATCTTTTCATGCACTGACAATTATTATTACAAAATACATTTATGATTTCCAACACGGTTAAAAGAGAAGGAAAGGGTTACTCTGTAGTAGATGGAGAGGGCAGGACTAACACAGGGCCTTCCCTGGGACGCTTGTATTACTGGCTATTACCTCAACAACTCAGAAGGACTGTTTAAAGCTGTTGGAAATAATTTAGCAGAACCCGACTTTAAATGAAAAAACATGGTACTTTCTCTCTTAACTTAACATTTCCTAAATACTTTGACTTTTCAGTGGAAGGCCAACCACTAATTTCCTTTTTATTACCGAAATACTCTAATGTTTCTAAATGCTAACATTTGTAACATGTTGAAAAATATCTCAAATTCAGATCAGTTAATTAGCTGCATTCCAATAAAACACAGACATTTCTCTCTTTGGGAGTACAAAACTCCCATCATTATCTAAAAGACCTAAAAGTATGTCTTTCAAGAGAGATGAAACGAAAGGACTGATCTGAGGATATATACTGTCAAGGCATGATTCTTTTGACAAAATGTTGTGTCACACTTAAAGACTGCTGAAGCACTAACTACTTAGTAGGAATACAGGAAACCACATCCTTCAAAACATCAAACAAAACCCACGCGTAACTGGTGCATATTTACACATCTACCCTCTCAACTTCATGACCCTCAGTACTCCAGATCTGACATGGACCCAGAATGGGGTAAAGCTGAAGTCACAGAACCAGAGAATGGCTGAGGTTGGCCAGGACCTCCTGAGGTCACTTGGCCAAGATCCTGCCCAGGCAGGGCCTCCTGAGCTGGCTGCCCACGACCATGTCACAGGGGCTGATGAACTTCTCCATCGTGGAAGACTCGGTGCTTTCATTTGGTCCTTGATTTTTTTGTGATTAGTTTTGGGGTTTTTTTTAATATTGCTTGTTTGGTTGTTTTTTTCCTTGATCAATCAAGCATGGAACTCACCCTGTCTCACAGGAGGAACTCTTCTAATGAAGCTATTAGTGTGAAATTGTTAACTAGTTAAGATGTCATCAGCAGTACAGGAAATGCAATTTGTAAAACTAAGTATTTGCAATGAAATGAGAGAAATGCTGCAAGCCTGATTAAATTTCTACAGTTACTACATTCACATTGCAGGTTTATTCATGTGTGCTCTGCAAGTCAATTTGTACAATTTAAGGAATTTCTGCCCTTATAAAAAAAAGTTCTCCTTGCTCACATTTAAGTATTAATGTTGAATTACCCTATTTAGTAAATTCAAGGGGGAAAAGGGTAAACAACTTACATAAAAGTGAAATAAAAAGGGACTACTTTATCTCATTCTTTTTGCCATAAGTTTGACAAGAACTAAATCCAAGCAAATCTTTCTTTTATTATTACACAGCTCAAAACATACTTTAGATTTGTTTGGAAGCAGCATTTTAGATGTGGGAAACTTCGAATTAAAATACATTGAATTGGTTTTTTCCCTAAGAAAAAAAATGTATCATTCATTGTGAAGCAATAAAAGTATTCACAACAGACCATTTGGCAGGATGTGGGTAATGAAGACAGATGTTGGTGGGGGAGAAATGAAACAAAGAAACAGAAGAAGCAGTTTTTGAGAAGGGCAGTAATTCCCAAATCTCAAAAAAAAATTGCTAAAAAGCCTTGATATTTCTGCTTTATTAACTTTTCTTTGTAAAAAATGTGATACAGGGAAAAAACAGAAGATCATGGCAATGAAAGACTACTGGAAAAAGGATAATTATGACTTAAACCACTTGGTCAAGAAGACTCCACAAGTTCAATAACTATGAACTCATTTCATATTTTAAAACTCCTTCAGTCTTAACCTCTTATGATTTCTTAAAAATCGCTTGGCTCAAAAACAAATAGTGAAGATTATTTGCATTTTAGAACAACTCTCCAATCCTCCTGTATGTGGGAACATATTTATCAGAAGGCAGTTCAACCTACAAACAAAAAGGCAACGACATATGAACACAAAAAGCAAAGCACTGGAGACATTGACAGGAACTTTCACACCTCAGGCTCCCTACTCAGAGACAATCAAAAACACTAAGAGGGCAAACTACCTGTGATAACCCCTCTACCCTCCTGCCTCACCACAGTAAGGTCAATTTAACAATCACAGGAGCACCTAGAGCAGTGTTTCAGATGAATGAAGTGCTTTGAAGCAAATTGTTCCCACTTAAAATGCTTTGCTTTGCATCACTGACTAGTGTCAGATACATAAGTTAGATCCCTTTTTGATTAAGCTCAACAATGCACTCCTAAGAGCACCTGAAGTGCTACATTAAAATAAAACAAAATTAATATAATATGAACACTAGTACTCAAGATATCCAGTCCCACTAGTGTTTCATGATTTGTATATATAGAAAAAGCTAATAGGATCTGGTGAATCAACGTGCTGGATATAACTAGTAGAGGTATATGACTTATAACTGATATTGCAGCAACTGTAGCATTTTCTACAGAATAAACAGCATCAGTTACTTAAGATCCTTGAAGGAAATAAAACTAATTTTCCTGAGACTACTGCATTTAAAATTCTCAAGCATAATTTAGAGTAGCAGTTTCATACACCTAAAAGGAAAAGATCCAGACAGAATAGACCATCTACCCTTACCTTCTACACCACAAAAGCCATAGAATGTCACCACTGTTAAAATGCAAATATTCATATACAGATTCAAAGGACGTATTTCATATTATGGTACTGCATAAAGAAAGGGAGCACACTGCACATCTGCAACACACAGCTTTTGTCTTAGGTTTTGTGTAACAGGGCTGGAGCATCTCCCCAGTGAAGATGAGCTGAGAGTTGGGGCTGTTCAGCCTGGAGAAGAGAAGGTTGTGTGGGGACCTCATGGCAACCTGCCAGAATCTGCAGGGGAACTACAGGGAAGCTGGAGAGGGACTCTGTATCAGGGACTGTAGTGACAGGACAAGGAGTAATGGGTACAAACTGAAATGGGGGAAATTTAGATATTAGGAAGATATTCTTTACTGTCAAAGTGCTGAGACTCTGGAACAGGTTGACCAGAGAGGCTATGGATGGCCCATCTCTGGGAATGTTCAAGGCCAGGCTGGATGGGGCTTTGCGCAACCTGGTGTAGTGGAAGGTGTCCCTGCCTGTGGCACAACAGGATTGGAATTAGATGATCTTTAAGGTTCCATCCTATCCAAATCACTCTATGATCCTAGGTGATTCACATTGTTTGCATTTGTTTTGATTAGTTTGGGGTTTTTAACACTGCTCCTTACTACATTTTAAAAATTAGTTTTGCAGGAATTGTTAACCTCCATTTAAAAAAACCCTGTCTTTCTCAATTCTTGAAGATTTTCAGACAAAAGATTGTAACTTTGCAAAAACACTCTAACATTACCAAAAGAATTCTTTGGATTGGATTTGGATCTACCAAAAACAGCACACAGCTACTTCTATTCAAAATGCAACCAGTATCTTTTTTCATCTAGGAGGTCATGATGCATTGTTTTTCTAAAGGATCTCTGTGAATGTGTCTGAATTCGAAAGTTATGTTTTCACTGAAACTAGCAAAAAACTGTTATACTCCAGAAAACAAAAAGCAGTTCAGCTACTGCAGAGTAGCTTTTTGCTCTCTTATTAAATGAAGAAGCAACATCAGCCACTATTTGAGGTCAGGGAGCCAGAAGAAGGCAGGAATGAGCACACATTGTTTGCTGCATAAGCAGGACCCAAGGAAAACAAGACAACAGAATTTTACCAGCAGGCATGTATAAAAACTGAGCCTGAATAATCATCTGACCTTTGGACTTCACATTACCCTCATCTTTAACTATGGTGAGCTGCACTGCAGCAGTACAACACACAGAATGCAGTATGTGCAGTTATGTCAGCATAATTGTTCTATTGCATAAAGCCACCACATAAATATAGTATCAGACACAAAAGTCTTGGAGCTAGACAGGTCTTCCACAAGTCCAGCAACAAAACCACACAGGAAACATTTGTGAAACACAATAAAGCAGAGGGAACAGTGGAGACAATTAATATCGATCTTATTCTTTGCCTATGTTCAAGTTACCATAAGGATATCCAGCAACCTTTGTATTTCTGTATCTTCCTTCTCACACATAATTAATTCTGTTATCCTACCAGTGATATCTCTCCTAATCCAAGCTGGGCACGTCCCAAAGTCTGCCAGGCATCCCAGGAACGTGGGTTTCTCTGGACAGCCATTTCTGCTGCATGCACTGCTGGGAACATTTCATGTAAAGACATCAGGACCTGTATCAGAAATAGAAGAAGAAGAAAAATAAGCAAAACTGGAAATAAATTTAAGTTTTCTGGGATTACCTAGGCAACAACCACTGTTTCAGTAACTAAGGACTGGATTCATCCTACCTAGCTTTTTATAGTTAAAAGTCAGTTGTCTGACCTCAGATAGTTGCCCAGATTCATTTCAGTCCCCACAGAGAGAAACAGGCATGCTAGAGGATGATTCACACAAACTATTTAAGCAACACTATTAGAAGTAGATTAGCTGCTTCTGAAGTGTCTCTCCTTGTCAACAAACCCTACAGCCTATAAAACCCTACTAGAATACTCAAGAGGACAAATACATGGAGAACTAAACATAGTAAATGTGCAAGTACTGTTGAAAAACTCTTGGACTGTATTTAATCTTTTTAATACAGAACTGGAATCTACCAGAAACAGTGCAGTGCACATGATATAATTATAGCAACAATCCCTCTAACTCAGCATGGAAACAGACCTTAACAATAACTGCTGTAGTTAGAGAGCAACCATTCTGCAGAGCCTAAGTTAGACATGAAGTCACCTACATTAAGGAAAAAAGTGGTTTCTGAATGTGAAAATATCTGTTACTCAGCAGTTACCACAGGATTAGTCTTCTTG
Organism: Sylvia atricapilla; assembly: GCF_009819655.1. Classification (NCBI taxonomy): domain Eukaryota; kingdom Metazoa; phylum Chordata; class Aves; order Passeriformes; family Sylviidae; genus Sylvia; species Sylvia atricapilla. The sequence continues at coordinate 71,897,958 of NC_089174.1, forward strand.
CATTAAATCTCCATAACTACAGCAATAAATCACAGTCAGCAATACACAATGTTGCTCAAAGCTTGCCTTATGTTTCCAATACCACCATGAGACTGGCACATCACCTGAAGACCTGCATCACTATGAGATCATGATTTCAGACACCCACATGCTATGGTGATAGATACCAGTGTAAGAAACAAATGACAACTGCATTCCTGCAGTATGATGAGAATGTCAACCACAAGGGTTAGACTTATGTGTGGGCAGCCACTTTCATCCCAACTGACCGCAACTATGATGAATAATATTAGAACACATTAGGACAATTGCTGAAACAAATAGATTAAAAACAGACTTATTTAACCTAACTGTTCTATGATATATTAAAAAGATAAATATGAGTGTGGATTAGAGGAGGATTCAAATGTGATGATATTGAGTATTTACTCTACTTAACAAATAGTACATGCACAGCATAGAGGTGAGCAGTACATTAAAAAAAAGAGAAGGAGGGAAAGGGGAAGGCAAAGATTCACTATAGAAAGCAATCCTGGACTGAAAAAAAAACAAGAAACATCATAAGCATAGCTTCTGAATAACCCTCTGGATTGATACTTCTGCTGTTCTAGTATGACAAAAATTTTCTCAGTCTTATGACTTCACTTTAATTCCATTCAATGGACTTAGAATTCAGCAGTACCTAAAAGTCTTTAGAAAAACAATCTACAGCAGTGTATCACCCTGCTCAACAGTTCTCAATGACTGCATCAAAGTCTGTGATGAATGCTATGTGTTTTTCTAAAACTTCTAGATGAATTGCATTTGTATGGGCAGTTTCCCTTATCTGCAGCAGATGTATTAAGTGAATCAAACTGTTACTAGTGGATAGGTATAAATGCTACCAAGATGAAAGGATTCTGCATCTATCAGCTATCTTGTACATCTGTGTCTTAACGTGTTTATTGTCATAAGAGAAAACAAATTCAAGTACACACTCAGGAACATTTTTACGCACTCCAAGTATTCAGTATTTTCTACCAGTACTTTCTACAGCAAACTAATTACAAAACATCTGTGTAAGTGCCTATGAGATCTTTTGTAGTGTTTAATGAATTTTACTGGTTTGTTTACTGAATTATTACCTCACTAATAAAGGCAATTTTCCCACTTTCATCTATTTATGACTGTTGTCTGTACTAGCATAAACAGCTGCTTTAAAAATTGTCTTCCAGATCATGTAGTAATTACTTTGCTTCTAGAAACTTTGTTTGAATCTTCTTTGAGAATCTAATGCCAAACACACCTTTGAATGTATATGCATTTTTATCCAGCACAGGTAGTTTTTTCAATTATTAATAAAATTACTCTGCTACACTTGTCAATCAATATAACAGATATACTTATTAATGCACACTATTTTCCTATCCTTTTTTTTTTTTTCAGGTGAAGAGGTCATCAAAAATACCTACAATGGCAGACATGAATGCGCTCAGCCTTGTCTTGGGTTACTCTACCTGTGTATCATTACCACTTTAATAAAATACCTCTGCATGCTACTTGGAATCTAAACCAGCAAACTAGCTACTCTACACCCAAAAAACCACACTGAACAAGGAAAAAATAACACTGCTAGCACAAAGATTTCCTGTGCACAGATTTGACAAGTGGCACTTAGTCCTTTTGGGGTAGGGTCACATGTGCAAGACAAAGCCAAACAGGAACCACATGTGCTGTAGCTCCCGTTGTCACAGAGCATGCCTGTCACATGCTCAGTATGCAGCTTTGTCAAGCATGTGTGTATAGACATACATACACACATACACACACTCATTATATATATACACAGTGTATAAATAAAGTGATGTGGGTATATATAATGATATATATGTACAGTGATAATACTCTATTAGAAAACATTCTTAATACTAATCCAAAAATTAGAAATCTACGAAGCAGAAAAAACATCTCAAGACTCTCACTGCACACACACATACATATGTGTGTTAAAAGTGACTGGGCAGAGATGTCGTATAGTTTCAGGACCTGCTTTATTCCAAGAAATTTATCCTTATTACATGCTTTTAGACAAAAAACATCCATGTTCTATAACAACTTAGTTTAACATAACTAGCTTTAGAAAAAGTCATACAAGAGAGATTAGAAGAATTAGAAAAACTCAGTGGCTAAAATTCAATCAAATCCAGCAACTCTCATCAGGAGACTGACCAAGTACTAGAAATCCAGGCAGTAGAGCGACCCAGACTGTTCTGCTCACAATATTTTGGAAGTGTTATGAATCTGAGTAAGTTCTGGTTTTAAATGAGCTCAGTGGATTGAGACTGAATTACTATATATAGTTACATTCCACATCTAGTGAAACTGACACAATTCCTTTTTCCATCCAGTAACCTATTTCAAAACACAGATGAATAAAATTCATCCTACCCATAAGTAGTTTACATTTATCCATGCCTTAAAGCAATTAGGGGAAGTGGAGAAGTGGAGTAATTCGAAGATGATGGCTTTCACGTATAAAAACAAAGAAGAGACATATCTGAAATCCTGATCTTGTTTAATGAGTACAAACTCAGGATGCAGCATTGTAGGAAACTAGATTCTTATATGCCTGATGACAAAACATCTAAACAGGTTATGAGAAGGAACTTAAACTGACAGTTTACATTTGAATTTACTTATTTCTAAAAATATATATTAAAAATGGTATTGTCTACTTTAAAAATTCTGTCATAGTTGCATAGTTATCATGAGTTGCAAGTGTCATGAGATAAGAACACAAACCAGGTGAATTCTCAGGAGAAGTACTGAATAGCAGCAAGTCTGGCTCCCAAGAGGGTTTGTTATATAACATCACACTGTATAATGCTGTTTGATATCCCTCTTCATCCAACAATGTTCTACATGGTCCAGTCACCAAATGTTAAGATTAAAAAAATCAAAGATTACGTTGAAGTCTGCTCCTCTATCTTTGTAATTCAAAGCAGTAACAAAATAATCCAGTCAATATTTAAGAAATTCAGCCCACAATTTATTTCAAGCAGTCTTGGTGGCTGAATTATTACAGGCAGTCTTTATACATTCCTTTGAATATACTTAAAATGCTATTTACCTAACACCAGAATCAACATCAGGCTGCTCCTTTTGGGACTTTTTAAAGATTTTTGGTTTTCAACAAAAATGCAGAAATGAACTTCCATAAACATTCACTTCCAAGTCAATGTTCTTGTAATGGGGAAGCAGCTGAGGCTGGTGATGAAGTATCAAGTATGTATACTGACATACTTTGCATGCAAAGAAAAGTGCACCCCCAACCTCTCAAAAACCATAAAATTTGTTTTTAAATGGATCAAGGAATGGAAAAAAATCTCATCAAAATCTACAGTTTTATGAAGCAATTGAGCAATTCCACACTTCCCATGTGACTTTCTGGAAATACACTTATTTCAAGTATCTTTGATGACTAGGAACATTAAACACAACTTCCTTCTACTCTTCAGAAGTACTGAAAGACATTTGTCCTACATCTGTTAAAATACAGATCTTTGAGAACTTACCACAGACGTTTGCAGACTCCTAGAGTGTCATTACCATATTTATCTGAGCTCCATATTGAGCAATACAGTATTGAAAATGTTAAGTTTGCTGTGGACAAAGGAAATAATAAAGAATGGAGAAGCTGCTGTGTAACCCAACATAAGGCTATCCTAACAAATGCAAGGATATAAGACAGATACTCAAGCCTGTGCAAAAACCTCCACTTCATCCTCCAGTGTTAATTCTCAGAGTTACTTCACAAATAAGACATTTTCTTAGTGACAGAAAGTTAATATAGACCATAAAGAATCTTTGCATATTGCACAAAGTCATTCCTAACATGAATCTCTTCCTCTAGTATGTGACACACATACCAGGACAGGGGGATTTTTATAGACCCAACGCTGGTCAAGGCCTTGCTGAAGCTGGTGTAGACTGCTTCGGAAACATTTTTACTGAGCTACACTGCAATAGCTGCAGTATTTGTGCTGGTATGCAGGACTGGAATAACACAGTCAGCTCTGAGACATTATCCCTTAAATACTGGCCACAATATTTTTTGAATGAGTTACGTATTTCTATTTTGGCAAAGTGGATTTCTACAGCTCACATCAGTACTGTTAGAAGTACGAAGATATCAAATTACACATTTTACTAGGCAGCTTCCAGTAAGCATAAGTCATACTGCAAAAGAAAAGTGCAATAATTATTTGCATGTATGAAAGAGGCGTTACCAACTGAAACATTACATGTTTTATTTAAAAAATTCAAGAAATAGCTTTATAAATGTGTATTTTGCACACAAGCTTTTCTTGTGTTCTCACTATGTAACAAGTGTTATGCAATACAAAAAAGTGAAATCAAAAAGAAATGGTGCAACTACCCAGAACTGCTCTCTTTTTCTGGAAAGAAAGCAAAGGCATGGTGTAAGCAGAGGCCTGGACTCCTTAGTTTTTTCAGCTTTCATTATTTTCCAGTTGTTTCATTAGATAAGAACAGATAATTCACAAGATGAATCAGAGTCACACAGTTGTTTCACAGTTCTTGGTCAGCAGAAAAGCTGAGTGCCTCTAGCTCCCCTTTGCCATTTTGCTGAAATACAGGGACTGGGGAGCCAAGTAATCAAAAACTCCTCAGTATTAGATATTGCATCTGGATCACAGATTGAAGCACACTAGTAAGGACCTCTGGATAATTCACTGCATCATAGCTTACATGCTTCACAGTTCTCCTGCTATTTTCAGTGTGAAAACACTTCATTTTTGTATAATTTAAATTAAGTAGAATGTTTTTGGGGACCTGTCTTAAATTCCTGCATTCACATCAGACCATAATAAAGAAAAGTTACAAGGGAGCTGTTCACTAATTTGCCCGCTGAGCTGAACTGTCCTGAGATTTTTAACAGCTTTCTCATTTATTCAAAACAGACGGAAATCTTTAAACTATGACCACAAAATTTACCAATACTATCTTCACATCTTAGGAGATTTTCTTTACTAGTGAAGTCATAAATTAAATGTATAAAGGAACTGCTTTCTGTATAAAGGAACAGCAATCTGGAGTGCTACTAATTAAAGCAGAATTGTATTACCCTGTGTCTTTCAATAATGCACAATCAGTATTTGAAATTCCTTCATACACAACTCTGCAGATGTTAGAAATTGTTCTGGGTTGAGCTGCCTCCTATCCCATATATCCATCCCATATCTTGGATATGTTGTTATGTCTCGCAGCTGAATCCCGCCCTCTTGGGCGGGAGCCTGCAGTTCCTTCTCTCTTTTTCCTTGCTTGGCTGTTTCAGCTCTTGCTTCAGCTGGCTCGGCTGCTTTTGCCTTCTTTGCTTCGCTTTGCTTTGCTCTGCTCTCCGGCTGCCCCTGCCGCCGTTTTTCTTCCCCCCCCACTGCTTCTGTTTGGTTTTTTTTTCCCTCCTTCCTTTCTCCCCCCCGCCGCCCCCCCAAGGTCTGAACCGGCTCCGGACCTGACCTGACCTGAGAAGTTGGAGAAGACCTGGGCCAGACAGAGACGCGTCAGCACTCTCCCCATCGTCACAGTAACCCGTCTTTTCCCACTATTCGGTGTTGGGGAGTGTATTTTTGTCAATAAACCGGTTTTTCCACTTTCCTCCGAGGTATTTTCCTTCCCGAACCCAGGGCTGGGGGGGGAAGGGGTGGTGGAGGTTTGGTTTAGGGGACTCCTTTTGGAGGTTCTTCCCTAATTTACTCCGAAACCAGGACATTTCTTGGTGCGTTGGCCGGGAATCGAACCCGGGTCAACTGCTTGGAAGGCAGCTATGCTAACCACTATACCACCAACTTGCGCACAGGCCAGATGGAGAGCCAAGGGGTGGTCTGTAAAACCCACTCACCCTTTAACAGCCCCATATGGCCTGTGCGCAAGTCGGATGGAGAATGGAGGTTGACTGTGGACTACAGGGCATTGACTGAAGTGACTCCACCGCTGAGTGCTGCCATGTCGGACATGCTGGAACTCCAGTATGAGCGGGAGTCCAAGGCAGCAAGGTGGTATGCCACTATTGACATCGCCAATGCCTTTTTCTCCATTCCTCTGGTTGCAGAATGCAGGCCTCAGTTTGCTTTCACCTGGAGGGGTGTGCAGTATACTTGGAATCGACTGCCCCAGGGGTGGAAGCACAGTCCCACCATTTGTCATGGATTGATCCAAACTGTATTGGAAGAAGGTGAGGCTCCAGAACATCTGCAATACATCGATGACATCATTGTGTGGGGGAACACTGCAGCTGAAGTGTTTGAAAAATGAGAGAAGATTATCCAGATTCTCCTGAAAGCTGGTTTTGCCATCAAGAAGAGCAAAGTTAAAGGACCTGCTAGAGAAATTCAGTTCCTGGGAATTAAGTGGGAAGATGGATGGCGTCAGATTCCCACTGATGTCATCAATAAGATCACAGCGATGTCTCCACCAACTAACAAGAAGGAGACACAAGCTTTCCTAGGTGTCATAGGTTTTTGGAGGATGCATATTCCAGAATATAGTCAGATTGTAAGCCCTCTCCACCTGGTAACTCGCAAGAAAAACACTTTCCAGTGGGGCCCTGAGCAGCAACACGCTTTTACTCAGATTAAACAGGAGATTGCTCACGCGGTAGCCCTTGGCCCAGTCAGGACGGGACCGGACGTGAAGAACGTGCTGTATTCTGCAGCTGGGAGCCATGGTCTGTCCTGGAGCCTTTGGCAGAAGGTGCCTGGGGAGACTCGAAGCCGACCACTGGGATTTTGGAGTCGAAGTTACCGAGGGTCGGAAGCCAGCTATACTCCAACAGAAAAGGAAATTCTAGCAGCCTATGAAGGGGTTCGGGCCGCCTCAGAGGTTATAGGTATGGAAGCACAACTCCTCCTGGTACCCCAACTACCAGTGCTAGGGTGGATGTTTAGAGGAAAGGTTCCCTCCACCCACCACGCCACCAGTGCTACCTGGAGCAAGTGGATTGCCCTCATTGTACAACGCGCTCAAGTTGGGAAATTGAATCGCCCTGAAATTTTGGAAGTAATTACAAACTGGCCCGAAGGTGAAAGTTTCAGTGTTGCAGATGAAGAACAAGAACCAGTGACCCAGGTTGAGGAAGCTCCGCCATACGACCAGTTGCCAGCAGAGGAAATATGTTACGCTTTATTCACTGACGGTTCCTGCCGTGTCGTAGGGATGGGTCGGAGGTGGAAGGCAGCTGTATGGAGCCCCACACGACAGGTCGTAGGGGTCGTTGAGGGAGAGGGTGGATCCAGTCAATTTGCTGAACTTAAAGCAATTCAACTGGCCCTAGATATTGCAAAGAGAGAGAAGTGGCCAAGGCTCTATCTATACACTGATTCTTGGATGGTAGCCAATGCTCTGTGGGGATGGCTGAAAAAATGGAAAGAGGCGAACTGGCAGCGTAGAGGTAAACCAATTTGGGCTGCTGAAGAGTGGAAAGATATCGCTGCCCAGTTAGAAACCCTACCTGTGAAGATTCGCCATGTAGATGCCCATGTCCCCAAGAGCAGAGCTAATGAGGAGCAGCAAAATAATCAGTGGGTAGATCAAGCTGCAAAGATAGGGGAGTTGAAGATAGATCTTGACTGGGAGCACAAGGGAGAGTTATTTCTAGCACGATGGGCCCATGATGCCTCAGGTCACCAAGGTAGAGATGCCACCTATAAGTGGGCACGAGACTGAGGGGTGGATTTAACCATGGACAGCATTTCTCAGGTTATCAGTGACTGTGAAATATGCGCTGCCATTAAGCAAGCCAAGTGGATGAAGCCTCTCTGGTATGGAGGGCGGTGGTCTAAATACAAGTACAGAGAGGCCTGGCAGATTGATTACATCACACTGCCTCAAACCCGCCAAGGCAAGCGTCATGTGCTGACCATGGTAGAAGCTACCACGGGATGGTTGGAAACCTATCCTGTGTCTCATGCTACAGCCCGCAACACCATCCTGGGACTTGAAAAGCAAGTCCTTTGGAGGCACGGCACTCCCGAGAGAATTGAGTCAGACAATGGGACTCATTTCAAAAATAATCTTATTAAAACCTGGGCTAGGGAACATGGCATTGAATGGGTATATCATATCCCCTACCATGCACCAGCCGTGGGTAAAGTGGAGAGGTACAATGGGCTGTTAAAAACCACCCTGAAGGCGTTGGGTGGAGGGTCCTTAAAAAACTGGGAGCAGCATTTAGCAAAAGCCACCTGGTTAGTTAACACTCGAGGTTCCACCAACCTGCTCAGTCCCAGCACCTTAATGCAGTAGATGGAGATAAAGTCCCAGTGGCCCATGTTAGAGGTTTGTTGGGAAAGACAGTATGGATCAACCCTGACTCGAGTACAGGCAAACCCATCCGTGGAGTTGTCTCTGCTCGAGGACCAGGTTGTACATGGTGGATAATGCAGAAAGATGGAACGATGCGATGTGTACCTCAGGGAGATCTGAATATGGGGTAAGATTGATATGTGCTGAATGTTACTACTATTGTCTGTGTGTTAGATTAATTAGACATGAAACAGAAGAAAATGTGTAAGTGTTGAAGGTCTGAGCAAGTAAGATGGACGGAAATGTGTAAGTGTTAAAGGTCTGAGTAAGTGAGATGAAAGTTTTAATTGGATGGATATTTGGGATAAGGGGTGGAATGTTCTGGGTTGAGCTGCCTCCTATCCCATATATCCATCCCATATCTTGGATATGTTGTTATGTCTCGCAGCTGAATCCCGCCCAAGAGGGCGGGAGCCTGCAGTTCCTGCCTCCTTTTTCCTTGCTTGGCTGTTTCAGCTCTTGCTTCAGCTGGTTCGGCTGCTTTTGCCTTCTTTGCTTCGCTTTGCTTTGCTCTGCTCTCCGGCTGCCCCTGCCGCCGTTTTTCTTCCCCCCCCCCGCTGCTTCTGTTTGGTTTTTTTTCCCTCCTTCCTTTCTCCCCCCCCGCCGCCCCCCCAAGGTTTGAACCGGCTCCGGACCTGACCTGAGAAGTTGGAGAAGACCTGGGCCAGACAGAGACGCGTCAGCACCCTCCTCATCACAGTAACCCGTCTTTTCCCACTATTCGGTGTTGGGGAGTGTATTTTTGTCAATAAACTGGTTTTTCCACTTTCCTCCGAGGTATTTTCCTTCCCGAACCCAGGGCTGGGGGGAGGAAGGGGTGGTGGAGGTTTGGTTTAGGGGACTCCTTTTGGAGGTTCTTCCCTAATTTACTCCGAAACCAGGACAGAAATTCACATGAGAACAAAAAGTACTGACACAAATTTGATGAAGAAAAATCTTTTAAGCACTTCCAAACACAGAGAAGTTCCAGAGACAAAGCTTGCTGGAGCCTGGGAGAGGTATCAGGAGAGTAGTATTGCTATGTGCTCATGCTATTTGTCAACTCCTTCCCAGCCATTCCACTAGGCTAGACAGATCTTTCATTTACACTAACACTTACAGAAAGACAACACACTTCTCCCTAAACAATTTAAAGAAAAATCTTTAAGTCATAAAGTATCACCAACTAAATGCATAACCCAATAAAATCTAAACCTGCAGGTCTATAAAAGAAAAGCATCCTTCAATACTACTGTATTGAAATGAAGCCATGATAATTCTATTAATTCTTTTGTAGAATCACACCTTCTTCACTTCACCAGACAAGATGACTGTGGGGAGCAAATGTGGTAATATCCATTAGAAAATGCAGCCACGACACCTTGGAACAAGTACCAGCATTGGTTCTTGGGGTTTGTTGGGGGTTGGGTTTTTTTGGCTTCTTTTTTGGGGAAGCAGGAGTGTTAGGGTCTTGATAGGGGTTTTTACACAATAAAAGAATTAGAGTAACAACTCTATTATTAGAGTAACAATCAAAGATTTTAAAACTAAACAGTATAGCAAACTTCCTAAAAGTTACAACCATTTTTTTTTCCTTTTCCTCTCTTTTTCAAACTATGTATTATCGAGGCCCTTTGCTGCAAATCAATAGGCACACGTCTGTGGGACCTGTTGAGCTGCTTCCTAGAATCCAGAGGGTTCTTATGGGAGCCACAAGAAAGGTGGAGTGGGACTTTTTACAAGCTGATGTAGTGATAGGACAAGGGGGAACAGCTTCAAACTGAAAGAGGGCAGGTTTAGATTAGATATTACAAAGTCTTTTACATGACTGATTTATCTATGTAGCACTTAATACAAAACCAGACTGAACCAAACTTTTTGCATACAATACCAGTGTTTAATACCAACAATAGGTAGTATTAAGACCATTCCTTAGAAAGAGCAGGCAGATTTTTAATGGTTAAATTCACTAATCTATCAAACGAAGGCTCTCCTTGATCACCCCAATATAATTTTTAAGTACTTCCATTTTTTTCCCCCGCAATGTAGCATCCTAATTCACAACACAGCAAAGATGTTTATTGTGTCTGGCTGGTATAACAGCATTATTCCAATTTCTGTTAAAAGTCACCCTGTTGGCTGGTAAAAACGAATTACTTAAATCATGTTGTAGTTCCTGCACACAACTAAAAACAATGTTGACCAGTATCTGTTCACAAATATGTTTTATTTTCTAATTTATTAACTGGCAAAGAATTGTCATGCTTTTACCTGTGATTTCATCTCATAAAGTGTAGCATCCTCTGGAGTTAACTGAAGTGCTTCATCCCACTTGACAAGAGCCTCTCTGTACCTGTAGGTAAAACAACATTACAGTGTCAACATATTTGAAGGGACTGTGTATTTCTATTTATATCCTGACATTGACCTAAATAAAGTGCCATGGCTTATGATTAGTATTAATTATTTTTCTAATTGCTTCCCCATAGGACATTTTGAATTGTTTTCACGAACTAGTGTTTTTTTTGTTCTGATCAAATGGATGCTGAGTACTACCACAGAACCAAGCCCAAGTGAATTTACAAAGCAGCACTGGAAACCTTAGGCAAAATTTAATGACTTAAAACTAGAAATCTTGGGTTGAGTCCAATTTCCCTCATTGTCAAAATCATCCTTAGCTAAGCATAAAGAAATATATTCTAAACTCAACATGCCATGATACAGTCATAATTTAAAATTTCTTTTCATTCTAAAGAGTCTACATTTCTGTACTGTAACATAATGTAAGAATCTAACGACATATAAACAACTTTAGTATACAAATATAAAAAGAAAGTTGAAAGTAAACAGCTATACTGAAGTCACTCTTTGGGAAAGCACACACTATGTCATTGCTCTTTCCTGGGAAAAATAACAAAACAGAAGAGCTAACTAAAACCAGTAAAAAGTAGCTTTCTGATTTGAACAATGAGGTGAAACCTGGGCCACAATGAAGAACTAACAGAATAGTGAGATGCAATTACAGATGTGCAGTCCTTCCACAATAAAGGTGGCTTATCATCAACATGAATGAGTGTGGGGTTATCACATGTTCTCTGAAACTTCAAAATCCACGTTTGTTACAGAACTGTGTGGGAATGTCTGTATTTATATTAGTTACACTGCAAAGGTACGAAAACAGTTACTCTTGGGAGAGACACATGCTTCAACTTTAATATAGTACAGGTAAAACTACAGCAATTTTCACACGCCACTCATATGAAACAGTTTTTATCTGCCTCTCCTCTCCTCCCCTTCCCTCCCCTCTCCTCTCCTCCCCTGTTTTCAGTCCTTTGGGTTGTATTACAGCCCCAGGTTTTCCAGAGCAGTCACACAAAGACTTCAGAAACTTCTGAACCAATTTAGAAAAGAAAAACAGACTGGAAAAGCAATGCAACTGAAGTCAAACTCTCACTATTGTTTAGGTATTATTAGTTTGCAGCTGACATAAGTGTGCTAAGCAAAGGATGTTTCAATAAATTTTCACATTTTCTCAAAGTTTAGACACCAGCTGCACATTTTTCATATCAGTTCATGCCCTGTGGGCAGGTGTTCACCCTAAAGAAAACATTACGACATTTTCTACATGCCTCAAAAGAATCCTTATGGTGCTATTTACTTAGTGGGGACTACTTTTGGACAAGAAGATTACAGTTTAGTTCAAGACTTAGCACAGAACTTGCAAAAAAAAGCTTACATGAATAAGGGTCTTCCGCTCAGTTAGGTGGTGACCTGGCCATGCAGAAAGGTGCATTATTTTGAGTACAGCAGAAAAGTTTAGTAAGAAAAGGTTTTGGAGAACAGAGCAATTACAGTAATAACATCAGTAACAGAAAGGAAGGCATAGCACTGGCATTCTGCAATTAAAAGATTTAAGACAAAAAAGTTGCATTTCAGGAACCTCCATTTTTCCTTCTGTGAAGGGAATATGATTGCTCAAAGCACCAATCTGAATGTGATAAAACTCATAGCAAGAACCTGCTACCTCTGAAAGAAAGATCAAATATAAGCTAATATCCCTCAAATTCTGATGGGTTTTGCTGCCAAGTTGTCAACAGTCTGCCAAGAGAATGAAGATGGACAAGGGAGAAAAAGTTGTATGTTCATAGAAACACTATGCTACCTGTGTTCTGCATGTGACCAGTATAATATGTAACTCTGCCTGTAAGCCTCAGAATGTGTGATCCAAGAGAAGCAACAAAAGAAGGTCAGAATCACTTCCCAGACTAAGAACACAACAACAGAGGGCTGAAGTAAAGGTTCCACCTACTCGGGAGACTGACTGCTGATTACCAGCTTCCAGTCTGCAGACACCCACCCCCATGACATAGTCATATTTTCAGTGCACGTATTTCCTTTACAGGAAGGTCTCATAAAAACATGGCTCTTTTAAATACTCAGGAAAAAAGATGCTTCTATTGCTCCCTCAGGACAAATTAAGGATACTGTCCTTACAAAGCATAAATGAGCCATGTTGCTTGCTCCAAAAATTTAGGAAAAGTTTAGCAAATTTAGGAAAAAAATTTTATAAAAAGGTAGTATATTAATCAAAGAATGTTCTACCTCATTCTTCTGAAGGAAAAGATTATATAAAAGATTATATTAAATACTGAACACCATACTGAAGAAGATTCCTAGGTATATAAGTTAAGACTATAAAGTCAGTGTTACAGTAAATGCGTTATGAAAACTATAAACCTTGGCTGAAATAAGAAGGGAGTTAACATGTGGGTAGTATTGATATTACTGTTTCTCAAGATCTTTTTTTGAGCTGAACTGTACAGTTTTACCACTGTACTTTACCATTGTCAGGAGTAGTAGTTCTGAAAACGAAAACTTTCATATAGATATGACATCTGCTCAGGGCTTGGAGCACCTGTTATATAAGGGAAGGCTAAGAGAAACAAGACTATGCAGCCTGGAGAAGGGGAGGCTCAAAGGAATCTTACCACAGTGCAAAATTACTCAATTTGGAAGCGGGGCAGGGAGTTCAGAAGATGGAATCAGACTCTTCTCAGTCATGCCCAGTGACAGACAAGAATAGCACAAACCGAAGCACAGAAAATTCTGTTTAAGCAGATCTCCATCACTGGAGATATCCACAATTCAACTCAATAATGTCCTGAGCAACTCACTGTAGCTGACCTTGCTTCAAGCAGGAGCTAGAGTACAAAAATTTTGAGTTCACTAGCATTGTATGATACTAAGATATCAGCAAAACCAGTGATACATGATTTGAGATACCATTATCTCTTGGCTAAATGAAAACAAAAACAAAAACAAACAAAACAAACAAACAAACAAAAAAACGGACAAAAATTAGATCCGTTAATTTTTAAATCTTGGGAATGGCTATAAAAATTCATCTATTGTAGTAGTAAAGTCACAGAACACCAATAATGGACATATCTCATTTTTAATATGTTATGATAACAGTATTTCCAGAAAATTTAAAACCCTCATGCGTATGTACATTGAAACTAAGCACCTACAAAGTATTTTTAAGATAAAACTATAATATTTTGAAATATAGAATTCTAGCTATGTGAGTACAGATACAGTATACTTATCTACCCACAGTGATTTCAGCCAAGTGGTATGGTACAAAAAAATTATACAATAACAATCAGAATTTAATTAGCATTTTCTCTTCTTTATTGCAAAGCTGTGAAAAGAAAGAAATTTTTGGCAACTCGATACATCTGGAATGGCTTCAGGATGCAAGACCTGATGGATTATGACATTTCTTATTTAACAGCCATGAAATCCCATAGCTCCTCTAACAGACTAAAACTGCTCTCTTCAGACATGCTCCTGACCATCTGGGAGCTGCAGAAACTTGGCACATTTTTCTACATCTTGCCAAACTTTTGAAACAAACATCTCGTGCTTACACTTCACTTTTTCAACACTACTTCTGGGAAAACAGGATCTCTTGAACTCTTAAATAAAATCATTAAAACACAATTAAAAAAAAAAAGTTTGAGGCTTCTTGGTACAAAATCTAACATTCAGATTACACACAGATTGATTTTTCAATCACAGACATAAAATGCTAAAAATCAGCACCACAGCAGGATTTAGTGTCCAGTATTTTCACTCTCAGGCTTGCTACAGACTGATGGTTCAGGAAGAAAGTGAGAGAGGACATCATCAGAGTGACACTGAAAATATCTGCAAACATACTAAAAAGAGGAGATGGTATCAAATCCAGACAAAACCAGACACGTCTGCATGAGAGAGGCAAGAGTACAGGAGCACAGTGTCAGGAGGAGACATGAAGAAATATAAGTCCTGGGATTTCTTTTAGATTTGGAGGGATACTCCTACAATCAAATGTTACAGAATAATGAGGAAAAAACACAGGCAAAGCTAAGAAACGGACAGCAAATATTTTTTAAAAAAGCCTAACTGTCAAAGATTCCTATCACAGAAGAGAAATAAGAATGGTCTGTGGCCACCAGCAACATCATCTAGAACAATTTTAACCAAGTGAGGTCAAATTCTGAATTTGTTGGAAACCAGTGGAAAAGAACACAAGCCAGTAATTATACAGACTACATAAAAAGAGAAATGAAAATTAAAGCAGAAGTTGATTACAGGAATAAACTTCCCTTTTTAAGCTGGGAGATGATGCAAGGCTACACTCTGGGAGAAAAGATACAAACAACAGGTGAATGAAGAAACTAAGAAGAAAAAAGGAGAATGAATGTAACATGGCATTTCTGTGTTTAACAGCTTCAGATTTCTCTAATACAGGTAGGTTTTCACAGTTAAGTACTTCCTCTGCTGGAGGTGAGGAGGCACATGTACAGCACTTAGTAGAAGCATTTAGAAAAGAACAGTTCATAAATAAGCAACAAAAAGTTGTTTGCCTAAACACACAAAGAAGATTCATGTCCACAGCACTTTTAGCCTGGTAACAATTGTAGGATTGGTACACCTTACTATCATGCTTCATGTGTTTAAAATGTTCTTTTGAAGTCTTAGCAAGTTCCCAATTTTTTGTCAGACAATTCTGACAACTATTGGTGAATCATGATCACTGCAGCACAAAAGCATAGATATTTTGTGGATAGATGTCAAAGGTCACTTCTGATTATGTATGAAAAAACCAGCCATTTTACTATTCACTAGACCCCTCAATAATTTAATTTCAACAGTCTCAGTTAGGTGTGGCTACACAAGAGATGCATGGCAATTCTTTAGTAGCATCTGACCATACACGTGGGTCATACCCCACAGCAAAGGAGAGAGAAACTCATCACAGCCACCTTTGAAAAGACAAACTCTTCTGACTTGACAGTGGTGGAAAACAGCATGCGCATACCTGAAGTACATAATTTCAAACCCTACCTATTCAAGGTTACTATTTTTGCATATATTAGAACATTCAAAATTAGGACACTGACACTTGTAGTGCACAAAGTGAAAATAAGTCTGGTTTATACCGTGAACACAAAGCTCTGTTACATGTAAATCAGCTGAACATACCATAAAATCAAATCGCTAAACAAGTATCACTAAGAGACTTTTCTCTCTCAACAACTTCCATAGAAGAACAGATGGGAATTACCATTTCATCATGTGCCAAAAGTAATTAGTATCTACCACCACAATGAACTACAAGATCAAATTTTTCACAAAAATTCCACTCACTAGTTTCCTAATTTTTATTTCAGCCACACATGTAAATATGGCTCATGTCTGTCACTGTATCTATTAGGCAAGTGCAGTTTTGAAACTACTTTTATCAAAGAAAATCTATGAAATACAATACTGGAGAAAGATGAATGAGTTCATATAAAAAAATCAAGTACCCTAAAGCAAAAGCCACAGAATGAGGATTCTGGTACCATCTCTGACAGACATCCTTTCTCACACAGAAATAACATTTAATTTCCTCACATGATATGAAAAAGTAGTCTCAAAAAATTACTACTATTTCACATTCACTTTTCTGAGACACAGAAATGGAACATATTGCAGTAAATAATTAGAAGTGACAAATGACAGAGGAAATGGGTAGTGAGCAAATCTGTCTTTCACAAATACATTTTATATTGAATTGTGAGCTGAGGACTCTTGCTACCTTTGACTTACAACTCTGACTACCCATTCTTTACAACCTGGTCACTGTTTCATGGTCACCGCACTCAGATACTGCACTCACCTGTAAGCAGACAAGAAAATTTGCAACACAAATGCAAAACATCTACGTGCTAATCAAATCTCTTGAAGATAACTTCCACAGCCACTTTCATTCCTGGGCCATCAGTGTGTGCAATTTCAGGGCTTTGTGCCCAAGGGAGGCTTTCGGAAGTATGTATGCATGTGCCTACACTTGTGTTTAGTCTTCAAAAATGACATCATTATTTAAGGTCTGACTGAAGAGAATTATATAGTTGGTTAACAAGCAAGTTCAAAGCACATATTTTTCTTTTAAAAAACCCTTTATATTCAGGGAAACAGAACAAGTAAATTGCATATGACTAAACAAAATCTTTGTTAAAAGACACCAATCACAAGGAACATTCTACAGCTTTGTTTCTAGCTTTGCTGCATATCCTCTCTGGACTTGGCACTGCTACTTCATATTTTTCTCTCAAAATATGGATATAACAGAAAACTTATATACAACAGAGGAATTTCCTTGCCTGCAATAAGATTACATCTTGCTGACTATCACAAGGACTAAAAATACATTGTTAACCATTTCCAGTAGTCCTGAGAACTGTATTTTTAAAGTGAGAATACCTAGTATCTCAAGTTCTTGCTACAAGCTGTTAACTCAGACACCAGGGTTATTCAGAGTGCATGAATGGAACTCCAAGAAATTACACTTCTTTTAGTTAAGCATTGTTTTTGCTTGTTTAGTTTTGTCATGAAAACCACAAGACTTCAATCAGAAGTGACTACTGTCACTGACTGCATACCTGATTAACTACAGAAACATTAACAGATAGACTCCGGTGAGAAGTATTTAGATTTTTACCATATAAAAATTTGAAGCTGCATTATGGAAAAATGTTTGACCTTCGGGAAGAGACACAAGAAACAACCTATTTCTATCTGTATTCTATTAACACTAAACTGTCAATTATAAAATAGAACACAAAGATGTGTAAATATGCACAATGAAATATCTGAATCCCCAGATAGCATGCAACATTTGAGAACTTCTCGACAGGCAAACCTTTAACATGTATTTCTCTGATATCTATAGCTGCAGGTAGACAACATATCTGTTTCCTATTTAGAAAGGCAATGCTAACACCAGACTTGTTGATTCAGAGGAAACAACAGCTATATTCACATTCTGAAAGTCATAATTAGAGTGCTTAAGAACTGCAGCTGTCACGACATTCCACACCACTGAGAAACATTCTCAGAGAGAATAACGTTCAGTATGTTGTATAACTAGTATTCATTTACAAACATTAAAAATAATAAATATTAATTACACTCACATTGTTAAAATTCAGTTTCAAATGCTTTTATGTTCAACATTAGCATCAGATTAGACCACAACTGGTAAAAAAGACAACACCTAAGAATCCCTCTACAGGGTCTAAAAGCTGCTTTCCAACCATCTATAAACATGCGGGGTGCTGTGTTAAATACCCAACTCGTAACTAAAATGTAATTAAAATCGGGTATTGCTTGTCAATTTACAGGTGAGTGCTCTGCAGGAAACCCAAATAAACAGAGACAAATAGCAGCAACATGGAAATAGAAGAAGGAAATCAAATTTTATAAACCTCAATCTGCTATTTTCATTATTTAAGCAGTAAGAACAGACTATCCTAGCCTGCAAGCTTCAAACAGGAATTAATTGTATTGTTTCAGTAAAATCAGTTCATCATTTTACTATTCCAAACAGGAGCTGCAAATTAATACAAATCAAGTATCAGACACTGCAATAGCTGTAGTATTTTAAGTATTCACAGAGAAGTAACTTGTTTTTATTGCTGAAATGAATTTTTAAATAGAAAGCGTTAGTTCCTCAAAATATTTTCAACAGCAGTTCCTCTGAAAGCAGCAGGACGGAAAAGACTGTTACGCTGCATTTGAAGCAGTATTCTGGTCTTAAGAATTACATGTTCAGATACTCTTTAGGCACACAGCAGTAGAGGCCAAAATGATAGATGTCATCTCGCTTGCTCTTAGCTGCGAAGACATTTATTCCTTTTAAGGTTTTAATTATTTGTCTACCGACAACAGACAGCTCTCTCTCTTACTTAACATTATGATCCTAACAGTTCTCGGAAATCTGACATAAAAATTAATACTGTAAGTCAATAGAACAAAAAAATTCATTAAATGCTGGGCCTTAAACACCAGCATTCCTCTATTTTTCTCAAAATTATTTACTGCAAAATTATGATGCTCAACAGTAGGGTATTAACATGACAAAACAAAATGTCTGCTCACATTTTATTCTGATCAATTCCATCTCATCTAGCTGACATGCTTTTGTTATCTGTGTTAAATAATGTAATTTTGGTCCATTTTCTTTCTATCTATTACTTACAGTCTCTTTACACTTTTTTCTGATGAATAATAATGACAAAAGTTATAGACTAAAACAGAGAGAAAGAAAAATAGAGGAAATGTATACTTCTCTATTGTATTTTCATATTTGAAAGGCAATTTTATTTTTTCATTAAAGTTCCAGAAAGTTAAGTAGGCAGGTACTCCCACACAGCCAGAGCTGGTAGAAAGTATTGATTTCAAAAGACAATAAAGTACTAACGCAAATATTAATCAACAAAAGCCATTAAGTCCCCTGAAATAAGTAAAATATAGATGTGTAATAAACAGAACAACCTATCTGCAAGGACATAATATATACACATATACAGACTGTATGGAGACAGTGTGTCACTGCCTAGAATTAAGGGAATTATCACAGTTCTAAATCTCACAATAACTAAGAACTCATCCACAGGGAACTGGCAAGAAGAGGGGCAACTTTTCACTACAGCACTACAGCAGCTAGGAGCAGTGGCCTTCACTAGACAAAAACGTTCTGTAAAGGGTCAGATGTGTTACATTTGTGCTTCAAGACCCATGACAGAGCTGGTTAATAACTTAAAATCTGTTTCTACTGAAATGCAACCTTACAGGAACGATTCAGACTGATGGTTTTGGCTGACACTGTTATTTTGCACAATAAAGTAATGCCTGTCAGAACAGCAAGAACTGTTGGAACTATTTATTTCAATTTTTTTCCCCACAGTGCAGCATGCAATGCAAAATAAAACATTAAAAACTCAACAGAAGATTAACATATCAGATGTTTTTATCTGCACTGACTACTGGATAGGAATACTTCAGGGATTTGTTCAGATTATCCCGTGCTTCTGAATTCTAATTTGCAAAATTCATTCTCCCTCATGGTCTTAATTTATAACTCAAATCCTATGCTCCACCTAGCACGAAACATCTGCAAAGAACATTTTGAGTCCTGAAAGACAATACCATCAATAGATTCACAACAAACTTTCAAAAAAGCAAACAGGGCAACAGTCAGAGTTTGTTATGAAAATGCACAGGACTGTAAAGCATCTATCTATAAACTGCAAGATCTCTTCTGCAGAAAAAAAAAATAAAACAAAAAGGAAGCAAAGCTTGATAGCCTCCTTTATTCTGGAGAACAAATCTGTGTCTCGATTATAAAAATATGCCCTTTAACATATACTCCTTACTACCTTCTTTCTTTACGTGTTAGGTTGATTACACTGGTAAGATGAACACAGTTAAGTCTGACTTAGAACAGTCTATCTCTTCAATTCCTTTCCCTTAATTTATGGAAAGCTATCATCTACAAACTATTAACAGAACCAATGAACGTTCTTTAGACTTAGACATATACCACCTCACCCTGGTGGTTTTTTTCCCAATATTTATTGCTCAATATTTATGATTTTTCTCTCTGAATCTATTATCAGAATATAAGGACCAAAACTAAGTAACCTGGACACCCTCACAATCAATTAAACTAAATAAAAAACAATAAATTACACAGAAAAAAAGGGCCAGGTTAAAGGTATTTCAAGCTTACGCAATGCTCAATGTAATACCAGTAATTTGCAAAAAACTTCCTTAGGTTTTATTACAGCAATTCTGTAAATTAATTAGGACTTAGAAATTTTAATTATTATTGTTCAATTTTAGTATCAATTTCTTTCATTCTTTATACCAACAGCACTTCTAAATCTTTTCCAGTATTGCTTGCAGTTCCTTGTAGGTGAATCCACAGACGGCTGGGACAAGGAATTCTGCCGACTTGTATATTCTAGAACATGTGGTTTTATTGCAAGGGTCGTGGGTAAAAGGGCCTTGCTTCGGCCACCAGCCTCGACTGAAGGGAAGTCCCAAAGAGAGAGAGAGAAAGAACAGGAGGGTGTGGGCTAAGTGAGAAGGGAGTGAGAGAGCAAGGTGGCAGGAGGAAGAGAGCAGGAGAGAGCGAGAAGAGGGGGAAGAGGAAGGGTAGAGAGAGGTCCTTGTTACAATACATTATATCTCCTTTTGTGATGAAAATTCCAATTTACAGTGACCAACCAATACAAGACACAAAATCCTATAGAATCTACATACAGCCTATAAGAACTACTATATTACCATACTGTGTTATATTTTAAACTCTAAAAACTACACTTTAGATTTCTGTTTTGCTACATTGACCTTTGGATCTCTTAGCCAGCAGAAAGGTATTGTTCAATCAAAAGTGATTCTCCTTCAGCTAGCTAGGCTATTGTTTTCAGGTTATATAGTAACAAAGACTCAGTATCTTACAACTCAAAGTAAGCTTTCATTTCTATTTCGATTATAGGTTTCATATTTTCAGAATCTTTTGCTAAGAAATTATATTTATAAGGTTTCCCTGATTCATCTTCCCCAACAGTTCCTTTCCCATTTTTGAAGACCACAAAAGAAATCATCTACTAAAATAAGTGATTTCTGAAACCTTGTTCATTCAATTCCATCCAGAACAGAGATGTATCAGAATTCTGCCGTATTTCTGAAAGGTAAACGTCTTCCAACAATTCTGCAACTTTCTGCTAAGTCCTTAAACATTGCTCTGCACTCTCTTCACCTACCTCAGTTTACTTTCTTGCCCCTGCTTTGCACCAGCATAAGAACTTTGCTCCTTGAAGCAAACCAACAGCCTTTTCAAGGTTATTACAAACTGCTGGATGGACCTGTCCAACAGTTTGTTCTAAAATACCGGGCAGCTCCCCAGTGTAGCGCTGGAGAGTGTTAATACTGAAATTACACTGGAGAATTACTTTACCAAACAAAACAGCTGTTGTGATAGTAATGAAACCCAATGCACTATAAAAAAATGCATTTTAGCAAACAGCGTCATATCATCTTTATACTCAGAGCTCTGCAAAAAGACTTTCTAATCTGATGGTGACAGAAAGATGGTCTAGCAGGGGCTGAATAAAACAAAGTTTATTTTCTGGACTGGAAAATTTTCATTTCAATCTCAGCATGTGATGCTACCCCCAAGAATCCTTTATATACACCTTCTTTTGTCAAGCCCCTATTTAAGTCCTTTCTGATGTCTCAGTAAATATTAATAAAATTTAAATCAGAAATGTTCTTTAAGGACTGAAAGTTAAAATACATAACTGAATGACAAATCTATTTTAAATATACAATATTTAAAATATGTCCAGGAAAATAAATTACGTGAGCCTTCTGACAAACATGACAAAGACAATTTTCACTCACAGCCTATAACAAAACTAATTTAAAAAAAAAAACTTTGTCAGCATCCAAATTCCCTGAGGGTGAATTTATCGTCATAAGAGCCAATTCTCAGGAAAAGAAATGTTCATATTAAATCTTCCAGACAAATACAGCTTACTACAGAGAAGTCTAAGCTCCCAACTCTTTTCAGTAAGTTTTTGCTATTCAACATATTTAACAGGTGTCTCCTATGTGGAGCCAGCTGAATACAATCTGTTATTTACTGCCAAGATCCCTTATCCAAAGACTGTAGCTGAAAGAAACCCCACAACTACGAACTGCATTTCTAATTTTTGCAGAAGACAAAATATTAAGCCATGCATGGTCTACCACATTTGATTTCTGTTACCAGCTGACAGGTCAAAGACAAAATATTGCTTTAATATTTGTCATTTAGTTGCTAGAGTCAGCAAAACTCCAGAGAATGGCATGAAAATATACCCAATTCATGCTAAGAATGGCAGCCTGCAAAAATTATTAATTAGTTTGAACAGACAGCAAAATAGCAAACTTCAGTTCTTTAAAAAAGAAAATTCCTGTGACTGTTTTTTGGAAGACACAAAAAGAAAGAGGTGGCTTGCATTACCTCTTTCTCTATATGGTACGAATGTACTGGACAGCATTCACATGGTTCCTGTCAAACACAATATTAAAACACACTATTTAAACACTATTTAAACACAATAGTATAAAATTGAGGAAAATACTGTAAATACTGAGACCAGGACAAATATATTGGTCACTCAAGTTACTCTACTAAGAAAAATGTGCAATGTCTATCACCCTTTTCATATGGGTCAGATGATTTACCAGAAGTACTTGACAATACATTTTAACCTTTTTGTCATGTTAAAACTCTTTCTGCATCCACCTCGCATCAAAAAAAGTTTACTTTAGTTTGTACTGCTAAAATTGGAGAAAATAACTGCTAGTAAAGCCCCTATAAACTCATTAGAAGTAGTTTGTTCACAGTCTAGCGATAAAAGTGAGACAATAAGACTCATTTGAAAACAGATGAGTATTTTAAAAGTTTAAAACAACTACAAGTGCAAACAAAGTCACAGATAACCAATTCAAATTTTACACGCAATACAGTAACACAACACAGGCAACAACTAGACAATATAGCATAAATGAAGTAACTTCTCTCCTCCTGTTGTTTGGTCATTCACTCCCATTTTTCTGGCCATTTTGTCAAAAGTATTTGTGAACCAGATCAGAAGCAGCAACCAGAAAGAGCCCATTTTCCAGATAGGTTTCTTCTGAAGTGCTGTGACTAACTGCTACTTTGAGTTGGCTCCCCCAGCGTAAAAAAAAAAGGACCATGGCAAAGTAGTGGAAATGAAAGGGCAGCAGAACTGGATCACACTGACACTCAACTGAAATCAGTTTACCCAGTGACAGAACTGCAGTCTTTGACCAGGTACTTCCAGACAACCAAAGCTAGGGAGAATGCACACACCAGCCCTTGCTTGCGGTAAACTCAGCCCTGACATAATTTAACAACTTTCTAGAAAATTACTGCATTGTTAACTGCCACATAAACAAATCAATGGGACCAAAACCAAGAGAGGAAGTCAAGATACACAATAAATTAAGTTCCTATAAATCTGATGACCAAACGTTACTATACAAGACCCTTCCAAGCAGTTATTCTTGTGGTAGTAATTAATGTTATGAACTCAACTTGTTAACAACCCTCAGTCCTACAACATCAAGTATTTCTACGATGTAAACTGACCACTTTCAATTAATGCACCACTCTCAATTTCCCCCATTTACTGTTTGAGTTAACCCTTCAAAAGACTTGGCTGAACAAGATGTTTAGATACAACAATAATTTTATTCCAAGTCTTTACTGCCAAACATCCTTTTCAGTTTAAGAGTACTTCCACAATGTACCACAGGCTATGGAGGACATCATTTAGGCAACTAGAAGACAAGCTGACCGATATATAGGAATAAGACCTTATAACAAAGTACACTGCCATATCCTACTTCCACAGGAAAACACTGAACCAAACTGGCAATTACAATCCCTTAAAATCAGTACATTTTAATTTTGGAAGATAGGGACAAGAGGTACACATCATGTTCAGAAAGGATTGAGCAACGGATACTAAATTACTATTTGAAAATTAAATTCCATGAATGACAGTGGCAGTGGAGGGGGATATTATTTTTGTCAGCAACAATAACTAGACTTATAGAGCAAGTGACCAAAGTTATTAAATTAGGAAGCCACTTAATTTTCTTCCCTGCTGCTTCCCCTATGAAGAGAAATAATATTATGAAAAAATTATTTCTAAAAACAAAGGTTTCATTATTTAAGTAAAAGGAACTAGATGCATTTAACATTAGACCTGGACAAAAAGCAAAATAACAAAACTGTCGCTTTAAAAAAATGAGATATGATCACATTTTACAGTATGCATGCTGTAATACATAATATCATTAATACAGGAGATCCTACAAAGAATGCAGAAAAATCCCCAGTTTGTATTTCTCCATAAAAACTGCTTAGATTATTAATGTAAATTACTAGGTTTTGCTGAATTGTACTATACTAGGCATATACATAACAGAATTGCCTACATTTAAAAGCAGCAGCATTAGAATTCCTAACTGAAGTCATAAGCAAAATCTCTAAGCTCAAGCATGTTCTTTAACCTGAATTCTTGCACCCAAGAATTCCCATGAACTTCCAGCTGTCATCCACCAACACAGACCTGCTAGCAGAATTTGGTTTTTGCAGGATGGTAATAGTGCTGGCTATACTGCCACCATGTCACCTATTTTAAAAGATAGTCCCTGTCTCAGACAGCTTATCACAGTATTATGCAGGAAGAGAAAAGGAACGAGGACAGTTTCAGAAATCAAGCTAACTGTGAGAGAGACTCACACTGAAGCACTTCACCTCAACACAGTACTCAGGAGGAGAAAGAAAAGCACTAGTAGCACGCTGCTACATCACTCATTGTCCCTCATATGCAGCAGAAGTTGTGAATGTTCACATGGGAAAATATCTCAAAGACTGGTGGCATATATACATCAGATTAAAGGAAAATCAGACTGCCAGAAAAATAAAGCAATAAATGGTAGAGTTAATTACTCCACCTTCGTATACTTTACAAG
The DNA here is from genome assembly GCF_009819655.1 of Sylvia atricapilla. Lineage (NCBI taxonomy): Eukaryota > Metazoa > Chordata > Aves > Passeriformes > Sylviidae > Sylvia > Sylvia atricapilla. The sequence goes on from NC_089174.1 coordinate 71,923,236, forward strand.
GCTAGAATTATGCCAGCTTTATTTTCATATTTTAAGATATCTTATATGTTAAATTAAAAATTTTTATTTTAATTTTCAAGCACAGCTAGGATAGTGATTAAAATTAAATGCAAAATACTATCGTAATGAGTAATGAAAATAAAAGTAAGTGGTATAAATATTTAGATTTTTATGTTATTTATTTACAGTCCTTTATGTTATATAATTAAGAAGTACCAGAAAGGGACCAGATGCAACTGTCCTACTGGGTCATAAACAAAAGTTTTCTGGAAAGCATGCTAGGAATTTGACAAAACAAGAGGGGCAGCAAGTAATGTAAAAATTTAGAAACTATTAATTACTGCCTATAAAAATCTGAGGTAAGTATTCATTAGTTTCCAGCAACTTCATACATAAAGGATAAAAAAAGGGAACTGTACGGCATAAATACTATAGACAGAGATATTAACATAGACATGAAAAAATTAATACATACTGATGAAACACTTAAGAACCACTTTTTTTAATGTTCCTTCGGTTCCAGTAACATTCCCTACGTATTTAAATTTGAAAGGAGAAGTTAAGTAACAGACATATTTTCAAAGAGCTTATTAAAAAAAAAAACACAAAAAAACACTGCATAGGACACATCCAATGAAAATCACAGCTTTTCAGTTATAAAATTTTGTATATATTTAATGCACAGAAGGAACAGACCCTCTACACATAAATATAAAGGCAGGTAACACAAACTACCCTTCCTTCACCTCCAAAAAAGTGCTACTTGACCCAATTCCTCTCATCCCCTCATCTAAGTTCAGATACCTAACCTGAGATGTTTACAGGACAACTGCAGTCACCCTGCAGTCACCTCACAGGCTGTACCTCTTTCTCCTCACACTGTCAATAGACCTTGAATGAATACTGATTCTTATCTTGGCTGACAACAATAACTGCCTAAATTATAAACCACAAGACATAGGCACCAATTAAATTATGCTTTCTCTGAAGGAAAATATAAATATATCTATAAAGACTTAAAAATTATTCCACAGTCTACAGTTGGCATGTAGATATTCCTTCTGCTTCTATTCACAAATACATACATATAGAAATATGCACCTATTCAAATACATATGGCTTGTATGGTGTCACATTTCAGTATCCTCAAAGAACAACAATTCTAACAAAAAATACACTTAAAACTATTCAAACTCTTAAGTACAGCTTAAATAATCTACAATTCTTGCACTCACTCTCAGAAAAATCTGCACTAAATTAATAACAATTTCATAACTGAACTCCTGCTTTGCCAAATAATAACCAGCTGTTGGAAAATAAAGTTTCCCAGAACAAAAAGAAAATAGCTAAAGATAAATTACAACTTAAACGAGAGTAACCACTTAAGCAGTCTGCAAAGAACTTACTTCTCAATGAAAGGGGCTAGCTAGATGCATCACCAGGAAAAGAAAATTAGTGTTAACTCACACAACAGCTTGGGTTGTGGTACAGGAGGGTTTTAAAACACTGCAAAATACTCTCTGCACTTTTTAAATTCTGTAGAAAGGTTACAAGGCCTGAAAAACAATCCACATGTTCTAACTAACAACAGAGAAACAGGAACATGCTTTCTCCAAAAAACAAGGGTACAAAGTCCATACTTGTTCAGACTTTTCTGTTTCAGCTCATGTGTTCTGCACCCAGGACTTGCAGCTTACTCACCCTTTGTCTCTTTAGTGAGCATATGATGTGTACAGCATTCCCAAGGAAGCACAACAGGAAGTTTTATAGAGACACAGACAGTAAAACTAAACACTGAAAAACTTTAAAAAGTGATCAATCAGGTACTTTGACTAGAATTCATTCCAGTTTTAAGGAAGTCCCTATTTGCACTGTGTAATTTTACTTAAAGTGCGAAATCTACTTATGTTCTCTGCATTTTTGTATGAGTGACCCAAGAAAACTCTCAACTCAATCAAATAATTACTGATACTAAAACTTTCCATTTCGTTTGCAGAACACTTGTATTGGTAATTCACTCTGAAGGACATAAGTAGTATTTATAATAGCTAATTATATGTGGTACGCAAATTATATCCAGATTGATTCTAAACAGTGATTTTCAGCTTACAATGAACAGTAGGCATGAAAACTTACAACATACTCCAGGTGTCATTACAAGCATTTTCCATAGATGTCTTCTACACTTAATCATAAAAATCCAAACTGTGTAGGGCCTTCATATTATTCATACAAGAGTCACCATTGCCAATACACTATACCAACAGTCTAACAGAACTTCTAGACTTTATTCTTGAAACTAGACACTAAAGACTAAAACTAAAAAAAAAAATCACCTAAAAAGTAACTATAAGTTCATAGACTCCAAGATTATCTACTGAATAAATCCTTTTAATTTTTTAACTTTTAAAACACATCTTTGCTTTAAATGAGATCAGTTAGCAGAGATGGTAAGAACGTAGAGTAGTTTTTTTAAATTTGTTTCTGCACCCAAAGTATTCCACCTAAGATATCTGTACTAGTGAATCAAAATTTAAAAAGTCACAGGAACTACCTTCTGTGTTCTAAATGTGTCTGGAGTTTTAATGGGATATAATTAAAAAAAGGCCAAGATTGGAATGAAACTCTAGAGATCATCTAGTCCAATCAGTTGCTTAAAGCAGAGTCAGCTATAGGAAGTTGCTCAGGCTCCTGTCCAGAGTACCATCATAGATGAAAAGTCCACACCATTCCCCATTACTCGGTGAGCTCCCAGGAACCATGCTGTGTTGTCAAAACCTTTCAATTGCAGTTGAAGATTCTTTTGATGACATCAACCAGCTCCTGCCACACTCTGGGATGGACCTCATCAGGTACCATGACCTTCCATACATCACATTTATCTAAACATTTCAGTCTGACTCACAAAGGGTATGTCTTCCTTGAGCCAGGCCTTCCCTCTTGCCAGTTGAACTGTGGTTCCTGAAGGCAACACTTACCAGTAAAGATCAAGGCAAAGAGACAGCGAGTTCTGCATCCTTTGTCACCAGATTCTCCACCCCATTCAGCAGAAAACTAGTATTTTTCCTTGCTTTCCTTTTTTTGCTAATACTCCTGTACAAGCCTTTCTTCTTGCTACCCTTCATATCCTTCCCCAGATTCAATTCTTCTTGGGCTTTGGCTTTCCTAACTTCATCCCTGCCCCCACACACTCAGAGTCTCTGTGGTCTGACTGGGACACACAACTCTGCTTTCATCTCCTGTAAATTTCTATTCTACCTCTGAATTTCATCCGCAGCTTCCTATATAACCACACAGGATTCATATTCACCTTTTCATGATTTCCTCTTCCTTGGGAAGAGCTACCCTTGAGTTTGAGGGAGAAAACTTAAACACCACCTGCTCTCACCTGGATCCCTATTCTCTCTAACACACTCTATTTTTTCTAGGCTACTCTACAATGTAACTCAACTGATTAAACTGATGAGATATTTTTGCCAAAGACAGCTGCCGGGATCTCCTGGGAAACCTCTTTATTAACACTGTATTATGCAAGTAACATCAGTTTTACTGACTGAAACTTGAAAAGCCATTTCAACACAATGATGTCTATCCTTTGCCATCTTAGATGCATCAAAATTAATTAATAATATGATCTGAAAACAATTTTATTACTTTCAGAATTCGTTTTTAATCAAGTACTTACCACAGCCTGAACCTAAAACACAAGGGTAAATGGAATAAATACAACTGTTAAAATCTGCTCCACCTGACAGACATATTTTTTCAATAAACACTTGACTTACCACTACACTAAGCATACTTTTTAAAGGTGTGTGCCTCATTATCTTACAACCTACAATGTCTAGTGAGAAAAACAAACTCAGACACAGAGTATATAGCTAAAGAATCACAAACTAGACATCTGGGAGTCATGCTGGCATTCACATCAGAGAAAAAAGTCTCAACTGCTAAAATGTGGAAAAAATGACCCTCCCAAAAAGTCCAGTTCTTTTCAACAGATTAGAAAATTAAAACTACTCTAAAAAGTTAATATTTCCAGAAAAGTTTCATGAAAATTGGTCTGTTACCTGGTCTAGTCACTGCGCTTTGACATGTCCTTGTTTAATTTGCTATTGCAAAAGCTAAGGGAAAAAAAGTAAATTATTATTAATCAGTCTGATCTAGACATCAAGTGACAAAGTGATTTATTTTTTTTTTAATATAGGGGAACCTGTAATGTAGGAGTGCTGCAGCTGAAAACACAACCTTCCCAATCAGGATGGAAATTCTTACTCTTTTTTAGTGCTATAAACATCATCAGAAGCAAAAGCAGTTTTTAACTTGTATTTGGCAAAACTGAAAAAAAAAATACAAATCATTGAGAATTTAAACCCGACAGAATCTACTTCCAACAGAAATCCTGCACCTCTCCTCAGGGAAGAGCTCTATCGCCACTTACTGGGCAGTTAAAGAAGTTTGAGGTTTGAAAACAGCACAGGGATACTGCAGAGCTACTGTACGGACAGGGAACTCAGTTACACTGAGGACACAAGTCTGAGAGTTTTTTCTTCCTCCTTTTACTGCTCACATGCCATGTATTTAAGGACATCATACTTCATGTTTACCTGCACCTCAACCATTTCTTAACCGTGTGACCAGAGCCAAAGGCTTACCTCGCTCCCAGTCAAGTAACACTGTAATGGCAAATTGCTATGTTCAAAATACTAAAGCGGAACATGTGAATTTATGCTGGATTTAAAACAGAATAGGACTATCAACACAAAAGAATAGGTTGGGGTTGCTGGGTTTTGATTTTGCTTTCAGTTGTCTCTTTTTTTAGCTTCAGTGTATGTGGGCACATCCGAACTTGGTGTATCAAGATGGATAACCCACCAGTATCTTAAGTTTCCTAAAAGCAAAACAATTTTTCCTCTGGAATATTCTTCATACTTACCATCAACAGACAATACTCTGTTTACAGAAATCAGAATACCCTGAGTTGGAAGCGATCCACATAGATCATCCTTGCCCTGCAGCACATGACAGCCTAAAGAATAGCACCATATGCCTGCTCCCAAAAGACTGTATGTTTGTACATATTTGTTTTACTGCTCCTTCTCACACATCAAAAGAGCATACAAACGTGATACTTCCTCCACAAATCTGCCTTTTCTTGCTGTTCTGACAAGATCACCCGTTTACAAGCCATCTTCAACACTGCCTACTTATCAAATTTCTATGTCATAGTCTCCTTAACAGTGTTTTTCACAGTAACACACCTATTGTGATGATCAGCTTAGTTTAACACCTTTTTCTGGAAGACTCCTAATCTTTCTTCCCATCCCACAAAAAAAGCAAAATATGAATCAGAAACCATCCATCTTCATCAGTGTTTTTCTTTTGTGTGTCTGTGTTGGCTTATCAGGTTCCTTACAGCAGGTACAAATACTCCTCAAACAGTTCCACAAAAGCTGAAAACCCCCAGAGGGACACTACCTCCCAAACAATCCCACCATGCCACTCCCAACTTTGACAACAAGAAAATAACACAGGCTGCATAAATTCTGGTGCCTGAGGAGCTCATTCATTATTCCCCCCCACCCAAGATGCATTAAAATCCCACTTTACAAACACCAATGAAACAGTGAGGTCTCACTCCTCCACACAGACTTACGGTGTACCCAGAGACTAACAAAGCCAGAGTTTGTAGCCATCACTAGAATAATAAGCTGAGTAGACTAACATAGCACAAAGATGGTAATGACTATTTTCGCTAATAGTGGGCCTGCTTATAAAATTCATCATATTAATTTCTGCCATGCACATTACCTCAGACTCTCTCTACCCTAAGAGATGAAGCTGATTTATTACTTTCCATTCTTTCTTTTGTTTAGAACCCCTGCTTCTTCAGGAGTTTTTCTTTTAGGATCCCCCTCCCTCCGCAAGCAACATCAACCAACAACCAATGTTACTTTCTAGTTACTAGGTATTTGCTTCTAAAATGCTACACAATCCAACTCATGTCTTTTTTTAACTGTTACCACACTTTGATATTTCAGGAAACAATTCACCTTAAGTATTTAATTATTTACATGAGTCTGCTAATGCTGTACAAATGTGTGTTTAAGAAATAGACCACACAGGCCTTCACACAATCACAGCAACCATTTTCTGCCAGAGAGAGTAAAACTTATGCAATTTTATTTTCAAGAGAAAATCTGTCTGAAAGTTATGTACCCCAACAGCACCGTATCACCATCACTGCCTGAACTGCAGAGTATGCTGGAGTAGCTGATGGAAACTATAAGTTCAAGTGAGAACTTCTGTTGAGCCTCAGATGTGAATGTTAACTTCAGCAAACCTGTTGTAAGCCATTCAGAGTTTCTCAGTAGTTCTTATAACCACTTTAGATGAGACACAGTTCTCCCTAACCTCACAAAAAATGCCTACATTGCTACTTATGGATGGGTGAAACTTTTGTATTGCTTTCTAACCGAAAGGTAATGGAGAACTCAGTTTCTAAGACCAAGTGAAGATATTAAAAGCATCAAAAATTACCTGCTGTTGAGTATGTCCCTGCCCTAAACCACATCTACAACAAAATATTTGCCACTGTTCAAGAGACTGATTGCACTTTAAAAAATACACAAAAAAAAGAACACAGAGAAAAGATATACAACATCCAAAGCAAAATACAAGGAAGGCATATGTATAACAGAAAACAGAAACAAAAAAATCAATCTGTTTAATATATGTAGTACAGGATGCATTAGCAATACAAGATTAAATAATAAAATATTTAATAAAAAATATTTAGCAATCTCTGTACTTCTAAAAGGACAGAATGGATCTACCTTTCTGTAGACCAATCTATCATTTATTTCTGGTGTTAAAAACAGAGATGTTAATTGACTATTAATTTCTACATTCTATGTTTTCAACTATTAATATTAATGTAACCTGCTTATGCAACTATTGCATTAAATCTATTGATTAATATAATGGCAGGATGCTCTAAATTAAGTTTAAGTGTTATTAAGTTTTAATTTAAACTCAACTTTTAAAGGCTTCAAAATTTTATTCAGAAATTACAGGCCTCACAAAAGAATCAACTGCAGCCACTTACTGAACAGTGTCACTATTTCAGTGACCATTTAAAAAGGAAAACTGTATTTAAATATTTGTAAATGAGTCTTTTCTCAAAGAGATTTTGTATCTATTCTTTTTTTTTTTTTTTTTTTTTTTTTTTTTTTAGAGTCAGGCCCAACCATACACACATTATGTTTAATATACAAACTTGTCTTCTTTAAACTTCGAAGTTGTTCTCTCTTCCACATTGCCGAGGAAACTCTTTTTTAGCATGACATTTCCTAAGACAAAAAGCTTAAGAGTACAGGAACACCTACTGACATCTTGGTAATATTTCTACCAGGAAAGTAATATCTCTGATCTGGAACAATAAAGCGAAGATGCTCTTAAAAGAAAAGAAAAGATTAAAATCTGTATGTTAAAGAATTCTGAAGATTTTAAGGGGACTACTTTCAGAACTGTTTCTTCCCCCTCTAGTGAAGATCTGGTCAAATTATGTAGTTAATATACTTGTAGGTGGTTAATATAGGTGGTTATAGACCACCTCTCCCTCTTCTAACACACCTCCAAAGGGACTTCCTGCCTGAAGTATAACAAGACAATGGAACCACCTTTGCAATATCTTTCCAGAACTGCCAAACTCCCAACACTCAGGAGGCACCTGTACCCGACTTAACAAAGTATTACACAGATTAACAGCACATTAGTTGCTTGGCAGTATTTGCCTGGGCATTGTGCGAAGGCAAATAGGTTTACTCTCAGTAAGGGAAAAAAAACATATTTTCAAGAGTGGCTAAAGCATTTCTTATGGTATGGCTTATCACCCTGCATCCTATTTACCCTTTCAGCTTTCAGATCCAGTCACTTTCCCATCTATCGACTCCTATAATCTTTGTTGTTGCTGCTGTTGTTATGAGAACACGCAAAGGTAATGTGGAATACGTACTTTGTTTCACAGCTGACAACACCACTAAAGGCAAAAACTTATTTAGTACCAGACAGTAAAGGCAGAATGAAAGAAATTATCACTTTTCAAATGATGAGAACTATCAGTGCAAATACTAGCACATCACTAGTGTTTAGAGAAGGTAGTAGAACACCATGCAGCAGCTTCTCAGTCAATGAAAAAAGAGTAAGACAATATTGGTACCTCATATTTTCAGCCAAATTTGCACCTTCATCCTTGAGCTCCTTACTTTTCCTTACACAATCTTCTAAGAGAATTTCCTTTCTTCTCTTAGCTGCGAGCACCCAGTTAGCATCATCATCGTCACCCAGATCCTTGTCATCCGCAGCTTCTGCTTCGAACTGCTGAGAAGTAGCTTTTGAAACCCTTTCACCAATCTTTCTCTTCCACCCAAAAGAAGCCATCTGGAGAAATAGGAAGAATGCATTTTAAGTAGTTAGGCAATTTAGCTTTTGAGTGAACAGCAGAAAAATCAGACCTCACTCATCCCGAAGCCAAAGCACTAATAGAGAGCGGCACCCCCCCACACAAAATTCAGCCGATCGGCGGCACCTGAGCTGCCCCTGAGGCACGCACAGCCCTGACGCCCGCGGCGGTACCTGGCGCTGTGGCCGGCCACCTCTCCCGGCTGGAAGCGCGGCGCCAGCCTCGGCCCGCGGCAGGAAGCGGAAAGGCGGGGCGGCAGCGCAGGAACGGGGCAGGAGCAGGAAGGAGCGAGGGCAGCGGCAGGGACAGCCGGGAGCCGTAGTTCGGCCGGGCCGCTTGGATGCCGTGGGGTGCCGGCGGCTCCCGCGCCACTGCGCGGACTGAGGCGGCGGTGGAGGGTCGGAGGGGACAAAACAGCCGGCCCTGGGAGTGCCACCGCCCGTGGTGCTCGAGTGTCACACAGGGACATGTGCGGGACGCCGGGAATGTCCCCCGCGTGTACCGAGTGCGCCCTGCGATAGCAGCCACCCACCACGGAGAGGCAGCTCCGGCCGGGAAGTCCCGTAAAGAAGTGACCCAGGCTCACAAGGACGGGATTTTCCTCTAAACGGGAAAAACCCACCATCACAACTAAAACACGCAATAAACCAAAACAAACCCAAACCCAAAAAACCACCACCAGGGCCCTCCCCTGCCCCAATCCGTCCCTCCTCCCCCCACCCCCCCAAACAAACCAAACCAACCCAAAAAAAAAAAAAAAAAAAAAAAAAGAAGAAGAAGCCAAATAAAACAACCTCCCCACGAAACAAATAAAACCCAAACCAACCAGAAATACTCAACCACACCCCCACCCCCGTATTGTGCGCAGGAAAGGCTGAGTGAAGATGAGATGAAGCGCGTCACCACAGAGGCGCAAAAGACGGGGTCAGTGTTTGTTCTGTCTCAAATTCCTTTTCTGCGGCAAGAGTTTACACGATTGAGAGTAAAAGGGTAAGGATAAGGTGAGCACAGCTGCTGCACCATCCTGCCCAGCTGGGAAATCTGCTGTAATTTTCGTCATGTTGCTGCTTTTTCTGTAATTGTAATAGCTGCTGGTTTTAAAACGAATATAACAGTTCTCGTCCTCTCACATATAACACTAGAAAATAGCAAGCACACAGTTTCAAACAAGATGGTTCAGTATTTCATGTTTACTTAGCTTTTAGTTTTGAAAGTTTAAAAAGTTATACAGTTAGAAACAAGCAATTTTGCCATTCAGCTTTGTCAAAAAGAAATTAACAGGAAGTAGGCACATCTTTGTTAAAGAACAGGACTTCATATCTTACAATGGTAATCAACTGGTAAAATAGGCTCGAAGTTTGTATTAAACACTCATATCAAGACAAACATGAAAGGGTTTTTTTTTCTTCATATTGCACCACCAAGATGAATTTTTATCCATTACCTAGTGAGTTATATTGCAAAAGGACAGCCCGTGTTCATCCATGTTACTGAAAAAATTACAATATAAAGACAAGGTAACTCATTGTACTCCAACAGGAGTAAGCTTGGGAATACAGAGTAACACACTTTACCAGTTTGTGTATCTGCATATGCTGCCTTACAACTCTGGCAGTTCTCTTAGTGAAGTTTCATTTCTCAGCCTCTTGGCAGCTTCTAGTGCAAGGCGAAAAGTCTGCAAGATCAGTAGGAATTCGTGAAGAAAACAATTTTAACAGCAAGATCTACAAAGCATAGGTAAGTCACACAACAGGCAACTGGGTTCAACTCAATTGTTAGTGACCCTTTCCATCCCTCCCCCTCCCTATAAAAATCTCAATTCAATCAGAAAACCTTTGGCCATCAAAATTGATCTACCATAAAAATGTACTTTTATTTACAACTACATATATTGTACACTTCTGCCAGAAACTTGCTTTAACCTCCTGATACCAAAACTAAGGACAAACCAGGGTTGTCTTAAACCACAAGAGAGCCAAAATGGTATTAAAATCAAGAGCTATTTTGCATCTTTACGCCTTGCATGTGTTGTCAGCATTACAAGGAACACATAGCATTTATAAATAGCTTCATATATGCAAATGATCCCAAACCAATTCTAGATGAGGACTTACTACAATTTAAAAACCTGTGTGTTTGTAGTGTTTATACAAGTGCAATACTTAATTCCAAAATAAAGGGTAACAAAAATGAACACACTGATTTATTCAGTACATTGCAACCAATTCTTACAAGACTAAAGACAGGAGTGCTTTGCAGGATTTGCAGTTGGTCCCTCACATTGGCATCTTAAAGTTTTGGGTTTCAACTTCTGATACTTTCACTTTGGAAAATCTTCCACTTACAGCCAATGTCCCTACCGGAACCATCTGTGACAGATGAGGATAAAGAAATGAACTTGTACCCACCTATTAGACAGACCTCACAACCACCCAGTTCAGAACAGTTATAGCAGTTGAGGAGCTTTAAAGCAGCTTTATGTTTCTTCAGATTCTGTGCATGTGAATTTCTGGGCTGCAGCCAGCTGGCCAGGATTTAAACTGTTCTTCTATCTGTAGCTATCAGTTTCTCATGGATAAAATCTCAGCCATTGGCAAGAATTTCCATCCATGTGAAGAGTCCAGGTTTGACTGTTCATAGTAATGCCTGGAGTTCCAGCCTCTTCCTGGGGGAGTAACCTTTGAAACTATGTAAGTCATGAATTTTATTTTCAAGAGAGCATTAAGTATTGAATGCAAAACTAAATATTTTATGACTGTGTCTGTTAAGTGCCAGATGAAAATGGAACCATGGCTAACAGCATCAAATGTAAAGAGAGTAAAGGTTTTCATGCAAGTACTACCTGTGACTTGAACCTATGAAGTTGAGGGTTTTTTTTTGTGAAATGCTACATAAATGCAGAAGGACTTTTATTACGAGTAATTGCAATCGATTGTTAAAGCTCCAGTAGTGAAGTTGTCATGATCAGTTTTCAATGCTCAACTGAAAATTTTGACTGCTTAATTCCGTTACATTGAATAGCAAAGTTTTCTATAAAGGTTGCCTGGGAAAAACTAGAAACCTGTGTATGTAGTTTTCACTTCATTCTAAATACTGTATAGTATATCCTGACTTAACCAGCTGTATCAAAACATTAACATATATGTTAAACCCTGTAAATTTCACATTCTGGAATAGCATGAAAATAGCCCTCGGGCTCTACTCTTATCTACAGGGACATGTTCCTAAGGAAAAGGAGTCCTGGCCTGCAGTAGCAGTGGGAAGCTGCTGTCCTGCTATCACACTAGGATAACATGCACAGATGATGAGATTCCTCACAGTTTCTCCACATAGCAACATTTTGGTTTAGCCCATGGGATGCCACACCATTTAAGTGTTAAGTCTCCTGCCATTGTTATGGACTCAATCATTCTACTCACTGTCCAAAGAATTTTCACCCTCAGTTCATTACAGAGCATCTACACACATTTCCAACTGCCTGGATTTGCATGCATTTAATAACACTTTTTGAAAAAATTAGTACATAGTAACACATCAAAGCATTCTTTATTATTTTCTGTCAAATAAGGGGGAAGAAACATAGCAGTTTTAACACATTACTGTTAGGAGATGCTGAGTCACAACTGTAAAGGGTGACCAACAAGTCATACTGAGATCACTGAACTAGTATGTGTATGTTAACTTACAGTGCATCAGATATATGTATAACCAGAGAAAAAAAACAAGGAGGTCCATCTAGCTTAAATATTATAGGCAGCCTATTTTGCTCTTAAGGTAAAATGTTACAAACAGTACCCAAAGGGCATGTTATTTCCTGTACCTGTGTTATGCTATTGGACAGCAGGCAATCAGAATTCACTCCAGCTTCAAAATAATACATGTTAACTGCCCATAATAATTTTTATCCCCGTGCAAGTTGCATTTTGTGGCTAGTTTTTTAAGCGCCTTAGTTAATTTCACTTGATTATAATTGGAAGCATCTGACTATGATTTAGGCATGCTTATTGCTGTAAAAGAAATAAGCCCATCTTCAAAATTACTGTGCAAGTATTTTAATAAGATTTGCACACATCTCAAAAAACTCTATTGTATGACTCCCTGGTCTTGGAGTTACATCAGCTGTGGAAGAGTCAAGCGAAGAGTTCACTGATGAGGTAAGGGACGTATCTGCAGATTTTCCTTGAGCATCAGCATCTGAATCTTTTTGACAAGATCTGTAGTTGCTCACAGAACCTGATCTCTGCGGAGTTGCAGTCCCAGACTTCGTTTCAGTAATTTCATCTGGGAGCAAGGGAAGAGAGGAAAATTTGGTATCAGTATCAAATCAGTTCTAGGAAGAGCAAGTATCTTCCCCTTCTCACACTTCTAAATCTTTTTATTTAATCTTATTTAATAAAAAACCAGCTTTTGCTAACTGTATTTGACATAAAATAAAAGCTTGTAAACATAGTAGCGCAACAGCAAATGCTCTTATGCTAATTTAGGTTACTCAAAACAAAAATAGGTCAGCATCATAAGATGTAGTTCAATAGCAGTTTGTTGATTTTTTCTATCACCTACTTTATTTTTATTCTATTTTTGTTCTCTTTTGGGTATTTGTACCTTGTTATTTTTTGTATTTAATGATAATTTATTAGCACATTATACTTCTTAGCATCTGCATTCATTTATTCTTCTCTTTTGAAAGTTTTTCACAATTGAATGTTGTATGTTCAGGCTGCAACAACCTATGTTTACCTTCAGTATGAAGAGAAAATAGTTTCATGTTAATAGTAGTCTTACTTCAGCAGAACACTACCATTATCTCTATTCTGATTTTAAATACTGAACATTAATTTGGCTCTAAGCTGGCTCCTGAAAAATTATATCAGGAGAAGTAAGTGAAAACGCTATTTCTCCTGTTTACACAAAGCTACTTTAATTTACAAATTGTTAAGAGGAACAGAGAACAATTAACCATGCTGGAGAGAAAGAAATGTCAAATCATTTTAACTATTAGAAGAGTTACAACAAATCTGTGCCTTTGGGTTGTGTTTTCTCAAAAGTGGAAACCTGGATTTTAGTAGGCTGTCCTCCTCCAGCTGCACAGCTCTAAGCAATCCAAAAACAACAAAAAAAAGCTTTTCTCTATGCAATGTTTTCCTAGGCATTTCATCTACACCACTGGCTGTAAGTAATTTTCCTTTAGTCTACTATGCCCATAAACAAGTATTGTGTTCAGTCTCTTTTAGCTCCTCTAGTCACTTCATCTAACCAGGCTTTATATACAGTGTTACTGTCACTCCATAAAATATATTTTTATACAGGTTAAACGAAATGCTTTCAAGATTTTCATTCCTGTGAGCATAAAATCCCTACCTCAAATTTTAGCTACTAGCAGAACTGGTGGGTTAACTTTGCCTTGCAGCTGATATCTCAGTGCAAAAGGGAAGAAAACATTCAGGGCAAAAGTGAGGAAAACTCATGAAATGCTCAGTTTTAAGTAAGTGGGGGAGAAAAGTGATGCAATGGAAACCACTCACTATCCCCAAAGCAGACTGATTCCCAACTGGTCTCAACGTTACCTTCCCCAAAACTATTTCTTTGCTAGGCATAACATAATACGGCATTATTCAATCTGGCTCAGCTCTGCAGAGTTGTTGCTCCCCTCCCAACACTGCAGTTTGGAAAAACAAAGGCTGGATACTATGCCAGTCCTGGTCAGCAATACTTGTGTGCTATCAATACTGCTTTAGTCACAGATCCAAAACAGCAGCATGTAGACTGCTAGGAAGAAAATTAACTCCATCCCAGTCAGACCCAGTCTGCAAGGTACAGTCCAAGTCACATTTAAATATCTAGGGGTTTCATACTTTATCGTCATTAGAAAACACTGTTCACACGCTTACTTCAGATCTGAATTAATGTTTAAATTTGGGGCGAAGCTCCAAAGGCAGCTTAGGTTGGTCCCAATCTCACCTCCAACAGTCCTGTCCCCTTTTGCACTACTGGTATTAGTTCTGATGCAGACATAAAATGGAACTTCCCAGGAGCTGATATAGCAAGAGAACAATTGTTTAAGGGATGCAGCAGCTGAGCATGTATCACAGGAACAGTAGTCCAGGAAGGAATAAGGAAACACTAATACAGGTTAGATTGTTTTAAAATAAAAAAGGACAACACTTACTTCACGTCTAAGTAAGTAAATAAAGACAAGTTTGCAAGTAGAATGTTTCCCCATGCAACTCAATTAACTTAATTAGCTCTTCACATACCATCAATACTACGGAAATCCAGTAAGTATGTTCTGCTGTCCACCTGATACAACTGAAGACTCATTTTGGAATATGCACTTGTTACTGGATTCTTCCTCCGAACACGCAGATAATATGGATTTACAACCTAGTATGAAAGAGATTTGAGTCAGATAACCAGAACTGCTTGAAAATCACTGCATATTGTTTTTGTCCTTTCCACTAACTAGTATTTATCAAATTATTTCAAATTTCATTACCTGTTGGATTTGAGGGTTGTTGGGGTTTTTTTAAGCCAAGCGAAATATATTCCTACAGCCCAAAGAGAAAACTCTAGCATGCCTTTTTTCCTGTCAGCATGTACAGTCTACTCCCAAAACCCTTCTGGCACAGCAAACACAGACAGCACAGGTACATGAGATTAGTGCCAGAATATGAAAACAGCTTCAGATGTCTGGGCTATGAAACTACACAGCTCAAACTAAATGCATTGTTGTTTGCTGTAAAGGTCCTCTATTTTGTTACCTTCCACTCATAATCCAGTTGTTTAATTGCTCGACAAACTTCAGCCATTATATCATTTGGTCGACTCTGACTCCGTATTCCCAAGTGCCATTTAGCCCGTCTTACACCTTGGTGTTTTGACTTCTGTGGATTCAGCTCATCCAGGGTGTGGCGAGGACGTGGTGCCTCAGCTACTAAAAATGGCACTCGTTCAGGGTGAGGGCGAGACAGGTTGTGATCATCCAGAAATGAATCAGGTGGACTTGTCGCCAAGTAGAAGTCTTTGGCCTCGTTCATTATTCTTCTGTTATCTATAATGAGGTGATAAGCAACAGCTAGAGGGTCCTGGTGATTTCGGCTGTACAGACAACTTAGCACTTCCTCTTCAGTGCATTCGAACTTCTCACACACTTCTTTTAAGGCTTCATCATCAATCATGGTAGAGCTATATGATGGATCTTCAGGAAACAAGTATTTTGGAAGATCCTGCTTAAACCATTCATGTTCCCTAAATTTAAAAATAAAAAAATTCTGAGAATATGTAAGTAAAGAAAACATTTTTAACAGGAAATTCCTTTAAAATATAAAGTTAATTTTAGTCTAAAGTTGCTTCAGGATAGAATCAGGTGGTTACTTTCTCTTTTATTATTTCAGTCCCTTCCTCCTCTTGTTCTTGTGACTGTTCTACTGCAGAGAGGGCAGATCCTTCTGATTCCCTCTTCTGTTCCCTTCTAGAAACTTCTTCATTCCTGATCAAATGAGGCTACTTTCGCTTTGGTTGTTTAATTTATAGGAACAAGTGATATAGTTGAAAGCTGTGTTTCTGGCTTAGCCAAAGTGTCTTTTGATATGTTTTCAGACCCGGAAATCCCCTCTTCTCTTTGAGGATGCTGATTAGTATTGAGCAGTGTTCAATAGGAAGAGGCCCGGTCCGAGCACGGTGTTACAAGCCAGGCCTCCTTGCAACAGCATATTTCTTTCAAACATTCTATCATTTCATGATGAAATGCCATTTCTATCATGTCCTACCTGCACATTTTCTCCCACATGCCTTACCACCTGTAACCACACACTGCTGTGAGGCCTGCAAGATGTTCCAAAATAGCTTGTTGATCTTGCAAAAAGACTAAACTATGCTCCTAAGAAATACGAGTAGCAATGTCTTGACTGCTAAGGATGTTCAAGATACTGAAGTTATGGCAATGAGGGAGAAAACAACACGGAAGAATACAGTGAAGGTGCCATTCTGTATTTGCTCCAGAAAAAATAAAACTTGGACAAAGATGTGTAATTGTTAATTGTCTCCCTGAGATGCTACCCAAAGGACAATAACAGTTTCAGTACAGAGCCCAAACAGCAGATTAAGCTCAAGGCCAATATTCTAATTAAAATGCACTAAGCACTATAGTGCACAGCAAATTGCAAAAAACAACAAAAATCTTCAATATGTTCAAAAAACAGAACATGGAAGAGATCACACAAATCAGTATTGAGAACAGAAGAATCAATATTCTCACCAACAACCATTACACCGATAGAATTTATAATTATTTTATCCAACATGCTCTGTTCAAATCTGTTATTAGCTCGACACCAAGCACCACACAGCCACTTGCTTGGTCCTCTCCAGTGGAATAAGGGGAAGAGTCAGAAGAGTAGAAATGCAAAAAGCTTGAGAGTTGAGAAAAAAATAGTTTAATAATTAGAAATTTCTTTTTTAAAAAATCTAAGGAAAAAAAAAAAAAAAACCACAAGAGGTGACAAGGAAACCCAAGAAAGACAAGTAATGCAGATAAAAACAATTGCTCATCACAAAATGTCTGATGACCAGCAGACCAGCCCCATCAGCCTTCCTCTTATTTTTACTACAGAGTATGACCCCATATGATATGGAATATGCCTGTAGTCAGTTGCGGTCAGCTGCTCCAGCAGAGCACCCCCAGCCTGCTCTGTTGGGACAGTGTAAGAAGCAGAAAAGACTTTGGCTCTGTGCAAGCCCTGCTAAGCAGTAACTACAACATCCACCTGTCAACAAGACTATTTTCAGTACAAATTCGAAACACAGTTACTGTGAAAAAATGTAACTCTACTCAAACCCAAACCAGCACAGTGCACTAAGGTCTACTCAGTGTGAGAACTCAGTGATCCAGAGAACACTGCCTCAGCACAAATATGCTGAACAAAATATCATTTAATCAGTAAAACAATCAATTAGGAAACAGAAAAATGTTTTTCCATACTGCAACAAAGGTTCAGCCATAGCTGGGATGACTGAACCCAGAGAAATATTGTTACTGTTCATGGCACCAGTCCTTTCCCCTTGCATGCACATACATACATACATACCCTAGACGAATTAGGTATTCAATTAAACTCAATTTGTCCTTTAAACTGTGAGGTGACATGTCGTATGAATAGTAAGACAGAGCTGTTTTGGATTCAATTTCCATCCGTGTTCTGTAACCAACATTTTTCAACATGTGTTTTGGCACCACTTCTTTTCCACACACTATTTAACACAACTGAGGTAACTTAAGTTCCCAACCACACAAGTTTTACAGTGCTTAGTTTTCACAGAGCTTTCATCTCTGCAAGGAAGTACTTCCTATTGTAATAAAGCAGTAAACATTTTTTGTTCCACTGAAACAATTAACTTGGCTCATTTCCTAACTTCCAACTCTAAAAGGAGCAGCATTTTCACTATTATAGTATAGCAGCATTCTTTCCTTAGAGCTCCTTGTAAAGAAAATTAAGCTGCTATATAGAGTACGTTTTCTCTCAGCGACCTTTTTTTAAATTTGATCCAGTGCACATCTGTCAACACAACTAACTTCTCCAGAATCATCTCTTGGAATCTGGAGCCCATGAAGCTTCTATCTACCTATAAATTTTAACTTATCAGTACTTGGTGAAGTAATTACCATTCATACACAAATTCATGCCAGTGCTCTGAAGCTAGAAATTGTTGCCTTACTTGTGGAATATTCACAGTCTTAACAAATAACTTTTCAGAGTCTAAAGAAATATGAATAAAAGCAGCAGTTAAAGATTAAAGAGCTTCCTCGGATATTTACAGGAGAGAGCACTGGTTCCTAATGGGAAAGACAATTTTCTTCCCACAGAGAAATCTATATAGGGTAATTTTTGCAAACCATTATGCAAGTAAACAGCTTTGCTATGACAGCCTTAAACCTAAAGTTTCTCAGAATTTCCATATATAAATAATTTGTTTTACTATGATCTCCAATAGATACTTTGTGGTCCACTGGAGATCAGCCCTATCAGAGCCAAAACCAAGCCACTGGTTTCAGCTTCATCAGAAGCTAAATTTTTCATCTCACTCTAGAAAACATGGACAAGCTATATTAATAAATTCTTTGTTCTGCATATTTGCGTTATTGTAATTCCAGCATCTTATGATCAGACATCAGCAAGTGTTTTACCTAATGTCTCTGATTGTTGCTCTCTTCATTGGATCCACTTGCAGCATGTGCTTCAAAAGACTTATTACAGATGGATTCAGGTACTGAGGGGTATAAAAGATACCATCACATATCTTCTTAAAAAGGGTTGGCACATGATCATCATCAAATGGAAGTGTTCCACATAACAAAGCATAGAGAATAACCCCACTGCTCCAAATATCTACTTCCGGACCTGCATATAACCTGTGGAAAAAAACCCAATTAGTGATTTGTGTTTAATACATTTAAATATGTTTTCTCTCATTTTTCCATTGTGTCACAGTAATTAAAAGCACGTGAACTCAGGACAACTGATTTTGCAAGCACTACACCATTCCTATGCCATGCCTCCACTGAACTTCAGTACTCTAGCCTTTCTAATATGTAACAGGGCACAAGTACAAGTCTTCCTCTCTAATGTGTAACAATAATCCACAGTGCAATTTCACACAATGGCAAACTGAAAGAAACATGCATCTACTATTAAGAGAGCCCAGGTTATTGTTATCAACGTTTTAGAGGAATCTGTGCAAAGTCAGCTATCCCCCAAGCAGTGGCTGAAAAGTTTAATACAAGTCCATATTAGCAGAATGTGTCATGTATTCTGTGCCACTGCCAGAGTAGAACAGATATCTGGCCTCCAATCAACAAGGGGCAATATTAAGGTAGGTAGCTGAAAGCAGACTTGACAATCATAAATTACAAAAACAGAAGTTACCTCCAGGCTGAGTATCTACTATGCAACAGGTATTTCACTGCTACTCAACTTCACAGCAGACTCTGCCTGTAACTCTGTATCTCAGCTTCCAAGATCTGAGCTGTACATGAGATTTTTAAAGCAATTCAGGCAGAGTGTACACAATGCATTTTGGGCATTAGCCACCACCTCTATTCAAAGCTAGTTCACAGCTAGCTTTAAACATTTAAAAAATTATCAATGCAACTAACAGCCTTCAGTTTCTCAGAATCAAGCTTGTCAGCTGAACAAGTTTTGTACCCTTTAGAATCAAACAGCAACATGACTTAAGTACATGCATATATGTATCCAATATAAAAGAAACTACCTTCCAGAAATTACTTCTGGTGCAGCATAGTTAGGGGAACCACAGCTTGTTCTTAAAAATTCTCCATCTGACATCATATTTGATAGACCTGAAAGTGTATAAGAGTAACTACTAAAAATTCAGGGAGCAAAATTATTTCACACCGCATATACCACCACGAACAAATCACTAGTGATTCAAATGATAAAATTAACAAATTTATTCCAGTTAAGAAATAATATTGTTTGGAATTATGGAATTTTCATATGAGCATGCCATATAATCATCCACATATTTTATGAGAAATCTGAGTAACATCAATCCATGCCCACAGCCTAGAGATATTTGAGAGCATATTTATTCCTAGACTAGAACAGTTAAATTTGGATGACACAGGCATGACATAGAACAAAGTTGCTCTAAGGGAGATATAGCAGTACAGCAAGATAAGATTTTGGTCATTAACAAGTACTAAAACCTAATATTGCTTGTAAAATGCCAAAGTAGTAAATGCTATCACAGAATTCCCTAAAATACTGTTAGAGGTAACACAGAAGAAGGGAACTGAGGAGTAAACATAACTTTACCACAGTTTACACCCCTACACTACACACCTGGTTCCTGTATAACTGCACTTTTGTAGACTGCTTTTCAGATACTCTGTAAGCAACTGCAGTGTGCTTTAGAACTAGGCCACCTGCATTCACTAGCACTCAGTATAGTCAAACAGCTGTAGAAAATTTTTTCTAGTTTGCTCAGTGAGGCTGCATGATCAAGACTATCATAAGCCAAAGAACTCAGTCTCCATAAAGGAATTATGCCCTTTTATGAATCAGCAGGGAATGTAGAGAGGAAAGAGTATAGCTTGGCTAGCTTTCATATTCTAACATATAAAAGCTTTTATTAAACTCTTGTTTAATACCCCACTCATGATCAACTGAATGCTACAGTTTTGCTGATGCTAAGTTACAGAAAGATACATTTGTAATTTACTGCACTTCATTTCTTGACCATGTGAGCCATTTCACCTAGATAATTTTCTTCACGTGAGAAACCAATGATTCCCAGGGCCCACACAGATGAACACCATACTTTTAAAACATACTTACTCAGCATTACCTAACACCTTTCACTGGAGACTTATATAAGCAGGTATTATCCACTATGTCTACAAGAGATCTGTCATGACACAGCAGTGTGGATACCATGGATCCCTTACTATGCTTATGTCGTGAGGTTTCCTGACTCAGATGCTTCCAAGAAACTAGCTTCAAGGCTTCTCTGCAGCTGTGTCATGAACAGCTGGCATAAACAAATCAGGAGGACTAGTGTATTTTTCTATACCACTGTAACTTCATAAAGATGATGAACTGCTCCTGCACTGTTCTTCCAAGAGAGCCAAGCATCTACATTTTACAGATGGTTAAACAGACAGGAGTGAGTTTCGAAGAAAAAGGTCAGAAACTAAGTCTACTTAGCATTTTAAATTAAAGAAATTACTGTTAAGTGAAACCAAACTAATCAGTTAACAATTTCAGCCTGTCACAGAAGATATCTCAAAAGAAAGCAAGAAAGCTTGAGAGGAAAACAAGTTCAATAAATGTGCAAAAACATTATTTTGCTTCACATCTATTCTCTTCGTGTTCTTCAGTTGTAACCCACCACCAGGATATTAAAGTATACATACAATATTTTCCATTGTTATTAACAGCATCTAACACCAGAAATGCAATCAGATGGAAAAATAAAGCACTACTTACCAAAGTCAGCTATCTTGGCATTCATGTGTGCATCAAGAAGCACATTTTCAGGCTTCAGATCTCTATGTACTACCATGTGCCTGTGACAGTAATCCACACCAGAAAGGATTTGCTGAAACAGACGTCTGCTTTCCTTCTCATCAAGCTAAAACAGACAAAGATTTTAAGTAATTAAAAGACAGTGGAAGTTAACTTGGTTTTCATTTTTACTAGCCAGAGAAAACTCTTCCAAGACCTAAACTTATAAATTATACTTATCATTTGATACTTTATACAGCAGATTATCAGAACTTGTAGCAAGCAGCTTCTTATCTTACATCATTTTTTTTGTGCCACAGCTCTGAAGTGACTAAAACAAAACATACCCAGTTACTCAGGAAGTCACTGTAAGTTCTTAATCACACTCTTGAAATTGGGTTTGGCAGGTGTTACATACTCACTAACTAGAAACATTAGCAGTCGAACATTTAACTTTAACTGGAATTATCAACAAACTTTGATGTCTAAGCACACCACAAGATTTAAGCTGGCAAAAGCTGCTGAAATGTAGCACAGAAATTACAAATTTCAGATGCTGTTTATGCTAACAGCAGCTAGTCCTACACAGCAGACTGAGGCAGGCATTTCCTACAAAGACCTGAATCCACACCACTTTGTCCCAGAAACTGAAGCATCCTATATATCTAAATAGTCTGTAAAAAGTAACTTCAGATCTTTCACACAAGCTGTTCTAATAGTAGGAGACAACAAGATGGGCACAATGGTAGCTTTCCAATAGTGAGATATACTGAAGGAACAGTTTTCAGCTACTCCAAGTGGTACCTATTCATCTGGTTTATTCTCAGCCATTGTAAATTAACGGATTAGTAGGAAGGAAGAATGCTATGACAAAATCACACAAAGATTTGAAATGTGTCAACCTATAACCAACTGTACTTTCAGAAAAAAAACCCACAATCATAAAATAGATGTTAACTGAGAGCAGCAAAATGAAAACCGAGTACAAGAAAACACACCCACATTTAACAAGGTGCAACCAGCACCCCTTGCTCCGAGTCCCTGATAATGTGGTTAGCTTAATTAACACCACTTTGTGAGGCAAGCAGCCGTTCTGTGACCTTGGAAGTCAAGTGTTCACGCCCTCTGCTTCATGGCCCTGGATGCCCTGCCTCCCTACCAGCCTCAAGATTCCTTGGAGCCAGGTTGAAGACCCGCTTCCTTTGCAGCCTTTAGTTCCCAGGCACAGAGCCATGGATGACTCTGTGGTGACATATGGAACTGCAACAGCAGCCAGAGCAGTGTCTTCAGTATTAAACAGTTACAAGTCCTAAATGGGAATGAAACCTGTGACTTCTTGGTGGCCACAGGCACCCCCACTATCCTCTGCTTACCCTGAGGACTGAGTGACTTGTGTTTGTCCCTATGATTTTCAAGGCTATACTGTGATTGTTATATGGATACAGCAAAATATGTATTAAGATTTGACCAGATCTACCGAGGGTCTGGGTGAATAGATAGCCCAAGTTAAGTTATGTAAAAAATCTGTACTACACTACTAATAAATTACAGTACATTCCATCTGCTCATAGAAATCCTGCAACACTAATCATATATCCTGTGCTACACTAATCATAGTATTCTTTTGAGAAAAGAAAACTTTTAATTGTATCATTCTGACAAAGACACCCAAAAAGACACCCAAGAAGTCTGTCCCCTCTGTGCAGGATGACACAGAAATGTTGCGAATGCAATAACAGAATGCAAGTCACTGATTTGCAGAGGTGGACTACTTCTTACCCTTCCATTTTTACAGATATAATCAAACAGTTCTCCTCCTGAAACATACTCCATCACCATGAAAATGTCAGTGGGTGTACTGATGACCTGGTACCTGGCAAGAAAAGATATCTATTAGTCTACATGCTCAGTAAAACACTAGTTACATTCAGTTAAAACCAAATCGTACAAATAATCAGATTAAAAAAATACTTTAAAATAGCTATCAATCAATCTACAGCTACTGGAATGACAGTATTTTTCAGAAGTATTTTTACTCTCCTTCCATTGTGTGATGCCACCATTGCAAAGACTAGCAGGAAATTTGTAATCCCTATCAGGAATATCAGTCCTTGTTCTTTCAGAGGTACAAGTGATTTCTGTAAGATTTTTTACAGTGCTGCCTCATCAACAGCTTGATGCAGTGAAAAACAACTTCAAAATTACTTTCTTAGTGTTGCAAAAATACAGTTTTTGACATTAACATGCAAAAAAATTCACCTGCCATAACTTAAAAAGTGTACTTCCAGACTAGGAAAAAAATCCTCTTAATAATGATGAATATTAGTGTTTAAGATTATTGATCTCTGGTTATGATTTTTTTTATCATTCTACTTCAATTAAATTTTAAAAACCTAGCTTTGAAATAACAAGTTTAAGGACAAAAATCACAATTTAAGAGATTTTGATTTTTTCTCCATGTCCTACCCAAAAATTTCTTAATTTGTTCCCTTTACAGTGTTCCACATACAAAAGAAAAAAATCTCCCTGTGATTCCCTGAGAAAGAAACTGTCATCTGAAATCTGCTAAACTGTCTTCAATTTAGCAACACCACAAGCACACACTGCTTATTCATCCAGGTGACTGGTATGTCACTTGGTGCACTAACACTTCCTATTCTGTTCTGGCTATAGGAATGCCCTTTGGACTCATTCACAGATTAACTGAAAGCACTAGCAACTTTGCTGACAAATCAACTCAACAGTCTTCTGAAAACCAGCACACTGAAGAAGTGGGGGAGCTGACCTTACAGTATGTAATTTAGCTTCAGTGTAGCACCTGTAGCTGAATTAAAGGTAGTGCAGAGACATGGCATCTCCCAGTGGCAATCTTTAGACAATATTCTACACATAAAAAACCCACCCACATCATGACTAAGACAGTGGAAGTTACCCCCCACTCCGGAAGTGCAGATTATCATAACAGGAAATTGGAGTCAAAATAAAATCAACATTACTTATAATTTATTAGCACAGATGAGACATGACAGGTCTACTCTGGGACATAGTTGTACTTTGAAACCCACTGATGAGCTATTGATCATAAGAGATGTAATCAGGCACATTTTAAATACGACATATAGACAAAGGATAGCTGCTACACTGAAGATTTCTAAAATAGCAATCACATTTATCAAACTGTACCTCCTTAATCCAGAAAAACTCTTGCAGAGCACCACCTACACTGAAAAAATTTTTATCACTGACCAGCACATCACTAAACACATTTTGAGAAGATAGAGTAGCTCAGTATAGAAATGACCTTTACACTCATTTCCCAAACAGAAAAAAAAAAAATAAATCAAACATAAACAGAAAAAGAAAAATTAAGCAGCCACTAAACTCAAAGATGACTGCTACCAGAAACATGTCATGACATTACCTTTCATACACCTGTCCCAAGAATGTCTAGGCAAAGATCTAATAGAAACTCTCCAGCCTGCAGTAATGATCAGCTTTGTGAAAACACTTTACAGAAGAACACAGTGGTATATTTTGAAGCTGGTTACTTTTTCTGACAAGATACTGTTTGTAGCATTACCCTTTATATGTATTTTAGATCAGTGAGAGCAAAAAGTAAGTTTGTTTACAGTAAGCAAAACTTACAGCTTAATTATATGAGGATGCCTGAAGAGTTTGAGGTTCTGAATCTCCCTGCGGATTTTGCCCACAACATCAAGGCTGCGAATCTTCTGTCGATTCAAGATCTTCACAGCAACTTTATGCCCAGTTAACTCATGTTTTCCAACTGCAAGAAACAATTAAGTACTTAGTCAAGGTTTTCAATTGCTTAGTTAAGACATTATTTCTCCTTTTTGAATGTAGCCAAGTTAAGACACTAGCATTCCACATATTCCCGTTATCTTTGGGAAGTTGAAAACCAGATGGTATGGAATTTCTTCAGCCCTACTCCAATTTCCTCCTCAAGTCTATCATTAGAAGATGTATACACATAAGAAATTCCTTAAGCCTAACCAGCAGAAGTCTTGCAGCATAACATTCTTTGCAATATTGGTTAAAAAAGTAAAAAAAAAAAAAAGCATATCCCCAAACCCCACCATCCTTGCTAATTAGAGAGAGCATTTTCTCTCCCTGTGTAAGTCATTCCAAATTTTCTTTACGCGGTAACCCACTCAAACATGTTTTCCTTTATCTCTTCTATTTCATCTGCAAGGATCACTCCTATTACTCCCTCAAGAAGCATGCTTCAGCAATTGCTCTGAATTACCAGTGTAAGTACCTGATCAGTTTACTTATAAAAATGTATCTGTCCTTGGAGCAGTCTGATAGCTCTACAGTCTGTGCAGTTAACACCAGAGCTTTATTCTATTTAAATAAGTGGCAAATGTGACAAGAAATGCACAAAAAATAGAACAGAAACAACAAAAAACAATGCAAACACGCAACCTAATCCATTCCTATAAGTGGAAAAGAAACTAAGAACAATTTCACTGTTCTTTTAACAGAGGAACTAAAAAGTGTAAACTCTTTCACAGTCAGTTACCTCTCTTAAAGTCCTTAACTTTGCAAGTGCTATTGGGAGTAGTCACGGCAAATTTTTCTTAATTTTTTTTCTTAAACACAATATTTTTCTTAAACTAAATTACATAAACCCAAAACACCATCACAGATGGAACACCAAGAAGCCAAGTATTTTTTTGTTAGAAGGCTTCCCTATCTGCATGGCTGCCACATGCAGTGATTATAATAATACCATTCATTTGCCACCCTGATTTCCACCTTCCAAAGACAAGCCTTTTAAGATTCTTCAGACACCCACATGGCTCATCCTTGTCCACATGAATAGACATTTGTAACACAAGTGTGCTGAACACAATACTCACTCATTTGAGTGCCTACCCTAATCTGAGAATTTAAATAAGCCCTGGGCTTCTAGTTTTTTTTTTAATATATCCATGGGAAGCTGGGATTAAACAGAAGTGATCCACAAAAGTCTGTGTTCAATATATAATCTGGATAGAATAAACAAACACCCATCAATCTGTAAATCTCATTCCAGCATAAAAGACCTTGCTGCTCCCTTCTGCCTCTATATCGAGCTAAAAACCAATGCAAGTGAGAAGAAGCTCTTAGAAGAGAAACCAAGGATAATGATAAGCATCTGCATGCTTATTCTTAGAAGAAGACAGCCACCTATAAAATTAAGCAGTCTGAATTCCCGTAGGGAACTAACCAGTGGATTACCCAAGACCTGGAACCATCACAACGCTGCATTGAGACATGTCTAGTATCTCAAAAAACAGAAGTGCCCTGACTAGGATGAAAACACATCCCCTCATTCAGAGGAGCCATTACCTAACAGTGGCCACAATACACAAAGTGCTGGGCAGACGTATTTGCAGTACTGAGGAATGCAGAACAAAGCTGGAATCCAAAGAAAGTTCTAGACAGAACACAAAGCAGTGACAGGTGAGTGCCTAGAAATTTATGAGAAGTATTTGCTTTGAAGCAGACATACAATTGAAGCAATCACATTTGCTTTATTGTCTTCAAATGTGACTGAGGTTTTAAAGGAACCAAACAAATTATATCACCTATGTTCAAAACCTCAGGAGTAAAGAATTATCATAAAAAATTATAACAATTAGAAAAGCAACTGTTTTAATTGTAAAGTCTTTACCCATCCTTAACAGGCACTGATGTACACAGAAGTATTTGAAAAAAATTTCTTTAAAAAAGCCAACTTTAATCCATAAGTTAAAATGTAACATTTGTTTTTGTCAGTAAAAAACAATTTGTTAGAAACCAAGCAAAAAATCTTTTGGTCAAAAACATTTTTTTTTTTTCTTTTCTGCAGGAAGTACATTTAAGAAGGTATTTCATACAGTAAGTAACATACATATTTGACCAAGTCTACAGCTGAGAATATAAATACACAGTTCTGATATGCACTGGATTATAAAATCTCATTTTTAAGCTGGTTTATTTAATTTCTGATTTGTCAGTCTACCTTAGACTAGAATTCCATTAGCACTCATTAGCTACAATCTGTGTTCAATAAGCTAGGCACATAAGACAAGAGCTTTTCAAAACAAATTTTTCTTTCAAAGTAATTAAACAGTAACATTTGCAGTTGACTGAAACCAATTCTAGCTGTCAGAGCCTTCAAAGCTGTGAGCCTCAAGCCTTAATTTTATTCACTAACTGGGAAAAAACAAGATTTTCTGCTTCTTCAACTCCAACAGCTCTGAATAAATTATTGTAATGAAAACATTCTGTCATTCAGTGCCAATGCAGAAAGATCTCCAAAAGCCTATTCTCTTGCTAACGACATTTCAAATTCAATCTATTTTCTTCAGAGATGTTTGCCTTCCTTTAATCCAATTTGAAATTATAAAAAATCTAGCCTTTTAGGACACAAGTTTCCTGGATACAGTTCAAGGTATCTGTTACCAGTAAAATAGTAGATACCAACTGGTAACAGACTGCTGACACTTTTGAATTCAACATTAGGACAGAAGTGAGAGTGTCACCCCAGATGATAACATCATGTAGAAACATAAGCAGCCAGTGTTACCTTCCTGAAAGCTACTCTGCATTCCCATTTGATCTAAGTTTTACCTATGGAAGGTAATATACACTCTAATCCTCAACTAGCTATCAGTCCTTCAAAACAATCTCTGGGGGAAAAAAAAATTCATTTAACAGACCTAGTAGATTCCTGTATTTCCTTTTTTTTCTGATAATACTAATTGCCTTCAGGCTTCACTGTGGCTTTGCACAGCACCAAGATTTTCATGACAGTGACAGTCTCAAAGCAGAAGCAACTTATTTTTAACTGCTGAAGTGCAGGTGGAAGAGTCCCTATCTTGTTCAACAGTTCTTCAATTGGAAAAAGAACTGATTATGAGGCCATGCAGACCAAATACAATACACTCACGAAACACAGGTACAAGCCATTAAGTTTTTAGAGGAAAAAGAAATCAGAAGCCTATATTGCATTTAATGAAATAATTCGCAGCAGGCCAAAAACCCAATCCAAAGCTCAGAGGGAAGCAATGTTTAAGAGTATGTGCTAAACAAATGTTTTCACTAACATGAGAAAAAACCCTGAAGAACAACAATTCATGCTGTGCAAAGCCATCTTGTTGCACAATACTGTTCATTTCATGTCTGTTATTACTGTTATGACTTGACCAAGATCACTTGGTTTGTAGTCTATACAGAACAGTGTTGCTAACCTAGATCTAGAGACCCGGAACAATTATTGTATATTTAGAGCCTTAAATATCCCTCACTTTCTCAGTACAGACCACAGGAAGCTCAAGTACTCTTCCATTTATGAAAGATAACTTTAAAACAAAAGTATCTGGAAATGAAAGTTTGCATCTAGCTTCAG
The DNA here is from genome assembly GCF_009819655.1 of Sylvia atricapilla. Lineage (NCBI taxonomy): Eukaryota > Metazoa > Chordata > Aves > Passeriformes > Sylviidae > Sylvia > Sylvia atricapilla. The sequence continues at coordinate 71,952,121 of NC_089174.1, forward strand.
CAGAAAACATCAGCAGTGCTTAAAAAACAATTGATAGAGATACATGTTTTACACTGAATCCTAGTGAAGTCTGAACATAAATGTGTCCCATACAATTGGTTTAGATTCAGTATTCTTCCACCTCAGCTTTTCACTTCAGCGGCATTTTTGCTTTGCCTAGATGCTGGCTAAGAGCAGCGTCTCTGCAACTGCCCATCTGAGGAACAGTCAGGTAAACCAAGTCACTCAGAATTAATTCAGAGTGGTACAGCCAGGTGAAAATGATAAACTGGAAGAATCACACCAGTGACAGCTACCGGCAGCACGAATTCATCTGACAGCAACAGCAGGAGACCTTTCACAATTACCAAATAAAGCACTGATCCTCCAGTTCTATTTTTTCAGCCTGCCACCACTGTTAGAATAAAACATTCACTTTCAAAAAGCCGTATGCCTGACCCCCTGCATTATCTGAGCTCAATGTAAATCATAATGAATTTTAAGAAGTGAACACATGTTTTTCACTTTATGTCAATTGACGAAACCATATCACCAGAGAAGGAAATGACGAAAACAGGAAAACAACTGCAGATCTGGTATTAAATGAAGAAAATGTGTGCTCAAGAGGAAAATCACTGCACCATAGATAAAATGTTCATTATTAAGCATAGCTGAAACAAGACAAAAGTAACATAGTAACATAATCATATAGGGGCAAGAAAAGCAGTAGTGTAATAGTGCTCTCCTAAATTTAGGATCATACCAGAACACTGATGGTATGCCAACCTTAGTCTTCTGCGGTGTGCTGGGTAGAAAACCACAAAACAAACACATCTTTGACCCCTCCCCTCAACCATGCAGTCCCTTCATGAGGAAAGAGAACCTAATGCTAATCTGCTGCATTACTTTCTTTTCCCCTTTGCTCAAGGAAGTACTGAGTTCCTACAGAAAAGAATGGTACCCTAGCTGCCAGAAACTGGGGTCACTGCTCCCAAATGGCTGGGGTTGTCCCTTTATAAGCTTCCCTTAAAAAAGAGACTCAAAGGGCTCTGCTATCAGAATATTTTTTACTGCTTTCCTAGAGCAAAATATCATCCTATTTCCTATACATTAGTAATATTTTTTCAGAACATGTCAACAGTTCAAAAAGCTTGTGCAGAACACATACAATGTATTACGTACATTGGGAGAAAAAAAAATAGGGTTTTTATGCACCTGCTAAGTTAACAAAAAAAACCCCACGCAAACAAAAAAAACACCAAAAAACACACAAACAAACAAAAAACGTTACGGATAATACAGCCTAAGCCTAGCTCTACTCATTTGAGAAACGATGTTTTTTATTTGCTTGCCCCAGGATCTGAAATACTGACAAACAACACGGGAGGAACAGTGTAAATTAATGCACAATCCTTCCATCTGTGGCAAGTAACACCATGGGGAAGTTTAACTTCTACTTTATTTTCACTAGCCTCCAAATAAGCAGTACGGCATCCATAGCCCTACAATGGAAAATTTTTAAAATCTGCGCTGAAAAAAACTTTGTTAACAAAGCAGATTGAACACGAAGTTTTTCCGCATCTGCACATCAGCTGGGTTACCAACTAATCCAACAATCCCAGACCCATCTTTTTACGCTTATTTCTCTGTAGAGAGAAATCCTGCCTTCCTTACAAGGGCATGGAGAGTTCATAGTCGAGCATCAAACCGCAATATAAGAAGCTCGCGGATTTAGACTCCCTACTTTCGCTACGTGCCCGGAGTTGCTCTGAACAAACGCAGCACTTAGTTCCCATCGGTTATTTCCGCAAGCACAGATGAGGAAGCTGTTTCTGCCCCAGCCGCTGCTTCCCGCCGCGGGACCACAAGTCCCACCCCGAGCAACTCAGCCCGGGCAAGCCCCGCTCCGAGCGGCGCTCCCGGCGCCGGGGCCCCGCTGACGGGCCGCCGAACGCCCCGCGGCCCCGCTCCCGCCGCTCACCCTTGACTTTCCCGAAGGTGCCGACGCCCAGCGTATCCCCCAGTATGTAATGCCCTATCTTCACCCGCCCGTGCTCGTGCTTCTGTTTATCCGCCACCGCCGCCATCTTGAGGCAAGGGCCGAGTCTGCGCATAGCGCCCGCCCGGGCCGGGCCAGAGCGCCGGCGGGGAGGAGCAAACACAGAGCGCCCGCCCGCACCTGAACCCGGAAGCGAACGGCTCACTGACCGCCCGCCCGCCCTGCCCCAGGACGAACCATTGCGGCTCTCGGGGGAGGCCGGGTCGGCCCACGGACGCCCGGGGGAGAACGGGTCCCGCCGGGCTGCAGAGGTGCGAAATGGCGGCGCGTACGGGGCTCGTTGTCAGGAGTGGTACCCTTGCAGTGAGGCTGGCCTCATAAAACAGACCTCCGAAGTGTGTTTTTCCAATAACCTGGTAAATTAAATCCGTTTGTTCTCCTCTGTTCCTCTTCCCACATCCTATTACGGGAATACAAAGAAAAGTAGGAACTTCTTAACTCCACATATACCTTGGTCGCGTATCCTACCCTCTGGTTTGCCTTGCCAGCCACTCTCGCCACTCATCCACACTGTATTTAAGCCACTAATCTGTCTTCCATTCCATGCATTTGGTATTTTCTATAAACTGAAGACCATACTTCTTCTTTATTGTAGACTATAACTGGATTAATATTTTAAATCACATTCCAACTCTGTATTGAAAGGAACACATAAACCTGGAGAAGCAGTGACTATTGGATGGGTATTTTCAAATGGAGAGATCTTCAGTTGAACAGGAAGGTTATGGACAACTCCCATGCCTTCACTTCCTTTCCCTAATACTCCAGACTAAGTGAATGATTCAATCTAAAATGCTTTCCTTGCCTACCTATACACAGCCCCTGAATGTGTTTGCAAATAGATAAATACATCAGACAGCAAGAAACGGACAATTTTATTCTTAATAGTCCTAAATCCAATTCAGAGAGTCTTCAATATTACTTATGTTATAGTCATTAATTTAACAGTTGGAAAACAGAAAATCTGGTCTATACAAAAACTGTATATTTTAACATATTCCTCTATGCTAATGGCATAAAAAAAATTTCATAGGGAAGTAACCTTGAGTGATGTTCCCACTCAAGGGAGAAGTCTTCATACACTCACTCTGGAAAAGGAAGGGTTGTGTCAGAAATGTGTCCATTTAAAAGTGGGACTGCGCATTTATAGTACATAAACCACATATATAAAGTGATTGTCAGATGATTTCTAGGTCATCTGTGTCAGCTCAGCAGCTTTTAGCACAGCAGCTTTACTTTAGCTATCAGCACCGTCATCTGTGGGTTCCCTTCTCAGGAACTTTGCCACATCTTCATCACTGCCAATTCCTGTCAGGAAACAATTGTTTTTCACATCCTCAGGATGTTTAATGCTTTGAATAGTTGAGTCAGACTGGTCTTAGCATTCTTCAACACCAAAAGCAGTGCGACACCCCTCCTCCATCCACTTCTGATAACTTTTGCTAACAAGACAAAGTTTGAGCAGTTTTACCCCATTCAGAGCATCCTGCTGTACTACAGTAGTAACAGTACACTGCACTACAATAGAAACATACATTTTGTTACAATCTGCTATGTAACAGTTGGACTTTCACTATTATGTATTTGCTTTTGCAAATTATTGTAAATTGTAACCGTTTTTCTAGAGATAGTGTGAATTGTAATTACTTCTGTGAACAGTAGAACTAAAACTGTGCACAAAGCAAGATTACAAGATGTAAGCATGCTTGAAAGAGATGTATATATAACTAAGATAAGCACAGGCAGAGAACAAGATACCATAAAAGGAGAATAGTAAGTCTAAAGTGGCATCAGAAGACCATCCTGGACTGCCTCTTTGAGGCACCTTTGGAGACTGTAACTGTGGACCTATGCAATGCTGTGGCAACCTGAGACAGAGCTGTGGTAAACGGCTCCGAGAAATATGAAAAGCCATTTCAGGAAGTAATGCAACTGCAACAGGATAAAAGACTGTTTGCCAAATAATTGGGTGTGCCCCTAGCTGTTACCACACACCCAGTGCTGTTACTTTTGCTATATTGATCTGTCCCTTATTATTACTTATTAAACTCTTACATTAGAGAGTTTCTCTCTTTGTTTCTCATGCTTTGAGGCGTAATTATAAGAATTATTTAGTCTGATGTTAGATCTTTGGCTCTAAAAGTCTTGTACATCACAAGCAGAAAACACACACACAAATCAGAATATACAAGCTAGCATAGTTCTGAGATTCTGGAGAAAAATATTTATTGTTAAGCTATCAAATTTCAGGGTGGGATTGAACAGCAATTTAACATCAGGAAAAGAAAAATTGGCAGGATCTCTTTTGTGATGCAAAAAACATTACTTTAATCTTTTGGAAACATTCTTTGTAATATGAGGAGAAAATTATGTGTTGAACATCACACTGGGAGGAAAAATTGATTAAGCCATAGCTAGCTGAAGAGGGAAAATTTATTTGGGATGTCTGCAAGCTCATTGGTGGTCTTGATACCAAATGATTACAAGCCATTTTTGGCTTTAACTCAAGCTGTTATCCTAATTATGACAACAAAATTAGAATTCAAAAAGCTCTACAGATCCATTCCAGAAAGTGATATCATTTCATGAATTACTAAGTAATCTCTTAGGTAACAGAACATTTTAGAAAATGAGAATAAATGAGCTGTTAAAGTCAGATGGGAACTAGACTATAGAAGCCATTCATTAGTCTTATATTTGTAGCCAAAAGTGAGTATTACCAAAATATTTTGTCTCTTTGTATAGCGACTTTTAGGTTCATGTCACTGCATTCAGTTTTACTCCAAGTTCTTTGTCACACCTAGAGAAAAAGAAAGAAAGAAAGAAAGAAAGAAAGAAAGAAAGAAAGAAAGAAAGAAAGAAAGAAAGAAAGAAAGAAAGAAAGAAAGAAAGAAAGAAAGAAAGAAAGAAAGAAAGAAAGAAAGAAAGAAAGAAAGAAAGAAAGAAAGAAAGAAGAAAGAAAGAAAGAAAGAAAGAAAGAAAGAAAGAAAGAAAGAAAGGAAGAAAGAAAGGAAGAAAGAAAGGAAGAAAGAAAGGAAGAAAGAAAGGAAGAAAGAAAGGAAGGAAGGAAAGGAAGGAAGGAAAGGAAGGAAGGAAGGAAGGAAGGAAGGAAGGAAGGAAGGAAGGAAGGAAGGAAGGAAGGAAGGAAGGAAGGAAGGAAGGAAGGAAGGAAGGAAGGAAGGAAGGAAGGAAGGAAGGAAGGAAGGAAGGAAGGAAGGAAGGAAGGAAGGAAGGAAGGAAGGAAGGAAGGAAGGAAGGAAGGAAGAAAGAAAGAAGAAAGAAAGAAAGAAAGAAAGAAAGAAAGAAAGAAAGAAAGAAAGAAAGGCAGGCATAAAATCTCTGATAGGTAAAGTCTCCCAGGCTGAGTCAAATCAAGCATAATCTAGACCAAGCCTTATAGTATCACAATGGATTTATACTTTAGTATTTGATGCTTATGTACAATACATATGAACCTACACATCTACTTGAACTTTATTCAGTGTGAAAGGTAATGATAAACACTTTACAATACTAATCAACATCACTGCTTCTTCCCTCATCTTTTGGATGTAAGAGTCATATTAAAAGATTGAATTCTTTTGGCTGACAGTGCAACTTTGAATAATGTCTTGTTAGGGTGTGGGGTGCAGGTTGTCTTCTTAGAATGGCTGTAGGAACAAGATATAACAGAGGAATTACTCCATGAGTCTTTTAAGCCAACTTGCCTTCTGATAACCTCTCCATTACACTAATTATCTTGAAAAGCCCATGCACTACTATAAAACCACCTTTTCTGTTTGTTTATTCACACGGGCATACCTCTACTTTTCAGAAAATTTTAAAACAAAAAACAAACTCAAAGCTGAC